>NC_060218.1:8416666-9025000 GCF_907164935.1 Osmia bicornis bicornis | reverse complement strand
AGAAGCTATAGAAGAAAAAAAGGACTATATATTTGAAACACACGATTATGGAGATCGTGGTTGAGGCAGAGTGATCGGGGTGATCATCACGGCGCGAGTAGTATACTCGTAGCCGGGTGGTATGGTTATGACCGAGACTAACGTCACAAAGAACAGTACACCGGTAATAATAATCATCATCCTAGAAATCTCCTTACTTTTCTGTTCGATTAGCCATTCCAGAACTCTCTCCTCGTTCTTAAGATTACCTACAAAAGGCACACACGCATATCAGGATCAGCTCAGTTTTGCTCGATTAAGCACCGAAATTCATTGTTCGGCGCGGACAGGGAGGAAAGGGTTACATTTTTTGGTGGCTTGGTCCCTTTAGGAATTCTTGTTCTTCCATTTCTTTTAATACATCTCGTGGAAATGGTTATAATATCGTGATGCTGAATCCTTAATCGTTTGAGTACCATGAGTACTATGAATCTTTTAGTTTAATTATTAAATTAACATTTTAAACCAATTATTTTTATCAGTACTCAAACGATTAATATTGCATTTGAACCTCAGATGAAAATTAAACCTATGATAAATACTTTATATTTTGGTAAATATTATTTTCTTCCATTATTGAAAATTTTTAAATTTATGTTCTTTAAATGATTGTCTTCATAAAAAATGACTACCCTGAATTTTTAATGAAAGGAGAACAATAAAAAAACAATTAGGATACTTGATAGGAATGTCAAGCAGTAATCTCTAACAAGTCTTTGTTCCTACAAAGACAATTTTTAATTAACGAAAAAGACCGCGGATTCTTGTAATGAACAAGCCAAGGATGAAACAATGTCGTGACTTACCGTCATACATGATGGGCACACCAGTCTCGTAATAAACGAGCGCCGGAAATGAGAATACACCGATTTCGGCGGCCAATTTCGCGTCGTTCGATTTAACGAACTGTATACCGTGTTTGTCGGTGTCGTCGTCAATGGTCTCGAGTTCCTCGAGGATTTCCGGGCACGTTTCGCATTTATCATCGTCTGTTAAGAGAAAACATTTAACCTTCTAAGAGAACATTTATGTCCTACCACCTTATTTTTAACATCCCTTAAACAAGTTTAATTAACGAAGATAATTATAATCGAGATAATCAGATATATGCTCACGTATTTTGCAAAAACGTACACGAACCCTGTGTTACATGTAAAAAATTATTATAACACGTTTAAAATATTTATTTGCAAAATATTTATAGTAGAATGTAATTGAATGTTAATATTAAATGACTGTAGCTTTCTATAATAGTAAAAATGTTGATAATGTGAAAATGTACTTACAAAAGAATACGGCAAGATGCTCGACGTCGTTAATCAGCACTTGCAGCGTCTTCCGGTCGACGCTCTCGATCACATCCGGTGTCTGGGTACGTAGTTCCAGGATCCAGTCTAAAATCGCTTCCTCGTGCATCATATCACCGTTGTACACTTGACGGAACTTGTGTCTGTAGAATGCCAATGCTGGTAAACCAGGTAGATCGTATTCCTTTTCGATTCCTTCATCAGAGATCTTGACGAAATCGATGTCCTTCTCTTCGCATTCGTCGTCGATGTTTTCGAGCTCCTGAAGAATCTTTTGGCTCTTCTTGTCTCCTTCTTTGTCTACAATTGTAATTGTAATACACGAAATATTTATCCATTTCACAATTGCAGTGATAAATAAACTACTCACAGAAGTAGACAACGATATAATCATTTTCTTCAAGGATGTTCTCCAACATCTTTCCATTCACTTCCTCGATCTTGCCTGGAATCTCCAGAGTGTTCTCGTCGGTGATCCACGACAGCACTTCGTCCTCGTCTTCGATGTCTCCTTTGAAGATCAAAGGTTCCTTGTTCCTGAAGAATGCCAAAGTGGGGAAAGATCTGATGCCCTGTTTCTTCGCGAACGCAGTGTCCTCCGTAGTGACAAATATGATCCCTGTTTCGTCCAGTTCGTCGTCGATGTTCTCGAGTTCCTGGAGTATTTTGTCGCAATCGTCTCCGTCGTCGCAATCTCCACCTGATTAACATAATAGGAATTGGACGATTAGTGCAAATGATATTAAATCAGTGGAAAGAGTTATTAATTAAAAATGACTTACTGAAGAAGGCGACAACGTATTCGTGTTCCTCGATAAGATCGGTTAAAATCTCGTCGGTGACCTCCTCGATGGTGGCGGTGTTCTTCTGCTCGATCAGCCATTCCAGTACCTCGTCCTCGTTCAACAGATCACCCTCGTAGATGGCTGGTATCTTGTTCTCAAAGTAGACCAATGTTGGTAGATGATCGATACCGTACTCCTTCGCCTCGGCGTCATTGTCCATTCTAACGATCACGATCCCTTCCTTCTCCAACTCGTCGTCGATGTTCTCCAGCTCGTTCAGGATGCGTATGTCCTGCTTGTCATCCTTGTCGTCTACGGAAATGAATCAATTCGTGTCTCGTTTTCGCTCGCGATCGACCAACAGCACCTACCTAACCGGTAACAGTGGAAGAATGTTAAAAGGAGGTAGAAAGACGAATCGATCGCTTACAAAACAGGACTGCCAAGTACGGCGACGTCTCAATCAGCTTCTCCATCATCTCGTCCGTCACCTCTGGTATCTCCGAGTGCTTCTTCTGATGCAGTAGCCATCCCAGCAGCTGATCCTCGTTCATCAGATCCCCTGGAAATTTATTATTACCGTGAGATTAAATTATTTTCTCATTCATTGGACCTTAATAGAAGGAATCATGGTTCTAGGAATGACAGAGGGTTGCAATGGATCTATGGAGGAATACATATTATGGGGGTTATAAGCTGAGTATGGCGCCTCGGCTCCTGGGCCTCTTTCCCGTAATGGTCGCAAGGTGTCGCGCGAGTAGCACTCCATCCTTTCTCCCAAGCGCTCCATCACGGGCCTTGTCGATATGTACAGGGTGATCTTCTCGCTATTGGACACAAAGGAATTCGCGACAATGAACCCCTTGACCGCGCACCATGCAGACACACAGAGTCGTCTCGGCCCGAATGCGGACCTCTTTATGGTGCGATCAAGGGGTTCATTGGCGCCAGTGTTCCTTTGTGTCCGGCTGCGAGAGGATCACCCTGTAGAACCCCAGGCGTTTGGGGCAGGGACCGTCCACGTCAGCCCCATTGACGAGTTCTAGTGGACGGTTCCCCCGAGACGAAACGCGCCATAATTTTTCCGCCGGCATCCTACAATATTATACCTGTGAAGGTTTTAGCCAATAAAAATTCGACACTCCCTCGCCACCCTCCTCCTGGGGACGGCGCGGCGGGGGTCTTTGAAAGATTTCCTCCGCGTAAAAAAAATGGGATTGCAATGGAGAAGGTAGAATCAGCTTCAAGGTGGAATTTTTTTGGTTCAATTTCCGGGAAGCTTAGATACGAGTTTTTGCAGAAAATAAATGTTCTTTACCTTCGTAAATATGTGGTATCCTTCTCTCGAAGAGCACCAGCGTCGGCAGCTGATCTATACCGTATTCCTTCGCCTCGTCCAGGTCATGAATCTTCACGAAGGCAATGTTGTGCTGATCGCAGTCATCATCGATGTTCTCTAGTTCGGCAAGGATCTTCTGACTCTTCTTCTGATCCTTGTCGTCTGTCAAAAGAACAAACGTGTCCAATATTACAATGTGTAAAAATAATAATTAGGTAGTTAAATAAAAAATAAATGAATCACTGACAAAAAAGGACGGCTACGTGCGGCATTTTCTCGATGATCATGTCGAGCACCTCGTCGGTGATGTCTTCGATCTGATCGCTTTTCTGTTGCTGTTCCAACCACTTCAGGACCTTGTCTTCATCCTCAAGGTTTCCTTCGTACAATGTTGGTATTCCATTCTCGAAATATAACATACTAGGCATCTTTTCGATGCCGTATTCCTTGGCTTCTTCCGCGTTGTCGATCTTCACGAATGTCACACCGATCTGATCGCACTCGTCATCGATATTCTCCAACTCGTTGAGAATCTTTTGAGATTTCCGATCGTTGTTGTCGTCTGATAACAATTCCCAGTTATAAATGATATAATTACAATCGTAGGCGTTTAAGTGGAGGAGGAGAGAAGGGATTCGTTTCCACGGACGCCTTATTTCGGGCCGGGGACCGCTAGGTGGCGGCGAAATGATCGGTGACAGTGTTCTCGTAAGCGGTCGGCATGCAGTTCGAATATATAGGAGTTCCGAATTGCGGTATGATAGGTGTCTGGGGCAGGGATCGTCTGTTGTCAGCCCCACTGCTACATAATTAAAATTAAAAATAAATATGAAAGCTTACAAAATAGCACAGCAAGAGTTTTTCCATCTTTAATCAGTTTATCCAACATCTCGTCAGTGATGTCCTCGATCTCATCCTTTTCCAATTGCGACAGTAACCATTCCAGAATTTCATCCTCGTTTTCTACATCTCCTGTAATAAGAAACTTTCATTTCATTCGATTTCTTATTACCGTTTCATTGTTTCTCCCCGATTGCTCGACCCACCTACCCACCATCGTAAACATTAGGAATCTGTTTCTCGAAATAGACGATCGCAGGGACCGAATCGATTCCGAAATCTTTAGCCGCCTTTTCGTCGTCGATTTTAACAAACTGGATTCCATGTTTGTCGCAATCATCGTCTATCTTCTCCAGTTCGTTCAGTACCTGCATCGAATCCTCGTCACCGTGATCGTCTGAGGATTCATTGAATAATATGATCATGAATGAATTGAGAAGATTTGGAAAATAATTAGCGGAAGGTTACACACAGAATAGAACGACCAGGTTGTCGATGTTTCCGATGAGGGTCTGTAAAGTTTTCGCAGTGACGTCCTCGATCACGTCCTCTTCATCCCCTGTGCTTTTATTCGCCACCAGCCATTCAAGGACATCCTCTTCTCTGCTCAGCTCGTCTATCGGGAATTTTTATATTAAAATCAATATATTGAAATTGAAAAGAAATACGAAGTTTCAACTTCTTGAAAAAGAAGTAAGAAGTTTCGATTTGGATCCACTTGAAGAAAAAATGTAATATTTTTAATTGGGTCCCTTGAAAATTAAAAGCATTAAGAATACAATAAACTCTCGTTATATTGCCACGTGAGTGATTTGATTTCCACAAGAATTTTCAAGCATCCTTATGCTATTCTTCTCCCTCCCCCTCCTTCACCAAATGAGAGCTTGGAAACTTGAAAAATTTTCCGTTTCTTTAATTGGCCCTGTTCACGGTAATATAATGAAATTCTACTGTATAATAGTGATAGTAATACTTACGCTCGTAAATGATAGGAATCTGGTGCCTGTAATAGACCAGAACCGGAAGCGGACCAAGATTGTACTCATCCGCGAGTTTTTCATCCGCAATTTTCACGAAACCGATACCTAGTTGATCGGCCTCGTCGTCGATGTTCTCCAATTCCTGAAGGGCCTTCAGACACTTTTTGCAGTCAGGCTTGTCTGTCCCATTTGAAATAAAAAGCAGCGTTATTCAGACGTCAGATTTTCATATTAAACAGGAAAATCTAGACTGGGTGGTACGGGACAAATCGGGTTAAACAAGGGTTCTCAACTACTCTTCTTTTTCTTGAAGAATCAATATTTTCTTTTCAAGAGCAAAATTTATCATAAAATTTCTATCATTTTAATCATATTTTCTTTTAAATGAAAATCTTCTTTAACCATCAACAAAAAGGAGGATATTTCGGATTAGTATGCAAAATTTCTCTCAGTTATGGTGCACATCCGTTCTATTCTAAGGGGGGGCACAGGGGCGTACACAATAATGCATATTCTAAGATCTACATTGTAATTGTTTCTCAATGCACAAACATTCATCGCGTGGTTTTTAATCGAAGAAACTCTGTTTCTTACTTTCATTAACCAGATCGCGTAAAATTTTTGTTTACAAAACTCTTCTCCTTTCATTGTCACCTTTTTTACCCATTCAGATTCCGAATTCCTCTATTACTACCGTCTGTACGGTAGACGGAAATAGAAAGTGCTGTAAGCAACGCAATGTAACTCAAGTGTCAACGCGAAACAGGCAGCAATTGATCCGTTAGGTCAGTGTAGTGGTAAGTTAAATACGTATATGGAGAATATAGTCATCTATCGATGCACAGATTTGTCAAATCAAAATTAAGTAGAAAATTTTTTAAATACTACAAGAATTGTCTATCATTTTGTAATATTTCTATTTTTTGTTTTGCAAAAAGTTTTCAACCCTCGCTTATCCTACATTCTTCAAGTTATGATATACCTTGTCAAATTAACACTAGGTTTACGGACATTTGTGAATACCTATCTTTACGGACACCCGTCAAATTGACCGGTAAAGGAATCAATTTTAGGAATCAAGGATTAATTTAATTTAAAAACATCAATATAAGTTAATTAAATTTGATAGGATTGCATAAATGAACTCCGAAATCCGTCAAAATGACGGGTCCCGTAAACCTAGTGTTAATATCATTTGTTTCTATGTTTTTCTTATGCATCGAGTGACGTATAGGTGTAGAAGCATCGGAAATGAAAGCTGTACAGCATCTTGGAACATTAATTTCATTGAAGTGTGTACTTACTAGAACCGGCACCAGCACACCGTTGAGTGTCCGGACCTATCCATACCAACACACACAAGAACGTTTCACATATATGTATTATATACAAGTATGTTTGTACGTGATCGAATCGCAAAATGGGATTCTTAATGAGAATCGTTCAAGAATCATCATCACTCGTAAATATTATATTTAATCAATCCATTTTGCGATACGTTACTCGTTCCATCACAGAGACAATGACAAATTTTCGCAGACATTGGAAACGAGACAAAAGGATCGACGGGATTTGATGAGAGAATGGCGAGACGTTCACGACGCTCTTTGAACGAAGAATAATTTTTTATATTTGATATGAAAATAATTAATAGATATTGTGGATGAAGTGATTACAAAAATGAGTAATTTAATATGTGATTGAAAATTGTTCTTCGTCATTGAAGTTAAACAGAGCGTTAAAAGGCGGAAGTGATGGGATACGAAGGTTCGCTAGATCAACTTCAATAATTCGATTGAGTACGTATCGTTAATATAAGTGAAAATAAAACCAGAGAAATCGCTTGAAACTAATGAAACAATGTTAATGCAACCGAGCCCCATAGCTTCATTCGTTTGTAAAAGCTTCTGTTAATCTTATATATACACTTAACAGATGTATTAGTGAGCCAATAAAATAATAAGAAAAATATTGTGGTGCTATTTACACGAATCGTACGAATGATCCAACGTACTCGTAATAATACATAAGAAATAATGTGTTAGCGTGTTGATCGTATTTGGGTGAATCACCGATACCTCAAAATTTCATATATTATCATTGATACAAGAAAAGAGAAATATCAGTTTAAACATCATTATATTATACTGGTGATATAACGTAACAAATTAAAGTTTATACAGGGTGTCTAGAAATATACAATAAAATTTGGTTATCATCGAGAAAATTCAATTTGAAGATTCTTGAAAATTGGATACTTAGAGTTATTTCACTCTCTTCCGGATGAAAGTGAATCTGATTCGGGGTAATAGAGAGACATGATTTTGATTAAAAATTGTACGGGATTGGAAGGGTGTAAGAACTCACAGAAAAGGACAGCAACGAACTCCGTATCCTCGACGATCTTCTCCAGGATCATTGAGTTCACTTCTTCGATACGATCCGGAAGATCCATAGCCTCCAAACTTGTTAGAAAGTCTAGGACATTTTCTTCGTCCATCAGGTCACCTAGACAATGAAGAAATTTTTAATAAGAAATTCTAAAATTCGAGCTTCATATTTCAGTGCATTATGCTTTAAAAAAAAATTAGGTTTCAAGTTAAATTTGGCTACCAAATTTCCAAAATACCTCTTTTTATCCGCCTATTAAGGAAATTAAAATTTTCAAAAATTTCCAATATACCTCTTTGATCCACCTATTCAATTTTATTCAATTTCTTTTAATTTGTCATATTTAAAAATTTTCAAAGTCTATTTATATAATTTTGAAAATAAAAAATTGCTCACATCCTGCACGTGTACTCTGCGTGTTATCAAACAGGTCGAAAGAGTTAATAATATATTTCTAATTGCGACTTGGTGTCGTTTCTGTTTACCATAGCGCACAGTCCAAAATAAACTTTGTTGCGATACAGTTGCATCGGGGTACAATGGAAATAGATCCAACCTGTCGTTACATCATCGAACGAAAATCAGTCGAAACTTCGTTCCGGGTGGAAGCTAAATTTCTCAGCTGTTTCTTTCTAACTCTGATCTCTCGCCTTTTAAATATCTTCAGTGAGAGATATTTCGTCGGTCGACTTAATAAATCTACAGAATCCCGTTGCCAAACGCAAGTTTTACTGATCACAATGTAACAGGATTGATGATCACACCTGTACCTCGGTTCACTTCCGCGTTCGATGTCCAATTTCTGATTTACTTCTTTGAACTGTACGCAATCAACCGGATTTATTAATTTCATCTCATTCTCAATGAATGGTGTCTATCAAATGAGTAGAAATTGTTTTTTAAAATCCTCAAAATATAAATATCCCTAATTACTATGATTTTTCAAATAAATGCAAATTACTCTATAGTACACCTTATAATAGACCTTTGTAAAATGTCTACCTCCAAGAAATTATTTTACGTTAAACATCTATTCTTTCTAATAATTCCATAGTATACCCTAAAATAAATCCGTCTCGAATTTTAAGCCTGCAAATAAAAATCATGCTCGTCCATGGATCGTTACGAATCAAGTCATCAAACGGTGTAGACGCGACGGTATCATATTGTAGAAAAGCGATTCCGTTCCAAGCGAGTCGTCTAGATCTAAATGTAGAGAGCCAGATGATAGCCAGAGGCTCAATGAAACCGTAAGATACGCTGCATCGCGTTTATTACGTAACAAGTACACATTCCATGTACCCAATTAATATCTTCGGCAAGCCCCACGTGTCAGCGTGCCGTGCGAATCGTTCGCCACACGCGAAGGCGGGTGGCATTATTGCTTTCATAGGTATCCCAGTGAACGAGGGTGGGATATGTCGAACAAAAGTCGAGCACACGACGGTTCCTGTTTTACAGGCTAACCTAACGAAATACCAACGATTCGGCCCGTTGCCAAAACGCGAAGGTGGTCAGACAGCAGTGTCTCGACTCCGCGATAATCTGCTTCCATGACGATGAACGAGATCAGACGATATCCTCGAGATTTGTTTAATCAGCGGTATTATATGTTATGTTAGGAAATATGGGAGTTGCCGCTGTTTTATTGCAGAAAGTTCAAAGAAAGTAAAATTTTATGGACCTTAAAGCTATGAATTTTATGGATCAAGTGTGAAACTTTTAATAGTTGGACTATTTTGAATAATTTGGTTGCTTGAATCTTTCAGTATTAGGATTCTAGTTTATCTAAATTAACAATATTAATTAATAGTTAACGAACATACATTTATAAAAGGAATTTTAGTAAAAAAATATTGAAAAAGACGTTTCATAGATGAATGTCTGACCATATATACTCTATACTACTGAAAACCAGGCAAATTCGTGGAGGACGTCTGACAATGCGTAGCCTATACTACTGAAAATCAAGAAAAATCAGTAAATCATGAAAATTCGAGAATACCACGCGATTGTTTCGTGGATTCTGGGTCAAGTACTATAGCTCGGTTAGTCTCGAACCTTGTTTCTCATACCTGGCAAGGTTACCGAGATCGCGGCCGGATTCCAATAAAAGTTTGGCGAACTTTCAGCCATTAGGAATCATTACTATCCGCTTTTGTTCGAACGTACGTACACGTTGTTGATGCGCGGAAAAATCATCGTTTCCCTTATTATACGATGTCTGACCTTCGTAAATGATCGGTTCCTTTTCACGGAAATACGTGAGGGCTGGGAAGTTCTTGATGCCGTATTGCTTGGCCAGTCGTTTGTCGTTGATCTTGACGAAGTCGACCCCGAAGTGATCCGTGTCGTCGTCGATCTTCTCCAGTTCGGCCAGCACTTTGTCGCATGTCGTGCAACTTCTCGCATCTGAAAAAAAAATAATTTCACCCGGTTATTATATTCGATGGGGAATTTGTAAAAATTAATAAATTCTACGAGACTACGTTGGATAGACGAAGAATACGTTCGGGAAGGGTGTATGGAAGAGGTTAATGATTTCTCAGCCGCCTCGTGGGTCCTTGAGGCTGGCCTTGCGTCACATCCGAAGGAAAGCTAATCCCTCGTGGACGAGTTTTATGCTTATCGTCGGTGGCTTGCCAGTTTCGAGCGTTCTTGGCCAGCTCGGTCCGTTCCGCTTGCTATTGCAGCTCGCAGCTGCGCGGGTGTTGGGTTACAATCATTGGATATGGGCAGCAAGGTGTTTCTGCACCGTTTCTCCATCGATACTCATTGATTTCCATGCGTTACAGCATCAACATCGATCTCGATGAACGTTCGACTGGTTCTGCTTCGCGAACGTGAATAAAACGAACGAACAGGTGGACGTCGCCATTTTTGGTCGCCACTTCCTCAGAATAGCGTCACAAAGACTGACTCATACTCTTTCTCTTTCCCTGTGGTTGTTTCGTACTGATACTCGATTCGATTCTATTTTTGCAAACTCACCGACGGTGCTGTTGTTCTCTTTTTTTATTTTGTTTCTTCCTTTTTTTCTTTTTTCGAAACAAAATTATTATTGTTTACGAGACAAACTGGCCTCGTTGTCGGCCGCACGCTTTATTATTACCTTGACTCCTCGTACCTTCTGCTTATTTTTGTTACGCGTATTTTACTAACCGTTTATTCTCTCTCCCCACGCGATCGTATCGCTAACGTTCGGTTCAACACTTGGTTTCACACCCTCGCACCAAGTCTGGCAGAGTGTACAACGGCAAGGGACAGCGAGGAGGAAGGGAACGAGTTGTTGAAAAACGCGTGCCAGTTAAATTGGATCGGCTCCACACGCTGGTGCTCGTAATGGTGGAAAGCGGAGAAATTCTGCACGAGGGTACAAGATTTTCTTCAGCTGTTGAAAGCGTTACCAGTGAATTTCGTATCTTTTTAATTGGAACCTTGATTTTTTCATGGTGCTTGAATATTTTTTCATTTTTACTAATCAAATATTTTCTATTACCTTAAAAATATAGAAAAAATGGCGTGCATGATTTGAAGAAATGGTGGATGGACTGTTAGGGATCAACAGGGGCGATGAACTCTTCAGCATTTCATGCCTAATCAAATTTTTGTTACAATTAGAATCGAAAAAATTGGATCAATCAAAGACAAAGAATGTATTGGTACATATCTGGCATTTTTCTGTTCCATTCAAGACCATTGTGGTTTTAATAAAATGTTTTCAACCGGTTACAATAAAATCCATGGTCCACGAAAACGCGATCTGAAGCGGTGTAGCAAAGAGACTCGCAAACAAATATAAATAGAGCGACACAAAACAATTCTATTTTTATTTCCTATCGTGTCCACCCACTGGTTCCACTCCTAAACGGATCGTCGGATTGGGAACGAGAAATAAGCGATACGGTAAATCACGATTTCACGCTTAGGCGTATCGATCATCGCGGTAGTAGCTCATGAATCACCGTGCCTCTATCCCTTTGAAATTCAACGATTAATTTCATTCGACTGACTTTGGTAATTGGAAGCTTCTCTTGTAACGCCAAGTAACATTCAGAATTCTGTCTCTGAAATTTTGAAAATTAGACCATTCACAATTTAGATTACCATACTTATTTTTAAAGAAAACGGTATTTAAAGTACCTTCCATTTTAATCGCCCAATTATTTAAAAATTATTCGCAAAATTCAGCCCCAAAATAAAAGAAATCTCAACCATATATATTCAAGTCAAATACCCCTCCTTCGATCCTCAGCCAAATGGCTCTCTTCAACAACGAGCCTGTCATCGGAAACTAAATCCCGTCCATCAATCTCAAATCCAATCTCAATCGATCGACGAGATCAGGAACAACAGGCTATCGGACAGAAGCGTGACGATTTAAATAGCCAGGCTGAGAAAATATCCTCTGATATCAGCGCGTCGACCAAGAATATCCGTTGGCCGCGATATCTTAGCCTTCGTTTCGCTGGATATCGTCGATATAATCAACCTTTCTTCGAGATTTCAAGGTGGCCGTGATGCAGAGAAAACGTTCGAGCGTTCTTGCGCGAAGAAACAGACAGCTTCTAGCCGCGCGAGGAACAGAGACGACGAAATCGAACGACGGCCAGTGCCTAGTTTACGAGCCACTAAAAATACGAGAACGAACGGCCTCGCCGATCCGACGTACATCGCGACATTTTACTTTACGGCGTTCCTCGGCAACGTCTTTTTGCTAAGGGCGTAGGTAAACGTAGGTTAGGTTAAGTTAGGTGTACTGGTGGTACTCTATTCTCGTGTTAATGATGAGTTGAATGGGGGATGGAATAGTAGACCCTAAGTTATATTGATGGAATAGTGAATGGAGTATATTAGGTGGAGTATATAGTGTTAAGATTAGTTTAGATTAAGTATACTAGCGGTATGCTATACTCGTGTTAACGGTAGGGTTAATGGTGGATGGAATAGTAGACCCTAAGTTAGATTGATGGAATAGTGAATGGAGTATATTAGGTGGAGTATATAGTGTTATGATTAGATATGCTATACTCGTGTTAACGGTAGGGTTAATGGTGGATGGAATAGGGGATGAAGTATACTAGGTGGAGTTGGTAGCCTTCATCCATCACTCCACTATACTCACAATTTACTATTACTCTTTATTATTACTTACTATTTTTTATTTACTATTATTATTTACTATTACTATTACTAATACTCTACAATTTACTATATCAATTTAGACTCCTAGGGTCTAGGTAAGGTGAAACTACCCTTCTAAGTAGGGTAAAATAGGGTGGTAAAATAATTCTACTGGTAACCTTTTTCCATAATTCCAATATATTAGAGCTGGTATCCTCTATTAACATAACCGAAACAGTAATTTTAATTGTAATTATTTCCCACTACCCTATTATAATTATAAAGTCTCTAAGAATCACCTTGAAATTATCAAGCAACATAAATTGACATAGAAAGTCATTGATATTGATTAGACAAGACCCCCAAAATAATTAATAGAGCTTGAAGGCGAGGATAATTTGCAGACACCCTTTGGTAATGATTCTTCTCCGCTGTAGGTCGAAGGTATCTGGAAGTCGATGGTTTTATTTATACCGGAAGAAGCATCCAAGGCATATTTTCAGGGTCCAAGCCCGTCTCTAAAGATAGCCTAACTCAATCGGTCGTATTTCTTGTCCCGCGTGGGTTACGACTGAACTGGTGTTAGTGAGCTTTAAAGTTACGAATCAACGATGTGGGACAATGCGTGGGTTTTTAGAGCTTTCTTGTCTCTAGAAACCCGTAAAGATTAGAGTTTACTTTAAAACCACTGTTATTATCGTCAAATGAAAATTATAGCGATACAATTTTATAAAAATCGAAATTTATGAAATTCTTATACTTATAGGAAGAAATCTATGAAATTATAAATTGGGATTTGGAAACTTTATAGAAAAAAGTTTTAAGACTTTAGTAGAGTAGATATACCGTTCGAAAGTCCCATTTAGTGGTCAAGGCTACAAATATAGCATCAAAGTGTAACCAATAGGAGTCGAATGCTGACTGTGAAAATAATCAAATCTAAGTTGATAGAACTTGCTATAACTTCAATTAGAGACTATAGGATCGTTCTAATAAAAATAGATAGGCTAATAATAAACTAATACTATGTTTACAATATTCTTCTTACGCCAGTCTAGAAATCATCGATTGATCTTATTAAAACCTTCGACCTTCTTAAACCTATCTTCCATAATGCTTCACCTCTCAAAGGATTATAATCCGACAGAGGAATAATTCTGGAATGGAAAGGCTCGAGTGGAAGTATTTTTAAACAAGTTGATTTTTCGAACAGCTTGTAAAGTGCTGGTGAGAAAAAAATAATGTGAAAGAGTGGCGAGTCCATGACGATACGTTCAAGAAAATATACAAACCATCTACTTCTGAATAAACAATCTATAGTATCGCACGTGTGTATATATATCCGAGTTATGCGAATAGTTGGCAGATGATCAATCCTGCTTATCACTGAATTAACAATTTTCTCATTCTAGCAACGTACTTCCTGGTGAGCTGATTAAATTAACCTTGAAAAATAATTGATTACAATAAAAATTTAATTCATCAATCCGGCTTATCGGAAATTCTGTAAATTTATTTATTATTAATTTTATACTCAGCAGAATTGTATACTTTTAGAAAGAAATTCTATTTATAGTAAATCTTCACCAGACAGATTTTTTTAAACAAACCAGCAGAACTTACGTTGGAATTGTTGCTATAATGTTCTACACAGCACAGTATAATTTTAGACGCTGGCCAGATCTACTGAAAGATGCACTTCGTTTGCTCCTTTGTGGCAGACATAGTGCAATCGTGTTGCGTGTTATTGAACAGAATATCAACCTTGAAACGCGGTTTTTAATATATTATATTTGTGGCGCCAGCTACTGATCCTCCCCCATGACATTTAACATTAACGAAAGCTTAGATAATTTATTAATAAATCAAAATTTCTTTCTATTTCCATGTTCCAGGTGGATCGGTTCAGGGGTGAAGTGATCTATGCCGCTCATAAGACGATCAAGAGATAATTGTCTTGTTTCTACGACGTGACAGAAACGATGGGAAGACGGGAGACAGGGAATCCTCTACTTAATTGATGGAGCGGAAAGGGTTCGTCTTTCAGGACGTCTGACGAGGGGCTCTGGAAATATCCGCCTGAGATGTTTTCCAGTTCGTGTGGATCTTTTATTACTTGTTTGAAGAAACGTATCAAGGAAAAATAACACAAACTCTACAAATTTTAGAATTTTCATCCGGGATTAGTTCATCCCCTTCAGAATAATATATAATATCACAATATTTTATTTTACAATTTAACTTCTCCATATCTTACAAAATTAATAGAAAATTAATAATACTTGAAATTTTTTCAAATTCCTTTCTGTTCATTCATTATAATTTTCATGAGGTCTAGGTGCACTCTGACGATCACTAATGATCACGAATCGATCGCAATTCATTTGGAAAAAAGGAAGAAAAAGCTGGTCTCGAAATTGTAACCGCAAGAAAAAGCTACGTGGCAAAGAAGCCGCGAGGACGCAGCGTCTGGAAATAGGTTCGCTTCGCGAGCTCGTCGTCCGGGTCTTCGTTGCGTCTCGACGCTGAACGATCGTCGTTCTAGCGCGATTCTAGCGCTAATTTCCCGCGAACCGTGTCGATTTTAACGATGGAACATGGCTCCAGGTAATCGAGATCGTTAACCCTGTACACGGGAAACGTTTCAACGATACGAAGAACCGTCGACGAAGAATATGGTAGAATAGAGGCGTACATGTTTTCAGGCGAGACGATAGTAAGAGGCTTGGCGGCAAGCGCTAAAATAACTCGAACGTGTGCTAAAAGCGGCGGCTACCGGAGCGCCGGCCTTGCTACCACGTTCAAGAGGTATCCGTTCTTTTCTGCCGATCGACCAGAACCCAGCCAACGGGATCTTTCTATAAAAAATCCCAGGAATAGTGATTTAACAGAGCGAAAAAGATACGTGATCAGAATAAAGACTCGAAAAATCTCTCTTTACTCGCGTGATACTATTTTTAAGGTTATGGATAGAGAAAGAGGCGAGGGTATTTTCAGAGTGTTCGTGTTACATCATGAAGAGAAGATTATTCGATGAAAAATGAATTCTTCAGGGTACTAACAGTAACTATCAAATTAATTAAATTTACCAATGGCTTTTGAATTTTTATTTTAAATTATCAAATTTATGATAATTTAATTTTTACCAAGATAAGGATTCGTGAGTGATTTGTCCTTTTTTAATTTGATTTTTAATTTAAAGATGAGTCAAATGTTAGTAGCTGTAGTAAATTTACCGATGGCTTTTGAATTTTTATTTTAAATTATCAAATTTATGATAATTTCATTTTTACCAAGGTAAAGATTCGTCAATGATTTGTCTTTTTTTAATTTGATTTTTAATTTAAAGATGAGTAAATTTACCGATGTGTTTTGAATTTTTATTTTAAATTATCGAATTTATGATAATTTAACTTTTGCTAAGATAAAGAGTCGTCAGTGATTTGTCTTTTTTTAATTTGATTTTTAATTTAAAGATGAGTAAATTTACCGATGTGTTTTGAATTTTTATTTTAAATTATCGAATTTATGATAATTTAACTTTTACCAAGATAAAGATTCGTGAGTGATTTTTCTTTTTTTTATTTGATTTTTAATTTAAAGATGAGTTAAATGTTAGTAGTTGTAGCGTTAAGACTGGAGAAGGGGAACGATTGTACGATCGTTTCATTCTGTTCCATCTCTTGGCAAGGCTGCTCGAGTTGCCTCGTACGGATGTTAGTTATTTCGTTCGTCTTCTGGCGTGTCAGCCATTACATCAGCTGGTATTATGAAAACGTGATTCAGGGGAGAGCTGCGACAGGAACGTGGCTTATACGAAGAACACACACGTTCGGTGGAACAGGTTGTCAAAAGGTTATTCATTAGGGTGATATGAAAAAATAAAAATAGTAACTAATTTACAATAGCCGAGGGTACTTGACTTTCTGAACTTCCAGAAAATCATTTTTGAGCGTCGTAACAACGTTGAGATATTTTTAAAAATTCATTAAGTCATTAAAAATAATTATTTTTGGTTGCCATTGGTGACTTCGATACCAGACTACCTAAGGTACATTCTAAATCATGATTCGAGGAATTACATCAATTTGCATCTCGTGGTCATTGAATCATTGTAATTGTCGAGTTGCTTCGATGGAATTAAGTTAGTGGCTGGCAATGCGATTCGGTCATCGTGAGTCAATGGTCGCTGTATTTCCCACATTGGAGCAGTAAAATCGCGGGTAGCTAGACGTTTTAAATTTTCCATAGCTCCTGCCGAGTTGTGAGTATATTTTATTTGAGCTTCCGTTCGTTCACTCCTGACTTCCGGTTTCGAGATCTACTCGATTAACTTTAAACAAACTTCTGTTTCTTGATTTAGGTACTGTAGGTTCAGTATCTATTTTCTTCTTACAAATTCTCTTGCTCTTTTTTTTTATTTTTATCGAGTTTACATTGGAACTTTGAAAATCTTCTGTTTTTAATAATCCTAAATCTACGTTTCAACTTCAAGAGACACTAAGATATTCTGAAAATCCAAATACTCTAATTTTCTTTGAAAAATAATGTACAACAAAATCCAGCATCAAATATCCAACGCAATCCGCTCAGTTACAAGAGTTATTTACAGTGTACGCATTCTGCGTTCGCTCGAAATTCCAAACAATTCCGATAATCTCTCCATTGTGCCAAGAAATTCTTGATCTCTATATTCGCGTCCGAAAATTCATAGAATCTCGAAAATAATAATTTCTATCATCCTTAGACATTCTCCGTTTAGAATATCGCAGAGCTCTACGAAGCTATGCTACACAAATTTCCAAATGCCATAAAAATCATAAGAAAATTTATTAGGCGAAACTAAAATATTGAGATGTAACGATTATCTGTTTTAATTACAATTTAATATTGTAAATATCTTGGAAGCTACTATAATTTTATTTTTCATTAATCGTGGCAAGCCTCGGTTACGGGGAATAACTAATTAAAAAATAATAATAATAACACATAATTTCATTGATCTCTTGCACCAATTGTTACATCCCGCACGAAATCTCGCGTCTGACTCGAGACGGCTTGTCCTACTGAGCGTGGACTAGCCACTTGGCAAAAGAAGAGAATTCAATACCTGTTAATTGTCACGCGAATGCAATCCGCGTGTTTAACGTGGACACGTAATCATAATTAGTAACACACACCATCCACACCAAAATGAAAATCAACATTTATAAGAATCTTGCAAACTGTACCCTCTGACACGTGACTGGCATGACGCTTCAAAATAATTATAATCTAATAATTAATATAATAAAATGGAAAATTTTGTTAGTAATTTTGATAGCAAGAGTATGAATGTCAATGGTGAAAATGATCTGGGTTGATTATCAACACGTGGGTTAAACACTGCTATATCTTGTAAGTAGAATCAATTCAAAGATGTCGAACGACAGAAAAGAAACCGAAGAGGAATCGAGTTCGACGAGAAACAGAGGCGTCAATCTTCTGCCGGGAGACTTATTTATAACGCGGGAACGCGCGTCCCCGCCTCGCTACGTTTAACAACCGTAGCCCGTATTGACGTCTCACTTGTCGTCTTTTGCACGCAAAACGATCTCAATGACGAATCGCGTGCTGCAGTTCTGGCTTTCATCGACACCCACTACGGCACCGATTATATAATTCGCCGAGGACCGACAGGGACGAAGGGGACGAAGAAGGAAGAAGAAGAAGAAGAAGAACGAGGGAGGGCTAGAAGAGACAGCTCCGTAGCCAAGAAAATATATGCAACGACCTGATAAATGCCGTCGATCTAGAAAATCCATTAAAATATCGAATTCGTATAGACAAATAATTGAAGAGAATGGTTATTCTTGTCTGGATGATTTCATTCCCCTGTTTGATGATTCTGATACTTAGGATACCTTGATTGTAATTTATGTGGGAATTAAATGATTCTGATCTAACTCAGATTTCTGTTGGTATTAGAAAAAAATTGTGCCGAAGGATAAAAGCATAGAGTAGCTTGAAAAATTTGATAGGAAAATGAGATGCAAGAGGGTATGTTATATAGGGGTTACGTAAGATGGAACTTGTGTCCACGTGTCGTGCTGATTCTACATTTCTTTACTGTCCACTTTCGCAACAAAGTGTGCTATATATGCAGAAATTCAATTTGATATTGATTTGTCAGTAGGCAATAAAAGATCTAAACACCTGAAGAAGAAATTCTTCGAGTATCCAAACACAAGTGGTACCATCTATCACGAATCTGTTAGCAAAGAGTCAAGCTATGCTTTTAAAATCTCCACTGCCGGAACAATTACATCCCAAGATAGGAGAAGATCCAGGCTGAAGGTCATAAAACAAGGAAGAACACCATGAGTTCACTTACACCAGTACACGGCAACAAAATCCTTCTCATTGAGGAGCCGTTCGAGCTGTTTGGCATTGACTTCCTCGATGACAGGCTCGGATTCCTTGTGGCCTCCCTTGCCCCGAGGCTCTTCAGGTTTCGTCCTTGCTAAGGCGTCGACGGGGCCCAACAGGGCGCATAACACCGCGAGTACACCGAGGAGGACGAACGTCTTCGAGTATCCTGTCGGCATCGTTGACCCGCAGGTAGTACTCCTCCTTCGTCTCCGCCAGCACCACCACCACCGGCCGAACCGTACCGTCGAAACGTCGTTCGCCGTCGACATCGCCGCACTGACTGGCACACCGGCTATTTTTGATTATTCCAACAGCGCCGTGACCACGACGACCACGCCACGCATCGTCATACCGTCGGCTACCACATCATCCTCGTTGGCCGTTTTCAGTTTCCTCGCGCCACCCCTGGCGAGCGATCGGCAGGACCTGGACTGGCTACCGGAACGCTTCGACTCTTCCCCCTTGCAACATTTTCATAATATAGGAATCAGATTGGAGTTATTGGGTGTCTGGGGTCCTAGTCTTCTTCGGGTGAATTGGCTTTAGGGTAGGTTGAATATCAGGGCGTGGACCAACTTGGGCTGTAATTAGTTTCTTGGTCATTAAGGTATTG
This sequence comes from Osmia bicornis bicornis, assembly GCF_907164935.1. Taxonomy (NCBI): domain Eukaryota; kingdom Metazoa; phylum Arthropoda; class Insecta; order Hymenoptera; family Megachilidae; genus Osmia; species Osmia bicornis. The sequence goes on along the minus strand of NC_060218.1, from coordinate 9,005,171 downwards.
AGATTATGGAAATCAGTGGACACTAGGATCCAAGGATACCAAGACACCTTGAACCTCTTCACGGTGCACTGGCTTCACAAGTAATCGCTCCGTCCTTGTCGCGCTGACATTGCAGGGTGTACGAGTATACAGCAGCAAAGATATCGATCGAAAATGTGGATCAAGGGCACCCATAATTGAACCCTGCTACTTCGCGTTTCTAGTTAACCTTACCGTGAATTATTCTTGCAGAGTGATTCTCATTGACGTAGAGGGTTGCAACCCCCTACTGGTAACCTCGGGTCCATGTATCATCGTTTAGAAAGGTAGGTCATCCTTAGAATTTAATTCTTGCAATATTTATATTTTTTAATAATTTGCAATGTTTCATCCCTTATTCACAGCTTGATGGTCAAGGTCAGTATTGTCATCGCTTAGAAAGGTACGTCACCCTTATAATTTAACTCTTGCAATATTTATATTTTTTAATAATTTGCAATGCTTCATCCCTTATTCACAGCTTGATGGTCAAGGTCAGTATTGTCATCGCTTAGAAAGGTACGTCACCCTTATAATTTAATTCTTGCAATATTTATATTTTTTAATAATTTGCAATGCTTCATCCCTTATTCACAGCTTGATGGTCAAGGTCAGTATTGTTATCGCTTAGAAAGGTAAGTCACCCTTATAATTTAATTCTTGCAATATTTATATTTTTTAATAATGTGCAATGCTTCATCCCTTATTCACAGCTTGATGGTCAAGGTCAGTATTGTCATCGCTTAGAAAGCTACGTCACCCTTAGAATTTAATTCTTGCAATATTTATATTTTTTAATAATTTGCAATGTTTCATCCCTTATTCACAGCTTGATGGTCAAGGTCAGTATTAACCGTTTTAGCTACCAAGTGTTCAGCAAGCATTCTTCTCCTGAACACTTCCAATCTACTGACAAGTGAAAGAGGATATAAAAGCGGAAAGTACTTGTACTGCAAAGCTTGTAACATATGAATCGTCGGTAGTTTTATGGGTTGTTGAAAGAAGGATTTGATTTATGATATTTTGATTGTAGTTCTTAGACTTTGGTACCCGAACTTGTTGGTTCAACAGCGAAGACAGACAAGCTTTAGGAGTTATTAAACTGTTGCAGAGTTCATAATATACGAGTTTTCTCTATCAGCAGGCTGCTTTCATCACAAAGAAGGTATACATATCCTTCAGACTTAGAAAGCTGCAGAAAGCTGCGGCAGGGAATAAATACTGATTCACGATGTCTTTGTAATCTTTGGTATCTTGATGACTGGCTAGCCTTTCATAAAATTAATTTACAATTTCTTTGCACATAGTGCAGGTGCAGTGGTCGATTTTGAAGAACAAAACAAATCATGAAATTGTTTTAAATATTAAGATAAGAAATTAAATTTCATCGAAGTTATAAAGTGATAAGTTCCATTTTTTTCAACATTTTTTAAGTTAAGAAATTCACGTGATCAAGTAAATCAGTTTATCGATACAACCTTATTTAGTAATAAAATTTGGAATAGTCAGAAATACAATCTATTACCATAGTATCTTCTAGTTTCTTCTTTTTCTAATACAGCATATAGAAAAGCAGTGCTTTCGTTCGCAGATATTGTTATCTGAATTTCAATGAAACATCTGATCTGCTATCAATTACTGACGGCGCTTCAAATTAATATCAATATCTCTTAATCTCTGGTATTATAAAACAGCAAACCGACAAGAGAGAACTCACATAAACAAAATTATTCTTATAAATGTGAACACCGTCGCGTATCTCTCTAAACTGTTTATGTATTTCTTTTCGATAACAAAAATTTCATGGAAAATCACGAACTGACGGAATTAAGAAATGTGACATTTTTGGATAGACTTTTGCAGTAACGTATCGAAGTTACCACAGCTGTTCTCTGTTAATTCAAAAGAGTTAACGTTAAACAATTTTTTATACAAACTATACTGCCCTTAACACTTTCACAGTAAAAGAGTTCGACACAAAACGTATATTCTTGACTGCAAATTTGCAGGGATAGCAGTCGATAATTATTGTTCGGAAATTGCCTAAAGAGTAATTACTTCCACTTATCTTGCTACTCTCCTTTTGATCATACACACACAAATAAGAAAAAATGAAATAATCCTGTATTATAAAGAAAGAAAGAAAAATATAACAAAATATGGAAGAAAAGGTACATCCTTAAAGAAAACATATTCCTTTCACCATTTACCTATTTACGATAGATATTCCTTCCCTCCAAGAAATTTTCTCGTATCGTCAGTAGATTACCGCGATTTTTGAGGTTCCAGTACTACCTGACTCACTCAGTATATATACCAGCACGAGGATCATGTTAGGACAGGTAGTTGATCAGCGGCTTCGCTGCTGGACGGTATAGTATGGCGGTCGCCGATCGAAAGCCGCGGATTGCCATCGCAGGGGGTGGTTTGGTGTGTGCTCGATCATCCAATAGTTTGATATGATGAGAAAAAAGAAAAAGGTTTAGAAACTCCTTATCAAAGGAAAATATAGTGGATCTTCGGTGTTTTAGGTTGGAGCTTTGGCTGCCTGTTTCTTCGCGAAGAGGGGTCATCGGGTATCCGTCTACGAATATCGTCCAGGTGAGTGTATAAAATAATTCTAATTATTATTAATTAATACCTTGGCAATCTCTGAATTTCAAGTTCAAAAGCTAAAATATAAAAATGTACTTAGGGAAGTCGGCAAGAAAATTTTCATTATTGGGTGACGTTTGATTCTAAATTTTTGAAAATAGTTAAAATGATCCCAGTGTTCCAAGGATTTGGTAGTTTCCAGAAATCTAGTGACACTTGGAATTGATATTTTCTTTCAGACGTCAGGCAGGAGGATACATGGGGTCAGAGCATCGACCTGGCTCTCTCGGTCAGAGGTCGCGAAGCTTTAAGGGCAGTCGGCCTTGAAGATACCTTGATCGACCATCATGGCATCCCAATGCGTGGAAGAATGATTCACGACAAGGATGGCAATCTGAAAGAGATCATCTACGATGGAAAAGGGAACGTAAGTGATTTCAATAATTCCCTCCTTCATCCCCTCTAACACTAACAACATTTCAAACGAACGATTTTTATTTGATATTTTGCAGTGTATTTACTCGGTCAGCAGACGATACCTGAACATAGTTCTATTGAATGGTGAGCGAATCTTTTCTATCCAGAACTCGTATTTGTTGACTCGTACTACTTGCCAATCGTAGTGATGCATTCGAAAAGAAAGGTTTCTTAGCGCGTTGAACGTCTCGTTACTAAAATCACATCTTGTTACACGGAATAGAGAGACGAACACGAGATGCTTGTCGATCGAAAAGAATCGTCGCTGAATATCCGGTGACGCGGTAGTGCGTGAAGCCACAAGAATTCGAGAGTGTCACGTTTCTTGTTACTACCACCTTCTGCTTCTCGAGATGTTGCGCGTGAAACGCGTATGCTCGAGCGTCGATTATAATCTAATCTGCGCCTACTTATGCGTTAAATTTTTAATTGGCCCATTTGCTCAGGCCCGTCGCAAGCGCAGTGAACCTGCTTTCTAAATAGAAATAACTTTCTTCCATTTCGTCTGGATCGAAATAATTCGCGAGAAGTGCATTCGTAAATTTTATTTAAAGGTTCTTTTTATTCAACAGCCGCAGAGAAGTACCCGGAAGTGACCCTCCATTTCAATAAAAAGGTCATAGACGCGAACCTGGAAACGGCGAAATTTAAAATACAAGAGTAAGAATTTTTCTGTTCAAATGATTCTGTAAGATGGTTCCTGTCGATGGTACATTTCATCAATTTTTCAGTACCATCACTAATGAAACGCAAGAATTACAAGCTGATTTGTTGATCGGTGCTGATGGTGCTTATTCGAGGATCAGGAAAATAATGACTAGGAGGCCACGGTTTGATTACAGTCAGACGTATATCGAGCATGGATACGTAGAATTACACGTTCCTCCTGGAAAGAACAACCAGGTAAAATTTTTCTGTGTAAGCGTTTAGTGGAAGGTAGAGGTGTGCGAGTACTCGTAATTTACAAGCCGAGCTGAACTCGCTTCGATTGTTCGAGCCGAATTTGCCGAGCTACTCGAAATCGACGAACTGTTTGATATAAAAGCGAGCTACTCGAAAAAATCGAACTACTCGAATATTCGAGCCCTTGTGAAATTTCGATTTACGAGGGCTCGAATATTCGAGTAGTTCGTCGATTTCGAGTAGCTCGGCAAATTCAAGCGATTGACTCGGCTCGACCGACCGATCATTGTTCGACTCGAAATTCGAGTACTCGAATAAATCGAGTACTCGCACACCTCTAGAGTCCGATAGACGATCCCGAAACGAAACGCCTTTTTCTCCCCTCTCCTACATATGGCACCTTCGAAATTAAATAGGTCCTTTGGGATTACATGAAAATGAAAATTTTATGTTTTATTCAAGTTCGTGATGAGCAACAATCATCTTCACATCTGGCCCCGAGGAGAGTTCATGATGATAGCTCTGCCGAACGACGATCGCACCTTCACTGCTAATTTATTTGCACCCTTCGACACTTTGGATAAACTGACGACACCACAGGCGCTTCTAGACTTCTGCGAGGAGCAATTTCCGGATTTGATTAAACTGATAAGTAAAGAGAAACTGGTGAAGGATTACTTCGAGAGAGAACCTAAAGCTCTGATATCAGTTAAGGTAAATATTTAAATATCAGGATTTTTAAAAAGATTTGTCTTTTAAATTTTATATATCATTAATGTGTTTTAGTGCAAACCTTATCATGTTGGAAAAACCACCCTCATTATCGGAGATGCTGCTCATGCTATGGTGCCTTTTTACGCTCAGGGAATGAACACAGTAAGTTTTATTCGATGAAAATTATTTTAATTCACATCACCTTCAATGTACGATCCTTTTCTTATTTTCCATTAGGGATTCGAAGATGTTCTCTTGCTCGATGGATTAATGGAGCATTACAATTCCGACTTTAGCAAGGTTCTTCCGAAATTCACTGAATTACGATGCGATGATGCCCATGCAATATGTGACCTTGCCATGTACAATTACATTGAGGTATTTGTTCATTTTTAAATACTATAATTTTTATATTTAAAAAACTCTCCAAATTTAAGAAGTATCTAATAATTCTTGTTGAAATATTTCCAGATGAGAGATTTAGTAAGAACGAAATCGTTCCTTTTCCGCAAACACCTGGACATGTTTCTTTACAAACACATACCGGATGTTTGGACACCCATGTACAGTACTGTACATTTCACACGAATGCGATTCCGCGATTGCATTAAGAACAGGGAATGGCAGGACAGGGTATGTATATTAATAACATCATCTAAAACTTAACATAAAAATTGTACAAATTAATTAGAACATATGAATAAACAAGAATCTTGTTCTTTCTATACAGATATTACGCAGGATTGGTTGGTGCTTGGGTATTCTAACCCTCGCGGTAGTATTAGCCCCATTCATTCAGTTACGCACGGGAGATAGTGTTCTATATTAAACAACGGATGTGCAACGTGCACGATCACAGGGATATGTAAGTGTGTGCGTATTGATTTTTATAATAAAGTACAGTATAAAATTAATTGGCGATTAATTGAACCCTCGAATGGAGGAACATTTGATGACCCAACCTCAATGACTTATAGTTTAAATATCATACTATTACATAGATATCAGTTTTTCAATATATACAAATTTTGTAACAATGGTAAAAGAAACTTCGCGAAAACGACGCGGGTCTGGAAGCGTCCATACAATTTCGAGAAAAGTCAAGTATAGGCTATCGTGGGAGGCGGAGACGCGAAACACGAATGGGGAAAACGCCAAATTCGTTCTTGACAACGCGGTCGTTGATTACGGTGACCGCAGATAGCAACGAACGGATATAAATTAAGGGCACGCGACAGACTCGGCCTGTTTTGTCTGCTGTTAGCCGAGAGAGAGGACGAGGTAAGACCATCGGCCGCTCTTGGTCGGCAGAGGAGTTCGGCGACAATACCTGGACGCCTACTGGAAGAAAGGAGAGTACGGGAGAACTGTTCCTGGACGCTTGACCGACAAGGAGAGTCCGGCGATAATTCCCGGACACCTGTCGGTCAGAGCACAGAGCATCTCCTGGATGCCTACAAGAATTAATTAGCTGGACGACCGTTTAATATGGAGAGTTCGGCGATAATACCTAAACGTGAGAATTAAGAGCATTGCGTTCACTGTAAAATGTCTTGTACAAATAAATGAAAGCAACTGTATCTTAAACCCTGACCTTGTAATTCTACCTAATTCAATAAATCCTGTCTGTCCAACAGATTCCTTATGTTTCCAATTTATCATGGCTAATTATTAAAATTTTAATAATTCTTAGTATTTTAATTTTGAAGAATAAATTAAAAAAGAATTTTATAGTCATGGATTAATCATAGAATGAATATTAAGTATAATTTTATACTTGACTGATAGGGTCTCCTTTTATATTGCCCTTTTTATTTTTATAGAGGTCACAATTGACCTCTTTCCATCGCCATTCGAGGGTTAAAAGTTCTATATACCCGTTATATTTAACAAGCAAGCTTCCCTTGCTTTTTCTAATGTACAATTCTATACTACCTTCATTTACAATTCCTTATCTATCAGTTATTTGAGCAAATATCGCTTAAAGCCATCACCTTCTTCGGATTAATGGAGAGAATGTAGCTATCGTATTCTTAATTCTATTGGTTCTTTCTTACGCAGATTTACTAAACAAATCTACGAACTAACGAATGGAAAGAAATAGTCGTTCACAAGTACTGGAACTCTATCAGGAATTTTCGAACGTGATTCTAAGTTGTGATGGAATCTTCTGAAGTTTGTGTTTCATTTTTCAAGATTCATTATTACGATAATAACTCGAGGTGTATCGAGTCTGCGTTCTCCACGTATTTGTGCTTGTGGGTTTCGAATAACTCCACCAGTTTTTTGATGAATTTCTCATGGTACTCGTCGATTTGCTCCTTCGTTGGCTCGGGTATCTTTGGCACCTCCATTGGACTACCAACTGGAAGAAAGGAAGTTTAAGTTCTTTTATTTCCAGAAAAAGAATGTCAAATCATCGGTGTATCAAGTGGAAACTTTTCAGTAACAATAAATAAAAATTGTATTATATCGTCACATTCCGACTGAAATAAAGAGAAGATTGAAAGGTATAAAATTAACTCTCTATAATTAATCAAAAACCTTGATATTCAATGATCTGATTATTTAAAGTAGCTAATTATACGATCAATGGCATGCATCGACACCTATTACCTTTCTTTTTTAATGTCCACGAGCACGAACTATCGTTTCGAAATGTTTCATGCAAATTTTAATTAACATTGATATGTATGCAAAGTATAGAATCTCCTTAACGATTATACAATATTTACCAACGACGGTGACCGGTTTCCGACGAGCGATAATGCCGAAGGAATATTGGAAAAATCCACGACCCTTCAGAAGGACAGGCGCGATTCCAATCACCTTACGAATAAAATGTTGCACCTTTTTTAGACGTGTACCCTCGGCACCGTATACTTGATCGTATATATCCGTTTCTCCGAAGGAGAAGATCGGTACCAAGGCTGACCTGAAATTAATGAAATGAAAAATTTAATTAAATCTGTCATTTTATTATGAGAACTCCAATTAATTTTCTATGATATTGGAAATAGTAATTATGATTATTATAATTAACTGAAAAATTGTAAACGATTATTCTAACCCATGCTTCAGTGCCAGTTTTATGAATCCTTTCCTCCTTTTTACGAGAAGACGATAACTTCCTGGTGTACATTCTAAAGATTCCGATGCTCCGCCAATGATGAGGACCACCGCTTTTCCAGTGAACGGTGGTTCAGGTTTCGTCGACAGCTGATAGCTTAAACTCTCTGAACTGCTGCCGATACCGCCTGTATTTTAATTAAATACGAACTCATTTATCAAAGGATTATTACGTATTCGTTTACGGAGAATGGCACGTACCGTTCAGGTAAACGTACTCGCGAAACAGAGGGATCTTGAAGTGTTGATCTAGAATCGCGACCCGGATGTCCAGACCCGGAAACATTTCTCGGCAACCGCGACCGTCGGTCCCGAAAGCACCGTAAACTCCCGTTGACAATATTCCGTGAGGAAAACAACAGAACAAATAATTTCTATTTGGGTCTAGATCCGTGGTTTTCACCAATGTCACGGGAAAATAATCGGCGAAATACCGTAACCAGGCGCAGTTTCTCAACCATCTGGTCAATACTTCCCTGAAATAAAGATGATTTTTGTTAGTTGCAATAATCAAACATTGTCAGAGAATTGTTTTGCAAATGAAATGTATAATTTTATTTTCTGAGAAATTGTTTGTAAATCGGATATCAGTTCTGAAGAAATTTCAAGCGAATATCTAACCACTTGTTCATATGTCATCATCATTCACAATATAATTCGTATATCTTTAGATTGATAAGAGACTTGGCTTATCATTCCAGTGAAATCTACAGTGATAAGACGTAATACTGGAATCATAAATATTTCATTTTCTTGTTGCTGATCAGTAGGAAACATAAGTATGATATAAAAAAATTGTATGAAATAATAATACAGGTAAAATATTTCTAAGGATAATTATTTCTCTAATTTTTAAAGACTGACTACCTATGTATATTAGTTAATTAAGAATAAATTCTTGATGCTGATCAGTAGAAAACATAAGCATGATATAAAAAAATTGTATGAAATAATAATACAGGTAAAATATTTCTAAGGATAATTATTTCTCTAATTTCTAAACACTGATTACCTGTATTAGTTAATTAAGAATAAATTCTTGTTACTGATCAGAAGGAAACATAAGCACGATATAAAAAAATTGTATGAAATAATAATACAGGTAAAATATTTCTAAGGATAATTATTTCTCTAATTTTTAAACACTGATTACCTGTTAATTAAGAATAAATTCTTGTTACTGATCAGAAGGAAACATAAGCACGATATAAAAATATTGTATGAAATAATAATACAGGTAAAATATTTCTAAGAATAATTATTTCTCTAATTTTTAAAGACTGACTGAAGATTAGTTAATTAAGAATAAATGATATCTTACCTTCTACCACCTTTTTCACACGTGTCCCAGTCATAGTACATCCAAACAAAATAGAGCAGCATGAAATAACGTAAGGTCTTTGTATAGAAGAGGATATAGGCAGTGGCCAAGTAACCCAGTAAGTCTCCACCAGCCAACAAAATGATCCATATCGCGGCTGACAGCGTTTCCAGTCTTCGTTTCAACGGCACATTCAACGGTGCAAATTTTATACCTAAGATCTCCATTCTTTTTCGAGCTCTTTTAATGTAACATCAAAGTAGCTCCTTCATCAGATCTGTGAAAAGATATATCGTGTGCCATTCTCTTATTTCTCTTCACTTACTTTCTTAATTACCTTTAATATTTCTTTTGCAACACGGATGGTAACTCAAAATTTTACATTAAACCCTTGCCAATTTTTTATATTACAAATACAAATATATAAATTTCAATAACATGTTTTAAAACATTTGGGATCAATCCTCTCATAAGACTCGTTTTTATCCGAATTTGTAATTGCAGGAAAATTTACTAATTTCAAGTATAGTATAATATATTGTAGTAACAAAAATAGAAATGATGAATCCATAGTTCGTTTCACTCACGTGTCTGATAACTCACGGTCAATGATCTGAAATAACAGAAACTTTACACTGCACTCTTTCTATTGTATCTCGATGTTGACTGTACTAGGTGTACATTTAAATTAATGTCATGTACAAATGTATCAAATATTCATGAAGCTGAATCTCAATTTTTATTCAAGAAGAATTTCCTCAAGTACATACTGTTTTATTTCTCGTTGTATTTGTTGAAGTTTTCACAAAGATCATGTTAAATATTTACGAGAAAAGATTAACTAAATAGCAGAGATTAGTAAAACGACCAGTATAAGTTCACCATGAGCGTTCAAGGATTAACGTTTCATTTTCCTCTTTTTAAAAGGAACTAATTAACAAATATTGAGGCATTTCTACTTTCACCTTTCATTTCATAATTACACTACGTGTTATAGCCTGCAAAGCTATCCTTTTAAAGTCTGCTAAGACTAATATTTTGTTTGCAAACAGAAATGACCTCCGTGTCAAGGAAGATATTAAAGTGATATGCTTTTGAAACACGTTTGTTGGAATATTAATTATTACCTCTTGCAATACTGGACCCTTTTTTACATCAAGTAAAATTTTATAATTTGAATAGAATATTGCAGAAAAATGTTAAAAAATTCATTATAAATTCAAAAGCTGTAGAGATGTATATTAAAATTATTTGAACTTTGTACGTAAAGATTAACTTATTGTTAGATACAATGATTATGCAAAAATCATTAATTCACGATATCATTAATACAGTGATTCGTTTGAAATTATTAACGGATGTAAATCCAAGGAATTTTCATACAATTTAAATATACTTCTTTAATGCATTCTAAACTTGTAATAAAATTACCATTACCAGTAAAAAGTTGTCAGGAGATAAAGTCGTAACAATTAAATTGCTGTAAAAAATATACATTTTTGCATAACTTATTTCAATTTTAGTTTTCTAATTAATAGAACCGTTTGAAATCGAATTAATAATTGGAAGGCAGTTATTCCTATTGTAGTTGATATCGTCAACAACGCAAACGATATCAACTAAAAGTTAGATTACGCCGAAATTCATTTGTTGAGTCAACAGAATTATTCATAGTAAGGGACTTTATACTCAGATGGTTGACTGTGAATAAGAATGATACTTTTAGGAGTGTTTGTCTAGACGAAGTTTAATAATTTCTTATTCTACCAATAAAAACTTAAAAAAAAATTTTTGAAATATATTTCTCTATTCTCTTAAAATTGCCATTACGTGCTATAAAAAAAAAGAAACAGAGTAAAGCTACAGGAACTTCCAGAATGACTTAACCCATTAACTGCCAAATTTTTATGTTTGATGTTTTCTACTGCAAGTGATAAAAAAAATGTATACATATATTCAAATCCCCATTTGAGGATCGTGGTAGCAAATGGGTTAATACAGAAACAAAGTGAAGACCAGTAGCGTACCAAAGTAGATGGCTATCCAATACGTTAGCCGACCCCAATGATCCCGGCAAATTTTTACCCTATGGAATCCATAGAATAGGCCACCAAGATGATCTATACCAAGTTTTATCCAAATCGATGAATGGGAACATGGTCAAAATGGTGGCCAAAGTTGACACTTTTAACATGGGGCTCTATGGGGAGTTGTCGGCATTCTAGTTTCCGGATATGTGAATCTAAACGATAATACCTTTCAAATGAGCCCATGAGACGGGAAGTTGGTCAAAACTCGTTGTGAAGAAATGAAAAAAATCGATGATTTTGAAGATTTTCTTCTTTTCTCACAACGGGTTTTGACCAAGTTCCCATTTGACGATTTTAAAGGTATTATCGTCTAGTTTGGAAACTAGGATGCCGAAAGCACGATTTCGACCACTCTCCATAGAGCCCCATGTGAAAAAGGTCAACTTTGGCCACCATTTTGACCATGTTCCCATTAATCGATTTGGATAAAACTTGGTACAGATCATTTTGGTGGCCTATTCTATGGATTGCATGGTGTAAAAATTTGCCGAGACCATGGGGGTCGGCTAACGCATTGTATAGCCATCTCCTTGCATATCAAAATCACGAATACATAATATTAGGCGATAAAGTGTTAACACCCACGTGTTGCATCGATTACTTCGCTACGCTCTGAGAATAGTGTTTTACAAATCGATGGACATAACCGTGTATACAGCTACTCGTGGTTTCTCGACCTACAATTAAAATAGTGTGCTTAGAAAGTTACTGACTCCGAGGTTTCACTAGTAACGCTATTTATTCTCCTGAAATTTTAATCTCCAAATCAATTGGAGTATTCCAGTTCTTTTCAGAATATTCCATGAAAGAATGTTACGTAAAGATAAATCGTTCGAATAAAAATCTTACATAAGGATAGGTCGTTTGAAATTTTACTAACTTATTTTTTATTCATTTAGAAAATGAACTGTCCTAACAAATATTTCTAATATTCTCAATTGATATCTTAATAAAATTAGGATGTTTCCGTATTATCTATTTCTTAAAGTAAGTTAATGAGAATCTTCTTGAATTTACAGTTCAAAAGCTAGTTAACAAGCTTTAAACGTTGGAGAAGGAAAATTACCATTTTGATAGTAGGTGTCACCTATTTGTAATTTCTACACGAAGTATTCACATTACCATTGTTTTACCTTATCAGTATACATGGTATCTGGTGCTAATTAGAATTCGAACACTACTAATATTTGTTAATTTTCTACAAACGCAACAATTGACTTGTAATTCCTTGCTAATTACCCAGAAGTAATTATCTACTGATAGAACGTTAAATTGAAGACTGGTGACATGAAAATTCCAGTTTACCATAAACACGATCCATATTTGTCGTGTTTGAACTATTAGTTGCGTCACAAGTGTGACTCGATGTTATTATGGCTAATGTGACTAAATGTTAAAAGGCAACGGTTTTAAGGTACGGTATGAATAGCCAAGATTATGTTAATTTTGTACAAACGAAAAGTAAAGATTAATGTTCCTGTTACAAAGTATAGCTTGCATAAGTGAAATAAATTCGTCTAAGAAATCTTTAATGTATAAGAGACTAAAAGATCTATCGATCAAAGAAGACAGAATAAATTTAACACCTGGCCAAAGAGTAATCTTTTCAAAAATTCATTACTTAAGTATTTAAATAGTATCTATTTTAATAAAATAGACATAATTTACTGTGATAGAACAGTTATGTTAAACTAGTCCAGTGGTTCTTAATCGTTGCTCTGTGAACTTAGAGAAAGTGTTTCGCCAAAATTTGCTTCTTTTTGCTATTGATTGATATGTAACCTATTACGTATGTAATTTTTATTTATTATGCAATATAAAAAATATATACACCGTTTTATTTCATGATTTTATTGTTCCGTAAAAATTTTGTAAAATTGTAAATGTTACATCATTTTGAAAAAATTAAGAACCACTTGACTAGTCAAAGGCCACAGTTGACGGATTTTTAGTACAATGTCGTAAAATAATATTACCATGTACGAGTCATAAAAATGTTTTACAACGTTCGCAGAAATCTTTTGAAAGATAAGTCATTTTAGATGCATAACACAGGGAACATCTGTATAATTTTTTTTCGCCACCTTGGACAGCCGAAATTCATATTCAAGTTTGTGATTTTTTCTCTAAAAAATGGTAAACGCAATGGAAATTCTGTTTGAAGGAGTTTGTTTTACACGTATTCAAGAGTAAAAAGCAATTTCTTTTTTTATATTTTTATTACAATATGTTGGACTTATGACCATTCTGTCAGAACACCTTTTTTGTCGCACCTGTAATCGGCTTTGCGAGGATTTCGAATATTGTTTGTTTTACACCTGTTCAAGAGTAAAAAGCAATTTCTTTTTTTATATTTTAATTATTATCTCATATGACCGTCCTGTCAGAACACCTTTTTTGTCGAATCTGTAATCGGACCTAAAATAATAAACCATAGACTGTCATTACTTGCATACTAAAAACTACAGAAGTATATACGAAAATTTCAAAATACACATTTTTATAAAAATGGTAAGCATTTGAAAAAAAAGTTTAATTTTCAACCGAGAAATTTTGAACGAAAATGGCTATAAGAAAAAAATTCTTCAACTTATCGGAAAATCCGTATGTACGTCTATGGATTAATACATAAAGAAGATGTTCTCAAAATTTGAAGTAAATCGGACCGGTAGTTATTGAAATCCCTGCAACGCCGATTGCAGGTCCGACAAAAATGATGTTCCGACAGAATGATTATAAGTCCAACATGTTGTAATAGAAATATAAAAAAAGAAATTACTTTTTACTTCTGAATACATGTTGATACAATAATTATTTTGTTACTGTAAAAGAATAAAGGAAGTAATAAAAGAAATAAACTTAGATTATTTCGGTATTATTCATTCCTATGATTCTGTAACTTAACAAATCGATATCTCTTGAACGAAGGTTTAGCGAGCAAACTTCCACAGGAAATTTTTGTTTGTTTTGAGGACCCAAATTCATATTTTAAGCTTGGCCATTTAACCCGGGAGCACCTTGTATATCAAGAATTCCTTGACACACTGCTCTATTGTATTTTAATAAAGAAATAATGCGAATTGTGCAACAATCACGCAGCAGAAAATTTCAATAAAGAATCTTTTTTTAGCAGCAATAAAATTGGTAAAGTATATACACGATGATAAAAAAATATTTATCTCAGAGTGTAAACAGATGATAATTAATTCAAAAGAGCTTCATTAAATTATTTTTTAGTCATTTTTTATCATTTAAAATTTTACTACCTCAATAAAAAAAGTGTCAATGTAAATTTATTAGTTCGTCAGGGTATATCGGTCGCACAGGTTACGACCAAGTTGAAAATCAGGAAGTCGTTATAAGAATGATTAATAAATGACTATGCCGGCTAGTAGTCGGGCGAACGATGAGTCTGTGAAATTTCGTCAGACTCATGGGAAAGTCTTTAGTCACTTTATCAGGTCAGAGAATTGACGTTTCATTTGTTTACTAAACAAGTATTCAAATAGGGATAAACAATGCTAAATGTTTCTTAACTCAGAAATCAAGAAACATCAATAGAGGATCATAGGTCATAGATTATTAAAATTTCAGAAAAATTTTCTGTCACAAACAGAAAATTGAGAAATCACGGTAATAGAAGTCTCAGCAGATCCGACATCACGTGTGTCTATTAATAGCGAAATCGTGAATGAAAAATTCTGTAATTATATTTCTATTTTCAAGTAATTATAATCAAAATTTCTATTTTCAAAAGTCCTTATTAATAGAAAACTGACAAGCTATAGTGATAAAAATTTCAAGTAGTAATGAAACAATTTAAAAAATTTTAATTACAAAGTAAAAAGTAAAAGTGAAAGTAAAATTGTTTCATTACTACTTGAAATTTGTATCAGTATAAAAATGAAAAATTTTAATTACAAAGTAAAAGGTAAAAGTGAAAGTAAAATTGTTTTCTATTAATAAGGACTTTTGAAAATAGAAATGTTGATTATCATAGCATATTAATTTATTTAAAATTTTTAATTACAAAGTTGTCAAATCATGATAGGAAAAGTTTCAACAGGTGCACGAGTCATTCTAACTCAACTTCCTGTTTGGCTCGATTTACTCGTTACTCAAAAATAAAATTATCAGAGTGAGTAATGAGCAATCGACCACGAGTCACCATCACCAAAATAAACGATCAGGTGACATTCGGAAGCACGTCAATTCCAAGCACGCGGTTCCTTTACCTGTTATCACTATAAGTTCGTCTATATTTGCAGACGCGCCACGTCCTATTTCTTTTTTCCTTTTTCTAACGGATGAATTCACGGGCAACCGTTATCTGTTAACGAACACCTGATCGCGATTGTGGATGCAATTACTCGCAATCAAGGCGCAACAACGCGGATTCTAACGGCGTGCAACGCTCCTCTCCGCTCGGCTCGGCGTCACGCTGCTCACTGGTTCAGCGTCGCGCGTAACAAACAGGAAAGACTGGCTTTGTGAATGTACGCCGCCGCGCTGCTCCGAGTAACAAACGCGCGCCCATGCACGCGGTTGAATCAATGAGCACGGTCTGATGGGAGTAGAACTACTCTCGGTAGCGATGGGTTAGTAATTGCACCGATTTAGGAATGGGACCAAGTTCAATATGTACAGTTCGGTGCAAGGAGATTTCTTGAGTGTATTTCCGAAAGCGACAACACTCCGATTTTTCTGAAATTTTTGCCAAAGCTTATCCTTGATTAGAGAAGAAAGACAAAGCCTCGTTTACCCCCAGCTCCCTTCAAAGTTTTGACTGTTGTTACTAAATATCTCCAAAAATATTGATTTTAGAGAAAATAGCCAAAATAATAGGTTTACGTAAAAAATGTGTATAACCTTTTTTGTAGAGCTTTTTATGAGCTTCATTTTTTGTTTGAAACTTTTTTCTCTAAAATCAATATTTTCGGAGATATTTAGTAAGAATTGTCAAAACTTTGAAGGGGGCTGGGGACTTTCTTCTTGAATCAAGGATAAGCTTTGGCAAAAATTTCAGAAAAGTCAGAGGGTTGTCGCTTTCGGAACTTTATCCGATTTCTTGGTTTGATTTGGATTATCGGAAAAATTGGGGAAAGGTAAAGAGAGTTAAAGAGAGGTAAGAAGAGCCAGGAAGAACTAAGGAGAGACAGCCGACATGGATATAGAAGACGAGTAATGGGGCTTCCTTTTCCTGCATCGCCATATTTCTTAGGGAAGTCCTCCTTGTTCGGCAATGTACACTGTTCAGCACTCTAACTTTTCCCGGGAAGGGGGGGAGCTGTAACACTGAAAATTATAATTTTGAAAATACTATTAGATTGATTCAGAGAAAAATTGATATAATTTTTAAGTATTAAATATCATAAAATTTTAATAAATAAATTTATCATAAAGTACAAATTAAAAAAAATCACGCTAAAATTCTCTTATATTCAGACGTGATTTTTTCACGTTTAATGTGCTTGGCATGCACAGGGAATTCGAACGATAAGATAACACCGGGCATTTGTTTTTTTTTTTGTCCTCAAGCGACAGAAATTTCCCGGGAATAAATTACACGATACATGGTACTTTTTGTTGAAACAATACGTTTATTGCTCGATCTATAAAAAAACAGACGAAGGGGCAAGGTGTGCACCTGTTAGAGGCCGGGCCTTTCGGCACCAAGAGAAAAATATACCTCGATTAATTAAAATCTATATCAATCGCGACAACAATTACAATTTAATTAACCGTTACACCGTAATTGCGTACGTATACATACACACGACAATGCACGTGTAGTTTCCGAAACTTACGTTCTCGTCAGCTGAACGACTTGGTAAAAAATTGTCTATTATAAAAAAAAAAAAAAAAAGAATATAACGAGCGTATAAATTCGCGCGATAGATTAAGTACAAATCCATGGAAACTTCGGCTGCACTTATTCTTTAAGATGGATTTGTATAGTTTGTTCTTATTTTTGTTTATATAAAATTCATTTGTGATAATGTTAAATTTGTTCGATGTTCTGTTCTAATTAATATGCAAGAATTGATGTTTCTAAACAATGAATTTACATTGAAAAAGCGAACTAAATATTTAAATGAACCTTCACAAAATGATTCAATTACTGTAACTGATTATTTGAAATTTATCAAGGTTAATTAATTGTTCTCACTTTTTACTGAAATTGAATATTTATAAATTACAATGGTACTTTCCAATTGTAATAAAATATTTATCGATCATTTCCAAGGCAAATTTTTTACGTAAACAAGGCTAAAAAAAGAAAGATCTTTTAATTCCACATTTGCATATATTCCTATAGAATTGACTTCCGTTTCAAAGTCTTCGAATTATCGTTCGTTTAATAAATTACGATTGAAAGCGTAAAATGATGACATTTTTGAACGATGAAGGTGAACGACGAGAAAAGTTCGGAAATTAAACGTGAATCTCGGGATTCTAGGATAAATAACAGCACCGTTCAAAAACTACCGCCACACACGACACAGTTTTACAAGCTCTTCTTCTTCGTTCGGTTTGATCGCTTCCGGTTCGAGGCCTCTAAAAGCGAGGGAACAACAGCGGTTTCGATTTACTTTTGTCAAGCCGAAGATTATCTTCTAAGCGTAAAGCCTAACTTACGAGTGTCACTTTTAAAGTCGTAGCATGATCCGAAACTAAAAACAAATTAAAATTAACACGTTCACTATGGACGTTGCGAATCTATGTCGCGCTCGATTAATAATATTAATATTAATCTTCCAGATATTATTAAAATTAATCTTAATATTTTATATTAGTCCACGGCTCTCAGTCCAGTTAATTTTAATTAAAACAACCTATCATTCAATTCTCCTGATTTTTAATTGCATTCAGGCTGACATAATCAATTTGACCAGACTAAGACTTTAAAAGGCTTTAGACAGAATCTCAGCCGTCACTCGTTTAAGCACGCGATAATTACATATTGTCACAAACCTCGCCTCGCCTACGACACGTTCACTTACGTCTCTTACGATCAACTCTTTTCAACATAATTACACAGCCGGGACAAGAACAACGTGTAATCGTCAGAACCATGTAACATTTTCCTCTCAATCAATCTGCATTCTTTTCAACAACCCTTTCACTTTATTTTATCTGGTTGAAACTTTCAGTTTGTTAGCTTACATTATTAATATAATAAATATTAACTTTATTCAATTTTCTTCATTTTCACATGTAATTCATTTGAAAAGTGTTAGTAAAATTTTATTAATAATGTAATACTAATGTTATTTGCTCAGAATGTAGATCAGTTTGAGAAATAGACGACGATCAACGAAGTCTCATCCGACGGTCTATCAACTAGAAACGATTCAGGGACGGACAGTGAGGTCGTTAAACGCAAAACAGCAAAATGTTCCACGAGCCGATACAATCTATAATTCCGATGCTTTTCAATCATCCACGAGTCACTCGGGCTATTTGATCAACAGAAAAATCGGGGAAGAGATACTCGTCAAACGAAAGATGATGACATGGAGAAATAATTATTCATATAAAGCGAACATCTCTCGATGGAACGGTTTTTCAATGATTTTAAGATGAATGTTTTATTTTCTTCAATGAAACTCTATTCTAACGCTATTCTAACGGAACATCACCAACGTAATAAAAATTAATAGAAAAAGTATCTGAATGATCAAGCGTACTCCAACTATACAGAGATAAACTTATGGAAAATTTACGTGGATACATATATAATTTTCTTTTTTTCTTTTTCGACTAAGCTGTCATCGATCAATCCAATCGATTTGTAACGCGAGAAAGCATACGACGAGAGAGAAAATGTTGAAGGAATGGATTGATCGAGACAGGTCTTGTCGACGTTGCTTTTCGCCATTTCGATCGCCTAAAAATGCTTAACAACGAGTATAACGATTCTGTCCCACGAAATTATACGTATACCATGGATACGAATTCGCGAGAAAGCTCTTAAGTTTATTGCTTCATCTAATCTAGAATTGAACCGCGAGTACGAGCTCGGCATTCAGCTGTTGAACGTTTCAGGGATTAATAGGCGTCGATGACGAATCGTTTGAATGAAATTCTTTCAGGTTTATTAATTGTACGAAGGTAGAATAAACAGAAATGGAAAATTGCAGTTTTTTTTATTGGCACGAGCAGAACGTTAGACGGTTACGATGTAACTCGATTAACGGCATCACAGATTGTTTAAAATCTAAATGAAACAATTGTATTTATAGCCATCTGGCAGTAGACTGTCGGTATTAAATTGTAATTAAAAAGCAATAACGAGTGATTAATTCATTAGCACTAAAATACGGAACCTCAACACTCATCTTGAATATACAAGTGAAAATAAATAATTATTTGAACATTTTTTATATGGGAAATATAATGTATTATTAATATTGTCTAATTTGTGAAACGAGTCTAATTAACGAAACAACTCTACTAAAATTAGATGATAATCTTTAATGAATGAATCAAGACCATTGTCTGAATTGAATTCGTCATCGGCGATGAAGGTAAATTGTCTGTCTTTACAGATCATTTTCATGTAATCTTAACAAATCGAACGATACACAGGCTGATTATAAATCTGTATATCACCCAGCATCATCCATTAATCCAATGGATCACAGAATTTTACGTATACAGCTCTGTGTTATCGTATATCGAAAATATTCGACGTTTATTCATCAACGACTTGACATAATAAAATATCAATACATACATACGTTCAATCGAATAAACTCTTTCGCTGTACAACGACGGATAAGAAAATAAAAGGAAAGCGATCGACAGTTCGTATATTAAGCCGTCTGATTTGAAACTCTACAATAATGTCGTCAACTCTCTTTCTATTCGACGTATCGTGACCCTGTCTTTATCGTTCTGAATCCACGAACAGCATTAACATTCAAGGGTAAATATCCTCTCTATCATAACAACGACGAGAATACTGATTATTGGTGTTTTTGGCAGCCGACACTCGCACCTCTCAGCGAATAACAATTTTCAATCCTCCTTAAAACCACCTCAGATCCTTCCATTCTTTTGGTGTCTGTCTAAGATTGTCCAAAATCAACTTCAGCGAGATCTAAGCCAATCGGAGAAGCTATTATTTCCAGCAATAAACACGCGATGACGAAGGGCAGTGGTTTCTTGATTCTTCAACGAACGACTGGCGAACAAACACGCGAAGCACCCGACGTATCTTTTTTTTCTTTTCCTATTTCACGGTCCATCCATCGCGAGGCACTTCTTCGAAGCGACGCGGATGCCTTGGTGCTTTGGAGGAGCCCTCCTCATCGACGAGTTATCTCGTTGATAGTCGACCGAAGGTTTCGCGTGTCGGACACGCGCTTTTCTGCGGAAGCGGGCATTCGAGATGGTCGTAGAGGAAACACGCACGAAACCGTACTATCCGGAACAGTCGATTCGACTTTCTTCGATCCAGTGCTTCGCAGGCTGGCAATTTCTGTCGAAGAGTTACGTAGACGTCGACGGTGACGAGGAGATTGGATCCGGTTGGTAATACCTCATCCCGTTTATCTGCAACATTTAGGCGGTTTTGGTCTAACTGATGCTTCTCGTTCTTGGGATCGAGTTTCTGGAGATTAGCAGGATGTGATGTGTGCTAATTAGGGATGTGCGGGTTACCCGATATTACGGGCTCGGAAAAAATCGGGCAGTCGGATAGCCCGACTATTTCGGGTTCTAGAAGGATGTTCTTACCGTCATATCGTATTCTGTAATATACGCTGGGATTTCTAGCTGCTCTGGCGACATAACTTCATAAAGGTACTCCACTCCGGGTAAACTGTGGACTTTCTGTTTGATGGCTGGTGCCATGAACGTCGTGAACCACCATGTCATCATCTGTAAAAGATAACGTGAAAATAGGCAAATTTTTATTAAAAATATTTAAAACTTATTGTATGGATAATCTGGGTTCTTCTTAAAAGTGCACAAGATTTTTGGACTTTTTATAATAGGCTATTTAGTTAATTGGAAGCTAAGCAATACAGAAATCAGATCAACGGATAATAATTGACCTCGCAGCGGGTCAAGGAATCCCGAGATCGTGTTACCAAAGCGTATTCGCAAATAGCAAAGCGCAAAATGTATTCGCTAACCGACTCTACCGGAAGAGGGTCGGAAGATTCGATACGATCGTTCGTGAGAAACGCGAGTTTCACCGCGTGTTTCTACGCCTCTAAGTAGCGCCTTATCAACGCCTGAATCGATACATGGAACGGAACGATACAAAGTTTAGCTGCGAGCAGCCTTGAAGATGGAGAATCTTTGACATGGGAGGATGAACAGACTAGATTCTGCGAAGCGTTTCGATCAACAATATCTGTAAATACATGTCCATAAATCTTCAAAATTTTCCATTTTTTGAATCTTTATCTTATTGAAGTATTTCACCGTGAAAATGTTTCTTACATAAGGAAAATCGAGTATGATTTAACAATAGCAATATACATTTTTTTATACATAAAACTACTACGAATTAATAATGAATTGATCGTGGGCGTTCCAGCATTCATGGTGGGCGGAAAGGGTTTTGTCCGATACTGAAGCAGTTTCCTTTTTTTGAGTTTAATTGACTTTTTAAAAACATTGAAATGGAAATTTTTTTAAGTATCGTTTAAAATATTTTCATTGCATTATTTAAAAACATTTCCATTAGGTTTTCATAAAATTCTTTAGTGTTTCTATTTTATAACGAGTCACAAATTAAAATGCAAAATAATGCAATCCTACTACGTAGTTTCGGGGTAGATACGTCATCATTATAAAGCTGCGCCATCACGAATGATATAAAAGTGGAGCAACCAAACGGCGACTGCGATTAGTAGTCGACTAGCTTAGTCAGAAATTTTACTACTAACAGAGATACAAAAGTGGGCGGTGGGTATAAAAAGATTGACTACCCCTGCGCTATGTGGTCGGACTTTGTTAAGTAGATTATGCCTAATGATCAGACTATCTCAATTAGCAATCAATGACGCGACGCATGATGTAACTTCTAAATTTTAATACAATAAAGTCAGCTCCAAATGGAAATACATATAGTAATACCGAAAAGGTTAAACAACTAAAGTACTAACCTTGGTCCAGAAAGTCGGATGAATAATGTAGAAGTGTTTAAGATTCTTCTTATACCTGTAACAAAAAGAGAAGGGAAATGTAATAAAAATGACGAAATATTCTCTGAAATAAACAAAATCTTCAATCTAAACCAGTTTATCTATTTGAAATTCTAAACTCAGCTACAGTGATTCTTCTTATCCGACAAATCTATATTCTCATGGTCACCAAGTCATATTACGCATAAACAAATGATGTATCATTTCGATTATCATGATAGATTATCTAACACGCATAAAGTACACGAAGTTACAAAAAAATATTTAATTTCCATGAATAAGGATCAAAGTATTTATCATTTCTTAAAATGATTGATAGTGATGGAATGAAATAGAAGTGCAATCCAAATTGCACATTTGCAATTGAAATCCAAATTCTACCGGTGTTTAAATATTCGAATTTTTGTTAGAATTTCAGGAAATGGTGAGACTCACTTGTAGGGAAGCACGTTGTATACTTCTCGTAACCAGTGCAAGCTAGGGTAGTTACCGCTGGTCGTTAGCGTGTGGAAATAAGCGATAACGTAGTCGCCTTTTACAATTGGATCCAACAACTGTATCAGATACAGCAACGCCTGTAACAGAAATTTAATGTTTCCTGTTAGTACGATCTCGATTTTATACATAATATTCGTGTTTCACTCACGATTGAAAATAATTACAATATGAAATGATAAAGGTATAATTAAAAATAAAATGACAGAATATTTACAGTGAATACAATGAGGTCTTTTTCTAAACCATTTATTCTCTGACCAAAGGCTTTATTTAATTGTAAAATAATGAGAACCCTTATTTAACATCGACATCATGTTGCTGTGAATTCACAGCTTTCAGAAATTTTTCGTAGAACAATATCACGTAGATCGGAAAGATTAATGAAATTGATGGCACCCCTTATAGCATAAGTATACAAAGGCGGGTTATGCAAATGGAACGAGCCATATTCCATTTCTGAAAGCAGATAAAAAACAAACAAATGTGTATACCGTTGCTTCAGTTTTTGAAAAAATTACATCCACATCCTATCTCATGAATCTATCCTCTCTTCCAAATATTCTGTGAAAGTAGTATATCCTCGTTTCATCTCTCGGAAAAAGAACCAAAAATTCATCTCCCTCCGCTTCTCCATGGAGCAAGTTCCTACCCTCAGAATCTACTTTTCAAAAGGATCAAATATCCTCTTTCTTCAATATTCTACAAAACGTGAACCTATATTCGAGTTTCATCTTTCGACAGAAAGATTAAGAAACAATTTTCTTTTCTATGAAAGAGATTTCTGTCTCATAAATCTACCCTTCAAACGGATAAAATCAAAATTACCTTTTCTTAATATTCTAAAAACGGAGAACCTACATCCACGTTTTATCAATCAAAAGAAGATTAAAAAATATAATTTTCTTCTGCTACTTTATAAATCTACTTTTAAAAAATACAACATTTTATGAAACGAATACCTATTTCGTCCCTCTACGAAATTACCCTTCTTTTGCCAATATTGTAGAAAACGAACATCTCTTTCATCCCTCTGTTAAATTACCCTTCTTTTGCCAATATTCTGCGAAGCGAACATCCACTTCATCCCTCTGCAAACACCGATTGAACTCGAAATTCGTAATTATCCTTGTTACTTTCGAAATCCAGTGAACGTAGCAACAAACGTGAAACGTTCGCAAACAAGTTTTTGATCCCAACAGAGCGCACTCGTCATTGCGTTTTAATCGATATCGCGACGCTACACCTCGAATTAGTACTCTGGGGTGCCCATCCCTGCCAGGAGGCTGGAATCGTGACGAAATCAGGTCGGAGGCCTCGCGATTGAAAGGGCAAAAGTGGTTGAGAAAGGGTTGCCTCAAAATGGCACGTTGGTGTGTGAATACGAAATTCAGAGAAAAAAAAGAACTTCTAACTGATATCATTTTCAAGGAACTTACAAAACCCTGCAACTTTTTCCCTTTCGTTCTCATCGTGACGTCAGAACGTCGAGCGTGTATTTTAATCAGATATTATGGATGCTGCTTAATCTATATGGGTCGTCAGATGTGTTTTAATAAAAGCTTTAAAGAGAAGGGTTGGAAAATTTTAAGGGTATCATTGAAATAAAAATTGATTTTTAACGTAGGAGGTTCTTGAAAATATCGTTAACCGAACATTTATCTGAAATTATTGCTGTCCATTTTGAAACAGAACGAATCTTGAAACTCTGCCAGCCATTATCAGCTGGAATCGTTTTTTCGAAACGACTGGTGCACCCTTAAAATGTGCTGAATTTGCGAGGTTGCCAATAAAATTGGAAACAAAACACCCAGGGAGTTCAAGGACTTCGTTGATCATCCTAACACTCTATTTATCCGTCCTAATGAAAAATCGAGGAATTAGAAGAGTAATTAGCACGTGTACTAAATTTGTAAAAATGATAAAGATGGAAAATTTATAGCGTGCAAATAATAGAAATACCAGAATGAACAGACACGTGTATTTTATCTCTATTGACACATCTGACGCATCGTTTACCCAACGAACCGAATCATCGTCGAACGATGACGTCAATGTGTTTCCTTATTAAACGTACCATTACGTGGTCGATTCGCGTTCCTCGCCGGAATAATCAAGAACGATAATAGTGTTATTTGTACGAGAGTTCAATGAATGCAATTTAAAGGTTTGATGACAGTCAGCAATCCTTAGGGAAAATCGAACGATCAGACGAATTGTTCAATTTTCTATCGAGGTCACGTTTATTCGCCAAGCACTGTCAGCACCGGAGATCTATTTAACTCCAAGTTTCTATTGTATACACGCCGTATACAGACGGAAATCATGGAAAGAATAGAGGTTCGTTAAACGAAATGAAAGGTAAGAGAGGAGAGCACAAAAGTGGCTTCTGTGTTTTTCCTCGAAACCGGTGATTTTGTTGATTAACACGTCGACTGACGCAACGGAACGTAAAAGAAAAAAAATTGAATTAATATCGTTCTTTCGATCGAAACCCTTTCTTCATCTCCTCGAGAGAAAAAGCTTCGAAGCAAACAAAGTTTTATCGCGTCAAACAAAAGGTAGAAGAGAAGAGTTTCAACGCCTGCTCGAAGGCGAGAGGAAGACAAAGAGATATGCAAAGCTATGTCAAACAATGCCGAAGACTTTGTATCTTATCAGGTAAGAAGCTTAAATATCGATGATTTAACGATGGCATAAAATTAAGCCAAGTAACGTGACGAGCCTTTAAATATTCACTATCTGTATCGCGACCCTGAAATCCTAATTATCACGCCAACACGTGTAATTAGCGTTCATTGGCTGAGCTGCACTCTACGTTTGTATAAGCTGTTAAAAAAAAAAGAAATTTCAAAACATTTACAATAAATATTGAACTCGTTGAATCGAGTTAAAGATAGTTGATTAGATACATTCGTCACTTTGTTCAAAATTGATGCAACTGATTTTACAAACAAGAAAGAAATTAATTAAAGAAGCAGGAGATTATCTTATCTTTTTTGTCATTTTCATGACTAAAGGTAGAAATCTGAGAATTCTGTTGCCAGTGTGACTAATGATAGGAATATTTTACACGTTCATTGTCAGAGTGAAAATAACAATGTGTAGTAAGACTCGTTGTAATTATAATTAACACCTTTGCTGTGAACTAAGGATCATGGACATATAATAGTAATAATAATATTAAAGTTTTATCAAATTCCTGTTAATTTTGTCTTTTTCATAGAAGTGTCGATACAGGTAGTTTGATGTTTATAAAATAGAATGTAGATGCGTGTGATATTTATTTTTGGCTACAGCCTTCTATCACTCTGAAATTTTTCTCTCGTTTCGTTTCAAGGCACCCGACACAAAATTAGCCGTACGCCCCGGAAATAACTAATAGGTATAGATTCATTTGGAATTCCTTGCACTATGCATCCTCAAGGTAGTTACTTCAAAACGTGGATCGTAAAATTTGCAAATTTTACTTTGTCACACTAGCCATCAACGTGTTCGATAAATTCATACAAATAAATGAAATAATCGTTTCAACTGCACAAAATAAAAGAAATCAGTTTCCACGTTTGTGAAGGCGAACCTTCCGAGTGTTTCGTACGAGACAGTTGTCGATACGTTATACGTCAGTAGGCAAGGTTATCTAATGAACCGATTCATCGAAACGGTGGTTTCGAGCACATCCTTTCGGTGCACCTTTTCACCGGATGCCAACCGATAAACGCGTGACCTGGAACCGTTTGCGAGGTCAGGGGGAGAATGATCTACTGCGTCCTTGAATCTCGGACAGCGACCTACATTTATAGGAGGATTGCTCCCGTCGTTTCCATCGTCTGGCCCTTTCAACATCACTCTACGTCGTTTTTTTAAATACCTTATCGTTGCAAGGATCGAGGGTGACAGTGTCCTCGATCATTGCATAACAGTCGAGGGAATAATTGAGGAGATGCTTTAATAACTCTGGCATTTCATAATTTTAGAATCTCTTGGAATTTGAAAAATTTTGAAACAGAATTAAAATTTGTGAAACTCGAGAAAAATATCTTTTAAATTTTGATTTTCTAATTCTCTGAAACCTCCCTTATCGTTAGCCCTTTAATGAACAAAAAAAGAGAAGGTCACTTCATAATTTTAAAATCTCTTGGAATTTGAAAAATTTTGAAACAGAATTGAAATTTGTGAAACTCGAGAAAAACACCTTGGAAATTTTGATTTTCTAATTCTCTGAAACCTCCCTCATCGTTAGCCCTTTAATGAGAAAAAAAAAAGAAAATACGAAGCAATATTCCCGGTTAAAAAAGGTGAAGAAAAGTTGGTGATCGATCCTCTTCGGGCCATCGATCAATGTCGTGGGGGAAAGGGGTGATTAGAGGTGCTATTAGGGCGAGGTCGAGCAGGTGTTTCCATTTCGATCGGTGCCGGCTATTTCCGGCTGCGATGCTTTCTTCTGAAAGGACGCCGCGTTGAAGAAAAACGGTCAGGTGTAGGGATGAAAACAAACTTTTCCAGGGCGGATTAGCCCATGACGACATTGCTGGCTCGCACGCCCTCCGCTTCGGGGCTGTTCCGTGGTCGGTCTATTTCTGGACGTGTAAATATCGATTCGCCAGCCGGTGGTGGGCTTGCCACCAACGAGCAAAGGGGACGAGATAGGAAGGAGCAAAGATGATATTGATACGCAGAAGATCGAGGGAACTACTGTGAATCAGGAATTCATGATTAACGATCGTTCCTGTCCCCTATTGTCGACACGAGAGATGAATTCAGCTTGAAACTGCAGATATTCTATTTGTCTCTAATCAATTTTAAAGTAGGATCAACCCTTATCAATTTCAAGTATTCGATTTAATTATAAATTAATTTAAATTTAATATTCATAAGAATATTCTCGGCTATTTGAAGAATTATTATTCTCTATTCAGAACGATTCTATTTTCAGTTCAGTAAAAATAACCGATACCTGCTTGGCACATCTTCGAACACGTGGATCACTGATAACCGAAGACATTCATTCGTATTCAATTTTAATCACAATGTACACTTCTTTAACAACAATTACGTAATTTATCATTTTCAATGAGACGACAGAAAGATGAAGGAAGTTATATAATCGCAACGATGTATTTTCAAACGTTCGTAGCATTCCCACGAACAGAACTTGAACTTTCGTGGATCACGTTCAACTTTGAACCTTGCAGCCGAGGGTCGAGAGTTAGCGATGCAAGATGATTCATTTATAGGGCCATTCAACACGACACCCAGCATGGTCAAGTGACGATCAGTTCAGAAACGAATCGACCATAATTTAGTTCAATTCTCGAACAAATGGCATTTGGAATAAATATTCAATAGATCAAATGGATAATTCTAAACGATTCCCGATGTCGAGTATCGACATCTGATTCTGTCCATTAAAATTCCATCGATTTTTACCAAAAATAATTTCACAAAAGCATCTTTGCAATTTGGATCATTAATAACCCACACAGATCCGCTTACAATTAAAATTATAGAGTATCCAACGTAGACTCGTTATTTTCATTCTACAAAATTTTAATAAGAATACTTTTCCCAATAATTATACTAATAATCTCTCTTCAGAAAGTAACATTAAAATTATTAAATACCGCGTTAATTTAAAGACGCGACAAGGAAATATCATCGTTAATCACGATGCAAATTACATTCGAAATTCTCGTGGACGCTTGTTCGCTCGCAAACGTCCGCTTTAAACTCGACTCGATGACTCGTTAAATATTTATAACCGTTTTCATTAACTTCGAAGCGGGGGTATTTGATGAAACGCCACCCCGTAACGTCGAATTTTCCTTCATTAAATAGAGGCGGGGGGATAGAGGGTGGGGCAATAAAATTCATTGATAAATTCGATTGACGAAGTTGAATTTTGCCGAAGAAAACCGAAGCAATTTGCTGTCGGCGAGAACTGTGCTAAACGGATCGATCGACGCTTGTAAAGAACTGCTAAACACGCCAGTCCATAATAAAAGAGGCGATCCTGCTCGACTAACCAACAATAGAATACACGTACATACTTATTGATTTTCCGTTGCTGGCACTCGTTTTCCTTCGACTTGCAACTATTTCCAACGCACAGCTTGAACTTCAATCAATTTACTAGGGTGACTCGGGAAATTCGGGGAAAATTATTTCATTATATATTTAAAAAATTGAGGAAAATCGGTCTCATTGGAAAAACCAAATTATTTAGATATTAAATATAGATTTTCAAAATTTGATTAATTAATTGTCACTGTCTTACGAAGAGGGTTCATCCCATATATTATTAATTATCCATCAATAAAGGAGCATAATAATTTTGATATTATAACCTTGATAAGGATCCAAGAGTGAAGTGTTATTAAATGTATTTTATGAACATTGAAATGGTTTAAAAGCACTAAAGGCAAGGTTCAGCCTGGAGTTGATTGTCGAACCTCGTCTTTGAGGCCTCTATAAACTTGAATCTTACCTTGTCGAGATTGATTTTAGTCGCAGGGAACCATTTGCCGACGAATACGACTACAGGTCGACCCTGACGATCAACTCCGCTCTGATACAGGCAACCTATTCCTGAAACTTCAGAGAGATCCTCTGTCTTCGCTCTTCTGAGCAGCCTCTCATATCTAAAACAAACAAGCATATCCTATATTTTAAACGGAAGCATTCATAGCAAGTAAGAAAATAAATTTTCCAATCTCGTTACTGAACAAACGTCATTGTTCGGATTAAATATTTCTGAGAATGAGATTAATATTTCGTAATTCTTTGTTTACTCCTATAATGCTGACGTCATATCTGCTTAACGCGTCAATTAATTGGAGAGAAAATTACACGTTAGATTAAAGAATAAAATATTTATGCATTAATGCATTAATAACAACGCGACAAAATACTTGTTGAGTATCTTTAACTCCTAATGTCATTAAAAATTCCGTTATAAGATTAGTGTGATAATCCGTGGCTTCACCTGTTAAATTACCCGTTATTATTAATATTAAACGTAGATGCAATTCTAGCATAAGAAAAACAAACTTCAAAACAACGTTGTTTACGTACATAGTTGTATTTAGAAATCACGCTCATCGCGTTATTTACATTACGCCAGTTTCGTAATCGGGTGAATCAATAACATTTTACAATTTTTAGCGCGTCTGTTGTTCAACGTTCTCGAGATAACATTCGGCGAAACAATTTGCAAAATAGCAAGTGGAAAAAGTCAATTAAAAATTGATATATCCTAATTGTAATTACCGAGCGTCTGACTATACCCAGTCAATGAGTTCATTGAATTCTTCAATTACATAATTTAAGGATAGATTGCAATTTCGTTGTAAAGTACAAATTTCCCGTTCATTCACGCTTCGGTTCCATCGTGGAACGTGTGAATTTCGACTTTCGATCGCGCCACGAATTTCTTTCTCGAATATGAAAATTCCTCCCGCTGATTACGCGCGAAAATAAAGCAAAAGACAAAACCAGACGTGCCTCGAATATCGATATCATCACGCAGCGTTAATCGCGATGACGAGCTTGCGGTTTCGCGCAAACACGCGAATTCGTTACAAATCCCGACACGCTTGACTTTTGCATGATATTCCGTCAGAATTAACTATTTTTTTCTTTCTGACAACATTATCAAACCCGTTGCCGAGTCATTCGAATAGATTTCTCCGTTTCATCGTACATCGTTGAATAACGAAACCCGGTGATCTCACTTTACAACCAAGTACAATACGATATCAGTCCACGCACGTTTCACCGCAAGAAAACGAGGAATACTTCCTGAATACTTTGAAAATTCTACGAGAGATAAGATTATGCATGATAAAAGGAATGGAAAAGATGTGTACGAATTAGCAGGTTCGTTATGACATTCACCGCAGACTTTTCATATCTACGCAGATAAAATTAGAAAAGAAAGAAAACCTTCGGACCAATTCAAGTAATTCCGACTAACGAATGGGAGAATTTAATTAAAAAATTAATTTACAGTATCGTGTTATGCATTAGACACGGTCATATCTACTGCGCCAGTCGACGTTAATTAAGTAGAATAGGCAAAGAAATGAAACCTTCAGAAGTATTCAAACTGCATTAGTAATTGCAAACATGAAACGTCAATTAAGATAGATAAAGAAAGATAAGGAAAGTAAAGGAATCTACAGTACCGTTTAAATTACTTCGATAATTCCAAAAAATTACAAAGTGCATGTTTAATGTTTTGTACAATTTGTGTTATCGCGTTTCAAATGGTTGTTTCTATAATGTTAACCGAGGAAAAGAGCAATTCTACTATTGACTTTTTGGTCTGCTTACGTTTTCGACCTTTTTGCCAGGAGACTCGTTCAAGGTTTCAGCTGTGACCACACGCGAAAAACAATAGCCGCTTATTTTACTGCTGAAGCATTTTTAATAATCTATACAAGCTCGTTTTCATCGGTTATATTCATGGTCTTCGTTTATCTCGCGTTTGTTTATTGCAATTCGTAGCCGTTTCTTTAATTGTTACTCGCGTTACGAGAACGCTATTGTCTTTACAATGACAGCTTTTCACATGACGAGAAAAACTGTTCATCAAGTGGCAGCTTATTTGCGAATTTCATATCGAGGCTTTTCGTATAAATGGAAATTGAATCGATCAACTTTGCACAATTGAACAAAGTGCAATAATAATAGAGGATAAATATTATCAAAATATGCAATAAAGCTTAATATTGAAGAATTTGTTATTTTTGAAGCACATTTAATTAAAATTATTATTTTAAAAACGTATTTTGGAGTTTTGAATATATTTACAAAATAAATGGGTAGAAGAAATGGAAAGAAAGGTTAAAGCAGTAAAGGTTTCACCATAGATTCTTGAATATTTTAACATCTAAGTAGATACGGTAAACATTTATTCAGATGAAATATATACTTCCTGTTTTTGGAGAGTTATTATTATCAGGTTCAATTCATCCATCAACGAATATCATGAAAATTCATTGCAAAATTTCCTGCGAATTTAATATCGAAGTGCTTCGCTATTTTCCAGAGTTTCGAACGATTAATGAAATCGCTGCGTTCAATGATTTCACCAGCTTCAACGTAATTGCGATATGTCTAAGGCAGAGAGATTAACAAACACCTTCAACAATTTTATACTCGATTTCTGTTATCTATGATGCGAAGTAATTAAGTCAAACATTTGTAATTAGATAAGTAAAGAAACTGATTACAATAGAATTCCTTGGAAATTAATCAACTCCAGTTTTGGTAAATTTTATAAAATGTTATAAAATAATATTTGTAATATGAAATTAATTAGTAGCAAAGGTATTAATGAGTACAGCAATCTGTGAATAAATATTTACAAAAAAAGAAACAGAACAAAAATTTCTCGTGATTAAATGGAAAAATTGCAAATTATACACGGAAGTTCATTATTTAATCAATTTGTCAATTTATCAGTTTCTAAGCACTTCGATAATTTTATCAGTCTCGATCAAATTATTGATCGCAAACAACAAAACAAATTGCAAAGTAATTTTCGACAAAAATTTTTCACAGTTACAACCTCAATTTTCTTCGTTGGTTACAAAAATCTTTTCCACGTTCTTTTCGATAATAATCCATCCCCCCCACGATTGTAAATTGCATTTTCCGAGCGAATGAAAGGCGAAAAAGGTTTTCGTGAATGACGAAAGACACGCGGGTGGTGCGTCTCTGCGTGCTATCGACCAGCATCCACTCGAACGAGCTCGTGATTCGCTGGTTTCTCTTCGGGGACAACAGATCGGTCCTCGAAAAATCCGTTTTCTTGGACCGCCACCAAAGCAGCGTAGGCGAAGGGCGAGAAACAAAACTGGGCGTTGTACCAAAAATAATTGTTCCCGCGAATCGGAAAACGATTAAACCCGCAGACTCGTACAGAACCCCGGATTCAAACTACCCCAATCCTGAATCTCAACTTCCACACGAAACAATAAAAAAAAAAAGAAATTAAAACTAAAATTCAGACAGAGAACATTTACGTAACAACGAGCGGAATGAAAATAATGAAGAATCTTACGCACCGGTCTTCGTCCTCGGTCATATCCACCATGTCAATCATGACCATTCTGACAATGTACACCCTTTGTTCACAAAAAATATATCCCTGTGATAATTTTCTATCGAAAGGGAAGTCTTTATTCCTCGTGTTCCGGTTCGATCGACGAGCGAGTCCTTGCTTGTACCATCGGTCCTGAACCACTGATCGGAGAGTATCAAAGACGATCTTCGAAAACAGACACGAGATTTCGAAACAATCGAATAAATAAAACAAGAATCGTTGGTGCAGTGTAGTGTGAAAAAGTACACACCACGTATAAAGGAAGAAGAGGTTCGACGCACAACGAGCGTACGCGGCGAGTCGCAACACACTGAGCCGCCTGAACGAGGAAGACGAGGGTCTACGAGAGGCGAAACGACGTCGCGTCGGGACGCCGCGGCGCGTCTTCGTGGGCGCGTGCCTCCACTGCCGGCTGCGTCACGGCGCCTGCTCCGCTTAGGGTACTACGTGTTCGATGAGTAAAAAGCCAGACCAACGATAGAAATAGAGACGCGATTCGTGGATCGGTTATTACGTTTCCTTCCAACGCGCTGATTAATCAACCCTTTCATTAAGAATCTCTTTGCCTTAAGGTCGCTTAAAGGTGAAAGGGTTGGCCTAGGGTGGGTAAAATTATCCGGAACGTTCGTTTTGCATTTATAAAATTTAACGTATAATTAAAAAACATTGATAATGACATTTTTCCGAGTACCCAAGTGTAGGACACTAAATTGCACTCCACCCTAAGTAAGGGAAATTTAGCTTACTAAATATTATACAGAATAATTTTGAATTTACATAAAGTAGACGGAATTTGTTAAAATTAAACCGACTGGCTATTAAATGCCACAGAATTCTATAAACTAGAATTCGAAGTAGCCACTTTGTTTCACAACTGGTTGATTCTATGCAAGCATTGTTTCGACAGCTTAACGCCAAAATTGCGTTACGCTTTCGAATTTCTGGGTCGATTGCTTCTAAATGCACACCAGTTTCGACGAACGAAAGCTCGATCGACTGTTGTGGTCAATTATTATTTTAGATAATTCGATTGCAACAGTCAGCGAACAGGTTTGAAATCAATGCGTCATTAATATTCCTTTCTTCCATGCAACTGTTATGATAATTCTTTCGAGCAAAAATTTATATATATATAAAAGAAAAATGGAAAATTACAATCTGCTTCTTATTGATTGTCAATACAATTCAGTTGGTGTTTCGAGGAAAAGAAAAGAGGCCGTTCGATTTCTCAGAAAAGCTAGAAATACGCCAGGACTAATCAGATTTCAATGCTTTACCATATACGATTTGCTCTTTCTTCGAATTCATAACGAATGTTTTCAACTTCCTCCGGAAGTCGGAAGTGTAATTTTGGCAGTTCCTTGAGGCTGTTTTTGGATCCTACATTCCTACAACGTTCGACGTGCTTTTCCACATACGTTTGTTCTATTATTGTGAGATGGTAAGAGAGCCTTCAATTTCCGTGGAAAATCGGAGAAAAACACAGGGAAATTACGAATAAGATTTTTGCAGCTTTGATTTTCTAACTACTTGAATTTTAAATGAAATTTCCATGAAGGCGAGCGTAATGAAATTGCAATTTATCCGACGGTTAAGAGTGATTTTCTCAATCATGAATACACGGAGAACCTCGAAGGTTGCGTGTTCGGATATGTCCACGATTTCGCGGCCATGGCCTCGATTAAAATGGATCCAAGGCGTTCCTTCCACGAAATGTGTAATGAAAAGGCATTCCTTTGTCAAAATCGCGAATCGAAAACACGCATTGAAAATCATCGTTTCCTGTACTGAACACTCGAGTTCGATTTCCCGATTTCAGTCATAAAACAGGATTAATATTTCTCTGGTGTATCTCTATGCTCAATATACCCGGAAGCAGAAAGATGATATTGAAAATTTAATGTTTCTAACATATCTCGGTTATAAATGCAACAATTTTCACTCGTAGCGTTAACGGCGCCAGATGTTATGTGCACAACAGATGTCTAAACTGATGTTTACGATGGATTCTGGTAAAATAAACTAGTACGCATTTCCGGTTTGAAAACTTTTGAAGAACAGCCAGAACGCAGTTGTCAACATCAATAATTTAGACTATTGCAATGTGTTTCTGTATTTTTTGAAATTTCATCATTTGAAATATCGTGTCCTTCGTTACGTTAAATAACTAAATAATTTTTACAAATTAACTTCGTCACGTTCAGTCTAACTACCTCGTGATTAAGAAAGCTTTATCACGATAAAATTGACGACATCTTTGCGTAGGTAACTTCGAAACTTATCTTATTTAACGAACCGTCATTTTGTCGACCAAATGATTTATTCCGATGACGCGAAACGAGACGTTTCATATAATGGAACGCGTGAATTTTCGTGGAAATTGGGAAAGCTCGTCGATAACGATGAGTTGTTAACTATTTTTATAGAGACTGTAGTTATTTCTGGGCCACTGGAAACGTGATTACGAGTGTGGAAAGGTTACGAGGACATTTCCATCCAGACGGTATTATTGGCAAGGACCGTTTTATATAAAGATAGACAGTTTTTTCCTCTGCTAATGAACAGAGAAATATTTCATTGACTAATGAAGAATCCATCATCGCTTTTCAATTAAAATAATTATTCAATGAATTATACACTGATTCCAACCTTAGGAGAAAATAGAAGTAGTAAATTGGCAACTGCTCGACAATATCATTATTTTCATACAAAAATGGTAATGTAATAATACATTACTATTACAGGAATACTATTTGTACCTATGAAGGACTGTTTCTTCTTATCAGTGGTACACGAAGGCGAATGGAACGTTCAATTAGCGAATGTCGGTATCAAAGAAACCTATGCTTGATAAATAAAAAATGTTCCCATAAAAATTTATAACATCGTAGACGAAGTATGGAACAGACCAAACACTCGATGTTTCTTTTGTCTCATATTCGAGGGTCTCCAGAGACCCTTTACCAATTTAGTGTCACATCCTACTATATCGACTACGATTGGTTTTCTATCACAGCGCATTTGGTGGTAGGAATTAAAATTAAGAATAATTATCTTGTGAAATAAAAAAGGCAAAATTTCAAAACTAAAGAATTAAATAGAAATGAAAGTAATAAATCAATTTTGAAATCGAAAAGCGTTTGTAATCTCAATAACACAATAAATTTAAAATATAATAATTAAACATAGATTTGCAATATATCAACATGTGAAAGTTATAAAAAATAAATTTCAAGAGATATAATAATTCAGTTAAAAAATAACTGCAAAATTAAAATTAATTTCATTATTAAAAATATACAGGGTGATCCCCTCGCTAGTGGACTGAAAGGAAGTGCCGCCACACCAGTATGAATGGACCCAAGCCCTTTTCTGTCATCGAAACCTTTTCACGGACACAGCTACAGTACGCACCATCGTTAAAGAAAACGGCTTGGGTCCATTCATACTACATTGTGGCGGCATTTCCTTTCAGTCCACTAGCGAGAGGATCACCCTGTATATGTATAATTTATCATAATTAACCCATTTATACCGCAGTTCACCAGAGTCCATAACTGCGACGCGCAGGTTGGAAGATGGTGGGGGAACGCAGCGAGCTCTCTGCTAATCGCTTTCCACTTCGTTTGGGAATATCGCCAATCAGGGCGAAGATGCGTACTAAAGATGCGCAAAGAACGAAAACTGGTCTTTCGCAGTTATGGACTCTAGTGAACTGCGGTATACATCCGTAAGAGAAATATTCCGCACACGACGATCGTCAGCTATCACCAAGCGCGGACTATTCCGCGAGCCGCGACTTTCATTTATGCAGTTCGCTTTTCATTATCAATGTGCGAGCATCTTCTGACCTGTTTTCATTGCGTTCTTAACAAATTATACTGTTGTTAATTGTGTAGATTTTTCTAACTGTCGTTAAGAGTAAGTACTGTCAATTTAAATTCAAATTTAAAAAATAGCCTGATTCTATAATTTAAAATAAAATTTAGTTGCCCCAATGGATTCCAACTATTTTGACGATTCGGATTCAAGTGTGGAAATACGATATACCCGAAGACGTATCCGTCGTATTTCATCAAGCGATGACAGCGAAGATGAGCAACGGTGTCGGTTTTGTAAATAGAGACTTTGAATGGAAACAAGAAAATCGTACGCCGAATGTACATAATTTTTCAGCCGTGAGCGATGTCACGGCAAATATACAAGATCTAACGAGAAGGGAAATCTTTGAATTAGTTTTTAATGAAGAACTAGTTAGAAAAATAATCACGGAAACAAATAAATTGCTTCGATCTACAGCAGGGTCATATTTAGTCAGTTTTATCGCGACCGACGAGATGTGCGAATCAACCTGTCAAACATAAACCGATATGAGTCAATGATTGGATTATTGGAGCGTGTGTTCATCTATGTGTTACCTGAAGTGATACTTTTTAGATATTCTTTTAAGATTCTAGCTATGTTGTGTTTTAGAAAAGTTATAGTAATATAAGTAGCACTTAAAAAATTTTATTCAACTTTGTAATGTTGCATGGAGTGAACAAAATTTTTTTAATAAGTTATATTTATGCCAATCAAAAGCGACTACCTTTCTCTGTAAAATTAGTATCTGTTGATTGTTGTATGATTTTTTTTTTAATTATATATTATAAATTATATAAATTATAATAATAAATTAATTATATTTTCTGTTTCAAAATTTTATCGTTTAAATTGGTATTTTATGTTGTCCGTTTTGGGAGAATTTATGATTTTAGAGCGGGTCATTTTCGTAGCCACCTCCTCGTGGTGTGACCTGGTAATTGATATCGTTTTCTAAAAAGTCTTCAGAAAGTAATTTTTAAAAAGCGATATCAAGCTAAGTGTTACGATATTTAAATTTCTTATTTTCCAGCATTTATCTGTGCAATAATCTCTATTTTGCAAGCAAACACGAACACGACCTTCCCATAATATATGTTATATAATTTCCTCTCCATCCTATTTCATCCATGTACAATTAAAAAGAAATTCATTACTTCTTTCCCACGCTTCTATCTAATCATTCTCAATTAATTAGTCTGATTTAGTTCCTATACAATCGTTAGTTGAACAAAAATGAGGTTTTTCATGATGTCGGTATTTCAGATCGTGAGATGATTGTTCTGTTTTGCACCTCGTCCATAACGCAGATCGTAAAGTAACAAGTCAATGTGTCCTTCGCGAATAAAACAGAGCGTAATACTTGGTATAAACATTTGCAAGTAAAAATAAGCACCGTTTGTATTTGAATAGTCGGGAATAGCATCGTGACGCACGCGAGCTATGTTGAATTCGTATGAAATTGCATCTGTGGTATTGCGTGAATAGAATTTTGTGTACTTTCATGAAGCCAAATCTTCTGGCAAAAACATTTGCAAAATATTTCCGTTAACATAAACAAATAACGTTTCGTAATTTTTTGGTACTTTGTATTCTATATTAAAACTTTGTTGCCGCTGTGGTCATGATGTAAAATAAACATGATCTATAGAAATATTTTTAAGTAATCGTACCTTTCTTTCTGCTGCATTTGTTTTAACATTATATCCGCGAGTGGATCAGCAGGTGGTCTCTCCCCAAGGAGTCTCTGCCGATCCAAGTCACCCTGCATTTGCGCAAACGCATGTTCGCCAATATTTACGGATGTCTCTAATTGCGCGGACAATTCTACATTTTCATCACCTGTAACATTATAATATACTTTTGATATTAATAGTTGAAAAAAATAAAAGAACCGATACCCCTCCTTTCCGATATCGTCTAATTCATTTACCGTGTAAAGCATGTTGTGGATTGTCAATGATCCTGATCTGTCGGTCAGGAAGTAAAGGTTCCCCATCCATACCACCTATGTCGTTCGGTAGTTGCCAACAAGCATTGTCTTGTTCGGCTAAGTTTCTTGGGAAATAGAGTGGAAGGAGAACTTCATATATTCCAAGATCGCATGGTTCCAGAACAAATACAATGCATGTTATAGAATCACCGTATTGCTCTAAAAATCTTCTTACTGTTCCTATTAAATCAAACAGCAAACAATTAATGCTTAATTTTAAAACGTAATAGTCAATGGTTTGCATAATATTAAATAACGTCTACTTACTAAGCGCAATATGCGCTCCCGCATCGGGAGGATAATTTCTTTGTACTGAATTAATTACGGGTAACGCAATCGTACGTAATCCAAGCTCTCTTGCTTTCTGCAAAACATTTCTACCAAAAAAAAGATTATTTGTCATCTTCCATATTCTTGTTTATCTTTTATGTATTTTAAATATTGTTCACATTTACCTATAGCAGCAATGTAATGTATTTTGGGCTGCTGTTTGGTATTTCACATTATAAACTGGCCCAACAGTATGAATAATAAAACGTGCAGGCAATCCGTGGCCTTGTGTTACTCTGACTTCACCAGTTTTACATTCTGAAAATGTACACATGAGTCATTATAGTATAATAAAATAAAGCAATAAGTGGTTATAGCTTTTGAACAAAGTCAATACCTTTTACTTCATTAAATATTTCCATCTTAAGTGCTGAACCAGCCCGAGCAAATATTCTTTGGCACATAGGACTATTATCATCCATTGTTTCGTTGGTAGAATTTACCACTGCATCCACTTGTAGAACAGAAACATCTTCCGTCCTGGAATATGATTTTTAATAGCATCTTATAGAAATGAATTCTTTATTCTTCTTACTGGAGACTTAC
Source organism: Osmia bicornis bicornis (assembly GCF_907164935.1). Taxonomy (NCBI): domain Eukaryota; kingdom Metazoa; phylum Arthropoda; class Insecta; order Hymenoptera; family Megachilidae; genus Osmia; species Osmia bicornis. Next base: position 8,965,423 of record NC_060218.1, on the reverse strand, counting down.
CATAGCGCAATTTTACTGTTAATCGCTGGTTGGCATGGAAAGGGACTTATAGTATGATGTGTGGGTTCTCCGATTGAATTGGAGTAGTCTGTGAATCGATGATGGACGGGGAAGTCGGACCATTTTTTCAATGCGCCCGTCTCCACCACGTCTAGGGCAACACCCAAAGGTTCCATGAGCCTCATTCAGCTAAAACAAAAATTTTAATATTATAATCAATTAGTAAACGTAAAACTTTCTTTCGATCATTCTACTGTACATAATAATTGTGTTTGTGTTACATGAAGAACACCTAACCTCACTTTTCTGTCAACTGAGGTTTAAAACGATTTTGTACGAATCTTCCATGTATGTTTTAATACATTCACGGTTTCTTTTATCTCTTTTTTTAATATCTTCCCACATCCTTTACCATCAAACACTAAATTTACTTCGTTACGCGAGCACCAGGCCCTCCGAGCACGCGAAATATCACGTTGACAATTAGCGCGCAGGCGCAACACTGACGTATGAATGTCCCGAAATTTAAACTGTTTCAAATTCCACGTGCTCTATCGCTCTATTGAAATGGTCATACAGAAGACGCAAACATCGTATATTTAAGAAATATGATAAACAAAATGTGTAATATAACGATAGGAGGAAATAATGAATCCACAGAAATTTTATTGAATTCATATAATTATAAAATTTCAGAGAAAATTAGGAATAACAAAGTTGGTTCAAGTTGGTGACGAAATAGTTGCTGACGCACGGACTATACTCCGATATCATAGAAACCTAAAAATGAACAGTGCACTCGATAAAAATCTGGGACACACCCCGAGCTAACGGGGACAACAAGCAACCAAGGACGTAACCCCGATCGGAAGTTTCGAAAAACAACTTAATTCGTGGACGACCGGGTTGTTCTGCGCGCATTCAGTCACGTGCCGTCCGTTCATGGTGGTGTCTCTTTTCGATCAACGTGCAAGGAATCCGTGGGGGGTTCGTGTAGGACACAGAATGTAGGCTTCCCTAATGGCAAGGAGACAGAGACTGGCGCCGTCTGTCCGGCCGCGGAACTTATATCCTGGCAGCCCCATAAAGAACAAGATCATCGACCTCCTTGTGTTAGTGGGTCTCTGCAATCCCTTTCAGAGACGAGTCTGTTCAACCACCTGAGGTTCCGAGGTGTTCGCATCGTGGAAAAGAGAGAATTACGTCAATCGATTTATAGCAACCACCTAAGATAAGATTGGAAAAATAGAGAACTCTTCAGAAAGAAATCACTTAAGCTCAGTGAATTTCAAATTAAACTTTCATCGATTTCTTTATAAGAAAAAGAAAAAGAGAAAATTACAAAAATTAAGTTCTTAGAATTTAATAGTTGCAAATATTAATCATTTGCACTCGAGAGTTTATTTTTTAGTCAAAAAGCTTTGAATTGTTATTTTTTTACTCCCTTCGATTGCAAAGGGTTAAATTATACGAATATTCGAGGCGAGAGGTATGGAGGATTCGAAGGCAATGAACGAGAAAAATTTGTATTCCGAATGCGAATGTTCAGCGAGACTCGTTTTACATCGATATTGCTCTTTCTCTATCCAGTGCTCGAAGCTTCTTTCCATTGCGAAAGAAACTCGAGATATTATTTGCATAAGTCTGTTTGTCAACCGATGTTACATCACTTATCGCTGAAAATAGATATATCCACGGTAAAAAAATTAAAAAAATAAAATATAATTCTGACGTTGACCATTTGAATCAAGAGAGACAGGAGAAACTGGGATAGCTCGATTGAACAATGTTGTTTAAATAGCGTTCTTATCAGCGAACATTTTGTCGATGAGCAATGGAAAATTGCACAATGGAACGAATTAGCATTTTTACGACTCTGTAACCGTTCAAGCTATAAACCTTGGCGAATGTGGAACAGAATGCTCATCGATCGTCTAAATGAATTCTGATGTTTACCCTGCAAAGTTCTTAGTACGAGCGCGCCCGTTAAGAACACATCCGGCCTAATCGATTTTAAAGGGAAACATTGTCTCGATGATCGAACTGTAAAGTTTCAAGGGTCATGGCCATTTATTTAAGATATTCCTGTACCACAAATCACTGCTCAATATTTAACAGGATGTCTTTCAGTGAAAATAAAACTTTCAATATTTCATCGATTCACCCTCTATAATTTGACAAACGTTGGATTCATTACATCATACATTTCTCGTTAATTAACGATCCATCTGCAGCTACATTAATTATCAGAAGGAATACTTTTCTCGAGAGAAAAAAAAAGAAAAAGCGCTACAGCTTTTTGAGCATCGAACGTGGGAGTTTCGGTGTCCCAGTTCTTCCAAAGTTTTAAATTGAATTCAGCCTCGTTAAAGAGAGCAAAAGGTCACTGAAGTTTGCTAAAACATCGTTCAACGTAACAGTGTACATCTTCCAGGATTATTTAATCATCGAACTGCTTGCAATACAAAAGTTCACATCGGCGTTTGATGTAATTTAATAAGCGACAACATTTTCTAACACGTTTGGCATAGTTTTCTTAATTGAATTGTTACTGAAAAAATTCTTAAGAGCTTTAAAAAAGTTAAAAATCTTCGAAATATCGTTTCAACCTAAAGTTCAATCACAAAAGGGTTAATGTTTCGATCTATTCCAAGCACAAAGGTAAAAGGAGTAGAGTTAATCGACCGTGTCACAGGGCCCTCCACTTTTAACGCTATCGTCCTTGAAGCTGTATTCAAAATTGACCCTCAACTTTAAACTCGAAAGCCCTTCAACCCATTTTCTCCTTATTCGTGCAAACTTTTTGTCTATTTAAATCTTATCTATCGTTTTCTGCCAATGGAAACCCTATTTTTATTCTACAATTTGTCGGAGGGTCGAACGAACATGGATGAACTTTCGGTCGCTTTATCCTGTCTGAAAAAGTTCTTCTTTTTCAGAGACCAAGAACTTTCCTTCATGTTTCTACTTATCCTCCCTCGGGAATCTATTTCTACGGATTTTATCTATCCCTAACGAAAGATAAAGCTATCTCTCCGTGACCTATATCGAGCGATAATCGACGGAATCCCTTTTCTCGCGAGGAACATTAAGGAGATATGTATTCCCATTTGGAAGAGTATATTTTAGTTACTTTTGGATCTCAAAATTAATGGACGAAGGAGTTTGATAGTACGATGAATTTTCATAAGAATTCTGTGATTTTTTATATAAAAATTGAAAGCAGAGATTTTCCCAATTAATTTCCAGTATTCGCACAACCCACCATGAAATTCAATAGGAATCAATAGGAATACATATAAGCACGTTAGCGTTGCATAAACAGGAGAAATCGTAAATGCAAGTTTACACCAATTCGGTGGAGCGCGATATGCATAGTCGTCCCATTAATATTCCTCCTATAAACGTGTTTCTCGATTCGCGTAATTGTTGTTGGATGTATGTACGCTAATTATTACATTCGATTACTACGAAGAATCAAGATTTCTTCATTCATCCTTAAAAAATATGAAAAATTTCTAACCGAAATCGAAATTTAATAATTGTCAAGTTAATAAATTTGCTCAATAATTCTGAGCTTCATGCAACCATAAATCTTCTGCGAAAAGGAAGTATAATACGTTTGCCTGTTTCTTCCTCGAACGGAAGTTAACATTGAGACCCACATAGTATCTTATTGATCGTGCCATTTATCTGAAACTTTGCATTCGCTGAGCCTTATTTGCTTGTTTCTAAACGAATAGTTGAAGACCAAATAAAATGTGCTATAGAAATTTTTCCTATGTCAATCGTTTCTATTGCTTATGATATTAAATTAAAAAAAAAAAAGAAAAGAAACTTGAAAATTCAGGGTATTATCAGTTGACAATTTCAAAAATTGCCAATAATCGAAGGTATGAATGACGTATTTAAAAAGAAGTGGCTCGTTTCTTGGTTAATTTTCACGGTTGCATTGGTCCGAATTATAAATAGGCAAAGGACTTGATCGAGCAACGGTGTTAAAGCAATCATGGGACACGTTTGAACGCGACACTATGGAATCGTGACCCGTCGGTGACCCACCAAAGGGGTAATTGAATGTGTTAAGCGCGGCAGACGAATGCACCGAAGAAGCCTTTTCGATATGCGCCGTTCTGTAACGCGGGGCTTCCAAACAAATCCTTTGTGACCGGCTATTTCCGTCGATCAAGCGAAAACAGCTAGCTAGAAACAGGAGGTAAAAAAAAAAAAAGTCAAGGGAAAGAGAATCTCTGGATTTCGCTCCACTTGGCCCGTTAATTGCGTTACAAAAATATGAAGCAATATTTCAGAGAAATTGAACGATGTTCGGTACTAATTTCTATCTTTAAAACATTCAATTTATCGTATAAAAAGACAATTTTTACCATCGAGGATTACTTTCAAAGGAAGCTGAATTTTAAGCACGAATTTAATCAGTCGATTAATTATACCCCACTCGGGTTTACAAGAATTTAAATCGCCTCGAAATCCACTGAATTCGCCTGGGTTTTGTAAAACCTCGGTTTCATTTAATTTCACTTACCACACCGGTGGAATATTCCTAAAACTTATCGAAAGGTGTCAAGCATTGATGAACGCTTATCACTCGAAGGTACGGTCGTATCCGGTTAACAATCAGCGATTATCTGATTCGAAAACGTTTGTATTATGATAAAAACCGAGCAAGCATATATATTTTCTTAGTATTTTATCGTCGGGTGTATAATGCTCGGCGTAAATCGTTAGAGAAACCTGAGATCTAATATAATAAATTGAAAAATTAAATTTTAAACATTTGACATCACAAATATAATATTTTAAAAATTGATTATTATATTAATTTCGTAAGGAGTGTTCGAAATAATTAAAATTATTTAACGTCAATCATAGTTCAACAAATCAATAATTCATGACGATGAACTTGTAATAGCTGTAGATTGATTATCAATCAAATATCAATGAATAGCCGTTGTTATCTGCGAAAGAACGTGTTGACGACGGTTAGAAGCATCGATAAGCTACTCGACTTTTAATGACTTCGAGCTGTTCGTTCGTTAATTGCGCTGAATTTCGAACAATCGAGGTTTATTTCGGGAAACACGCGGATTATGCTCAATTAAACGAGGTGCGAACTTTTGTTTGATAAATTTTTTATCGATGAAATCACACGAATGATGTTTTTACCATCCACTGTGTATTCTCACAAATTATTGTTTCAACAACTGTGTCATTGGAATCTTTCGTTCAGTCCAAATAAATATTCAATTGTATCGATAATTCGATAAACTTTTACATATAAAAAATTTAATGCAATTTAATTTGATCGAAATTCTGATTTATTATAAACAATTATTATAGTATATCAATCTAATAATCTAAATTTTAATAATATCAGAATGATAAACACGTATGAATCACAAAATAATTCTCTTAATTAATCTTAATTAAATATGTATGACAGTATAGTAAAGATAAACTAGTTTGACTTATAATTATCTTAAGTGATGATATTTGCCTACATTTTTATGTATCATTTTATCATCAATCCACTTAGTAGTATCTCTTACAATTCTTAATTTCTTTATTGTCTTAACACCAACATAACACAAGAAATCTGGAATCTTGTGCCTTAGCTTGTTAAGCCATTTAGCCATTGATTTTTGTACATGTAACGAATAAGAAAAAGATTTCTTAACACGACAGCATCTACGAAGGTTACGTATTACAGTATTATATAACATCATTATATGTATAAGAGACAATGATTTAGCTGCTTAATACGATTACATCGGTTTTCTTAATGCTGAATCATCGTTTTTTTTTAAATGTTCAATACTTTCATTCAATTAGCACCGTTAGACCTTTGGCAATGGTTCAATTAACATCAAGCCTTTGGACTTGGAACAAATTAATGGAACCCTGCTGTTTTATGTGACTTACAATTTTTATCTCAAATATGTCAAATTGTTGAAAGAATGTTAATCCTGAATGGTATTACAATGTTTTTAGAAGATTATGAAAATTTGTTAATGGATACTCAGGTACTCCAATTGCTTACAAGGTTGCAGAGGGATTAATGAATTCGAGGCTTGGAACGCACCTTGTCTCCTAATAAACCACGATCGTCAAAGAATTTCGCGTTGACACAAGAAAAGAAGGGGATAATAGAATTAAACGTTGGATTCGTCATCAGATAAGACTTTTGATAAGATTACTGTAAAAACGATACTTCATACTGTGCACATTTTGCAGTTTTTCTACTATGTAGCTTCTCTCATTGTACATACCTTAGTATCACATTTGTATCTTTAGTTGGAAATGACAATTTTTTAAGTCATTTATGAGCTGGAATTGTTGTATTGGTCACTAGAAGGACTTTGTCTAATTATTCATTTATGTATATAAACATGTTGCGTATAGAGATTAGATCAAATTCAATTCTAATACAATAATTTTCCTCTGTGGGATTTGCATATCATTCATAAGAATCTTTCTTTCACAACATGATCATTTAATTAACAATTGAATTATTGTTTGCACGCATTGTATCACGTTCAAAAACGAACTAAAACTTGAATTAATTAATTAAAAGAGATATAATATAGTATTGAAACGATGTATGAAATGTAGCTTTAAAATGATTCTGGACCTTGATGAATACTAATTGAGTATTCGATAAGACTGACACTACAGTTGGCTATTTTAAATAATCATCCTTTGTGTGAAGAAGTTTCCACTGATGAGTGGAATTTTTAATGCAATATTCAGATATTTTCTCTACTTTTTTTAGCATTCTCTTAGGAATTTTTCAAGAACTAAAATTATGTCAAAAACCGTCAGTGACTCTAAGTTATTTGATTACCTTCGAGTGCAAATTTTAGAATACAAATCACCCAGTTCAAATATATGATTCACTACACACCACCATTTTAATCTAATTTCAAATTTGTGTTATCTGAATAAGTCACTCGATTGGCATTGGTAATTAAGAGTCGATAGATCTGACGATTGTTCGTGGCAAAAACGAATTTCGATGAACGTGAAAGAGGCCACGGGCTCGATTCTGAACTATCAGAGGAATCGCGGAATTCTCGTAACCACTTAACGTCGTCATCAATTATTTTCGACCTTTCATCGAGATGTTCAATCTCGAAAATGGTGTATAAAAGTAATAGTCACTGCTCGTGACGCAATCAAACGAATATCTTTGAAGTCATCTTCAATATTTATCGACTAATGCATTTCAGACGATTCCCATCAAAGATACAGAAAATAAAAAGGAATCAATAATAAAATATTTGCAATTTACTTGAATATTGGTAATTACACTACTAATAATTTTCTATTACTAATAGCAGATGTTTCAATTTTCCATATTGTAATTGTAATGTCCTCAAAATGGAACCTTAATACTTTCAAGAATTAATAATTAATTAAATTTCCCAAAAATGTAATCCCAATATAACAAAATAATAATTTGCAACAATCTACTTTGATCTCTCAAATAGTTTTCATTGTCCATCAGTTCAAAGCGTTCAGTATCGTCACGTCACAGATCGCTGTTGAAGAATTTCCCAGATCAAAGATCCGTTTTCATTGCGCAAACAAAGATGGCAAAAATAGCGGAAAAAGTAAACTGGGGCTCGTTTCAATGTTTGTTCATTAGACACGTGCGATGCTACATGCTTCTGCGTATCAAATATGTTAAACGAAAGCAAATCGATTTTTCGAACAAGATATTTTTGTGAAACTCACGATCGAATCGAACGTTTACAATACCCGATGACGTAAGTTTCGATCATTTACAATGACGTTACCAGTTTACGTCAACTTCCACAAAGCGCAGCAATTCCAGCAACTGCTCTTCGCAACGTACAATGAAGCGGAAAGAGCCGATTCCCCGTAGGAAAACAGCCGGGGATTAGCAGGTTCGAGTATTTCGAATGAGTTATAGCCCGTAATCCGTTGGTGATAACGATCGTTTGTTTCTTTGCGACGAGTCGGTGATATTTTTTAAAAGAAAAGTCATCATGCAACAGAGACAACGACGCAGTTAAACGATCTGCTTAACGATCAACGGGATGATTCATTCTTTGTTGGATAAGAAAAGAGCATTATGATGGAGAAACAGCTGCATATAGTGATTATTACTCGTGTTTTGTGATCACTGTATTTTTTTCAGTGACTTGATTGATAATGATACTATTTTTATTTTACGTTCAATTGAATTTTCTTTGTTTTTGGCAATGTGCGTTGATTCTTATTTAGATAAAAAGTGGAAAAAATTAATTTCTCTTCTTTTAAATCAGAATAATTTACTTTATAGTAGTTGAATAAGAAAAATAATAAATAGTTTTTCAACAAAAGCATTCGGTATGAAGGTAAATTGCATGTGGAATAGAAATGCAGAAGAGTAATTATAATAATTAGGTATTATGAAAATGATTGACAGCAACGTAAAGAAATAAATATTCTACATTCTACGAGAACAGTTCAGTGCACTGCTAATCTAATGAAACGACTGGTAAGTTGGTTGAATGGTTCGTAGTTTCCGTGTCAAGATAAACACCATTTCCTGTATCGGGCTTCTCACGGATTTCATTGTTGCAAAATGTTTGCAGTATATCGTACTGCACGATTGCTGTTCTCAATGGAACTTCGATTCTTCTCTAAGCAACTACAATGGATTTCATTTCGTAATCCTTTTTCAATCGTGTTCGTTTGTTCGTCAATGAAAGAACGATACCTATACTAAATTACGTTAGTCATTGATACAACAATGATAGTGATTAGTCCTACAATTAATAACACAGGATGTAAGAAAAATAATGTACTAATGACGTGCACAATCTGAAGTAATATCTTATAATTTTATTTAAAAAATGAAAAAAGAAGAAAAAGTAATTAATGGTGCTGGTGGGAACTTGTTAAAAAACTAACTTTTAATGTCTTTAATAATCCATATTATAGTGCCATACTATGATGTTCATCGTGTTAATTTCAGACTTTCCTTCTACGAACAAATACATTTACGATAAAAAATTCAAGTGTTATAGTCGTTCAAAATTTCTCCACCTGAATACGAGTTCGCATTAAAGTGTAAAATCAACGATTTGTTATAAACAACGATGGATTTCATTTCATTGCCATTAATTCCACGGTACACGAGACCGATGATAAGTTTTTAAGACTCCAATTGCTCTGGCTTATCGATATTATCCTTATCATAACGATTCGAAAGCTTTCTGCTGCATGAACAGCAACAACAAGGAATCTGGAAAAAGGCAAGGCTCGAACAAACTGGCTGTCTAGAAAGAACGAAGGGAATTTGAATAATTTATGCCCCGGTGAGAAACGTCGAAACGAGAATTAACATGAGAAAAAGGATGAAGAAGAGAAAAGTTTTCCGGCACCGAGGATTTTAGGCGGAGATTCGAGAAAACGGGTCGAAATATTGCACAACCTCTCGTCGAGTACTACTTCCACGCTAATTTACATTCAGCTTTTAAATTAATTTCTATTTTTATCTCGGATGCAGTCGGTCGACGGGTACTGATGAATAGAGTTGTTCTGACAGTTCGAGTTAACCTTTTGCCTGTTTTACGAGTGGCTTTGTATGTATATTTAGAGAAGTATAGATCCGTGCGTCGCCGACTCTCCAGACAGATTCTTGGAATACAAGCAAGTAAAATCTCTTTCTTCAACAAAGATTCTAACTACAATTATTGCTGCACAAAGCAATTTCCCAGCTAACTAGAAATAATAATGCCACTACCCCGAAGATTAGCTAGAAAAAAAAAAGAAAAAGAAAACACCTACGTCTAATTGATTTCCGTAGTGTGGCGAAGAAACAAGTAAATCATAATTACAGCTTAGTTAACCTCGGCTCAGCTCGTTACTCGTTCACCCGCTGAAATTAACCAGAATTTAAAGGCAAACAAAACCAGAAAAAAAATGGCTCATTAATAAACTGTGCGCGATAAATTCAACCCCCCTTTCCTTCATCTTCTGTATGGCTCCTGCTGAAATATTCCAGCTTGCGAAAGGTTTTTTTATTTTTCATTATTCGCGAGCCTGCCGCTTCAACGTGGCTGACGATAATTAAAAAATTCAATTTCGCGTGCTAACGCCATCCCACGAAATTCCGGCTGGTCGTAACATGGACCGAAAAAAAAGAGAAAAAAATCGAGAAAAACGACCGAAAAGAGGATGAGATTTTCGCGTGCCTCTTCTACGCGAATGCTAGAAGATTGCAGAGGCAGCTGTTCGAAAGTTGAAGCACCGTTTTCGAGGATCCTCTCGAGTTACCAGAGAAAATGTCGTTGCAACAACAGCTCTCGCTAATTAGAGTACAATCAGCGAGACACTTGCTAGAAACACCTTCGTGTTTTTGGTGCACTTTCAACTGGAGGTTCTTTAAAACGTTTGGAGATGGAATAAAACTCTTCAAGTTCTTTTCTTTTTTTCACTTCTATAATATCGTAGGAAGTTAATCCTTTCACTATTATGGACAACGTAAGATTATTCGACAAATGCATCGAGAACGCAATAAATTGACAAAGAAAGGTGAGATTGCAAATAAAAAATGGGAAACAGAAGATCGCGTTTCCTTTGTGATTCTTCTACGTTCCCTCTTCAAGATCCTAGCGATGCTTTTCATTTCGTGTTCATGCGAGAAACGACCGTAAAATGAATCGTCGTACTTCACCGCGCGTTCCTCGTAAAACTAAACTATTCCGTTAGCCGTGAAATGTTTACTCCATAAATCATATTTCCAATTGCTCCGTGAGAAAATAAACGCGCCGATACACCTAGTCGTTTAAACAACAATTCCATTCGGTATTTGCCTTCCCGTTATCCATGTAACCTAATTACAAGGTAAATTCGCTGTAATTATCGATCTCATTGAACGCGATTTCATACAACTTCGAATCCTTGTTTGTCAACAAATTAATTACAAATCAATCAATGCGATTGCGTAGAATCAATGCCAATGAACAATCTTCAGTCACGAAACATCGCATATCGATCAAGATGTGAAAATGTAATTGTAACAATAATTAAATAGCTTCTCTGTAGACAGCAAGGATCCGTCCGAAAAGTCGGCGACCCTGCGTGTCTTGAAGCCTTTCTTGTATCTGGCAGTAGCATTTCATCTTGAAAATATGAATGTTTCCGAATGGCCCCACCAAAATTGAGAACTCAGGTTCGGTATATAACCTAAATTGATTTCAAGAAACCGATTAAAGTTGGTTTCAGAGCTGGATGTCTTACCGTTTTCGAGATATCGTGGTAAGGTTAGGTTAAATTAGGTTAGGTTCTGTGTATGCGCAGTATCGAGTGCATATGTTCAGTATTGAATAGCGCATGCTCAGTATCGAATAGCGCATACGTAGTCCCAAAATTGTACAAAAATTTCTTACCACGATATCTCAAAAATGGTAACACATCCAGCTCTGAAACCAATTTTAATCGGTTTCAATTTGAATTTGAGTTCTCAATTTTGGTGAGGCCATTCGGAAACTTATCCGAAAACATTAATAATAATTGCAAGTGGTTTCACACTGATCTCACGCAAATGCAAGAGCTCGAAAGTATTCTTCTAGACGAGGACAACGTTAACATGGTAAATAATAGGCGACCCAAATCGTAAGAGATCAGCATCATGGAACAAAGGAAAATCAGACGTGATTCAAAGCGCGATGCCAAACGATCGTGCGAAGAAAGCATGGAGTTGGCACCAGTTGACCAGCAGTCTGGTTGGGAACGTTATGCCAGATCGTTGACCCGACATTTCCCGAGGAATGTTATCAAACCAGTATCGATTACGCGCGAGAAAACCCCCTCAAGACGTTCTGTTCGGCTTGCGGTTGCTTCCACGGCTTCGAAAGCTCCTTAAATCGGCCGATCGCTTTACGCGGAAACGGAGCAGCGTTTTTATGGGGTGTCACTCTGATCTTTGCGAAGGCAATAATAGAATTTCGATAATTTGCAAAAATTCAATTCGAAACGGAGCGACGTTTCTATTTCTTCTATTTTTCACAAAGTTCACGTCTGCAGTATTTAATAAAACTTTAAAAACTTCAGCCAAATCATCGGGGGTTCAATCTTTTATTTTTTCCCCGATGACACAGCACTGGAATAAAACTATATTGATCGACGTCAGTAACAGTGTCGATTCGTTGGAGAACGGTCGGTCGGAAAGTATCCATCGAAACAATAGTGGAGACCCGACGAGTATAATAACGGGTACAGAGATACGCGTGACCTGAATTATGAAATCGTCGTCGCGCACAACGTTCGCTGCAGTTTGCTTAAATAATTAATGATGGAAAAATAGGTAGATATCCTTTTATCATGGAATTCGATACGGATTATCCGTGATCGTAACGCAAACCGCTGTCGAAGAAACGTGATCGAAAGAATGGCTATGCAAGTGTCAGTACAGCTTGTGAAATTAATGAAACCGCGTGGTAATAAATAAATTCAACCTGTATTCTATGGATTATTTATGTTTTTTTAATTTCCATGCAGCTTATCTATGAACCAGATTGAAATTATTTATAAAGAGGATTAAATGCAATACGTTGCTTTCAGCGAAATTAATCAGCAAAAGATATAAAACACTAATCAGAGAACCATCTACGTAAATATACACGTATGAAAAATATCACTCTATTAAACCCATCTTCTTTTCATGAAACTGAACACCCTACGAAACAAACAGAAACTAGCAACTTGAAAGCTCTGAAACACGATCCAACGTTCATCGAGAGTTTCCATTCAAAGAAATTCATTTATTTTCTACAATCACGCTTTTCCATATGTTTAATTAGGGCAGAAAGTTTCCAAGAGCCTGATATAACATGAAATTTCCATTTCGAAAATGATCGATAATTAAGTTGAAAGATTATTTAACATGAATCTATACGTTACCACGAAATGATCGATAAATTTCACGGATCTCGTACTCGTATAGAACGGGTAAATGGAAACCACACTGTACAACACGGTGCCACGATGAAATTTGTTAATTAATGCCACGCCAAGTCGTCGACTGGTATGCTTTGAACGGAGCCTAGTTGATAAAGAGGGGAGATTCAATTCGATGTAAAGGCGGTAAACGAGCTTGGCCGAAAATGCATGACCTAATTATCAAACATGTGACCCCTGTTATCAGGATGGATCGGACAGCATAACGTGGCCAACCCACAGCATCTTGAGAATGAGCCACGGGTATTAGTTTATTACTACGAGTTCATTTAACTAACAATGTGATCTAGTTTAATATACAGGTTGTCGTTCAATTTTGATGGTACAGCTAGAAAAATTAGACAAGAAAACATAGAATAAAATTCCCTTTTATATCTACATATAAATATATATAATTGAATTTATAGTCTGTTGAATTCTGTAATGAAACGAATGGATTAATTGAAAGATGGACATATTTATTGCATCATAAGAGGAGAGGAAGTAAAGAAGGTTCGACATTTTGAGACTCGTGTGGTCGAACGTCAATTGGTAGGCGCTAATCAGAGCATAACAGGCACGGATCGATGTGCATTCAATTAAACGGGATCACGAATCTGACGAATTTAGACGTTAATGTAAATTATTCTGTACCATTCTTCGAACTTTCGTCTGTTCGATTTCAATCAATGATCGAGGATGAAAAGCACAGATCCTGGCTATTTCGGTGGTCTCGAGATTAGTTTAAAATTGCACGAACAGAATGGTTGGTTCAGCAAAGATAACGATGTAAACTGCAAATTGTAGAATTTTAATTACCTCGTTAAATAAATAAAATCTGTTCTGCAATAATGTAACAGTAATTCTCGATTCTACTATATTTTATACCTTCAGTGTGTTTTGTAACAGTATGAAGTCCCCATACTTATCCCAGTGTTCGATTCTACGAACCATACCACAAGTATATTTATGCTGGAACTTCTGCAATAGACAGTTCAATAATTCTACAGTAACCAAAGCGAGCGTAGAAATAAATTCAGCTACTGCAGAAATCGTACTTTGTAGCATTCGTCGGATAGAAAAACATCGTAAATAATTCTAACTCTATATAACCAAGACAGATACGTTGAACCTGGAGCCCTTATTTATTGCAAAATCCGGTTCTACAAATATTTGTTTTCAGAGGTCAAAATGAGACCATTTAATCAATGAGCTACCGACTTTCTTGCCGCTTGAAATACTAAATCTCTTTGTATGTAGCACAGGATAGTTACTCGATGACTCAGAGCTGCCTAAACTGCATTCCATTTATTTCACAATCTACTTTCCCAATCCTTCTCCTGTAACATTCAATTTTAACACGTATATCGGCTTTCCATCCGAAAGACGCATACGCTGCGTCATTGGTAGGGTAGAAATAATAGCTAATGACACATATGTTGCGTCATCGATTGTCGAAGCTAATTAATCGTCATCGATTAATTAAACCGATGGCTAAGAACGTATATGGTGCGTCACTGATTGCATAGTTTCAGGACGCACACCATTCTTTCGTGGACACAAACGGAAACGCTGCGATACCGTTAGTTATCGTTCGTAATCTGTACATACACAGTCGCTTGAAATGGAAAAAAGTAATGAAAAATGAAGTGCGTAATGGCGGTTCGATCGATACGCATCGAAAGAAACGTCTCGTTCGAGCGGCGTTGTTGGCGATGCTTTTAAATCGCGTGATAAGTGCCATTAGCCGTAGAGCTTGGGCAATAATGCATAAAGATTGTCGTCCGATTGGACGGTGGATAAATGAGACGCAAGATAACAGAGCGATGGAAGATCGAACGGGAAATGATTTGACACGGTTTTGTGGCCTGATATCGTTTTCGGTTCATGATAAAGATCATTAGCGAGCTGGTTAATGTTATTCGTATGTACTATCCTAATGGAAAGCGAAATCATCTTCTTCGACTTGAGATTCCTAAATCGATTCCTAAATTGAAATTTAAGGATACTATAGATTTTTACAAAGATTTTTGTGAAGAATTGAGAATTTTTTCTAATTGAATAACACAAGTAGTTTCTCTTTATTCAACGAATATGAATAGAGGCCGACTCGCTGAAGAGTTCTGTATTTTCAGAACAAAAATTACCAGCTTTGGATACGAAACCCGGTTACAAACAATACACTCCCAGACTATATCATTTCCGTAAATAGCACGTATCTTCATTTTCGTTTGTGCGGCGTTTTTACACCGTTGACAATACGTGTTTACATAAACAAAACTTGACAAATATTGACAGTTTTCCTCGCGATCAGTACCCGAGAATTTCGACTTCCAAATTACACCCAAAGACCATCATTTAAGTATCAAATTATGTAAACGTACAATCATTTATGAATTTCGCGTAAATCTTTTTACCAGAATACCTTGTGCCAAGCTTATTTATTCAGAAATCAGATAAAAATTTCTGACAGAGCGGGATATAGAATTGCATGAACAACATATTCATCTATTAATATAAATTAAAATCAGGATGATAGTTGAATGGCTGTTATTCAGATTGCAACTGTGAAGTGATAAGGTAAAGAGATCATAAAATCTAATGTCTCTTTTAAAGTTATTTCAACCCATTCGCTATACCTGGATTAATTACACGTTTTCTAAGAGCTTCACGGACATCACGGTCCATTACGATTGCAACGTTTCCTTTGTTGAACTCGTACAATGGTGACTATGCTCTTTACCAGGCTCTATTATAAGTCCGAATGAAAACTCTGATACAGGGTGTAGTAGTACGTTGAACTTTTGAAACGAAACTTTGCAGTTTATTCAAATACCGATGAATAACGTTATTCACCTTATTGTTTGATTGCCGTCTTATAAGATAACTACTGTTCACTTGAAAGCTGACATAGTACCTTAATCTTCTTTTTATATGATTCTCATACGATTCGAATTAACACGGAGGTAAATATTGTCGATATAGTTTATCCTGAATCAATGTCGAATTAATAAACACCCGATGACCGTTTTCCTTTCGCTCGGATCAAACGAATTTAATTTCGTTTTGAATCGTCACGAAGGATTAATAGGATATTTTTAAACAAATTTTTGTTTAAGACCTTAGGGGTTTCTGTAATCTTAACGAAAGTCTCCAAAAACACCACTGCTAAAAGAAGTAGTCTAATTGTTATTTCTTTCATAAAAATAATTATTGTTCAATTGATTGGAAAGTGTGTATTAAAATGATCGTTAAATTCCGTTAGAAATTTTCCATACGGCCCAACAGATTTATTCATACATTAGCAACCCTATGACAATCGCGTTCGAAGGAGCACGTTGTAAACAGGCATCGATGCACAGCTGAGACGGGAACGAGCGGATTGGCGCGAAGACGACGAATACGAGACGGAGAATGCACGAGAGGAATTATCGACGCGCGCGGCTCGAGTATACCGCTATACCAGCTCCCCGATCAAGGTCGCGACGAGGGTCTTCCGCTACGTTCGCTTACAAAGTCGATGGACACGTCTAAAGACGTCGATCCTTACCTTATAACGGATATCAAAAGACACGCGTCTGATTGGTCACGGGTTCGATCAATGAAAACGGGCCCTGTGACTATTGAACACCAAATTCGATGAATATTTTAACGCGCTAGGTTACCCATTGTTACGAGCGACGTTTCTAATATACGGAAATACAGAGAAGGAGAGAGGTACACAAGGGCAGCATCGATAACGATCCGTGTCTCTGCTAGTCCGTTTCAAATAATTGAGTTTCCGTCAGTCTACTGTCAAATATTCGTCGGACACTTGGAACCGTAACTGTCACGCAATCTCAGCCGTGAGCTTACCGTGACAGCGACGAACTTTGCTCGTTACGAAGCGAGATTATTTAGCGGCTAAGTGGACGATAAAAAGGTATAGAAAAAAGTCTGATAGAATATCCGTGATCGTGAGGAGAATACAAGAGAAAGCGAGACGGAGGAACCGCGTGCTTAGTCGCGCCGACGCATCGTTTACGGCTATCACTAACCTGACAATCGTCTGCCTATCAGCACGGCCAATGCTGGGCTAATGTACAGCCCCAGGTGCTCGACAGGTTTCCACTGGTCTACTGTCACGTACGCTGAGTCCTTCCTCGTCGTTTCACGTAGGACGTTGCTCTCAATGTCGAACGTTCACTGTTCCTCCTCTTCGCAGTAACGTCACCTCCGTTTTCTCGTTCCCGAGCTGGTCTCGTGAGCGCAGCTCCGAGCGAAAACCCGCCAAGATACCCGGGTATTTGGTCGCATTCGTGCACGAACAGTAACTGACGGCCTTGTCATCGAGGCGATCAGTACGGCACCTGAGCGCGCGTACACTCCAGCGGTCGACTCGCGCACCGACCAATAAGAAGGCGCGCTGATTGCCGCGCATGCGCGGTACATCCTTTTAATGGCGGCACCTTTCGAACCGCTACTGTTTAATATATCTATATTCAACGTGTATCGCGATAACAATTTTCGTTATCTTATCCGTGAATATGCGCTGTTTTGCTAGCTTCGATCATGACATGTAGTACGCTGCTTAGTAAACAAGCGGTGTTTTATCAAAACATTGTAAATCGAAAAGATTTAGATGTTTAGTAATCAACTTTGTTTCTGCTTGCTGTTAAGGATGCAATTGCTGGTTTTAGCATAAAATGTTTATGTAAACAGTGCTGTAATGTTGATTTATGTAACGTTGAAAACATTCATAATTTTGTGTGAAAAGAAGGAGGAACGTTTTACTTCCTTCTTGTAAACAAAAAAATAAATGTAAATTAGGTAGATTGTATAATAATATGTGGAACAATTTGTGCGTAACTGCTTTATGATTTCTTGGTATGCATTTGGTTGTGCATGATTATCTACGCTTCGCTGCCAGATGGCAGCTGCTGCTTCATTCTTTGCAATTGATAACTAAAATAATAAAAATAATGTGGATAAATATATATTTTAGAAAAACGTAAAGTTAAGGTTTTATTAACGAATACGATTCACAGGATATTAACTGTAATCTGTAATAAAAAAAAATGTTAATGAACTCATAATTCGTTTGTTTATTATTGTTTCAACCCGACAACTGCATTATCCCAATTGTCCCACGTAAAACAATAGAACATCACCATCGTTTATAACCTTGTCTTTCTGTTGTAATCATTTATAAAAATGTATTGCTGTGCAGGTGGCATTTACTGTGAATATATTAATGGAGTTCAATTTGAAAAATTGAAAACGAAATATAATATCGATGAAGATATAGTGGTGGATTACACATTGCAAGACAAAGTTCGTTAAATACCATTCATATCTTTATTGATAATTAATAATTTGGATCTTGTGATTGCAACGCCATCTTATTTTATTTAATCACATAATTTATAAACGTTCCAGGTTCATACTTCCACACACGATTGGATCGGAATTTTTCCACGAGGGTGGACCAACCTTCAGCAATATCTAACCTTTGAATACATTGTTGTAGCACCGAAATTATTATCGTCTTCTAATCGTAGTATCGTGTTTTTGCATACTTTTCATCGTGAGGTTATAAAATATTATTAATTGAAATATTACACTGCCTCGATATTGTTTATGGAGAGCAAAGATGAAAATGTTCAAAATTTATCATTGCTTTCTACGTTAATAACAAAATTACTAACTACCTTCTTCGTTAAATGAATGTTATCGTACGTTCGAAAACCCTATAGGCGTCGCCGAACATCGATTATCAATTCGTCTACGTGAGCAAAAAAGTAGTAATCCTGGGTACCAGCTCTTATTTCCGGTTCGTCGTGTCACCGTCCCTTCGTTCCCCCGATCGAAAGCCCGACACCCCAGAAGTAAGTCGTAACAGCGAATTCGCAATTTCCGCTCGTTCCATTACAAAACGGACGCACCCTATCGAATGCTAACAATCAAACGTAATCCAACAGATCGTTCACGAGGCTCATCTACCGTCGATCGTGTCACCTAGGCCAACCGATACGGGAAAAATCATGACAAAGAGCAAATCAATCGACAGCTTTATCGAATTTCATCGCAGCACTTGCGGCTTCTCGGCGGATCAACCACGAAGAATCTGTCGACATTGCAACAATTCAAGATTCGATTCGTCTTTCACTACGAAGAAGGTCAGGCATCGTCTCTCAAAATATTCGATAATTCGCGCTGAAACTCGAGGAAACTTTGACAGTGTAATGAGATTCGGATTCAGACTTTCGATAGAATCATGTGGGTGTAAAATCGTCGAGAGCGTAACGCTTCGAATTTAGATTTCCGGCTCGAAGCGCTCGAGAGGAAGTTTATTACTTAAAATAAAGCTAACAATTTGACGTTGATTTTAAGTTCGATTGAAGATCGATTGAAATTTAAAGGTACAATTTTTGTCGCTGCTTAATGAACATCTGATGGCGCGAGTGGGACGATTAGACCGTGATTTGGATTTAACGGAAGCGGCTCTGAAGACCGAGAAAATGGCACGAACGGTGTTGTCGAAGAAGCTACAAGCTTATCAAAGCTTCGTCGAGAAAATGTTCAAGTGTTTGAACAGCACGGGGATCGTGAACTTTAGAGACAACGCAGGGAAGGAGGTATATTTATTAAAAGAGTTTCATAAAGAAGTATAGATTATCGTTCGTTTATACTTGATTTAGATCACTGTAGAGAAAGTGAAGTCCAAAGAATTATCTTCGATACGCGTTCAACAAGGCGACAAGTTTGTTCCAGTTCCAGAGGTTTCCATGTTGCATCGATCTTCGGAGTGCAAGAAATGCAACGACGAAGAAACTGCAGAGGCAAACAAAACCGTGGAAATCCTTCAGGGAGTGGTAAATCTGATCTCACATAATACAATCTTAAATTCCAAAATTTATAAAATTATATGTCAAATAGAACTTAATATCCGATGAAGCACTGAAAAAAGAAGAAAATGTACCGTATGATTTCGACGAAGACATAGAAAAAGTTCTCGAAGATCTTTACAAACAACCATCACTGGCCATGGAAACATCAATCACTGCACCAAAAATTCAGGAAGCTTCTGTGAACCACAGGTAAAAAGTGCATTTAATTGTAATTTGCAAATCGAACGAGTTTCTCAACAATTTCAGCGATTTTTATGCAACTAAAGAGGCCAAGAAAGCGATAAACGAGGAAGAAGATAACGAAGTCGAGGTAAAAGGAACGGAGAGCAACGTGGACGATTGCCATTCAAATGATTTCAAAATATTCGATGACAATCTAAAATCTGATGAAAATAATTTGCAGGGTAATGATCTTCATGGCGTTCAATGATGTAAATTTGATAAATAATCATAATAGACTTGATGCAATATTTGTTTCACCTAGAATGGGTGCTCGAAGGTGAATGCTGCTTGAAAATATCTAACAAGATTCATCAGATGATGGATAACGTGGAGATGAATTTGGAAAACTGTCTGAAAAATCATGAGAATCGCGATGCATCCTCGGGGATGTCGGAAAATATGGAAACCGGGACCAATCGAGAGAAAGTTCGATCGAAAACGTTTACGGTTACAATAAAATGTAGAAATGCTAAATTTTCTACTATCAAGTAAAATTTGATTCAGATGTCTAAAATTCAAATCATTATCCATAGATTCTAAAAAAAATACGTTTGCATCACACTGAGTCATAACAAATACAGTGGATGAAAAAAATATTGGCACGCCTTGCTTTTTTGCAATCGCTTTATTTAAAGTAATCCGATATCATATTTTTATACAGACAATAAAAAATTGCAACAAAGCAGAGTGTTTTAATATTTTTTTAATTTACAGATAAAACACAAGGCGTAAATAATAAAATGTTCAATATCCGCTTCTATGTTACTTCTCTTCTTGTTAAACACGTTACGTCCATTGTGATCTTTTTTGTACGATATCGCAACATTAATAAATAGGTTTCAGCGAAACGGCAGTTTTTATTAACCACGAATTTTGATACAAAAAGGTAGTCTCGAAAACACGTTGCTTTTCGTTGAATACTAAATATTTGTCTGTTTATTCTGCAGACTGTAGCTTTCGCAGTGCAAATTGTTCCCATTGGTATAATTAAATGGTGATGAAGGTGGACCAAGCCGTCGCAAAATTATTGGAGTAAACGAAGAATATTTGTCAGCTTATAAATTCTTAAGTAAACACTTATTGCGCGATATTTTGAATGAAAATGGTGTTAAAATTATACAACTTTAGTAAAGTTAATGGTTACTCCTTGAATTATTTTTAAATAGATTGCATGCTAATGCAGCCAGGCGATAAAGACAGCGTTAAACGATTCGAGATAACGAAATGGATGCAAATTTTCCAGTAAAAACGCTGCTTTTACTTCTTTCAAGTTTCAGTCGTTCGGTTACTGTTCAATCGTCTATTTATTTTTCAAAAAAATAAAGTGACAGGGTGGAAGAGGTCGTACAGGAAGCCGAAACGTTTCTGTTTTCAAGCACGTGTATCGCCTCGTCGAACGATTCGAAAAACCGACTAAATATAGAACAGAAGCGTCGTTATTGTTGGGTTGCACGTATTTTCGTAGCTACGTCTCTTTTTCCAACGGTGTCTTCGTACGAATTTATGAATTTACGGCGCCAGAAAATTCGCCAAACCAATGGTCGCGTCATCGCATTGAATCCCGAAGTCAGAATGTGATTAATTTTCCAAACAAAATACCATCAATATCATGTTGGAAAAATAATAAAGGAAGTTAGAATTAAATTTTTCCAGTCTTAGTTCGGTCGTCCAAGGATTAATAGAAAAATTAAAGTTTCCTCATAAAATGGCGTTTAGAAGCAAGGAATTCGATGATGCTTGAACCTTCAGCTGATCGTGGAGCGCAATTCAGGAAGTTTATCATCGACTTCCTAGATCACGACTATCCACACGGAAGTGTCGATCGCGCCTGCGCCGGATCGAAAGCCGTGGAGCTTCGCGCACGCGGTCTTTCGAAATGGTATTTTTAGAGAAGTGAGTCGCTAGTTTGCAAGCAGAGACGGTAGTCAAGTGTCGCCGTTGACCCTAAGGAAATCGAACCCTGGCGAACTATCGACGACTCGGATGACCACCGGTGAGTTCTGTCTCGAAATCCTCCAATCAGAATCGATCCCGGATCGACAAAAAACTGTTGATCCTCGAAAATTGCTCGTCGTACGTTACACTCTCGTTTTTGATCCTTCGAATGATTCTTCGGTGAGTTTCGCAATTTTCTTCGTTCCTCGCGCAATTCCTCTTCGTGACGCTGTGTCTGTTAGACGATTACGCGATTCAAGACACGTGCTACGAAAAATCGGTGGATACGATGGACTCGACGGCTTTTCTCGGTTCGTTCTCTTCTCTCGTGGAGCTAAATTTGGAAGCAGTGCTGTACCGCTCGGTACACCTATTTATGATGTATTTATGGCAACGGACCGACTCGTGCTCGCGTTTGTTTCGCATGTTCGATAGATGTTGTACAGTTTCTTGATCGTAGAAACTATAAATCACCTGTCTTTTCATTATGAGAAGATAACACGTTCTATAAATTTGAATTTTAGAAACTTATTCGTTCATTTGTACTAGACTTGTAAGCTTCGAATTGACGTGGCATAAGTGGTCATTTATTCTACTTTTATGTCATGAATTCGCGTCAGATTTTTTATATTTGAAATGTTCCTTTGGTAATGCCATGGGTCATCGCTGACCCACGTGACACTCTTTGTTTCCAATGGAGGAGTCGAATTGATTATTATCTTTCTGCGAAGGAAATTATTTTATTTGGCATGGAACATAGAGAATTGAATGCTATAGTTGCTTCTTTGTTTTCCTTCGCCCAGCTCGGAAATATGCGGCCGTTTTCGATCGTAGATCGAGTTATATTTAAGCATATTTACAAGACGCCACGCATTTCGAGCAGAGACGCGGTAGCACGCGAGTCATAAAGCTTCTTCGAGGGTTCCCTGTCGTAAAAATGGCACCTTTGATCTTCGTCACGCGGATAAAGAAAAACGAAGAAATATCAACTCTCCAAAAAGAATGTTTTATATTTTAGATTTATCGAAAGTTCGTTCGACGACTGAACGATTGACTGTCTTGATTTTTTTCGCAGTTCGTTGTCGATAAACGTCAATGCCGATTTTAAACTAAAAGATCTAGATTGATCTGTCTTCTATAAATACGAATTGACCCGGTCCGACTTTTTTCCTCTGTGCCAACTAGCTACCAAGCTGATCGCCTCTTTGTAGATCGTAGATATCAATATAGATCCATTTATCCCAAGATTCGTTCTATTTTGAAAATCTCTGCCATTTCTAGGAACAACAACAAATCTATAAAATTTAATACAAGATATATTTACGACATTAAGCGAATAGTATAAATACGAAAAGTAAATTAATACTATAATATAGCTAACTGTTTATTATTCTTCCCTAAAAATTCACTAGCTTCTATTTAAACGATAATATTTGCAACATACAATTTTCGTGGTGCTCGTTTCAACGTAGAGTGAGCGATGTTCACGTAAAGCGAAATTTCCCAAGGGAACTGGGAGTTCGGGTAGAGCGAGTGTAACATAAATGCGACTGCAGTAGTAGTAACTACGCTATTTCCTAAAATTCCTCCGAAAGCTTTTAAAACGCATGGTTAAAAAAACATCTAACACTTTTTATACCAGTCACAAGTGCTTCATGGTAGTTGTTTTTCACCGCAGGTCGAACAATCCTGCAGAAAGGAGAAATTTCGCGAGGAAATTGGCGAATCAAGTAGAAGAAGCGTAGGATGGGCGCGACCGCCAGTAGTAACGGTGTACCATCGCCGTCGGCACCTCCCAGGGAACGAGACGAGGAGACGTTTGTCCGCGGGACAGAAGAGTCCTGCTGTCCGGAATACACGAACGAAAATATACGACAAAGGAGGAGGACCAGCGTGTTCGATGTGGGTGAAGAACCTCGATCACAGGTTAAATTTAAAACGAATATTTATTGCTGTTCAGCTTGCGACTGAATGAGAACGAACGCTTAGCGTACATGCGAGTTGGAAGACTTTTATTTGAATTTTTCAGGGTCCGAGTCCTTACGCGACCTTCAGGGGCGAAGAATGGTGGAATCAAAGACCATCCGCCCCGAGTTTGTCGAACTTGCAACCACCTAGAGAGACTCTGGTAAGAAATGATTTTCCTTTGTTCCTGAGACAATTTGCACGATTAAATTGGCAAATTTAATTTGCCAATTAATTAAGTTTGCAAATTAATGTTAAGTTTTCCATAAGTGATCCATGACGACATTTCACTATCCTAATCTCTGATTCCAAGTACTGGAGTTCTTTCAAATTCTATATACGCTCTTATGATTCAACATTAAACCCTAAAACTGAGGAACTTGGCGATGACCAGTTAAGATTAAGATTAAGTGAAAAATTTAATAATATACACTTACATATCATTCTTCCAAAAGTAGCCATCATCCAATCTATCTGCATCTACGTTAAGTAATTAAAATCTCCCGTAAGAAGTTCTTTTTCGTTCGAACACACAATGGACGTTGGCTGGCAATTTTCCGAAACGTTTTCTTTTGTCTCGTGGAAAAGCGTCGCTGGCTTGCTGGCTGATCTCCAAGTGCTCGCGTCTCTTCATGATTTCGGGAGAACACGCTGAGTCACGGTCAAGCAGAGGCAGAGTTCTTAGGCATCGATCACGATCACGTGTTTTCGCGTTCCGAGTTCCTTTCGGAGAACTCGTTGCCTCTTGTGCCAGTGCACTCTCGTGGATCGTTCGATGAAGATCGAGCTTGAAATTCGCGCACGATCGATCCTCGAAACAGTCGGTCTCTTTGTCGACGCCGCGTACATGGATACGCGAAGCTTCAGTCGTTTGTGGATCTTCGTCAAACTCGGACGTTGTTCGGAACATCAATTCTTTCAGTGGTGATCATCGATCAATTTTCTTGAACATTGTTTTCACTCATTTTTGTGCGAGTATTTGTTACGTTAATTACATTAAGCTTACAAAATTGGAATTACATAAATTTAATTAACGAATTCACAAGATTAAAAATGTTCAATTTTCAAATACCTCGAGATGAACTTATAAAAACTCCTACAATTCAATATTTAATTAAAAATTCCTCGTTTCCATTGTGAAAATGAATACAGCATCCATACGCAAGACTAATTGTATCTCTGTCTGTGACGGTGGAACGCAAAAGAGAGCAACGCGCCACGTAACCATTCCTTGATCCAGAATTCCAATCGTCGATCGCCTTAGCTTTCGATCAGCCTCTCTGAAATTAGTCCATTTATTTATATTGCAGTTGACGTACGCCGCACAGATGACAGGTTGGCAGTCGGCCGAGGGGCACAGCCCTTTGTTCTCTCAGCACCAGGAGGCTATGGAGTTGTCTCGAGTGATCTCTCAGTTAGCCATGGCTAACCAACAGCTGGCCACAGCTCATGCGGCCACTTTAGGACATTTAGAAGCGTTGTACGTGGAACTTCGAAAGGAAAGAGAGGCGAGAAGACGCGCAGCCTCCTCTGAAACGTTGGATGTGCCGTTGAAGAAGAAACTGACGATCGAGCAGGAAGACGAAGACGAAGAGGACGGGAAACGAAGAATGGAGACGAGGATCGATAGGCTGGAGGAGAAGCTGTTGACAGACTCGGACACCTGTCAGGGAAGACAGAGAAATTTCTGCCAAAACGAGGAGAGGAAACTTTGGACCAGGATAGAAAGATTGGAGACGATGATGAAGAATAGATGTAGAAATGATCCGACGGAGAATTGGGACTCTTCGAATCATAGACAGACGATGGAGGTCGGCTGTGATAAGCTTTCGTATAGCACCGATGTACCTGAAGAAGAATTTAGAAGGACGAGTGACAAGGATCTCAGAGTAGAGAATCAGCGAAGAGATTCGAGTTCGAACGACCAGATGGATCACGCGTCGGTGAATTTGCATTTAAACAAGTCTGAGGATGAACAGTGTACAATGAAGAGCGACGAAGATCGGAGAGTGCTTAGGGAAGAGACGATCAGGCTATCGGAGGAGGTCGAGAGGCTAAAGGCTGAACGATTAGAGTACCAAAGCTTGAACGAAAGACTGGAAAAGGAGCTGATGGCGGAGAAGTCATTGGCGAGCAAGTTGAAGAAGGATTGCGAGGTACGTATCGCGAGTGAATATGATTTTCTTAGCGAATAAATATTCGAAATATTAATTTCAGGAATCGAAAATGCGACACGAAGAGCTGGAATCGAGCTTACAAGAGCGCAGAGAAGAATACGATAAACTTATGGAAAAATTCGATGTAGCTAAAAAGGAAACGGAAAGGCTGTTGGAGGAAATCGATAAGTTCAATAGTCAAAAAGACACTGACGAGGCGAGGATCTATAGTTTAGAGCAGGATTTACAGAAGTCTTTGTTAGAAAAGGAACAGATCAAAAGTATAGAGAGCCAGAAGACTTTGAAATTGAAGGCACAGCTGTCGGAGGAGGTTTCAGACAAGAAGAAACAGATCAAGGCTCTCGAGGATGCTTTGGATGAGATTCAAAGACTGAAGGAGACTATCAAGACTGAGAAACAGAGCGACGATGATGACGCTTCGAAAGAGGACATAGGTAAGTCTGCTCGATACACGATTAATTAGTGAAAATGTTCGAAAATATAGGCTTGCAATTTTCTGAAATTTTCCATATTTCCAATTTTAACGTGACTATTACACTTTTCATAGGTCCACTCGAACCGACAGACGGATCTCAAGGGAACGCTTCAACGGAGCGTGCAACGAATTTGGAGGAATTCAAGAAAGAACTGACATTGAAAAGAGAAGCCAGACAGAGAGCGATCGCTGCTGTTTCCTCGGAAATGGAGCGGCTTAGACGCGAATTAGACGCAGAGAAGGAGGCACATTCGGAAACTTCAAGGGTGTTGGACCTTTTGAGGTCTGCGCAGAACGATTCTCAAGCTGAGGGACAAAGAAACGTGGATGAAAGCTTGAAGAGATCCAGGATAAGAGATCAGAAGCCGGATGAACAGGAGGTGATTACGAAACGAGTGGAAGCTCAACGACTGTCAAATATTCTGAAGGTAAAAATCATTATTACTCATAATTAATCAATTAAAAAATCGTTTTGAAATGATTTAAAGAAAATCAAAATAATTCCTATAAAATTAGGTCTCTGACGAGCTGAGAAACGACATTCGCTTGCAAATCGATAAAATGGACGACCTTCGGTACCAGCTGGAAACGGAACCGGATCATCATCGATATCGTATCCGAAGCTTGGCAGAGCTTACCAACAAGACGCGGGAAGCTCTTCACAGCAGAGAACACCGTGCCAACGAGCTGAAGGACCATCTCGCGCAGATTCTGGTCCGATTAGGGGACAGAAGTTTCTTGGACCTAAAGGACGACGTTGGCTTGGAGTGTGAACGTCAGCTGGAGAACATCGATAGCTTGAAGTGTCTCTACAACGCAAGGCTGAAAGTGCTGAGCGAATTGAAAGAAGCTGCAATCAGGGAACTGATGGACGTGAAGGAGAGATTGGATCACGCTGTGAAGAAGTCCGAGTCCCTGGAGGAGGATCTCAGAAAGGCTGACGAGAAGGTATTACGAAATAATTTTTAATAAAGAAAGGTATCGTCGTTCGAATGGGTTTAAAACTTGTCTATATATGATTCAGATCGATGCACAAGATACGGAAATAACGAACTTGGAATCTCAGCTTGGACTAACCAAGGCTGACTGCAGAGATCTTCAGAATCAAATGTCTGTTATCAATGGACTGTTCACTCAGATGCTCCTGGGTGCTTCCTCTGCTGACATGGACCTCGATCGACTGACTCAGTTACTTCAGGTATTGTCTTGATATTTAATGGTATTATAGTTCATTTAGAGGGTCGAAATTGAAAATTTGAAAAATTCAGGAGAATCACGATTTGATATGCGACATGGCGAGAGAGGAGGGCACCGAGGCTGCAGCGCTTCCGAAGCTTCTTCTTGATATAATCGAACAGGTCGAGGGTAGCAAGGGAGCTCAAAAGAGAACAGATAGCGAAAATAGCGGAAGTGAAGTCGAAGCGGAGAAAAGAGAAGAGGATCTTCAGCAGGAAGACATAGCGCACAATTTGCCCAAGGTAATTAATCGAAAATTTTCTTTCTCACGCGTCGCGTCGTATTTTTGAATTTAAAAACGAAGAAACATCAGTCTCGTGATGATTTATTTTCTTCCAGGTATGGCGTGTTCTGTTGGAACTGCTGAGTTGTCACGCAGAAGGCACACCATCCGCTTCTGCGGCGTCCTCTTCGGATCCTAACAGCTGTTACAAGTCCGTCGACACACCGGCTGGTCCCAGACTAGTGATTTCAGTCAGCAAAACTTACATCCGTCTGAAAGAGTTGATCCTGGAGAAAAAGCACTTGGAGAAAGAGATGAATAGAATGAAGCAATTGAATGCACATTTGGAGAGTAAACTTGGGGAACAGGTAAAAGAATAAAAATATCATTTGTTTAATATATAAATGCTCAATTTTTGTTTCCTCTGATGTGTGGTTCTTCAGGAGAAAAGACTGTCAGCAGTGTCTGCGGAGTTGAGCAAAACCTGGACCATCGTCGATCGAATGCAAGCTCAACATCATCAGCTGCACACTCACGAAAAGATTCTACGATACGAGCTTCAGCAAAAGAGGAAGATGCTGCAAGAGTTGAAACAGGAATTAGAGTACTGTCGCGAGAAGTGGGAGTCAGCCAGACAAAAGAACACGAACACTGAACTAGAATGGAGGAGTTTGAGACGAGAGTTTGCTGCTAGGAAAGCTTTGGCTGCTCATGATTCTTTCAACAATAGGTAAAATAAAATAACAAATTTACAGATTTTACATTTTAAAATATAATTTTAATATTTTTCATATTTATATCAGCGCTGAAAGTGGATTCAGTGACGAACGAGGAGACGACACTGACGAAGAAGAGGATAACTCTGTTGAAGAAAGAATCAGGCTAGGTCCACGCAGGAGACCGCGAAAGGTTTGAAACTATTTCGAAAGGGTTAACTTTCTTTAGACTTTGAATTACTGATAAAACATACCTTTCAGGAGAGTCCTCGAGCACCAACTCCAGACACCGAATCAGAACAGCCAACAGATACCGAGCTATCCGAATCGAAAACAGGTTCTTCAGCAACGCTGGAGCAACGAACACCCACACCTGAAACGGAAGCTGAATTAGATGACTCTGAAGTAATAGACTCAGCTACGATTTCCGAGCTACCAAATATAACGGACAAATCGGTATGTTCCAAAATATATATTTGCATAAACATTCACAGTTTATCGATGATTGAATCGCTAATAGTAATTATTTTTCAATAGCTGATATTGAAGAGTTCTCAGGAATCACTGAACCCCCTGGACCAAGCGTTAACGAATGTCATCCAGAATCTCATAGCAATTGATGACGTATCCAGTTCAAGTTCTTCCACCTTCAAAGATCAAAGCGAGCCTCTGAAGATCATCCCAGAAGAAAGTGCAATCGTTTCAGAAGATCCCCAAACATGTCAGTTTAATTTAGAATCTACAATCCAGTCAACTGATCTAGAGCCATCGAACGAGGTTAAAAACGATCTCAAAGATGTCTGTAAAGTTTCCGAAGAAGATCTTCCAGTTTCTACTGTCACGGAAGATCCGAAGAGTCCTTCGAACACGGATGGTGAGAAAGAAAAGAGCGAAGATCCCTTGAAATCATCTGTTTCTCACGTACCCACCGTAACTAGCCCAGCCAGCACGCAGTCTGTTTTCTCCATCGGGCCCTTCCCTCTCTCCATTGTGACCATGAAAAATGTCCAATTCACCGAGCCACCGATAGTTAATCAATTTTTTGCTCCAGTTTTCGGTGCACCCTTGACGGAAAATCGTTTCGACCCCCCATCGTCCTCGAATCAAGACGCGAACCTTAAAGAGAAACGGGTGACCAAGTCGACGGATTGTGCCGTAGACTGTGACAGCGTGTCCGTGGACTCTTCTTCCAGCATGGAGACTGTGAAAGAGTTCTCCATAATTGAAACTCCTATCGCGAATGAGACGAAACCGGAAATGAGCTTGCAGGAACCAAGTGGATCCAGGCAAGAGGAAAAGAAGACTGTAAAGACTAGGACACCGGAGGAAGTTATAGCCGCGCGTGAGGACAGACTGAAGCGACTCGAAGAACAAGCTAAATGGTTGATGAATAAGATGAACGCTACCAATAGAAGAGGTTCTGCGTTGAGTACCAGGCTTGAAGAGCTTCACGAAGTGTACAGGGAACCACCTGTTCCTCCACCGATGCCCGATGTCCTCCCTAGTAGACGACTCAGGACTAATTTGGAGGATCTCTCTCCTCAGGTGTGAATCTTTTAATACTATAGCTGTAACAGTTTTGTCCGTCACAGTATCCTTGACTCCTGTGTCGTTGTTTCAGGTACCTGAATCATCATTCACCGAGGGTACTATAAATACCGAGCAGTCTCTGTCGAGCAGCGCTTCCAACCAGTCGCCTTGAGACTTTCGGATTCTTCATTGCATAAAGAAACATTACTCGACGTTTATTTTCGTCGGCCATGAAAACGTGAAGTGCACGGTTTCCCAAGAAACGCGTTGGCTCCTGTTTACAGAAGCCATTGCATAATTCAGATCGAATCAGGTCGCGTAAAGTCCTCGAAGAGGCGAATCGAAACGACGATGAATTTTTATAATTATCCGTGACAGACTTTGAAACGGTACCATCGATTCAAAGCAGTTCTAATATTTTTATTATCGTTTTATCGATGTAAGTAACGTCTCGTTCCTAAGTGTGAATGTAAATGTGATCACTCGCGAATCCGTTCCTTTTTTTGTACTTTCTACGAATTGTACTAATTTCACTGTATAAATAAAACGATGCAAAAAACCAGAAAAAGGTGTACGAAAATGATGAACGGTCAGAGGTGTCATTGATGGGATCGATATGATTTATTTTCAAATAATTAACAATTCTCAGGGGTGTAAAAACTTTCTCTCCTCCGCGTACATGAGCTTCGATCACTAAACTATATGTATACCATAGATATGTATAATATTCACAAAGGCTCCTCGTTTGTATAACAAAAAAAAAAAAAAAAAAGAAAAAAGACAGTTCTAGGTACGCCAAATTGTCAATTTCATTCTTCGATGATCGCAAAGGCACTCCAGACGAAAATGCTTGGAAAATTGTTGGATTTCGGTCAAACCGAACATTGTATCAGCTAAATGAGCTCGCAAATTATCTTACGTCTCTTTACAATGACATGAAACACACTCAAACCTACGAACACACTCATTCACGTTCACTCTCGCGAGATGATTGTCTAAAATATTATCGTCCACACGTTTCGTTCCTCTTCTTATCTTACGATTTATCTACAGACTTTATACCCTAGTATTGAACTTCTACGTGATCATTTTCATCGATTAATCTCATTCGTAGCAATAACTGATATCTTGTAACTGGTACCTTTTTCATATCGTGAACGGTTCGTATCACAGTGTACATCGTACACCATTCGTCGTTTTACGCTAATTGTAAGTAAACATTAGAAGACTTACACTATGACACGAGATGAAATATAAAAAAAAAAAAAAAACGAAAAACGGTACGTTGGCACGTTTCGAAAGGACTGGTTGTACGAGGATACGGTACAAAGATATGTTATGAGAAAGAAAAATATTTTGCTGTCTCTGACGCAAATATTTTTATACGATCAAGTTGCGCGACAGACGTTTTAGTTTTAACAAGGATCTCTTAATATTCATTTTTATTATTCTGCGCGTAAGCGTAGTATCTTCGATAAATTTACAAGTAAATTTCGACAACATCTCCTTAAATATAATTCTCCGAAAAATAAATTATGTATTTGGAGCATCTGTTGCGCGTGCATTTTAGCTCGTTCCATAAGGCACCTCGTTGTTTCACAAATGTTTGTACAAATATTATTATATCCTATTAAACAACACGTAGCATATTAACGACACTTTTGAACTCTATCGTAATAGGTATCACTTCGTTGCTTAATCACCGAGAATATCATCCACACGTGAGGTCACGATCTAAAAATTCCACTAAATTAATTTAAGTAATTTATGGCTACTTCGCGGACCCCTTAACAAGTACAATAGAAAATACATTTTGTCTCTGGTTTATATAAAAAATACAAAAGTCTAAGTCGCTAGAACTCTCTCTCTCTGTTTTTAATCAATAACGATTCGATTTCTCCTATCAGTTCGTAGTAAAAATTGCGATAAAAAATATTTATATATGTATATATTTATAATGTTTACTTCTACCAATCATGGTTAACCCTTCCTCGAATTAGAAATAGAATTTTAAATTAAATTAATTAAATGTTCCAAAGTAAATTAATTTGCCCTGATGAATTTAACAAAATGCTCCAAAGAAACCATCTACGGAATTTATAAGTCCGAAGAAGAGTTAAAGAAGAATTAATAAAAAAATATACCATTCACTGGATCATTTGCAAGTATCTATTCTCCTCGAGCAATGAACTCAAGGAGGAGGTCATGTCGTTCACCACCATATTGGCACTCGTTGGGAGGGGTTGAGGCAGTGACAGAGGGTGAGTAGAACTGGAGACGTTAGTCTCGTGAGTTTGAGCATTGCCCGACCAATTTCTGCACTGTTGCACGTATTCGAGTGTCCTTCTGTACGAGTCTTGCCTCATACCCTGAGGAGGTTTTATGGGTGAGCCCTGTTGGGACTGACTGATGTCCTGGCACTGAATCTCGGGCAGGCTGGTACCAGACTGCTCGTGATAACACTGATCGCCCCCGTAACCCCATTGACAGTTACAACTGTACTGTTGATGATTAGGTAGATTGGTTCGAGCTTGACAATTATGGGCGCAGGTCTGTTGTTGCAATTGCACCCTGCAATTGGTCTGCGGCGCAGTGCACAACTGCGGCGATGTCCTCTTCGGCAGACTATTGTCAGTCACTTGTCGATGGGTGCCATTGGGATGTGCGCAGTTAGGCATCTGGAGGCATGGGGTGGTCTGTTGAGCTTGTTGTTGGCAGCTTTGGAGACCAGTCATGTTGGCCACTGGCTTGGTCTGATTCATGTTCAGCTGTGAACAGTGCGGTGACATCTGAGCGCACTGATTCGTTACCGCGCTCTGCAAATTGGATAGCTGACCGTTAGGTGTCACCATTGGCCTGGCACATTGACTGGTCGCCTGACCGCACTGCGAGTTAGGATGGTTGATGGTGGGCTGATTAGGCATAGCCGGTTGCTGAGTGCAGTGAGGCGACAACTGAGGACAATTTCCAGGTGAACGCATCTGCACGCATTGTTGTTGGGTGATGGTGGCGTGATTTGGCGGGGCACAGCCAGGGTTCGCGTGATGGTTCACTTGGCCAGTTGGATTTCCGGTGCAATTTGTGTTCATCTGTCCCTGACAGCCGTAGTTGGGGTAATAGCCATGGTGCATGTGGTTCTGAGGACAGTTCCTGGTTAATTGAGCAGAGTTTTGAGGGAGATTCTGAGGAGCGTGTTGAGGCGCCAGAGCACCAGCTGCCGGCGAGGTCAGAGGTTGATCGCTGATGTGACTGGGTGCATAGTGTGATCCTGGTGACATCACTTGACCCGCTGCTGGACTCAGCACCTGACCACCGTTCGGTTGAGATGGATAACTGGGCGGAGGACAGTATTGGGGGCTGGGTTGAGCAGGTCTGGAACTAGGACACTGATTGTAAGGAGATGGAGAAGTGTTTGGATAGTTTGTGCAAGGTGGTTGGGTAGCCTGCTGCTGTGGGTAACAGTTTTGCTGATGCGACTGGCTGTAATTGCAGGTGGGTTGCATTTGACGCTGATAATGCAAGGGATTGGTGCATATGGGTGATTGACAGATGGGTAAGGGACTGCTGCGATAACTGACCTGGTTACCACTCGCCTGAACCTGGAATAAAATGTTCATCAATCAGGTAAATCCAGAAAAATGTGCAACATCTTCTCGATTAAAAGACACATACCTGATTCAAGTACTGCATCATCTCATCAGGAATGACCAGCTTATTTTCCACCATTTCCCCTTCTCCAACTTCGTCCAGAATAACCTCCTGATTCGGATGGTGTTCAGGAAGCTGGGCTGACCTTGGCCTAGGTGGCATAGGTGGTGAATTCCTTTGAGCTTGATGTCCCCTCGTAGGTTCGGACATACGACGATCACCTGAAGGTTGGGTGCAGTGACCAGTGGGACCGTTCCAATCTCCTGGCATACCCTGAATACCCTGAATTCACCACACAATGTTACATATTCATCCAATAATCCAACAATTTAATTTCATTCCAGTACCCCATGAAAAATACCTGAAGAGACATGTTCTGCGTCTGAACGACAAGATTGCTGGTCGAGTAGGGTCCCTGAAAATGACTCGGTGGGTTCATTCTGCCAGAAGTGGTGCTCATCTGACTGCTCCTTCTGGATGTACCTGGGCTAATGGGGTCGTAGAAGCTACCAGGCCCAGTCTGTCCCATTCTGACGGCGCTAACCCCACTAGCCTGACTGCTTCGTCTGCTGCCGAAGTCCGTCGACTTCATACTACCGTAATAAGTGCTGACGGTGCTGTTGCTGTCTCTTCGTGGTTCGTTCAGTGGCTGTAGCCTGAGCTGAAGATCGGACAGGCTCGTCTGACGAGCGGGACCACCTCCTTCCATCTTCAAGTCGGTGATCCTTCTGTTCAGATCGCCAATGTTACCCTGAGGACCCATTCCGCGTGTTCCTCTTATTCCAGACACACCGACAGGTAGGCTGGGCATGCCCTTGGCGTTTAGTCTGCCCTTCAGACGATTTCTGGAGGCTGCAGGTGGTGGCTGTTGCTGTTGCTGCGATTCCATTCCACCAACCTGTAATTCAGGGTGGATTCAAATGATTTAAATTACAAAATAGAACCTAGAATTAGGAACTATCATGAAACATGGGTAAAGAAAGTTTTTCAATATTTAATATTAAGTGAAATTTACCATGGCACGAAGAGCAACTGGGAGATCGGCGATGTCTAAGTCATCAGGTTCCTCGTTCCAAGGTTCTTCAGCAAGAGCAACGCCATCACCAGTCAGTGCACCGACACCGGCGACTTCATCGTTGCAGCCACCAACCAATGGACTGCCTTGTTGCTGCATCATAGGCGGACTGTTAGCTTCGCTTTCAGACTTCACACTGGGGCTGGATAAACTGGGCGTCTTCGGATGGAGATCCTCGCTTCTGCTAGGACTGTGACCTCCTGCACCAGCCTCGTCGCTTCCGCCACCGTCACCTCCGCCTCCTTTGTGCTTCTTGTTGGCATAGAACTCGGCACCGTGCACCGTCTTCACGTGTTTCCTCAAGGACGATGGATCGGTGTACCTTTTCGTACAGCCTGGCGCTTTGCAGACGTACGGTTTCTGAAGAAACGAAAATTTTCATGTGCATTTCAATCACCTTTAGTAATGAAAAGGTAGACTTTGAAAATTAAAAGGTACTCACCTCGTTGGAATGGGTCCTATTCTGATGTTTCGCACGATCACTGGCGTTGCTAAAGGCCTTGCTACACCCGGGATATTCACAGGTATACGGTTTCTCACCGGTGTGAGACCTGAGATGAGTCTTCAGGTTCTCCAATCGGGAATAGGCTTTAAAACAGCCCTCAAACTACAACAACACGTAAAAATCTCATTTTAAATTCTACTAAATATAAATCTTCATTTGAAGTTCGATGATACTTACGGTACATTTATGGGGTTTTTCGCCGGTATGCCTTCTCATGTGAACCACTAACATGTATTGAGCTTTGAATGGTTTTTCTTCTCTCGAACATTCTTCCCAGCCGCAAACGAAGCTCTTCTTGTTTGCATGAATGTGGTCGTTGTTGATGTGTTTTACGAGATCATCCTGAGGAAAGAAATGATGATATATTAATTAAATCATTTTCAACCACAAATATTAATTGAACACCTTGAAAAATATTCTGAAATCTTTACCTGAGTGGGAAACTCGAGACCACAGTCTCTCCAGTGACAGTTGGTCTCGATGAAGTCACCAGGTTCGTCTCGAAGATCTTCACTGGGACTG
The DNA here is from genome assembly GCF_907164935.1 of Osmia bicornis bicornis. Lineage (NCBI taxonomy): Eukaryota > Metazoa > Arthropoda > Insecta > Hymenoptera > Megachilidae > Osmia > Osmia bicornis. The sequence continues at coordinate 8,929,332 of NC_060218.1, read as the reverse complement.
AGACCCTGGGGATGGGTCGGTGGTGCCGTTGTCGTTGCCGCATTCGTGGTTGTCGTTGCTGGTTCTCTCTTCACTTTAGCAGAGGCTCTTCTCGAAGACGTGTCCGCTTCCGCTGTCACTGACCTGGCCGATGATTCCGACGCCTTCCTGCACGATTCTGCGCTCTGTAAAGCAATTATAGGAAACGTTCAAAAGCAAGCAGAAAAATTAAATTTTAATGATGGCTCATGCGACATTCGACGTGTTACATTTTCCACGATCCTGTCCGACACCTTATGCATATTCTCCTTCGAGTCTCAAGCGAGCACATAATCGTTCTTAAATAACAGCTTGCTACTTTCGCGGCATTTCTTGCATCAGAGACGAAAAAGATTGATCGCGTCTTGCATCAAACTCCAATTTACACCGAGGCAATTACCAGTGTGATACGAGTGTTGGTAGCAGACATGCGATGCAATTTCATGTTCAAGAATTTCATGTTTATATATGTAATTTATATAAAATATAATATTAATAAAATGAACATTTTCAAAGGGGGTTGAAAGGGGTTGATCAAAGTACGCGATTATCAATGTGTTAACGTTGCGTTCTTGAAAATTGTTGAACAAATTTCGAATGAAATTTATTTATAACACGTCGGATTATTGGATTCCGAAAGTGTTAATCTCATGAATAATGAAACCTAAGGGTACAGGCACTAATGTTTTAATGATATATCCCGTGCTTGGATTAGTCGAAGGGATACGAGAATGAAAGTGGCTTCGAGGTTCGGAAATGTATTACGCAAACAGACGAGGAGAAAACTTTTAGCACTTTCCGGTAGCTAGCATGGACGGACAAAATGGAGATAGAGAAGGTAGATAGCGACTATTAACACATTTCCAGGATGCTTTCGACAGCCTTCTGTTGTCGCTTTGATCGTGTGTCAAGAAACACGTGGATGGTTTGTAAGAATCTTCTTCAATTCACTCGTGGAAGCGATAAATTTATTACATAATAAACGCAACATCACCTCGTAAATGTGAACAAGAATTTACATACTACATCCTACGGTTACGGTACGTAGGAAGATTACGCATAAAGAAACGAAACATATGCCGAGATTTTTTCAATTGAAAACATAATTATTATAACTGAAAGTTTGATTTTCAAGCTTTCGATTACTGGTGGAAATATAAATGCTTGGAGCGCAAGCGGAAACGAGCGTGTACGGGAGGAAACACAAGCCGATACGATCGGTCTTAGGAACATTAGAGCGCAGAGAGACTCGTTTCGCTAGGAAAGAGAATGAAAACACCTTGAAGAACGAAAATAAATCAGAGCAGAAGGAAGGAAGGAAGGAAGGAGGAAAGAGGAGAAGAAAAACGAAGAGGAAGGTAGCAACTGAGAAGAAGATAAAAGAGGTTGATCGAACGAAGGGATGAGGGTGGAATCTGGCGAAATAATGTGCGCGAGGTTGCTTGTAACCCGAGGACCATGCGAGGGTAACCCAATCTTTTTCTCTTTCTCCTCCCTTGTCTTTTTCTCTTGCGTGCCGCGTCGCGACCACGAAGCTGAGAAGTCTTGGAAAGGTGAGAGGCTGCGGGAACGATCGTTTATTCTCGATGAATCGATGACGAGCTACCGAGCATACCTTGCTGATAATAATAATAATTAAACAAACACCTGTGTAATTATCAACGTTACTCTTGTCAAACACGCTCGAGGAAAGATAACAGTTTTGCATAATCGTCGATTTAATTATCGTGTTTAAAAATGATTACACCTATACAATGGTAATTATATCGTCTGCAATTTCTTTGTTACTCTCGTGATTCATTCGAGGCGTTAATTGCAGGTTAAATGAACTCACCTCACTTTTTGGTGGTAATCCACCCCCATGGGGTCCGAGTGGTGTCGAGGCTGTTGAATGGGGTGGCACGCCTGGATACAATTGCGAATGTGGCGATAATCCGTGGGCATGGGGGTGAGGATGGGGTGGAGGAGGTGGCGGTGCTGGGGGTTGCAAAGGGTGAGCATGGGGTAAGAGAGCTGCTGCAGCTGCGCTCCTCAATAGGTGAGCCTGTAGCTGCTGCAAGTGAGGTGCCATTCCTGGGTGCATTCCTAATGCTGGACTCATTGCTGCAACAAGGGTAACATAAATTATTCACAGACACCCCTTAACACTTTAACCGTAATTTCATATTTTTATTTTATTTCCATTAATAATATTTAATTTTCAATTTGTGTACTTATTTGAGATTCGAAATTTTCTATTCATTTTTTTCAAGCTTGAGATTTGCATTGCTATAGTTTTTAATTTTCTGTGATAGAAACAAAGACAACTCAGTCAGCGCAGCAAGTGATACAGTTTATCGGTTCCGATCGAACTCGTGTTCCCTCGCGTACTTCCTACAAAGGATACATTAATCGAGCCAGCTTTCACGACGATTAATCGCAGGGTAAATCCAGGTTGTACATAGCCGAAAGCCGATACCGCGACAACGTAACAAGAAGAGGGGAGAAAAAAGAAAAGCGTAACCGTGCCGCGGCAAATTATTCGTGCGATCGACGCAGATTTCGTCGTGAGATACGGTGTTGTCGTGTATACAGCGTTAAACCGAGACCGGTGTGTTCGATGGCGAACAGAGCAGCACGGTACGAGGGTGGTGATACGAGGATAATCGATAGAGATCGAAATCGGACCGCGTCCATTCTCTTGACAGTCCGAGCACGACACGCCGGACTTCCGGCACGTAGGCTAAGCTTGCATTTCAATGGTAAAGACCTCTCTTACGAAACCATAAGGCTGCACATGGTGATCGTGTAAGCAGTGTTTTCACCGACGTTGCTCGTTTAATCCTCCTCGATAAACACGCAAGTACTTAACCGAGACGTTTATAAACAACGACGGAAATTCGTGTATTAGACGAATGAACGTTGTTCGATTTTTTATGGCGTTTTGCCATAAGGAAGTTTCTTAACCCTTTCACTAGCTCAATTTTTTGCAACTGAATTTTAATATCAATTTATTAATCTTAAGATTTCTATAGGAATTGTGTATATTTATTATTTTGAATATTATAAAAATTAATTATTCTAATGATTGAAATTCTATGTACGACTTTAATATTGCCAATTCTAAGCTTGTGTTAGCCTGATTTCGACGCGATCGTGACTAGGCATGCCTCTAATGACCGAGAGCTTGTTACTCGATAAAATATTATCGATACGCGCCGTAGGCAGCAAGTTGCTTGAATAAATTGCTATGGCTAAATCAATCATCGTTCGATATGGTGTTGTCGGTGCGTTACGTGAAGAGCTTTCGAATCACGCTTCCTTTTAATTGAAGTCTTGACTGACACTGCTTAGATCCTTCGTCTATAAATTAGATTCTATAACATTCGCGTCTTGAAAGGCAAAATACTAAATAATTCTTATTTAAGCATAAATGTCTGAAGTTATTATTAACTTCTAAAGAAACTTCATATTTTACTGTAAAACAATTGACTTGCAAATTACAGAACTCTTATCTCGAATAAGAATCCCCGTCGCTTTGAACGTGAATTACACGTCTCATTCTTCACCGAACGTATTCAAAAATGAGAAAAAAATAACGTTTAAGTCTATAAAATCCTGGTCGGTTTGTTTCTCCCATCGCGTTTCAAATGAACGTAAAACGCTTCAAGTGTACGCCTACGACGCTTTATTTAAGGACTATAATTTTATGGAATCGCTTGTACGGTGTGCAAGAAACTGGTCATCCGTACGTTTACGAGAAGATAATCGCTTAATCACCGATGCCTTTCTCTGCCGGTAGGTAAATGAAAAATTCTCATACACCGTCCGTGTATGAGAACGCTTTAGGAAATCTGTGAAATTTATGATTCGATCGCGATGTCGACTCGATAACTATCCTAGCTATGAATAACGAGTTCTCTCCGATCAACTTATTACGCGGATACAAGATTATCTTTTGAAGCTTTCAAATTTGACGAAGATTGATTTCCAGTTAATTCGAGCCTCCTTTCTTTTATTACCTTCTAGAATAATGGAATTAATTATAGACTCAAGATATGTAATAATTATACGAATGTCAAACTGAATAAAAAAAAGAAAATGGTAAGAAAAATGGAGGGTGCGCAAGTGGCAGAAGCAAACTTTAACGAGCGACAACAACCCGAGGGGTATCGTGCGACGTTCCCGCCGACAAACGATCGACGACCGCGCGTCGCTTGAATTTTAATCCGTTAATTGCTTCATTTAATCGCAAATTACCGGTCGGTTTAAACTCGCGAGCAAGGAGGTCCGGTCGATTTGTGGTATACATCGCGATTCCCGCTGCAGCAAGCTTTATAATGGCTTCATGCGCACCGCAACCTTAATTCGATGCCTCTTGCCGCCCCTTCGGTCTGCCCTTAAAAGTCAGGACCTGATCCTTGCGAAGACGAGGCCTCCGCGTTTACGCGAGCCTATCCAATGACTTTATTCCTTTCGTACAGGTCTGGTAATTACCGTAATTTGCCAACCGAACGACCCGGTTCTCGTGAGAGAAACCCCCCGTCCATACTGTTTTAAGATGAATATTCAGGATCTCCGAGGATGAAGAAATGATAAGGATGAACTTCCGCTTATTAGATACCTGAATCGGTCATTTTCATTTTCTGATGATTCTTTTTTTTTGGATCGACCGCAAAATTTCAGAATTTTGAACTTTTACAAATTTCAATTTTATCGAGATTTAACAGAAAGATATAAAATTTTCAGTTTTCATTGGCGTTGTTAAAATTACAGTTACAGGAAGTTGAATAACTCGCTGCCGTAAATGGTGCTCTCTGACAGAAAACGGAGCACCGTCGAGTTCCGTTCATTAGCGCCGCGTCGTCCGCGATATATATATTCGAAAAGTATGGTTGTCAGGCGGTAGTCGCGCATTAACAACCGCACGAATACACGCTTACAACAAACACGTGTAATTACAGGAGTATAATTCACGTATCGCGTATCTCGCGTGAAACGTTTACAACCGCGTCGTGGTACGATTGCCTGGAACGAGGAGTTTGCACGAGCGCGTCGGTAATTACGAGCGATCAATCAGCGTTCCCGTTGAAAACACGCTCTGTGACTTACGTTTTCGTTGTGTATCGTGCGCGGGTGATCTCTTAATTGCACCTTTCTCCCCCTTTCGCTTGGTCGCGATTCACCTGCTTATTTATTCCGGGCGTAAATCGCTCGTAACGTCTTGCTCGCGACTTCCATGCAAGCGGAACGAACGATTACGCGGCACAGCTGCGCGGTGCGAACTTGACACGCCAAATTTACGGGCCGAGAAACAAGCAATCAATTAAGTAACCACTGGTTCGATTATCAAAATTGCTCGTTGTAGTACAATTCGAAGCGACTCGAGATTTTTTTAAGATACACTGGTACCTCGGTATACGACCTTAATACGTTCCTGATGATTGGACTTATACCGAATAGGACGCATACCAAACCAACCATAAGAAATAATGTAAAAATGATTAATCCGTTCTCATACCTACATTAATGGGGTTGGAAAATAATTGAAACACCGTTTATGTCATGAACAGCATTTAAACGATTTCCTAGAAGTTTATACAAAATTTTCACTAGTTTATTTAACATAATTAATTTGTCAAATATAAATGTAACCTAATGATAGATTCTAAATTAACAAACCAAATGGAATAAATTTGATTACCTCCTGTTTTGCGGTTATAGTTTGTTATTTTTAATTGTTTATTTAATTTTTCCTCTGAGATAATTATTTAAAAATGACGCAAAATTCACAAAAAAAATTTATCACGTCCACATATTCCAAAGCAGACATATCTACACCAAGGTACCACTGTATTTTTGTTGTATTCAAAGGGCTTTATAGGAAATATCTCATCGATAAGTTAATGATTTGACGAAAAGTATGCGTAAAGGAATACTTACCGGCAGAAAGATGACCGTAGCTGCCGCTCGCGCTGCTACTTCGGGACCCATTCACGATGGAGGCAAGGCTGTTTGGACTGAATCTGATCATGCTGTCAATGTCGAAACGATCCGAGTATGGTGAACTACTCAACGCCCGTTTCCGGCTCGCTCTAATAGCGGAAGCTCTTGGACTTCCTAGCCTCGACGATGCTGACACTGAAAAGAGAATATCCTTCTGAATAAGATTTTCCAAACCATCTATCCGATTCTTTCGCTTAACAAATTTGAAATTGAAGACAAATTAAATTTTACTTCGACATTATTTTAATGACCGAATTATTCAGCGTTCAATGTTTACAAACACCGTAAATTAATTTGTTAATTAATTGAAATTTCAGAGGTACGATTATTCGATAACGAACAGGAAAGAAAGAAGAGGTGAACAACTCCTGGACGATAATCGCCTGACCAGGTATTAAAGTCTCCAAGGTTCGTTAGCTCGCCGAGCAATCTGCCGCCTCGAATATTTCCCCGTTCGTGAATGGAAATCCGCAGAAGGGAATATAATAAAGTCGATTCGCATCGAACGGTCGATTTGCAACGCGAACAGGACCGACGACTTCGCGAATCCTCCATGAAAAATCGGCGCAACGTCGTGGAACCAGTTCAATTAAGCGCTACAAATTCTCGCGGCTCGTACTACCAAGAAATATTCCAAGGGTAGATTCCTCTTTTTTCGAAGTCCGCTTTTCGGTACGCGCGCTCGTAACCAGGTACATACATATACAGAATCGAGCAGAAAAGCCGAAGGAAAGACACTGAAGGGGGATAAGGAGAAGAAAGGAATGAGAAGGAGAAGAGATTCTGCGGCCAGAACGTTTTAGCGGCGATTTGCCTGCGACCGCAAGCCAACGATGTAATATACAAACCACTTTCTTAAAGTCCGTGGTGGCGGCTTCTCTTGTACGAAGCATCCTTGCTTCTCCGCTTCTTCGCCTCTTCTTTCGCTTTTTTTCTCACCACCTGACGATATACTTTTTTCCCGCTTTTATTATATCTGTTCTTTTCTTATATATTTTTCTTATTACATGTTTCATTCCGTAACGATGACGAAATTAAAATGGGACTTAAATTTGTAAATAAAAAATTTTCATGGCTTCTGAAATTTGTTGAATCTCAAATTCCCTTATTTGTTACAATTTTATTCCTGTCTTCTACCAAAATTTGTTTATCATCCTCAATTTTTGTTTGGTGTACCCTTTTTCATTTCTACCTCTGGCGCGTTCTCCGCTATCCCCTATCTCTTCGTGTCGTCTCACACTCGCAACGCGATACAGAGAGAGCCACGAAGAGTTTCGAGGCAGCCTCTTTCTCCTCGGTTTCCACTCGGTTGATCGCTCGTTCGCGCACAACGGGTGTAGAGTTACTCGCGGTTGAAGCATTCGCTTCTTCTTCGTTCACCTTTCAGGGTCCACGGTGGACGTGCTCCTTTATCCCCTCGCCCGGTTATTAATTCGAGCACTGATCAAATTTACGACGGTGAACGAGCGAAAAAAGAAGGAAAGAGAGAGACGCACGCGGCTGCCATGCGGTTATTCCGCATGAACTGGAACGTTTAAGGTTCCTCGGTACTTTGATCGAGGTCGCTCGATTCCTTTCCTCGTTTTTTGGGATTCTCCTGCATGGTAAATAAGTAAAACAAGATCTGCGATGTACAGCTACTTGGCTACTGCAAAAATTGTACTTCGCTTAACAAAGAACCAGCCATTTTACACAAGGAATATCCATGAAATATTTATACAGTTATTTTCAGTAATCTTCTGAAATGCTGCTCCGAATGCTGCTCCAGAAAATGTTTAGCCTTTGCTTTAAAAAACCGGCACTGCGAGAGCGACAGGGCTCTGGTTTCTGCGCAGTCTCGTGCGCAGCTTCCTATGTGCGCATGCGCACACAGTCGAACACCACGCCGCGTCGCTGGAACTGTGAAGCGCACAAACTGGGGGATGGGTACTAACGTTAAGCTTAAGGAATATATATTGTACAAGTATAAAGAAAGAATTAAAGAAAAAAGAATATCAAGTGGAAATAGGGGGTGCTGCAGTTCCACAGTACCTATACGCGAGCCGCCAATGGTCGTAAGTGCTATTTTGTACTACTTTTATGTCATGAAATCATTTATTTGATGTATAAAATTGGAAAATTTCTAACTGTTAACGATTCATTTATAATTTTAACGAACTTCGAAGTAGCTTTATGCAGTATATTTTAGTCCGATGCAGAAGTGCTGCAATTCGTTCACGATGCACTTTTTCTCCAGGTAGAACGATCGCCTTATCTGCAGGATGCAAAGGGTTGGTCTGCTCGTCGAAAGAGCCTGGACTTTAATGAATATGCGAACGATTCACAGCATCTCCCCTCAGCCCGTGCGTCCTCGTGACCCACGACCCTCTGGACTCTACACGCTCCGTACGTTTCCCAACCCTTCTCCCCTCGGCGTCCCTCGCGGAACAAACATGGGATTGAGACATGTAAATTGGTGCAATCGGCCACTCCGATCGGCGCGGCTCATTCGACGCTACTCGCCGCACGCTACCATCCTACAGGTCGCTTCAAATCATCGAACCATCATCCATACGACCACAAAATTTCAGAATTATATGGTTAAATGAAAAAAGTGATAAATACAGGACTTGGATATCGTAATATTAATACAATATAAAAATTCAAAGTCTTCAATATTAGAGATATACAAAAGTGTCCATTGTCTGTGAATATTTAAAACGGGGTATAGTAAAAGTTGTATTCATAAAAGGTATCGTAATATTTAGAAAATATTAACGAGGCAACCTGAAAACTTTTGGTAAGATTGATTTAACGTAAGACGAAAGAGGAGAAGAATAAGCAAGGATTGGAAGAAGAAACGTGAGACAACCTGTAGGGTAGGCGCTAAGGTGTTAATGAGGTCGTGTCGCTCCGAGTCGATTCAATTATGCGCCGGTGGCGACTAACGAGGCCCCGTTTACCCTTTCAGTCGTCTTTTAGCCTCTCGGCCTCTTAACCGGTCGATCTCCTACCTGCTGCTAGCTCTGCTACACCTACGGCCAGCCACGAGTACCGTGCATATCAGGATCTTTCATTAGATTCACTTGTCGTCCTCGAACCTCATTGGCGAAAAAATTCTCTGATTTCGTTCAAGGAAATCCTATCATCAAAATATCCTTTCAAAATACACTTGTCTCTTCTCTATCATTCTCTAACATTTCGGACGATATTTCGGTTATTTACATCGATATAATTTCGTTGATTTAATTAATAAACCTACCGTCGATAGAAAAAGGGAATTCCGACGAAGCAAGGGTGCTCGCTGGCCCCGCCGCGTGCAGAAGGTACTCGGGCCCCAAACCACCCAGTCCTGGGAACACAAAAGACAAAAGAAATACAATTCTGAACAATAGAGCGAGAGAAAATCTTAAATGTAGTAGGTTCTCGAGAGGGAAGTATGATTCTCAAAGAGATTCTTCCGGCGGAAATGCGGGCCCTTTTCTTTCTGTTAAAGATATTCTCTGACCCTCTTCATTGCGTTCATCAAAGTAGATTGATATATCGTTTTATATGCGATGTACACCATTGTAACATAAATTATACTTTAAAAAGGGTTAAAAAATTCTTAAATTTTAATTATTAAATTTTTCAAATTAAAATTGGCATAACTTTATTTACTCTAAAAATGTAAATACTAATTTTATCCTTTTAGGTTCCAATAATATTCTGAACACACCCCACATCCGATCAGTATTTCTAACAGTGGCAATCACCACTGGTACACCTCGATGGCGAATAAATTTCAAGCTCAACAGGCGAGGTCGTTGGAATTAGGCGATGCGCCGGGTTGTTATCGTTCTAATTATCTCGGAACAAGTACAAGGTAAGGTAATTACCGTGTAACGAGGCGTTGGGACTGTGCGTGGAGGCCTGAAGCTGGTGGTAAAGGTGGTCCATGTAGTTGAGCCGGTAGGCGGGATGCAGGGCCGTATGCTCCGAGAGGGGGTGACTTCTGCGGAGGAAATCACTGCCGGAAGTCCCGTTGCCGGCTGCCCCGCCACCTCCGCCTCCACTGCCACCCCCACCCCCGCCGGTAGCACCGCTTCCTGCTCCACCGCCGCCGCCGCTGGCTGCGCTACCGATCGCCGTCGTGCTGCCTGTCAATCTGTAAAACAATCGTTAATTAACGATATTAAATATTATTTTTACAATGAAACAATATGTGATACTTAATTTAGCTTGACCGAAAAATATGCCATGAATGCGCAACAACTCTCCCAGAGAAACCCATAATTCAAACGACGGATTAATCATTCTGAAAGGACAATGCAAAAACAGAGAAACGTTCGTTTGACGGATGAAATGACGACACGCTTAAAGCCACGACAAATGGCGCGTGTCTCTTCGTCAAACATTCTATTTTCGCCGCGTCGTCGTTGGAGAACAGGTGTCTTCTAGCAAAGAGGCTGGCTCTTGTTTCGTCCCCATTTTCCACGAAGGCAAACTGAATTTTTCTCTTTAAACGGTGTGTGTCCTACGGACAAGGATTTATTCAAAAAATCGGAACCTCTCTGCGAATCTAGGAATCGCGAGCAAAACGTCGGACGAGCATTCGTCACGCGTGGAATATCGGGAAACGAGGCGTGTCTCGTGCCGTCAGACGCGTTCCGTTTCCTTCGAGAAACGTTGACGGCTTCTTGGACACTCTTCGGTTTCTATTTGGATCCAGTTACCGATGATGGATCGACAATTTCGCGTGCAACTAATCGTTACTTGTACCAATGCTTCGGAATCTTCCAATTTTCACTAAGATATCCTATTCTATATTAAATTTATCGCGTCTTAGGGTTAATAAAGCTGATCTTATTTTGTCTTTCGCGAGTTGAAAAACACAAAGCCGCAAAGAGGATGAAGAAGAAAGGTCCTCGAAAAGAACGAGCCGCGTTTTGAGTGACGATCGTTCGCCACGCTCGAAACATTGGGAAATGGCGCGTGTCTGCTACCTTCAAAGATCTTCTCTCAAGTCCCGTAGTTAGTGCCTCTTTACGACCACCTCTTTGCGAGCCTCGAGATTCTTCGAGGAATCGCGAGGAACGTCAGGTGGCCTGAGATCTTTATTGGAAACTCGCCGAGCCGCTTGCAATCCGCTTGCAGCTCGCGTTCAGAAGTCTGTGAGAAGCTGCATCGAATCACTGCCAAGGTTGTGTGTTCGAAGAATTTCTTCCACAACGAAGGACATTTTGATCGCAACCTATCGAGAAATAGGAATCTTCGCGTTCTTCGAATATTCATTTTCGGGTCAAGGGATTGCTTTTATTTCTTATGGTATTTTTAATTTTCCTAGGAAAAGCGTTTATAAAATTTGTTTATTTACGTTCTATGAAAGACACTCTTAATGGAAGGGTTAAAACAGCCTGCATAAAGGAAAATGGAATGATACGGTGTCAAAGTTAATGGAGTCTGGTGAAAAGCGAAAGGCAAACGATATCCATGGGGGAATAGAGACAGCAATTGGCGCGTGTCATAACGTTTTAACGCGTATTACGATGTTTGAGCCGATCGTTGTCTAAATATTGGCTCCGCACTGGCGCGAGTTTGCTGAGCAAAGACAACCGGCTCGGCTCCAATGTTTGACTTTACTTAGAGTCCACGGATCTCGATTACTGCCTGCTCGTTACCTGCTTTACACGACCGATCGTGTTAACAGGTTTGTTACACAATACGCGACGCAACGCCACCGAAAAAATCATCAACGCCATTTCCTCGACGGCACCACGTTGAAATCGGTATTACAGATGTTGCAACTTTTTCAATGAATGCTTCAATTTTCACTTTACAATTCCTCTTCGACGCTACTTATTAATAATATAATTATTAGGGGAGGTTTCAATTTATTGCGGATGCACGCTTATAAAAATAAGAAGAATATTTGGAAAATTTTGTTCTTGGAATCCGTATTAGAAAATTGAAATTGTTCTTAAAATGCAAATAAAATACTCGATTAAATTTTGGGGAAAAAAATGGAAGGACTTCTAGTTACACATTTCGGGTAGCAAAAAATATTAACGAAAAAGGCAAAAGGAGCTGGTACATAGGAAGATTCATGAATTGGAGCAGGGTCGTAGAAAGTTTCGAAGCGACGAATCCGGGACAGAAATTAGGACGCTTTGACAGGCTGCTTAGTAGCAGGCCCGTAAAAAGGCTGGCCCATGAGGAGCCAGAGGGACAGGGGACATAATTACAATGAAAACATCGTCGGCCCTGTTGGCTCGACGTCTTTTTGCCCGTCGTTTTCTTCTCACTCCAAGTCGGAGGAAGAGCCGAGGACAGAGAGGATGGAACGAGACCGATTCTATTTCGAATCCTGCTGAGTGCCAGATGACTCGTGGTGCGGTTCTGCCTCTGACTTCTCTTCCTTTCTTTTCATTATTCTTCTTCTATCTTCCTTTATTCTCTCTTCTTTCAACCCCCTGCGCTTAGCTGTACCCCTCTTACGACCAGTTTCCTTCCTCCATTTCTGTCTGATTTTTCAACATGCTTTTCGCAAGATTCTTTGCATTATCTTGTCTTTATTTGCTAAAGACGACGTCTTTTTATTAATTTTCATGATTTTTTGAAAAGTCTATGGGTTATTGTATTAATTTAGAATTCTTTCGAATAAATTTTATTTTAGTCAACCAGTCAAAGGGTTCAGATTCACATCTGCACAGAATTCAGCAGTGACAAGATGAAAAATTTCTTGTCGTGTTCGCTATTTATCTGTTCCTTCCTCCTCGTCCCCTAATTAAGCTATTATTAATTTCTCTTTCAGAGTCTCGGTGCTTTCGTTTCCCTTTCCACGCTTTCGAGGCTCGACAGTCGGCATGGAACAAGAGGACGCGAATGGAGGACCGAGGGATAAAACTCGAGTCGTTAACTCGACACGCCGGAAACCGACGCATCTATCTTTATCTACGCTCCGTCTGCCAGCGAGTTGCTCTCTTCTTCAACATTCCTACGGCCTTCGACTCGTCTTCTTTTCTCTACATCGCGAGGGAGAAAGCGCCGTCCATTTCCGTCTCCTTTCGATTAAAAATATTTCATTCCCCCTTGGTAACCGTGGTTCTTGAATTTTATAATATTTTTTTTCAAAAACCTTATACGGCTTGTATTCAAATTGCAGGGAAAGAATGGAAGCCAAGCGAGGTATTAAGGGACGCAAGCTCATTAACGCGACTCGTGGTAATGAGGCGAGTTAAGCGTTGTCCAGGAACATCTGCCGGGTTTCACCGGTGATTCACGTAGACGAGTTTCAAAAGAAAGCTGCCCCTTTAGAAAACACCATCTCGAAAACCTTAACACGAATTTATAAAAAAAAAACTACCCCGATATACATAAATTATCTATCTGAAATGGAGCAACAAAATTTTCAATCAACGATAAAAAATAAAAACGACGGGTTTATCGTCGGCTGAAAAGCTCGACGAAATTTCTCCGAAAGCCGCTAATCGCTGGTTGACGAAGTATCGGTCGTGCGAGGAGGACAAACCGGCCTCGAGAGGGTAGATGCGAGCCAGCAAAACGAGGAGAAGAGAAACGAAGAAGATGGGACGAGTTTCGCGGCTTTAACTCGGATTAAGTCGGGAGCCTAACATTTCCACGGGGTTTCAGGTTATGATATTTATTGCCTCGGCTCGGTGAACCCAGCTACGGGACCACGAGGGGAAGGAAACCACATGGGTTGATGCAGCGAACGGCACGCGCTTCAAACGACCAGTGGAAAGAAAACGAAGGCGAATTTTTCTTCTCCTCCAACACCGAGAGATTCTATCTTTCGATCGAAATTAAAATTCAATTAAGCCGGGAGTTGGCGAGTGCCGGAGATGATCGCAGGTGAATGGAATGATTGATCGAAGCGATAATGGCCGATGGATGTCGTGCGTGGGCTGAGATCGATTCGTTTGAGCGATAGCGTTATATTTATTCTATTGATGTAGCTACCGTGGAAATTGATTGGTCTGTCGGTTCTCGGTGCGACGTGTTTTATGAATCGGAAATGATTTGTCGAGCTTCTGTTGGATCTGAAGTTGTTTCTTCGACAAAGTGTTCCATTTGGAAGCTTCTTCAATTTCATTCTACCGATCATTTTATTCAAACATATTATAAAGAAAATTATTCTGAATATCAAATTTTATGTAGATTTAAAAAATAGGGTAATCTGGGTTTATTTAAAATTTTCTTATTTTAGAGATTCACTGTTTAAATGAAGATGTCTACAGTTTCTGATACCTTAACCCCGCGTCAAGTGGAACCAGCACCCTCGATTTCAACGATTTTATGGCAATTTCATGAATCCTGTCCACGATTCATCTCGACGGGGTTGGCAAACTGCCACGAACGCATCGCGGAACGAGCGTCGAAAAGCGCAACGAGAATTTCTTCCCGCGAAAAGTCGTGAAACGCCTGGCGCATGGGGTTATTCTCCTCGCACGGATATAGTCTTTTAACCGACGTTTTCACAGGGTCGTAGTTCATCCGAGTTGCTTTATATTTAGAGTTCCCTCCCTGTTGAATCGTAAAACTGCGAGACTTCCTGATAAAGCTAACAATGTTCCTTAATCACCGAATATATTATCATAAATCCTATATTATTTTTATTTATTCGGTGACTATGATCGAAAGGGGAGGAAAATGAAACAAGTGGGTTGAACGATCGCTTCGTGAGAACTGATCGCAATAATGTTTTCGTTCCGTTGAAAGAGTTTCCTCTGGCCGCTGTTCGAGCTAAATGAGGGCCTCGTTAATCAAGATATTTACACGCGAACAGGGTCGCGTTTGGCATCGATATGCAAGCCGTGGCCGCGGCTCGATCGAAGCCGCTCCTTCGTTGAAAATCCGGCCTAACGCCGCTATAAGCTAGCTCCGCGCGTTATTTATAGGCCATTCGAACGCTTCGTAGCGTCTCGCGTGTACGTGAGCCTAATTCATTTAAGCCGGACACACGCTCGTCCTCGGCGAATTCGTTCGGCGACCAGAGGACGGCATCGAGCCGCGAACGCTCGTTACGATGGAATGTTTTTTCAATTAGCATCCAGAATTAATATGAGCGGTATACGTGAGGTCCGTGTTAAAACGCGACGAACTGGCGGCAAGCTTCGTTCCATCGGAATCAATTCAATAGATCATTATTCGAGTGAAGAAGCCGAGGAATGCGAAAGATAGACATGATATTTCATTAGATTTTATGATATAAAAAATCTGGATAAATGTCTACAATTGGGGCCCTAACGAGGTATCAAAACTGTTGATAAAATTTCGGGGTCGCTTGTATTTACTAAGATATTATGGTAAATATTGACGTAAATTATTTTCAAAAGTTAATGACTTTGTAGGATAGACAATTTGTCTACAAAGGGTTACGATATATCAATTTCTAAATTTTATTTTTCAGGTGACACTTTCGGGATTAAAGACCCGATTAGCAAACATCGGTTTTTTTCAATTGTTTTTCTATGAATCATGTCGCAGGGACGCGCGTTAATGCGCTTTTTGTGTTTCCGAGAAAGAAATTTATCGCCTCCCCTCTGGTTGCAACGGTACCGAATGGTTTCTTTTTCTTTGAAAGTAAAAGCAATCGAAGTGGAAAGAGTACGAGCGAAGAGAAGAAAAATCATCATTCAACCTTTTCCTTATAAGTTTCCCATGGATAGGTAAAATTTCCTTTCGCGTGCGGCTCAAACAGCCCATTAAATTAAGCCCACACTTTTCCCTTAATTAACGATGATCATCTCGTCAGCTGCGTGCCTGGCTAACCAAGCAAAAATCTTCCCTCCTCTCTGGAACGATTTACACGCGAGATTCGACTACCGTTCTGAAGATTGTTATTTTTTTCTCTTTTTTTTTTTCTTTAAAGAATATATCCCCCGTGTTACGTGACGGGTGTACGATATTCATCCCCGGTCGGTTTCTTCACGGTATAGAAACTCACCGCCTCTTTGTCGCCTCTTCCTTTTCAGGTTTCGGTAAAATCGACATGCAAGGCAGGCAACCATCCTCTGTCGCCACGACAGGATGCGACTGGTCGACTCTAATGAAGTAATTCGTGCGCAAAAACGTTACGCTCTACACGGTGAATTATTCATCGACCCTCGATCCGCGCTGGAAAACGTTCTGCTCTGATCAGACTGGCATCCTCGAGGACATTTTCCTCCCGTACACTTTGTTTTTCGATGTACAGTCAACCTGGATAATCGAGGACGTTCATCGAGTTAATCGAAGTAATTCGATCGATGGAAACTTAAGAGCGATGATAATTTAACATCAGTAAAATTACGTGTCGATTGATAATTCCTTTATTTTTCTACAGCTTCCAAGAAAATCTAATAATTTGTAATTATCTGGAAATTGTATTCCACGTAGCGGCAGCTTACTTCTCTAAAAGAGCTTCTGGGGAGAATGTGAATGAGCACGCGAGCGTGAATAGAGTTTTATTCTGAATGCAAAGTGAGACGTGAATGGTAATGATGATGTATAATAGGTGTAAACGTTTAATACGACGTTGCTAGATATCAGAATTCACCATTATAACGAGATATATATATAAAAAAAAAAATGAATTGATGTTTACTAGAAGACAAGTTAACCCTATTCATTGACGCGTTACCTAACGGGCAAGATAATAGTTTCAAGTGTGACACCACGTGTCAATGGTGGATTCGATATGGACTCTTTATGGTGTCAGTTCTATGGACAGACGACCATTGTCGACAGCTGCCATATAATAACTCCAGTTGACTGGGCCCGATGACTGATAGCTCGCACCAGCTATGCATATCAACGCGGTAAATCTTGACTCGTCGAAACAATCGAGATCCGCGTAGTTATGCGATAATAAAATAATAACTCGAGAAGGATACCGACATGAATTTCGCATGGAATTAATTTTTATTCCATTTGAAAATCGAGTAATATTTGTAACAAGCATTCAGAGTTCGAACTACGTATTTTAATTTTGAAATTAATATTTTAAAGAATATTAACGCGCTATGTCCACAAACCTATAAAATTGTTGTTTATAGCCCGTTAGGATGAACCACACCATATAATAATAATAATAACTGTCACCAAGCTCTAAAATAAAATAATATCTTCACCATCACGAAACTTTCTCACAATCACTTAATTCCAGCAGAGAAACTTTCACTCTTACCGACAACAATTGAATCGATCTCCCCCAATATTTGCGCAACGCGTTAAAAAAGTCTCGGAAGAATAGCAAAGGAATCAGCAAAGCCATTCCGCGTCGTGTGGGAAGTAACGATCCGTGGAGATGAAAAAGGAACCGGGAGGAAGAAGGTAGGAGCGACGGAGGAGGGACGGGACCTCAGGTAGAGGAGGAACGAATATCGTGGGTACACCGAGGGTCGTGACTAATGACTCTATTGACGCTCCGAGAGAGAAGTTGGGACCAGAGGAGAGGCGAAGGTCGTTTACCGGCACAGAGGAACCGACTCCTCCGACTCCTCACGATCTTTCTTTTCGTTCGTTCTATTCGTTTTCGGGACACTCGATTCGTCGATCCCTCTTTCCACGTCGCTTGTTATCTTCGAAAAGAAAGGTCAGAAAGTGTCGCGACTGACCTTTCGGTAATGAAGCTAATGTCGAACGCGACGGGTGGTTTTGGTCCGGCATTTCTCACCATAGTCACGCTTCATTTTGCTTCTTTTCGAAGCTGACGTGGATGAGACTAGTCACTTGATGATTATTACGAGATTGAGATCGTTCCTTTGATTGTATCAGCAATATAACTGGATATTCAAACGTCATCGGGTTATACAAAATATTATGTACATTATGAGTACTTAATTTTCGTTTAATTATTTATTTGAAATTGTGTAAAATTAAATTTAACACCGACAAGTTGTATTAAAGTAACGGAAAGTCTATTAGGAGCTCTGCTTTCAAGTCTACCTTTCGTTTCTGGCGCCGAGTAACGGAGACATCAACGGCCGCATAGGAACGACTGTTGGCCGCTACAGTAGAGAAAACCATGCGAGGCACGGCGCACGAACGTATAGATTATTAATTGCTTCTGCTCGCTCTTACAAATATAATATTAAAGAACGATTCGAATGACCGCGTGAAAATTGAGACTTCGACAAACTGTTGAGAGCAACAATTCCATATACCCGCATCGAAATTGTTACAAAACACTTCGGAAGATACATGAGAATATCCGAGCAATCTGAAAGGAAGAACAAGGTTAAAAAGCAGGTTTCCATCAAAGAAAATACTTCACCGTGTCGGACAAAGTACCAAGAGTAATACAAAGACGAACCTTCTCAACCCCTGAGGGGTAAGAAATCGATCTTCAAACTGCTTACGTAACCGTGCGGCGGAAGAAAAAAGAAAGAGGGAAGAAGTCTGCGAAGCAACGACGAACGCCAAAAACTCGCGAAACCCAAGAAGAAGGAAAACGCGCGAGCCTTATTCATCGTTCCCCTCTTCGAAACTCGTCTTCGGCTCGTTTCTTCTTCTTTTTCTCTGCCCCGGCTCGAAACTTTCGTTCGTGAGCAGAAACGATGAAGATTTTAGTTATGCCCCACTCTTTGTTCCATCCCTTTTGTCCCTTTTCTTAGCTGTTTCTCTCGAAATCGAAGGAGCCGCCACGTTTTGTCACGCTTTTTAGGCAGAACGCTGTAACGCGCTCGTGATTGCCTCGTACAATTACCTTCTCCTGCCTCTCACTCCCTCTACGACGTCAGCTTTTTCTATCCACCCGGACCGGTGTGTACGCACACCTACAGCTAATGTACAACACGGTGCGAGCAAGGTATAAAACGATGGGGCCGACTTTTTGCCCGGACGCCACGCTTCATTCCGGCCAGCAAAATTACCACCGCTCGCTCCGTATTCCTTTTGGGACGAAAGGCCGAAGCGAAGCGTTCATTTGATTCGCGCAACCGGCGAAAGTCGATCGTGAAATTAAGTTCTTCAACTGGGACTATCCTGTTCCGGACGAAATTCGTAATTCGTGGCAAGGAACCACGTCGAATTCCAGCCGTTTCAATGTTTTATCTATTTTGTATAATCCAAATTCTCTAAATTCGAATTTCATTTCCTAAGAAATACCCAATTAGATACATTTTCCTGTCACGGATAATTGAGATTGAACGGAACGGATTTGTTAATACACCATCGTACATGCTCAACCTTCTCGGTTCATTGACAACGTTGTAAATAAACCTATCGCATTGTTGCACAACGTTATGCACATTTGGTGTAGATGCCTCAATGGCATAACTCAACTTTCTCTCGGCAGACACGAATCGTGCCCACGGCGTAACGAGACACGCTCTGTTTCGAGAGAATCTGATGAATCGATGTACGATTTCAACGATTTTACGGAATTCCGATCGACAGTACCGTTTGTCTTCCAGCGCTCGATAATGGTACTTGTCTCGTGTTTCTTACTGAATCCGGCTAACAAGTCGGCACACTTCGATCTACACGCCTTTGAAGAGAAAGTTGAGTTATCGATACATATCTATACAAGTTGGAACTCACGTTGGTCTTGAATTTTTTTGAATTTTCAGAATTTTCAAAATTTTAACAAGCACCAAGACAACCCTGGTTCAATTCATTTTTATTATATCGCATTTTCAGGGAAAAAGGGTTAAGGTTCGAGGAGGGTTAATTTCGCACGAAGGATCTTGAATTTTTTTGAATTTTCAGAATTTTCAAAATGTTAACAAGCACCAAGACAACCCTAGTTCAATTCATTTTTATTATATCGCATTTTCGGGGAAAGAGGGTTAGGGTTCGAGGAGGGTTAATTTCGCACGAAGGATCTTGAATTTTTTTGAATTTTCAGAATTTTCAAAATTTTAACAAGCACCAAGACAACCCTGGTTCAATTCATTTTTATTATATCGCATTTTCGGGGAAAAAGGGTTAGGGTTCGAGGAGGGTTAATTTCGCGCGAAGGATCCCAGGAGACAACGCGGTCGGAGCGTCGTCGCGCGAACATGGTCGTAATAGCGCGGCGTGTGCTCGCGCGAAGCAAGGTCGACGCGAGTGCGAGCTTACAAGATTCCCTGTTCCCTGGCCCTGCTCCACCTCCGCCACCGCTATCGACCTCTTCCTTCTTCTCTTCGCCTAACCCCAACCCCTCGCTCCGTGAACGTGCTAATAAAATGCAGCAGGCTCGTTCGGTTCGCGCGCGCGAGCAAGCGAACGAACGCAAGCGAAACCCCTCTTTACATTTACATGCCAAGCGGCTCCTCGAGGCCGGTGCGCGCTCGCGAGGACATCGCGCTCATGAATTTATCCAGAGAGTCCTCCTGCTCGAACGGTTACAGCAGGACAGCCAGGGAACGAGATGATAGTCGGATAACGTTCCCGTATCATTGGACCAGTTCTCAGACGCTGCAGAGAATCGAAAGCTCGATGGAATTTCTTGTTGCATTCTTGCGATTGTGTTATACCGATACGAATTGAAATTATCGAGAAACAAAAATATAACCTTTCGCAAAGATTGAAATTCTTTTTAATTCATAAACAAGCCGTAAAGGAAACGGTCGATACATTGACCGAAAAGTGGCAATCGGAGTGCGCGATTACATCGAAAAATTTGAAGATAAATTGAAGTCGATAAGTTGAAAAATAAAAGACGAGCCGGAGGTACATGTTTAAAGGATTATACCGGGTAATTACTTAGATGGATGACGCAGATTGAAAGGAACAGCAACCGTGGTGAGCCGTGAAATAATTAATTTGATATTCAACAGACGCGTAGGAGAGGACCTTGTGACTTAATTAAATTCAACTTTTACTGCAATTATTAAATTCTATTGGAACATCGAAAAAGACAATGCAATGTTAAATGAAAAATCCGAATAGCTCGATATTCACTGTGCCAATTGAAGTGTTAATAATTAAAGTTCCAAAGTGGCCGACCACACACACGTCCGCTTTCACTGTGGCAATTAACCTATTAAATTAAAATGTAATTGTGTTTCATTACCGTTACAAAATATCTCCATTCTTTTTTAATAAATATAATATATAACCAATATATCAACGTCGTTCGTTGAAATTCCAGAAAGCAAGTGAATCGATGCAACACTCCCACATCCCATCTGAAATTCGTTTATTTTTTCTTTAATCAAACCGCACGTACACATCGTTTCGAGCGATTTCCCGGCTCGTAAAGTGGCTTGATTTATTCGCGGCGCGGTTCACCGTGGAACAGCGACTAATTAGTGCGATTAGCTTGCGCCACACGATCTTCGTATTCGTACGAGCGACATGAATGGAAGGCTTCGCCTCGTGCTCGACCGGCTAATATCTGAAACCTGGCCGATCGACCAGGTAACGAGCGATCACGTTGAAAGGTGAGTAATATCTAGTTACCACGAGCCGCGTCGTATTTTACAAACACAGAGAAGAGAAAGAGAGAAAGAGAGGCTCGATAGACCGTAACACGGTCGATCCTTGTATCGAAGTTGACGCGCCCAACGTTGCTTGATTTTCAACTAACTCGACGGAGTTAACGAAGGAACCAATTAGCGAGCTCCATCTCCAAGAGGGAGGTAACTTGCAAAATCTGGAACGCGTGTAACGCAATGCTCTTGCGATACGCTAAACGCGATTTCACGATGGAACAAGGATTCTGTGAAAAATGGCCGATGAATTGATGGTGGCTTTCTGCTGTGTGGCGAAATATCGCGTGGAGCTTGAGTGAACTGGAATTTGAGAAAGGATTAAAATAGCAGTACCCGAAACACAATTTATTATAAAATTGCCAGAGGCAGATTTTGAATTTTCTTGAAAAAATAATTTTACTATAGAAACAATTCTGTAATTTTCTGTAATTAAACCTCGAGCATGCCTTCCACTGGAGACGTCAATTTTCATTGTAACGCTGAACGTATTAATCTTGAAACTGGTCGAAACGAGAGGGAGAGTGGTCTAGAGTAGCCCTAAAGCGTGCGAGTGATGCGTGCACTTGCATTGCATGCCGCGGGAATTGTAAATAGTGTAGCCAGCGAAAGACGATGCAGAACATCGTGGCCGAAGCGGTGAGACACGAGGGGAAAGGGCCGGAACGAGGCAAGAAGAAGAAGAAGAAGAAGAAGAAGGGAAGGAGCATGAGCATGGCAAAGAAGAAGAAGAAGAAACGGGACAGGACAGCCAGGCCGCCGGCGCTGGGCTGCGCGTGTATCCGCCCACGTAATCTTGATTGTCGACACACCTCCACCTCCACCACCTTTCTACCACGAAGTGCACCCACACAATCATCCGGCTCTTTACAAACACATCGAAGAGCCGGTGGGCACCTATGCGCGTCTGGATGCAACCTGCCCGATCTCACCAGGGGCGGATCAACCCTGGGACGCGCGCGTTCTTTCGCTCGCTCGCTGTAAACTATCCTCTCTAATTGAATGCGCTCGATGGCGCGTCGTGTAATTTACTCGAGACTTTACGATGCACCTCTAAGAACGCGCGGGTGGAGCCGTACAGCTCTCATTTCTGCTTGAGATGTTTCGAAACGAAAGGATTATTGTCTTCTAACTGATGAACGCTTTGATGATGAGGGATTGAAAAAAATGGTTGAATTTGGAATTGAAATGATTAAAAACGACTTGATACTTCCCGAAAAAATCCTAAGAGAAAATTAAATTACCACTCGACCACAGCAACCGCTAAGCGACCAGGGCTTTGTTTCCATCCATTTTGCGGGAAACCGCGTGTTTACGCGATTGCATATTAAATTCGCGTGGGTGACTTCCTGCGGGCTCACCGTAGTCGGGCAGAGAGAAAGGGTGCTCGGACAGGGAGAAACCGGGAAACAAATGAAGGGACGAGAAGCATAATGGCGCGGCCGGGAGAGCGGGAGGGTGGGCAGAGAGGGATAAGAAATTGGATAAGAACGTAAGGAGGATTGGTGTGCTCACGACTAAATTTCTGGCTATCTGCGTGCATGCGTGCGTGTAAAGGAGGAACGAAGAAGAAGAACAGGAGGTGGAGGCAGGTTGGATCCAAGGTGGAGGATTTATGAACGACCGAAACAGGCTGCGAACCTTGGTCCCCTCGCTTCAGCCTCCGCCTCCTTTTTGCTTTGTATTTCGACCTTAACGCGAGTAGTATACCTGCTCCATAGAATCATCCTTTTTCCTCTATACATCCGTAAGAAGTACACTTTCCTCTTTCCGCCATCGTTTCAATTTCTATCTTCAATTCATCCCCTAAGCAATTTATTTATTTTTTTAATAATAATGCAAAAATTCAAATTAATGACAGCGTTTATCGAAATTATATTATAAAATTCATTAATTTCCAAATTACGAGACTAATAACTTCTATCTCCCAATTGAATTTTGACATTTGACGTGGTCAAAGGTTTGAATAATTTTCCACTCAATTTCACGTGTAACGAATGTATAAAGCGTGGATAATAAAGACCGTAATCCGGAAGCAGCGGTGGTAAAGATCGCCGATAACAGCATCGTCTCTCCCATCATAATTCCGTAATTCAAGGATCCAGCTTTATTGAGACGGCAGCACGGAGACTCTTAATTAACGCGAGGCTACTCTCGCCGTTGTACAATCGGTTCTTGGGATCTAAAATCAATTTAGATCCCTGCTTCACGATACAGGCTCCCCCTTGGCTTCTTATTCGCCGGTACCCTATCGAAGGGCAGCGAAAGGGGCGCGATACGGTTGTGCCCCACGGGCCTAGTAATCTCCGAACGGTGGGACCCGTGGTTCGATTCGAAAGGGAATCGCAACGATGCTGTTCCTTGATATTCCTTGATGATCGTTCCTGCTAATGCGCCTTGTTTATGACCCGTGATGCTTTATGGCACGTTGAATTGTGTCGGACAGAAAGAGTGATTTTGATCATGGGTACCGGTTGAACGGCTTGAATCGAGGTTCTTAAAGAAAGGAGAGGACGATGTTGCGCGATGTTCACGCTGATGCTGTTGGAGGATGTTTTAGGTTTTTCTAACACGTCCGCGACAGTCATCGATGATCAATGATCAAATAACTAAACTCGGAAGAATTCATTTTTTTTAAATAATCTGTGAGTGCATCAGCACTTTCTAAGCAGTAAAGATTGCTCTTGGAAATAAAAGAATCATCGAAGGAAATAAGCAGGTCATTATTCATTCTCGATCACAATTTTCATTCGTCAACTTCCTCGGCATATTATTACCTCGATAAAATATGTGTTCCCTCGTCTCTAATCCAAGCTGTTCCTCTTTTTTCCCCGCGTATCTAAACCACACCGACTGCACTCGTAATTTCGAATTTAGACACCGTCCATTTCCTCTGTAATTACGAAACGCCCGCCAATCTCCTCCACTTACGAAACGAACCGGCAGATGTTCGTCATAACAAAGTTATTGCAAGAAACGCGGAGCCGAACCAGTGATAATCTTCATCTGGCCGGTTCCACGCGAAGAAAATTATCACCTCATCGTGCGCGTACGGGCAAGAAAAAGATCACCACGCGATCCCACCGAGGATCGATCATTTGCTTTTATTTCGTCATTAGAATCGCGACGAATGGGAAACTGGTTACGCGACACTATCAACCCGAACAGTTTTTTATTCTACCTCGAGGTCGACGCGAGTTGCTGATGATCTTGCTGATGTAAGTACCGATGACGATACTTTTGTACCTTGATCACTATTGCTGATCGGAATTCTTCTTGAACTCTAAACAATACGTTTATTAAATTAACCCTTTTAATAAACGGCTGTTTCCTTTTTACACCCATTAAATAATTACTTTTAGGCGCCAGCAATTTTATAATTTTATTAGGAATTTATAATGCTCTCGTTCAATTTTAGAATTAATTAAAAATTTCTGTGACAAATCATCCCTCCAGCAAAACTATCTATACCCGAAAGTTTGAAGGAGTACCCTCCCCCTCCATCGGTTCCCTCCCGAAGAAGAGGTAAGCACGAGGAGCACAGCGAGAGTATTTGCAGCCATTGGATATTTTCTTTCTACACCCATTAAAAAATATTTTTAAAAATATTAATTAATTTTAGGCGCCACGAATTTTATTATTTTATTAGGAAGTCATAATGCCCTCATTAAATTTTAGAATTAATTAAACATTTCTGTGACAAATCATCCCTCCAGCAAAACTATCTATACCCGAAAGTTTGAAGGAGTACCCTCCCCCTCCATCGGTTCTCTCCCGAAGAAGAGGTAAGCACGAGAAGCACGGCGAGAGTTGCCCGCGAGCGTAATAACTTAATTACGCGATGCCGTGGCCGGATAACGTTCGGGTGTTGAGCGTGGGGGCCACAGGAGGTTAAGGTGGGCCCACAAACTTTTTCGTAGCTCTCCTTCGGCGTGTTAAGGATCGCCGGGCCAACGAGCGGGCCAGGGACGCGGGGTGAAAGAGGGCGCGGACCGGATTGTGGGTACTACGAGAAGCGTAGGCGTCTTGCTCTTTGGCCCGCGGGGGGTTTTTTGTGGGGCGGACAGAGCCGCATTCTCTTATTTATTACCCGGAATATTAAGTTACCCACGTTACCACGGAGTACCGTGAGGCCCCCATGGATCCTAACAACCAACACCACCGTTGGTGATGCCCAGCACAATCTTCCCTCTCTTCTTTTCCTCTCGCTTTCTTCGTGTTGCCACTTTTCGAGCGATTCAATCGCGGCGATCTTTCGTGCATCCGCAATGACATCGGAACTTCATCGTTCGTTAGTAGGTTAAAATATTACTTCCATTCGACACTGGACGGTTAATATACTTCAACCACCCCTGTCGTCGACATTAAACGTTCGCTTATTGAAAATTCACCCCGCTGGCAGGTGCGTTCGTACGAAAGAAACGCGACAAAATCGACAGCCACTTATCCCGAGCAAAACCTGAACCCGTAGGGTGACCAATAACAGGGATCATCCGCGAAAGAAGCCAGCACGATGTTCGGTCGACCATAAAAGTCCACCGCTGTTCCATCGACAATTAACCAACTTTCAGCCATGTTTTTCGTATTTTCGGGGACAGGTGAGAGTATACGCAAACGCAATTTTTACAACTCCAAGAGAACTCTCTTGTCCAACGACGTACAGGAATACAAACACGGAGAGTAAAATTGCGAACAAGGAAGGTGTTCAGCTGGTCGTTAAGACCGGGAAAACACGGGAGGTGTCCAGCAATTAGCGTGGACAAAAAGTAAACGCGTTTCAGTCTGCAAACCCTTGGATCCATCGAGGAGGATCCGAAAGGGTCAACGACAGGGACTTGCTAGGAGGGTCATTTCTGTATGGCGCCGGCTCTTTAACATCTACTGTACACCGTAGACCTCGTCACAACTCCACGAACCACCCCACAAATCACTCACTATCAAATTCTTCGTCGTTCCACCGAAGGTACTGAAAATCCTTCGGAAACAAGCTGTATCCCAAGATCCATCGATTTCAGAAAATCCACTTCGAGTTCTCGCTGGACTTGCTCGTCACCCATCACCACCGTGGACCATGTCGGACGAACGTGTCCAAGAAGGCGGAGAATGACGAGCGAGTCGAGCAGGATAAAGTTGGTCGGCATGAAAAGAAGAAGAAGAAGAAAGGGAAGACGACGAAGACGAAGACGAAGGAGAATAGGAACAAGAAGAAGGACAGGCTGTGTCCACTGGATGGAAGGAGGCAGGAATGCCAGTGCGTGGGTCTGTTGCCTCTTAGACAACGTTGCCTCGAACCCGCGTCTCTATCAGCCACCATAAATAATTCTCCCGGTACTCAACTTGTTCCCCGTCCTCGTCTCTCTTATGTTTCCATCCTTGTTCAATCTACACGGGGGTTACTACGGTGTTTTTCGGCCACACCGTGAACACGGTGGCATCCCTGTGCCCGTGGACCGGTTGGACTAGAAGCGTTCGTATACGTTGGGCCCTTTAAAAGAGATAGCACTGGAAGATCGGGAAGGGGAAAAAAGAGCAGGTGGAACGGGAGTCCAGGTTCCCCTTTCGAACCATCGGAGAGCCTGATCGAAGCTACATCGAATTTAGCTTCGGGTCTTAATTCTTCACGGGGCCCGCTATTTTCTGTCTCCCGGGGCCTCTGGTAAAACGATCATCGTTGCGTAAGACAGAATCGCTCCGAGGGTTAAACCGTGCAGGGAGAAATTTGTGAAATTTCCAATTTCCATTAATTGCCAGCTCGACAACAACAACTTTTCTTACATTCGAAAAAAAGAATCGCAAACACCATAAGAAGGAAGCATAAAATCATTTGCAACATCAATCTAAGAGCGACCAAGCAAGGTTGTAAGAAGAAGTAGAAAGAAAAGAGAAGAAGTTGGGGAAGAAAAATCGGGATTCGCGAATGCTGCAGCGCGATGCACCGGTGTTACGCGCGTACACGCACCGCAAGAAGCGCGTCCCTCGTTAGTGCCACTAATTACGAGCTGCTCGTTCGTCCCCTCCCACTTCCTTTTAATGAGCGTCCTACTAGAGGCACGCGAGAAAAAAATTGTAACGCCGCAGGAATAACTCGGGATCGACCAGGTCGGAGACGACCGAGAGTCGAGGCTCGAAAAAGAAGGAGAACGAACGAAACGTGGTACTACCTTAAGCCTTAATTACCGATTAAACGCGTGGCAAAGATTACGATAAATTTCAGCTTTTCATATCACGTTGATCCATCAAAATTTCATTTTAATTTTCTGTACAAATTATTAAATATATTCTTAAAAATGAAAGAAACAAGGAACTCTTACGATAATTCTTTTTACACCTTTAAAGAAAAAGAAAATTAAATCGACGAACTCGGGTAAATAGGAGGCCATCAGCAAACTATTTGAGTCACTGCGATCGTTCGAGGGAAATCGTGAGGAAACTTTGGTATCGATAGACAGTGGGAAAGCTCGATGTTAGGAGGTGCTTAGCAGGCGATCTTCGCCTCGTAAGAATCGAGATGCGTGTCGATTACAACGAGAACACCATCAGAGCGAGAGAAAAAGGAAGAGGAAGAGAGTTTGCGGGCCCTCGATAGAGTCGACTGCCAATCCTCGTCTTTTCTCCCTTGGAGCGTGTTCGCGATTCCAGACGAGCTTCGCCCTGGAAACCAAGACGACAAGCCGGAGGTCTTTATTCGAATCACGAACGCGAATCACGTCCACGCTGAGGAGGGAACAACGTCTCGTAACAAATATGCATCTCCCTCGAACATGATAAATCGTGCTCCTGGCGCGGTCGAACCGAGCGCCGCATGCGGAACGCGATCGCGCCGCCATTTTCTAATTAGAAAAATCTTGAACAACTTACAGGCAAAACGAAGGAAGCTAGAAACGTGCAAAATTATGAAATAAAGTAATTCATTTATGGAATCACCCTTTGAGAAAGATACAAAATTATATCTTTCACCCTGCACAAATGGTTTTTTCATTTTATTTAACATATTTCAATTTCATTGAAATTAGGGGAGGATATTTTGATAAGCTTCTACGAGAGTGTTAGCAATTCTATGGAAAATCAGGAAAGGAATCGAAGCTGGCGAACGGAGTCAATCAGCGAGGAGATCTTCATTGAAATCGCGAAGGCGAATCACGTCCGCGCCGAGAAGGGACATCCCCGTAACAAATATGTATCTCCCTCGGACCTCATACCCGGTGTGTATGCGACAATGCACACAAAGACAGCCAGCACGGTTGAAATATACGGCGTGGCGCACGCACCAGGTCCTACCTACGGCTACCAATGCCATCCGAGTAGTACTCGTGCATCGTTTTCTCGGGACCGGAGAGTCCACCAGCGGGTCTAACTAACTAGCGTACACGTTTCTCTCGGGACCCGACCTACACACGTCGTTTATGCGTACATCTTCGTAGCGAGGTGTACGAGTCTCAAACAATTTATTTTTTATTTCTTTACAAATGTACAACTTAGGCCCCTCTTGATTAAGGAAAAGTAATTTTTATTTAGAAGAACAAGGGGTTCTGAGTTAGATCTTTCTTAGATTTTCTATAAAATCCTCTAGAATTCACCTAATTCTAAATCGAGTAATGGGAAGGGTAGTAGTTTTTTGGAAAAAATATATTTTTTCATTTTGGATCCTTGAATTGGACGATTACCAATAAGAAGAAACGATTGTTTATGGTCATGATCGGTACGAAGTTTGTTCGAAGCCTTTCCTATGACCAGGAAAGAACTGGACCCTCTAACAAAGAGATGTCTGCCCCGTCCGAGTCCTCGAGCGCGGGCGCGCACGTGTGTGCGTTCGTCCTCGTGATTACGTTCGTGTTACTTCGGCCATCCTCGTGTCCGAGTGTTCGTTCCGAGGGGCCTCTAAGAAGGATTAAGGGGGACGCACACGTGACGTTCTCGGGGACCAAAGACGAGGCTGATGGGCGCCCGGCTACAAACGGACGAAAAAAAAAAAAGAAGCATCGATTATCCATCGGGCAGGTTCGCTAATTATCCGAAGGAAAACGATCAAGGCGACAATGGTTTTTAACTCGAACGACCGGTCACGATTAGCCAGCCCCTTTTTGCTTCAATCGATTCATCCATCGAATGAAACGGCATCGGAATCGTCCAAGCCTTTCAGACTTTCACTTTCCCATCCATCTCCAATGAATGTTGCTGCGTAACTGGTAAATTTCGGTAATAATAAAGCTGTAGACTTTTGGCACGTTCCGTGTTTAACAATTGCCTCTTCTTGCATCGAGGCTCGGGTTAAATGGATTGTTATTAAGAGAAGCGCTTTCACGGGTGAATACCTGGTTATCTCTTAACTAGACGAAGCTTTCTCCTTTCTTAGGTAAAAAGTGGAATAAGATAAAGGAAAGGTAAGGCAAGAAAGGATAAGGCGAGAGAAACATTTCGGTGGTAACGAGCCTTGACAGGGGTCTCTTCCTGTACCCGGAGCTCCTACTTACTCGGAAGTCCTCTTTAATTCATGCCACGATACCTTTTTATGTCCTGGCTGTTCGCGGAAGGTCCTGCGATTCGGTAGAGCCTAGCTAGGACCGCATCATCTCTATTTTACCGACAAACCAGTGGATAAAAAGCTGAATTTCTTCGTTTATCGTGTAATCATTGCCAACCCTTTTCCAAACCATTTTAATTTTCAATTAAAAATTGATTGAATAATAATTATTTGGATTTACAGTATTATTGCTCTAATTTTGCTTCTCATTGTTATATTCAAAGCCTTAATTCTAAGCCTTTTTTCATAACAATGAGGAGCAAAATTAGAGCAATAATAGTGCAAATCCAAATAATTATTATTCAATCAATTTTTAATTGAAAATTAAAATGGTTTGGAAAAGGGTTGAGGCAAAAGTTAATGAAAAAAGGCTTGGAATATAAATTTTTCATTCAAACCGATTCGTCAAAGTGGCTCGCGAATCATCGCCTGTACCCAGTTTCCATGGTCCCCCGTCGATTCTGATCTCAGGATCGGTTTGACTACGAATCTCTGGAAAGTTCACGGTGTTTTCAGCTCGATCTCGAATCCCGTGGAGAGACACCGGACTCCCTGGAACCGGTAAGAACATCTCTCGGGCGTTTCGATCGTAACGCCTCGCGAACGTAACGACTCCGCATTCCGACAAGAAAAATGTCGACCGGGAATATTCCTGCGGCTCTGTCCGTTCCCTGCCTCCCCGATCTTCGTCGTTCACGAAAGGAACACGCAATGCGAGCAAAGAAGAAGAAGAAGAAGATGGGAAACGAGGCGTAACCGAGAGGAACAGAGACGGGAACGGCTTCAAGCTGCTTCACACGTGGCGACAGTCGCGACGTATTCACGCGTGCGTACGTATTTATAGAGGCTGGTACATTGTCGGTGGCTTTTTAAAAAAAGAACACCGGCCATGACAGAACGAAGAGGAAACGAGTCGGAGTAACAGATACGACCAGACGATCCGCGATCATTGTTCCGACGTTTCCGCTTCTTCCCGCCTTCTTTTTGCTGGAAAAAGAACACGGGATTGTAAGAAATTTACACGCGCCGTTGATAATTTAATAATAGATTGGAAAATATTTCAAGAACGAATTTAACAATTATCACGAAAATTTTATTAACTTATCTGTGAGAGTAGGGAATGTTTTCCAGATGATTGCGATCGGTTTATAAATCATCTCCGATCCCCTCTCAAAGCGCGCACTAAATTCAGTCGGTCGGTTTATCGCGATCGCCGTCTTCCCCATGCGGATCCCATTTTAACCAGCCCACCGTCACGAGTCGCGTTTCGTCGGCTACCAGACGATCTCTCGGGGTCAGTCAATTAACGATATTTCGAGCGGCCATAAACAAGCTTCTCCTCTTTCTCTCGGCTCTCCGCCGCCCCCGAAATACTCGCTACCCATGCCCGCGCCCGCGCCCTTACCGCGCCGATGGCCACTCCTCGCGAACGGAAAAACAATGGCCGATTGTTTCCGCGGTTGTTTTCGCGACCGCGTGCTCGCCGAACGGAGCCGATTGTTTGCCAAACAAACGAGCTAACTTGCGGGCTCATTGTTGCCCGTCGGTTTGGCACACGCCCGGCTTGACTTCTCCGCTACCCTTTACGCCTGTTCGCGCGCGAGTAGCACGCAAAATAATTATATTGTCGCGCAATAAAGTCGACGGGGTACGTCGGGTCGATTTAGTCACGGTCCAACGAGTCGCTTTGTGGCCGGAAACCACGGTGACACCGCCTCCCCTTCCGGCCAAAGGTTCGGCCTCGTCGAACAACGTCGAAGGACCAAGAACCGAATGGTGACTAAAAATCGGTGCTAATTGAACGTGAGAGGGTTGAATTCCTTTCTGACAGAGACCGCTTACGACCCGTGCCGTTGACGTATTGACGATCGTTACCCCTTTCTCTCGAGGACCGATCGAGCGTGGTTTTGTTTGGCAAGGTGGAAGGATGTCGTTCCGTGTTTCAGCCACGGCACACGCCCAGTCTCATTCAACATCGACAGAGCTCATTGTGAGCCAAGGGATGAAGAAACAATGGTAATATCGAGATGAGATTGGACGTTACACGCATCGGTGCACCCTTTCTCTCTCGCGGTACACGGTTTCGGATCGTTGCGCGAATTTCGGGGATCGCGACTCGACTTTGACGAATTATTCGAAGGATTCATTCCTTTTTTGTCTGATTTTGAGAAATTGTGTACTTCGAAAGGGTTAGGAAAATGAATTCTTAAAGTTTGTTCTAGTTTTCTTCGTGGGTGATCAAATTTTTAGAGCTACTCGCATAAATCATTCATTCTTAAATGAAAACCGAGTTAAACGGAGTTTTCGTTATTTTTTTGTATAATGTATTGATACTTGTAAAATTATGATACACAGTTGAAAAAAATTCTTCGGACCTCAACCACATCGAAAATTTGTGAGAACATTTATTATCTATCTATATAAATAAATATTAAATGCTGTTCGTTGGTAAGCGCATCATTCGAGAACGGCTGGACCGATTTGGCTAATTTTTTTTTAAATGTTCGTAATAGTCCGAATAAAGTTTTTAGGGAAAGAAAAATTAGAAAAGTTGCCCGGAAAAATGGAAAATTCGGGAAAAAATGAAAGTGCTTTTTTCTATGGGATTTTTGTATGAACTAAAGACCGTAACTCACGATTCGAACGATGGATATGTGTAATTCTTTTTTTGTTTTGTTCGTTATACTCCTGGAAAACTTTTCAGGAAAGAAAATTCGAGATAATTACAAAGGAAAGTCGGAAAATTTGGACAGGACGTCTATCGAGTCAACTAGTTAGTAATAAATGTCAATTGATTGAACGTTCGATAGAAGTATGGGCTAGAAATAAAGCAATCAAAATGAATTGTTTAAAATGCATCGAAAGTATGCCGAAAAGAATGGAGGCAGTAATTGCAGCAAAAGGCGGCGTTACGAAATATAATCCTTTAGATGTACTTGTTTATTTTTATAAGTATTCTTTTGTATATTATTAATGGAGGATTATTGATTAAAAATTATTCAATGTAAAAATCTTAAAATTGTAGTTCCATTTTTACAAAAACACGGAAAGCTCATTTTTCATACCATGGCTCTAATAATTTGATCATCCACTGTATTTCAAATTGAAATAACTCGGCAATCTGTGTACATAAAGAAAAAACGTGTACACAGATATTTAAAAATTCACAGTTCAACACTCTACACCGGTACAAAGCATCCTCACCCCCTGTCCGTCGCGCCGCAAGCCGCAGAGAATCGTTCCGTTGAAATCATTTCAATTCAGGTCAATCAAACGAAACCGCACGCGGTTTCGAGGCGTCGCCGGATATTTTCGCTCGACAATGTTCGAATCGCGTGCGTTTCCGCTTCGATGGTTCCTCGGACTCGCGCGTTAACGGCTGCTGTTTTGCCGGCGTTGTTCTAAGCGCGGAGAATCGCTTGCATCCCCTTTCGCGCGACCGCAAACAACCCGTACGAACAAAGACGTACCGCTGCGATACACGATTTGCATACGACTCGAAGAGCGAGCAATTCGTCTTGAAATGTCTTTATATCGCCGCTGACTTTCCGCATGATTCGTCCTTTTCAACGTCGCAAGATGAAGGAACAAAAGGAAAGATCACAGCGTGCACTTTATTCCGATCTTCCGCGTGGATTCCGCTTTTGATCCATCGTTTGCCCGCTTAATCGTGGCTCATGTACCGCTAATTGTCTCATATAATCAAGAACAATCGCTCCTTCGAACACCCTGCTCGGTAAGGGTGTGTTTGGCGATCTTGAACCTCCTGTTGACCAGTGTTTTTCTTTTCTTCTTCAGGTACTTGAACAAGGGAGAGGGTTGTTACGAAGCAGGACCACCTTCGTTCGCAAGAATGGCACACGCCAAGATTAATTGTAGACACGGGCTTGATCCTGGACGAACGACTCGTGGATTGGTTTGATGGATGGATGAACGATTCCTTGGAACACAGAGGCGAGGAACTTTCAATAATACGTTGAAATACTTCCAGCTTTCGATCCTCGGGGAGTAAGTTCTCGTTTTAAGGGGCTTAAAATTCGTTGGTAAATTGAACAATAGAGATATGATTCCTTTGATCATGTTCAAAGGTACATATTTAGCACGTGGATCGGTAGAGTGAACCATCAGGTGGATAAGTTGGTTTTAATTCAAGGTGTATGTTTTACGTTGAATCATTTGAATTGTTTCAGTTTCTCCAGATTACAACCTCTTATTGCATTTTAACTCTACTCTCAACGCGCGTCATAATTCCTCGTTGCAAAAGATTCGAATATTAAGTTCCCCCAATTAAATTACACCTTTTGACGGTGGTTCTGGACAAGGTACGTTAATAATCCAGGGAAAAGCACAAGGCGGGATGAAAGAAGGATTGGATTGTCTGGGAAAATACACGAGCGTGCAATCACGAGGATCTCTAGTTTGCCAAAGATAATTGCCGGTTGTCCGTGGACCGTGAGCATGATTTCGTCGAGACGGAGTTCGCAGAGAGGGCAGCCCCGCTGTTGATACAAACTTGTCCCGTCAGAATTAAGAGATCCCCGTGCTCATCGCGTAATTTCTTCATCGTTCCTCTATCTCTTTTCCGCCCTGAAAACGTATCTCGAAAAAGCTCGAGTTCCCTGTGAACGGTTCATTCGTTCGAGTCGGCGAACTGTAATCAGTCTCGCGTGTGTTAAGCCCAGCGAGTGAGTGTCGACGACCTGGATAGCTCAATTGCTCGACGAAGGTCTCGGTTGATGAAAGAGCTGGGCTTTCGGCGGGCAGAATCCTTGCAATTTTCAGTTAGGCTGCTTCGTAATTTACAGTTTTCAACATTACTCTCGAATACTGGTGATTAGCGTTAAGGACACTCGAGGAGTGCTTCACTTTGGAATACACCTATATCTCGCTACACGGCCTTTTTTAATTATGGCACTTTTTCGATTTACGGCCCACAATGTTTCGTTGTAAGCATTTTTATCTATATAAATAAAAATTAAATGCTGTTCGTTGGTGAACACATCACTTGAGAACGGCTGGACTGATTTGGCTAATTTTTTTTTTATATTCGTAATAGTCCGAATAAGGTTTTTAGGGAAAGAAAAATTGGAAAAGTTGCCCGGAAAAATGAAAAATTCAACATTTTTGTATGAACTAAAGACCATAACTCACCATTCGAACGATGGATATGCGTAATTGTTTGTTTGTTTTGTTCGTTATGGTCCTGGAACAGTTTTCAGGAAAAAAAATTCGGACAAACTGCAAAAAGCAGGTTGACATGTTTGGCTGGGCATTATTGGTTCCCAATGAGTTCGTCGTCGAGCAGAGTAGAAATTTGGACAGGCCAACGTCTGTCGGTTCAGCTAGTAGGGAATAAAAAGAATAAAATGCTTTATAAACTAAGAACTCTATTATTTTCTAAAAAATTGAAACAGATCCAATTGAATTTGTATGGGTTTGTATCAAAATAATTGATTCGTTATACGGCTTTCACTTTACGGCCAACGTTTCCGGAACGTATCTAGGCCGTAAAGCGAGGTGTGGGTGTACCCCAATCTCTTGGAAGCTCGAGCTACTGGGTGTCATTTTGAATATTAAGTATCTTAGTTAATAGCTTCGATGATGTTCGAATTTCCACAAAAATTCATCACCCACCCTTTAATTAAATTGTCAAGTTCTATAGTAATCTCAGTTAATAAATCGGAAGGGTAAAGAGAAATCGTCAGCAGGGGTGTGCAAAGGGGGAAAATAAATGGTATGCGTTGAAGTGCGCGGTTGCAGCTGCCGATGCGTTGGTCGCGAGACAGAGCCGCGTAGAAGACTTTGGCGATCGTTTCGCCGGTGCAGTCGGCGCAGAATTTAACAACCAGTAATTGTCGAGGCTTGGCCTGTCGGAGCAGTAAAATCCAACCGAGAACAAACAACCCGTCGTGATCGCTTCAGGGACGTCTCGCAGCCCTTTGACGCCCGACGGAATTCACTTTTACCTCGATCGACAGTCATCCGTTCGGCTTCTGTCGATCGTTACGCGTCACCGAACCGTAACGAAGAACGTAATACATACCTCCTCCTATCGATCGAGTAGTTTTACGGAGGGATATCGATGAGAAGAGGAAAGGATTTTCTAAAGTGACCGCTTTATTCGTGAGAATCTGCCACTTGGTGAACGGGATACTTGTGAGAGATTAATGGATCGTGAAGATGATTTTTTGCCAGACGATTGGATCGTTCATGCTTAAGGGGACTTCAGAATTTGCATTCGGAATTGATGGTAATTTGTATAGAGAGGTTTTATATAAAAAAAAATTTCAATTTTTATATTAGACCAACTGCCACCCTTCATCCATGACTCACATAAAGAAACAACAATAATTTTTTTTCTTTTTTTTCGATTAAATGAAATTCATTCAATTCGTTCAAACATGATTAATACTACACAATAATTAAATCAATACCTGATACGTGTGCTATGAAACAAAGACGGTAGAGAAAAAATAAAGATGAAAATCGCGTTCGAATAATAGAACGTTCTTATAATAGAGTATTAAAGATAATAGGGCCCATAACACGAGTAACGATCTGTTAGAGATCAATCGATATTAGGCCTCAATAATTACTGTTTCTCTAGTCAATTGTTCAGCATCGATTATTCCTATCTCATGATTCAATCAAGAACCCTACCAACAGTTTCGAAATCACCCAAACTTCACAGACACTGAACAAGTAATTTAAATAATTTTCTATCGAATTTTTAAAAGTATTGTAAAAAAATTAATTGAAAGAAATTAAGGTAGATTATACCAGGATCCTGCTTGATAATTATTTATTCTGATTTTGAATGAAAAAACGATGAAGTGAACTCGCTATGAAATTTTCCACAAATTTGTTCTCCATTATACAACAGGAGCAGACGGTAAGCGTCGGTTCGAACGAAAGCGCGGGTCATCGGCTCGATTAGATCGGATCGATCGGCTTCCAGATCGTGGTTTGCCACGAAAGGCCCGTTTCGGTCACGTTACTTCGTTTAATCGTGACTAAGGCACAAGATACAATCGTGACTTTTCTTCCCGGAAACATTATGCGAACACGTTCGTTTCTACGTTCTCGCAATTACGCGCTGATGAACGCGTGTACACGCGGGCGGATGAAGTCATCGCGTCTACGAGTCGTATATTAACAGAAACGAGCGGTTGAAAGTGTATTTCAAGGTGTTCAGAATTTCAGAAGCGAATAAAATAACAAGATGCGTCAAGTGTAAAAATAACTTTCGATTATTCTGATATATAAATAAATATTAGACGTTGCTGGAAGCATTGAATAAAACCTGAATTGATATAAGGAACAATGCAAATGAAGTACAAACGATCAACAAATCATTGAAATTACTCGAATCACCCGACTGATCACAAACT
This sequence comes from Osmia bicornis bicornis, assembly GCF_907164935.1. NCBI lineage: Eukaryota > Metazoa > Arthropoda > Insecta > Hymenoptera > Megachilidae > Osmia > Osmia bicornis. The sequence continues at coordinate 8,892,034 of NC_060218.1, read as the reverse complement.
GGCCTGTCGACAGCAACAATTACAGGCCCGAGGACTCTCATCATCCTTCCATCGCGATGATCGGCATTATCCAATTGAAAACACGCTACTTTCGTGCCAGCCAGCTTCGCTCGCACGCATGCTTTTTCCAATTGAATCCTGATTCACACCCGGAGTATAATCTTCTTCGTTTAACGTAATCCCATAGACACGTCTATTAACGTCCCGCACGTCTGCTAATTACTCGTGCGACGCGACGCGCGTGCAAGACGCGTCACGCGAGTTGGCGTAATCTTGCGTAGGATGCACGCATTGCGTGACGCGAGGAGCGAAGAAAGTCGCGTCGCGACGATTAACATGTGGCAACAGGTAACTCGTTGGTACATGCTCTCGAATACTCTCGAGAGATCGATCACCATTCGCGAAACTCGTTCCCCTTTTCACTCGTTTTTCCTTTATTTTTCGCTCGGGATAAAGGGGCGAGCTTTGAAACCGGAATGATATCGAAGCGCGTCCGGCTCTCCGATCAGGAAATTAATGAGTTTTTATTCGGGCACAGACGATTCTACCCTCGGTCCACCGTATTACCGATGCAAATAGGATGTAATTTCATTAAAGGGACGTTACTTCGAATTACCTGCGATCTCGAACCCTCTCTCGTTACGTATCCGAACGATTACCACCGTTGTTAATACAGTTATTTGCCATTTTACAGCCGACGTCGACCCGAATTACAATGTTCGGCCGAGATTGATGCGCTGGATGCGAGCTGAGAGAAGCAGCATCGTCCCTTTTTTCATTTCCTTTCCTTTTTTCTTCTTATTTACTCGGTGTTATTAGAGCCGGGTTATTAAGTCATCGATTTTATCGCGCACAGGATTCTAGATCGTTTTCTGTAAGAAAGATTGTGTAGACCGATGGACGCGTTTGCATAAACGCGATAGGGAATGAATATATGTATGAATTTGAAGATCGATTCTGGCCAGACTTGGTATTATCGTGCCTCGATAATTGTTCCGGTTTCTGCTTTGTTAATTAACGCTCCGGTCTTATTCGAATTATATTTTGCTTTTAATAACCAACGGGAAACTGATAACTGTAATTAGCTTTGAGGATATTTGCCTTGCTAACTGTTCGGCTTGGTATAGTTATTAAGATGTTATAATTTATTCTTTGGTAGAATTTCGTATTAAATATCCCATAAATAGTGTATTATTATACTTTTATGTCATCGAACCGTGCGACACGAACAAATTGGATTGTTCCGAATTTTCGAGGAGAAAATTCTGATCTCGAAGAAACGAGAGAAAAGCTCGCTGTTTGCTTGTGCGTTGCCTTTCGCACGCGTTTTTACCTGCCTCGCTATGCGTCATTATCGGACAACGAACGCAATGAAACGAGAGAACTGGTTCTTCAGCATTATGTTCATGCCTATGTACACACGATTGGAACATACGAATGGTCCCTCCCGAGGGAGATCAACTCTACATTTTAATCTGTCATTGAAAAGAAAAGTACCATTTTGTTGAGAAATTTTCAATAATTCAACAGAAACCTTCCTATTGCTTAATTAAAATACCGAATCTTTCAAATTTCACTTCTAAACGATTCGTCACTGTTCGTTCGTCCATTATTTCCCTATTTTCCTCGATAAAAGAAAACCTCTCCTTTCGTTTAACGGAAATGTAGATCGTCTAGGATGATTTTCCATTCGTGTTCAGCTGAAAAGCGACGGTTTTCGTCGTGAAATTCGTCACGACCCATTCTCGGGGACCTGATCTCCATGACAATAATAGAGATATTCTCAGCAAGCGGGTCGGTTCGAATTCGAGAAAGCCTAGGCTTCTCGTCCCTTTCGGGTAGACGGCCGCCAGAGGCTGGGGCAACGTGGAAACGGCGAGAATAGGAAACAGGAATTAGGCGTCTCGTGGGCAGAACCTGGCCGCGTCCGCGCCGCGCCGTGCCGCGCCAGTCCCCCGGTGAAACTACCGCTCGAAAGAATAAGAAAAAACTCTGAATGGGGCCCACGGTCGGTGCGCATACCTGGGCCCCGAGAACCACGCCAGAAAGCGAACGACGAGTCTTCCTCGGGACCGCGGACCACGAAGAACGTCCGGGAAATTCCGTGAAGAAAATGTTCCACGTAACGGAGCGAATCTTCCATTGGAATCTGACGGATCGAATGGATGAGTTGCGGTCCGTTTCAGAATCGATATCATTAATAAACGATGAAGATTATTGATAAGTGGGTAAGTGAAATTTTGAAGATTTAAAGCTTCCATTTACTTTAGAAAATGATCAAAATCGTGAATGTCTTATCTGGACATTAATTCAATGGATGTAATACACCTGGAATCACAGGTGAAAGAGGGTACCTTCGAATATTATGGAAATTACACATTATTAAAGTATCAATTTGCATAGCTAATAGTAGATAAGTGTAACAAGATGTAAATGTCGTTTTAGAGAATTAAGTTGGATAATTGCTAATTGAGAAGCGAAGATTTTATCAATTTAACGAGCAGAGACACTCTCAGCTATGGAAGTATTAAGTGCTCGAATTCTCGTCGACTTTCGTTTAGAAAATTCACCAGTCACGCTTTCGGTAGTTAATTATTTTTAGAAATTCTCATCAGCTCGAAATCATAAGGATCTAGAAACTTCTTAAAACTCACCCCTGTTCCCCGTTAAAAGGGTTGTTTTCGAGTTTTCAACTCCATCCACGTTCGAACGGAAGCACTGATAGTTTCTAACAGGCAGTAAGTAACGTATCAGCGTGATGGCCGATCAAAACAGAGTTTATCGAATAGAGAAATCGAGAGGCGATCTACAAATCACGTGGCTGCAACATCAGCAACAGCGGACGTCTTCATCTCGAACGTCCTCGAGGAGAGGTCCGATGTTCCTTCGACTCTCTCTATCTTGTCTTTTTCCCTGATCTTCTCTCTTTCACGCCTTTTCAACCGCTTTCTCTCTCCGTCTATCTTTCTTTCGGCTCGCACAACTCACGTCCAGGCAATCAGGTATGATTGGCTCGATCCACGCTTTCGCACTAACCACTTTATCAAAGCGTCCGTTCTAAATAAACCTGCATTTGATTACAGCCCCGTGCCACCTTGTCGTTATCGTCCCTTATACCTTCCTCCTTCCTTCGCACCTACCGATCGAATCGTTTCACTTCACTCCTCCGCGAGCACCAAACTATCCAATAAACGTTGAACAGGTAGAAAACTTGATCCGAGACGATCAATTTGACAGCTGATCATTTCTTCTCACTTTCCACCGATTCTTCTTCTTCTTCTTCAAGTTCGAAGTTTGAAACCTTGAAGAGTACGTACAGATTCACAAGCTATCAAAGTGTACAATGTTGTTTACGAACTACGAAGCTCCGTTTACAGGTTCCTGGAATCGCGAAACCCCGAAGAGTTTCTTAAGACCATAACCGCGTAACGTGGAAAAGCGTGTAAAGATCCGTGGAACCGGTAAGACTGTTGCGATTGGAGCGCGGTTAGCTGGACAACGACACCGCTCGGATCGAAATAGTGTTCGTAGTGTTGGCTTGAAGCGCGTCGGAACACAACTGAAGCGGTAGGACCACCCAGTCGGTCGAGGGCCCCTGCCCCGTCCGGATACAGTTCTCTTAGTATACCGTGCAAGCTCTCCCACTACCTCCTTCAGCCTCTTCTCCGGCACGCTATACTCGCTGATTGAGCTGGACTCTAGCAGGTGCCTCAATGTCTTACTCCGGGGATGGAAGATTGCTTTGGCAAGGGAAGGAGCAGGCCGAGGGCGAACGAGCACAAGGAATCGAGGAAAGGAAGGAAGGAAGGAAGAGGTAGGTTGGACGACTACCTCCGACACGATCGTGTCCGATGCCTGATTGGAGAGGGTGGCGGCCGTGCTGCACGCGCTCATGGAGAAACTTGCTATTTATTAAGGGTTTCATCGTACACACCGTCATTTAAATTATGCTTACGCAAGGAAATCGTTTCTGATCGACCAACGCTCCGATGGATATGTTTGAAATGTTGTTTGAAATGCATCGGAGGGATTTATTTATCAGGCGTGTAATAATATCATCACGTGCCAGCTTCCTGTAATACGTCTTCGTTCGCGCCACGATCGTTTCCGTGACCTGGGTAATTTAAAATTGAATCCTCGAAATAATAAATGTATTCTTCCAGCTATCCTTCTATCCAGTATTATTCACCAGGAAGATACCCGTTCTCAGACCTTTGTTGGCTCCCCTTATTTTGCATTCCCACACGAAAACTACCGGTGAACCCGGCACGGAAAGCAACAGAGTTTTAAAATCTTATAAGAATACAGGGAATTAGATTTCTTTTATAGAAGAGAAATTACACCGCCGAGTATCCTGCATCCTCGAGGAGACTGGTAATTCATTATTCGGCATCGTAGTGTATTCGCGATCCTAAATGCAGTCAGGGTAGGAAAAAAAGAAAAGGAAGAAAGGGAGAATAATTAAAAGGGCGAATCAGGATCCGATGTTATCGCCAGCAGGACGATCGGTTTAAACGATCTCGTCCCTCTGCGTGCAGATAACGCGAAACGGTTTGCTGATCCTCAGGATTTAAGGACTGTCATTAAGGCGCCTCAAGGTGATGTCTCCCTTAATGGGGCGTCGTTAAATTTGCATCGGTCTTATCGTGGTCGGTCGTGCACCGAGATTAAAACCGACTCGGAAAAATCGTCGTGTCATCGCTTTCTCGCCTCCGACCTTCGGTCTCGATGTTCAATTAACTCGCCGCGAGTTACTGAAAATCGCGAGCATGCAAGCTGATGCTGATAAGCGCTGATAAGACGTTTGGCGGCCTTCGGATGAGATATCGGCTCGAGATCATGTTTAATTGCAACTTTATTGTCGCCCGAGTTGCAACTTTGAATGAAGATCTGTTATCTTCGTTTCTTATTAATGGAAGGATCGATAATTTTTTTTTAAACGATTCTTGTTTGGACGATTTAGGGACTGAGAAAATGATTTTGGCGTACCGTATGTCTGCAAGTTTATATGGTGATATGGAGAAATGATGGTGTGAATTGTTTTGTCAATTTTGAAAATGGTGTGAACCTTATTCATCATACGGAAATTTATAGAATTTATTTATTGCAGCTGAATAAATGAATTTCTTCGTTAACAATATTAATGACTATACATCGAAAAAGAATGGTATTCAAATTGAAAATATAAGATTGTGCATAAAAATGAAACAGTTGCCGTGCAAAATTAATATGTTCCCATAAAATTGCATAAAAATGAAGTTAGGTTTTATGCATAGCTATAACACCTTGATGGGAACAGTCTGGCATTGAACGTAATTAAATCCTCTTTAATAGTAATAAGCTAAAAATTCTTCAAAGTCCTGGAATTTATATGCACACATCGAACAGAATTTATTACAATTTAATTTTCTAATTAGTTAAGTAATTAAACGAAGAATATTTATCAGAGGCTAAGCAAGGAAATTTGTGATTGCATCGAAATGCTTCCTTTTCATATTATTCAAATAAAAATATTGTTACAATTGCAAACGATGATAAGGAAACATTGTATTATCACAATTTACGAAGTGTTCTTCCGCAACTAATTAAGATATAATCCATTACAAGCATCACTTGTTGAGAAGATTAAAGCGTAACAAGCGTAACGAACAGAAGTATCTTTATAAAAGCAGTCGTTACCGCAACAATGTAATTCATTGTATTTCTTCATTAATTAAATAATTCAATTAAGGGAGCACCATTGGAGGAGGATATCTCAAAAGCTTATCCGTTTTCTTAACGATTGTGGAAATATTCTTTTTATTTAATTAATTCTCGTTAATTTCAAATTTTCCATATTCTAAAGCTGTTGTATTAATCTCTCCTCCATTCCCATCGTCCCCTCTGTTTCGTCCCTACCGAGGGAACGAGCGAGGAGACACGTCGCGATTTCCCATAAACAAGCAAATTGCTGTCGCTACGGTAACTAAATATTTCACCTCGAGTCAAGAGGTATCTGTCTCAAAGTGGTTGCACGCGAACCCATGAAAAAGCTCGGCTCGCATAAAAGCGGACCCCCAATGGTAAATCACGCCACACCCGAATGGTGGTTGGCGACGGCTCGTTCGTCGAGGTGGCTTTTCCACAATCTCGATCGGTCGTGCGCAATTTCGTTGGCGACTTACGTGCATGGAGCGCGAGATTTAAGTATATACCTGCTTACGACGGGGGTAATTCCACGTCGCCGTACCGCCATAAAGCCACGGCGTGCAGAGTTCACGGTTATGGGGTACGCCGTCTCCTTCTCTCGATCTATCACCGTCTTTATTCATTTCACCGTGGCACGCGATTTCTCTCTCCTTTCCGTACCGGCTCTCTTTCTCTCGCCGCGCGGCACTCTTACAGGGCTTTATGGTCAGAGTCATGGGATCGTGGACCGGCCGGATCCCATGATCGATGGGGCTTTGGCTTAACCCTTCTAGACTGGACCGTGGCTGCCTCCGGCACGCTGTCGTACACACATACCCACCCTTTCGCTCCCTCTTTATTCTCTCTCGTCCCGTGTCCTTTCATGTTTTCCACCGTGTCTTTCTCCGATCTCTTTCGGTATGCGTTTTCGGAGCAAGCTTTTATATCCGGAGCGACGTACGCGAATCCGGCGAACGCGTCAGATCCTTGACGACGGGGATTCGCGTGATTTATGGAGAACGAGCAGCTGAGCTTGAGATATTCCCGATTAGCGCGGTACTTTAGAATGGACCGCAGAGTTGATGCCTTTGCATCGCTGCTTAGCCGATGGAATGTTGAAACGTAGCTGCTCCACTCTCTAAGGGGATGACGATGTTCAAAAGTGGTTTCTTTGTGCCGTGTACCTTGCATTTCCTGACATTCCTGGCATAGGATTTCAACGCGATACGAACCCAACCATAGATGTTCATTTCCTGATGATTTCGTTACCGACAGTGCTTGGTAATTCGTTGAAATTTTCATGATTTCGTGGAAAATCGAACAGGGTTGAATTCCTTGAAATTCTCAAATCTCTCTTGCGATCGCACGTAGCCTCGCGGTGATTTAATTAAAAAAAAAACAGCGTACGCGGAGACGTGGAAGCCGCGAGCAACGAGAGAGAAAGAGAAGCTATCGTCGGCGGGCAATCGTTCGAACTAATTGTACGATTTCGATACGAATCCACGGGCAATGGAGCCGATTTCTGGTCCTGCCGCGCCGTGTGCTCGCAGCCCAGCCCTTAATAATATGTGGATGGAAAGATCGTGATGGGATCGAGGGGATTATTACGAAGGGCTAGTGGGGCTGGCTGGCAGGGGATCGAGATAAAAGCAGGAAGAAACCGCAGACCGATGCGACGGGAAGAACGAGAGGGTAAACGGAACTGGCTGGAATGAGGAACGAGGATGAACGCAGAGGGGCGAAGTCGAAGGGGTCGAGTGAGAGATTTGAGAGTAAAAGAGGCAGATAGGCGGGTACGAAGCCCGAGAGAGGATAATTGAGTTATTACTGCAATTGTAGACCACCTTGGAGGGCTCCGGAACGACCATAACAGGTTCTGAAAATCGCATTCGTATCTGCCTACGATTCTCCGGCTCTTTAGCGATAAAGGATTATCGTCGGGATGCGTGCGCGGCGGCGATTACGCGCGCAGAGAAACGTCAGGACTTCTGGCTGTACCGCTGTATGTACAGAGAGTCCTTGTGGCAATGAAGACGGACAGGAGAGTTTAGAACGTCGATGGTTTGTAAATTGTGTAGGTTGTGTGGTAGGAGGATAGATAGACACTCCTGTGTGCTCGCTTCGATGCTGATGTGTAAATTGTTATGGCTAGAGTAGAATATTAATGCAAATTGTTTCAAACAGTACTTGGATAATGAAGTGGGAAGATTTAACAACTTGCAGATGAAGCAGAGGAAAATGACATATTCCTTTAATTCTCTACTCACCAAACCTTATTTCCTCTAACGTAAGAAACGGTAAACAGAAAGCACAGGATACTCACCTGAAACAGAAACAAAAAAACAGATTAGTCACATCGTTTCCCGTTAAAAAAGAAAGCGGAACTAAAATTACAGAGCCAGTGGCATGGAGAACTAGAATCGAAGAATATGTTCGACGAATGAAAATTGCCTTCTTCCGTGGAGTTCTCCATCGAACAACACCTGACGCCACTTCGGTGCCCTTCCGAAAATTTCAAATCGAACATCTTCCTACACCCCGCAAGGCATAGTTTTCGAAACCGTAAATTTATGATAGACGAGTAAGGTACCGATAGAGAACAACATAATCCAGTGGCAAGAAAGTTGTAAGGAGACGCGTCCCGGTAGCCTGTAACGAAATCAGGCAGAGAAATTAATGGGCGTCGGATGATAGTTCACGTGCTGTTCCGTGTCCTTGACTTGGCGCACGTCAGAACACGGAGGCTGAGATTTTAATCTCGAATTTCTGAAAGGAGCTCGGTAGCTGGTCAGGGAAGAGTGACTCAGGAACGGCGAGGCAATGGCGCACGGAAACAGAGAAGCTGCTGGCTTCTAAGAAACCTCCGATCCGCCACCTTGGCTGCGGGCTAAGCGAGTCTCCGCCAAATTAAGTCGTTATTTCGGCAGATGCTCGCTTTGCCAAGATCCATCGTGTGATCCGGTCGGGGGAGAGGAGGACGCGTGTAACGAGCGTCAACCTTGCCATCTGTTCCCTTAATTGTTGGGCTACCCCGGTAGCTGGACCCTAAGATCCGCTCGGATTTTTTTGCTAATTAAACGCAGGTGATCTGTGGAATCCTTAGATGGCGCATTTCGCGACATCGTTTAAGGTGGAAAGGGGACGAAGGAGCTACGTAACAATTGTTCCGTTTAAATAAATCATTGGTCCAGTAATAATTTTCGATCGAACGAGTTCGAAAACGGACTTGCATCGTGTAACACGAAAAAGCCACACCTAGAACCCAGGAGAGCCATTTCGAACATAACGAAGAACGCGTTCGTTTCGCGTGGTCTTGTACCAGGCCAGGACTGGGACCATGTTCGTCCTGTTGTTTTCTTGCTTCGCGCCGATCGAGGCGTTGGGGATAAATCGCCTTAGCACAAGAGTATTAAGCAGAACCGTGAATTCGTTCCTGTACACCTATATACTCGGCGACTTTGCTCGGCCTACGGCCGGTTTCGGTCCACGAAAAACGCTCGTTCGCGATCCTGTGTGCGTTTCTAATCCCGAAAACCTACACCCCATGCAAATTGTGAGAGCGCATCAGATCGTAATCTCGATGGAACCTTTGGAAGAGGGTGGCTAAAGCTGCGCTCGTGACTTTGCTTCTAATCGCTTCCCAAACCCTTCGAACTTGACTTACAAATTTTGTTAAGTTACATTTAGAAACGCCTTTAGCTCGAATCTCGTCTACCAGTATTTTTATGAAAATTCTTTCGAAGATAAAAGCTGAGGTTGTTGTCCTGCAAGGCAATACTCGTAGGGCCATTTATTATTGTTTCGTTGGAATGTTTTACGGCGCTCCGGCTGTCAGGAGGAAGCGCAAAATGTACGAGATACACAGGGATGGGCTTTAAACTGTTGCAAGGTGTTCAATATATTCGGCAGTGTTCGTGTTCCGTGGCGGTTGAAATCGTCTTCATCCCATCACCGGACCGAGCTGTTCCCTCCGGCGATGAATTCGTAATTGAGGCGTTAAATCTCGAACGAGCTGTTTTGGCTCCTTCGAAGATCTGTCCGTGCAAAGGAAGAACACGAAACCGTCGTACGGTGAGGCTGTTACGATTCCTTCTGCCCAGGACGATCCTCGAAAATCACGTTCGTATGTATTATACTTTCAGCCTCTGTACCAGAGCACCGATGGAATACCCTCGATCACGCGATCGTTCGAACATTCCCTTCTCTGCTCTTCTCTTTGAACATCGTATCAATGGTAATTGAACAACGCACTCCTAACAATTTATAAATTATCGAGTCAATTTACAGAGGAGCTGGGGGATCCTCGGAATAAATGTCTTCATTAGAGAAGCTCGAACACTTCGTGGACGTCCTTCTTGAATTTTTCTTACTAAAAAGTAGAATTATCTAAATAGTTCAATTTATCAATAAATTTTTAAGGTAACAAAGTAAATTATTGCCAAATTAAAAGGGACAATATCAACTTCTGTCAAAATCAAATTGCCACTCCGACTATTTTACCTAAAAAGCCACTGTACTGTATAGTATCGGGCACAGCTTGTGAAGGGACGTTCGAACCGCGACCTAAAAGCGCTGAGGGCCAAAGACGCTCGTCCATTGTCTTTATTTTCTGTTCGTGGAACCGGCCGGCATGTGGCAGCATATTTCGGAGCTTCTTATACGTTGCTCGATCGGCTTGCAACCTCTACGTTCTGGCTGCTCCGCGTTTCCACGTCACGTACACACCCATATACGCGTTCTATATACATATCCGAGAGGTTTACAAGCCTACATAATAGTCGCGAAGCGAAGGAGAAAGAGGAAGAGAGGAGAGGAGAGGAAGACAGAAGCGGGAATACAGAGAAGGGCATGTAACGCGGGGAGAGGAAGGATATATAAAAGGGCCAGGATGTATCGAGGTATACAACGGGGCCTAGTAAGTTACACCTTCTGCCCTTATCTGTGAAGATCGGTTCGGGTACTCGGATACCCGGCCGCCTTTCTTCTCCCTCCTTCTCGCTCCCTTTCTTCTCTCATCTCCATCGTCCTCGTCCTCCTCGTCGTCCGGACGCCTCCCTGCCCTTTGAATAACTTTACTACCGGTTTCGTGCTGCCTCGCGTCAGCCACTAAACTTTCGGGATAACGCGTGCCTCCTACGCCTCCGCTACGCTTCCATCCTCTCGTCTGTCGATTCAACGACGCGAGCGTGGGCGTCGCGGGAAAAGTAGATCATCGGGACGGGAAATCGAGTCGGTCAGTTAGATTTTCAATTGGGAAAATACGACGTAGTAGAATTTGACGATGGAAATAGAAAAATCCACTGGATTAATCTTGAACACGATCCGAACAAGAGGAATCTCCAATCTACCTGTGATACTTTCACCTGGACGTTTATCCCAATTTACCGCGTGGTCAGGAAACAATACCGCGAGAGAGGATCGAGTGTCCCGCACCGTCGCGTCGCGTCGATGGGGACATCGATCGAAGATACGCTCGCTCGATCGACCAGCAAGATCTCGTCGATCCTCGGGACCGACTAGCTCGTAAAAGTCCCTCCGAGAGTGGGCCCACCGTGTTACCTGAGCCTTTTCGCTGGGAAGCTGGCATCTCTGTTCTCTCCTTCCTCTACTAGCAGCAGCCATTCCCATTCTTCCCGGTTCCATAGGGATGGGAAGAGTGGCTCGAATGAGCAACATTTGCATCGGGACGCGTTTGCACAGAAGCTGTGACGGCTTATTAGCTTGGAAGCAGCTGCGTGCTGGTAATGAGGCTCCATCTTGCTTTCGAATACTCTCTTCAGCTTTGCTTCTAACCCTCGTTGATTACCTCCTCCTCACTTACCATCTCTTATATTTATAAATTTCTAATCTTTTTTTTACTTTTAATTTGTACTCTCAACTAACAGTGATTTCAATTCGACATCCATTTCAATGTTTGATAAATAGGCTTAGAAGCGAGTACTTTGCAATGTTACCTTTCTCTGTATACAAAATTTCCAAACGAGCTTCCACTTCTCTAGGAACGCGTTCACCACCCTTTCGGCAAACGCCTGAAATTCCAACGGCATCCTTTCGTGTGCAATTTCGAATCGCAGTACACGGCACGCAAGCGTAACTGCTTCATCCTGTTAACCTCCACCTCGGGCAAACCGCGTTTACGCAAGAATTTAATAATTGCCAGTGGTAGACAACGAGAGGGTGTACTCACGTTGGTAGAAACGAGGGATGCTGAGGGCGACACGTCCGCGAACCAGTCTACCGAAGATGAAGAACAACTTTGTACGAGGATAATTCGATGGCCATCCAGAGCGAATACGTCGGGGATACAAAGAGGAGAGTACAATGTCTTTCTTATGACGGCGAGGATCGGTTCGGTAAAAAGCTGATCGGTTACAGGGAATCGAGCTGGGGAACGTAACGCGGCAATTTAACCAATTTGCAGGCAAGTCGCTCGCGTTTGATCTTCCTGTCCTCGAGCTGAGGAAATTCTACCGATCTACCTTGTATTTAACCAATAATTTATAGACACTAATTACGTGTTATTATTTTTAACCAATCCGATGACTGATTAAAAATCTTTTTCATTTTCCTCGAAATACTATAAATTGAGATTTCCTTGAAATTATTCTGTACAAAGTAGCAATAGTGATTATTGAATAGAATATACCTAGCTTCAAAGTATAATAATGCATAGAACATTTAAAGTGCAACAACGATTCTCTGATACTTTCACCTGCCCCGATAGGCAATCTAAAATTATAATCCTCCTGTCTCTGAAGATTAATAACAGCCTATTTAGACTTCAGTCTGGCTGCATGATAGGCATCGTGAAAGTAGAATTATTCTATTTGTTCAAAGCTCGATCGCCTACGTTAGTGGACACCGTAAAACATAAGAAGAACGCTTTAAAAGTCATCCACTTATACGGATACAACAAACGTAGGAATTTTGTCGACCTCAGTCTCCATGTATCTTCTCGAGCAATTTTTATTTCAAACTTACCCAACGACCAAAACAGACAACGAACAGGCGTAAAAACGGATAACAATGATTTCGTTGCCCAACAGAGACCGGCGTTACATTATTACCGACCTTTTCTCAACTGGTTTCGGGAACTTCGACCGGTGTCGTAACATCCCGAAAATAATAAAGTTGTTCGCCGGCTCCTCCTCTTGCACGCCTTTCCTACTCGCTCTTCATCGGCGTCCGTGTAAATGTTACACCTACAGGGACTACTCAGCTTGTACTACATCCGCGTTTTATGGTGGACCGTCATAAAGTCGTAACGCACCACCGTATTCGGTATCCGCTCGGTATTCGTGATATTCACGCATCCAAAGCCTGCTTTTTACCAGCAATTTACGACTTTTCGGCGTTCCTCCGGCTACGAAGCAGCCGTGAAATCGCTGACTGATCGTTTCGACGCGTTATTGTGGCCGGGAACAATGATTTCCAAGCGACCGTGATGTCCATCTTGAATACGGGTTGTAAAAATAACATCTAAATTCTGATACCGAAATTTCCAATGACTACCAATAACAACGAAAACCCTCTCCAAAATCTACTTTCAGTTTTGAAAAATAAAAATCCGACGATAAAGATCCCGATGAACATATAGAATCTCCAGCACGATCCAGCGCGCAGGTCGGTTCCGAGAACAATGATCGAGCGAAGACGGGGAGCCGCGGCGAGCATCGGGCAGCGGCGAAGCAGCGAAATGACAAAACGAAGAAATGTCGAGCGAGTCGAGCGCGAGAGGGAGAAAAAACTCGTCCCGGGCCCCATCGGACATCGCGGACCCCGCTTCGTCTGGTGGGCCCGATGCGGCGTGGACGCACGCGCTGACGCGACAACCTCATTTGTGCGCGACGGCTTCCACACAGGGACACGGCCGAAACGGAACAGGAACGTAAGAAAAAAGGAACAGGACGAGCGGCGAAACGACAGAAGCGGAATGAAGGCCTGTTGGCGAGCAAGCGTTCAACTAGTACCTGGACCCCGAAGATCGGAGAAACGGGATGACCGCTAGGAGTAGATTGTTTGAACGGAAGAGGAAAGAGGAAGAGGGAGAAACGGAGGACCCGTTGGAAGGTCCAATCAACGAAGCTTGGGTACCTTGCTGACGTGATTACAGCTGCCGCGCGTGACCGGAGAGTTAGTTGGATCCTCTCGTTTACGCTTCTGCCACCCGCTTCGATTCTTCACTTTTCAAATTGCTTCCGATGTTTGATCATCGTGATTTGTTTGAATATATAGTCTGCTCAAACTTAGTGAGTAACTAATCTGACCGAGTATAAGTATATTTTTGATGGTTCGATGGATAATTAAGATTTTCATGTCCAAGTTGAAGGAGAACGAGTGAAACAAGATCGGTAGATGCATCCCTGTATCCGAGACAACTTTACAGCGGTTCGCTGGGCCTGTTTTTGTTGCAGGCCAAAGTCTTCAGGGCCTGGTACCTCGCCGTGCTCCTTTACGAGGACTGTACACCCGTGTAGCCGGTGTAAGCCGACGGTTTCTTAATCACGAAAGAAACGATGCTGCTTCGCCGTAAATTCCACGGATTCGAGCCGCTTCGAGATCGACTCCCTGGGAAAAATCAATTAACGCCGATCGAGTCGTGATTGTTCGTTCGTTTTAAACATTATAAAATTATATATCGAAAAAAAAATATGAAGAATAGCAAGAATAGAAAATTCAACGAATTTATCATCTCACTAATTTCCCTTAATTAAGACGCCTAATCAATGGATATCTATGAGGATCATCTTGGCACGATAAAAGAAAAGAAAAAGGGTGAAAAATATGGCCGTATTAGAAGCTGGAAGGGAACCGCTCTATTTGGCAGACCTTTGCGTTCCATGTACGGGATATGGTCATCCTATTCCCTCCCTTCGCCATCGAGGCCCCCCTGGAGACCCGTGTATGTGTGCCCTTTTACGTCCTACGACTCGTCCTGGGGAACGGAACCACGCCACGGAGAGACAGTCCCGCTGGACATGTTTATTATTTCAACGTCGAAGCCTCTCCCGAGATTTAGTGGCCTGGACATGGACCCCTCCTCACCCTCCTCTCCCATCTCGACTCACCAAACGGTGGTACAAGGCAATAAGATCAGATGGAAGAGGGACCTGGCGAACAACTTGCGGAGGAACACGTCCAACTGCCAAACCTTTTCGCGTTCTCCGGGGACGGAGATCGTTTCAACACGCGATAACTCTGTTACCACGTCATTTCGATGATTTTTTTTAAGTATTTCCATCCCGGGCTACTTAGAAGCTGAATATACACTATATTTTTCATACAAATCGTTCTCGATACTTAACCCATCAATTTTATTATACCTTCCGCGCTCGCCGATTTGCAAATCGGTATTTAAATAATAATTGATCGATCCGCTTTCAGCCGGGTGTTTTACGAGCAAAAAGTCGCGTCGAGATCGATTGATAAGAAAAAAATTAATTCGGACTTAAGTACCGTTGCCGTCCGTGTTACTTAATTGCCTCATTATATACAGTGTAACGACTACCGGATGAAGTACGAGGCGGCTGCGTGGAAAAAGACCCTGTTCGCCTTTCATAAATTAAATTGTCCGCCTGTTAAAGCTTTCTAGTCGCTTAGACTGTCAGATTTATCAAACCCCATCGCTATGGAAATTTACGATCGTCACTGATCGTGAATGTTTCGTGTTTCTTGTACACCCGAACGCAACGTAGACTCTTTTTCAAATATCGCTACACTTTCATCCAAACAATGAGATTTAATCCCTTTCATCGAATCCTGTTTTTCAACATCATCTCGATGGAGGCAAGAATCAGCGTTAAAGGGACAATAGCGAGAGAAATGATTGATTACGATGCAGAAATTATCGACGCGTGCACGCGGTCGCGCGTGTCCGTTCGAGCGGACCGCGCTCGGTTGTTTGCGGTTTGCGCGTGCACTGCTTCCGGTCGCGGGCAAACGGCGACCAATCAGGCGCCAATCGTCTCGGATGCTACCGACTTAACGGCTCTTACCTTCGATCCGCTTCCTTCGACCTTCTGCACCTCACTGTCCTTCCATCGCTCCCCCTCCTCCTACAAAGTAGACGTGGCAACATCGCGTGGGTCCGCGATGGAGGGAAACGGGCCCAGAACGAGCGAGAAGAGATCATACCGAGTTTGTAAGAAGGAGATCGAACATCTTTGTCCGGAGAATTGGCCGCGAGTTAACTCGTCGGTAAGGCTTCTGTTTCTTTCCGTTTCTTTTTTCTTTTATGTATCAGGCTAGTTTCGAAGTTCATTCATCCTTTGCATGGATTTTTTTTACCGATAGAAGCATCGATTAAAATGTCTCAATTTTGTTTTTTGAGATCTTTAATTTAAACGATATGGAAATTTGGATTAATTATTCAAGTAATTAACCATGGAGTGCCTAAAAAATCTTCTTCTTCAAGCACCTAGGAGTGAAGTTTTCCGATAGTCTAATCAATAATTGGAAAACTTAGAATGAGATGAAGAAAGAAAGCCGAAGACAAGGTTCTTCGATCAAGAGTCCATCAGGATCGATTAAAAACCGCTTTTCCATCGAGACCAAAGCCTGATCGTTCGCCTCATCTCGTGATTGCTTAATAGACCCGGTGCAACGAGCAGGCGGTTGAAAAAAACTAGAGCACGTGCTCCGTATATCAAAGCGGGCTAAATTATCAGCTTGCCAAGTGGCGCGGCTAATACAGGCCGCTTTTTCCTCGGGATAGCCGTGTTATTCCGCTCGAAATGGGCCCGCTCATAGGCCGAAGAGATTACCAATTAAAGGAGCTGCCACGGAGAAGTTATGCGTCGTTAGATGCGGCCCTGCGCGTTGCATCGTGATGCTGCTCGAACGAAAAGGGCCCGAGGGAGAGGAGTCGAGGTAAGAGTCGGGGCCCGCCTCAGTCCACGATGATCTATGGCTCTATCGCGTTCCGACTCTCAGATCACAATCATCCACCTTTATCGTATTCCCCTCCGTGAGTTTTCTTTCATAGCAGGTGCCCGCCGTGAGCCGATATATTACGTACCGGGTGTCCGGCTTTAATTCCTATCGCCATTCATACCGATCCGCAGAAGATCGCCGGTTGATTGCGCTTAAAAATCGCAACCATGATTTTCGCGCTTTTGACCATTGAAATTCTAAGAAAATTTGAAAAATTTTGAAGAGTAACAGGAAATTCCAAAAAGATACCGATAGACCAATTAATATCTCTTCGCGCGAAATGTGCAAACGGTGGTAGTTGACCTTTCACCGAAACGAGTCGACGATTTATAAAAGCAACCGGACGCTTGTATTCATCATTTCGAAAGCTCCTCGATCTTCGCGAAGGAGTGGCCGATACTTAGCAAGGACATTATAAATTTGGATCTACCATCCTGTAATTAGACGATGCCAGGGCGTGTTCGAGCCTTCTACCTTCTTGCTTCTCTACGTTACAGGGGTGCGTTTGAAAAACATCCTTCTCGCGAGGAGGAGAAACCGCCTCGGGGTATATCGTTCGTGTTCCCGCGTGCACGTGCTCGTATTTGATACAGGTGTCAGCCAGTTGGCCGCTGTTTACGAGCACGTGTGAGAAGAGAGAGACATTATTGGGGAGGGGCACGAAGATTCGTATCTACAGGGCTGTATTTTCCTTGCTTGTTCTTGTAAAAATGAATTAATTGCTCATCTCGCAGAAGAATTCCAAGGATAGATCATTGCAGCTGGTAATTCCGAATAATTATTTAATGGTTCGTTTGCGGTTCGCGCAAATTGATTCAACGACGATTAAAGAAAAGAAGAAATAAGAAGAAAAAAGAAGGAATCAGAGTGTTTCAGATACCAAGGAACAGCATAATCTCGAGCGTTTGTCGCGACTGCGGGGCTTGTAATTAAGTGAGATCAATTGCTCCACGGTGTACCGGTAATCTTGTTAGTCGCCGCTAAATACCAGGACGCGGCGTCGGTAAAGCGCGCGATTTTTTGCACCGCTTATCGCCGACATGCAAATTTATTCGAAACACCCCTACCTTACCTCTGAAATCTTTTTCGAAAGCTCCGATTCTAAACTGATCGTTATTTTCTCGAGGAGCGTTAACAGTGTCACATTCCATGTGGTTCGAAATCCAATATTAAATCCCCGATGATCCCATCGGTAAAACAAATCGCTACAAATCGACCTGTCCGTCTAACACAGCTCCGAAACGGTCGGTGTGTCTCGAATTTCTTGAAATCGTATACAGGTTTCATCCACGGTTCTGCCGGACGTGTCCGCTACTTTGTAGTAGCAGACGCGAGCAGAGCTCGGCTAACTCGGCTACATACTCTCAGCGAGATCTAGATACATCGAAAGAAGAGAAAAGAACATCGGCCGTGGCCGAGGAGGACGATAAAGGTAGCTGAAGTGTACGAAGAAGAGGAAGAAGAAGAGGAGGGCAGGGAGGAGGCCCTTCCCGTATTGAGAGCGAACTCGATCTTCGACTGGTCGGCATCAAGACATTCGAGACTTCGACAGGGCAGCAAGATCGACTACAGCTCAATCACTCTTCGTCTCTCGTATCCTCCTTCTTCTCCCGCCTCTCTCTTCCCTCTCCTCACGGTGTTTCTGGTCCCCGTATGCCCCACCACACGGCCACCTACTTCTCCCACCGTTCACCTGGCCCATCCGGCTGCCTCAGCGGGCCCCTCTCTTTTCTTCTCAACCCCTTCTCCGTCCACGTTGCTCCACTCGAGAGAGCTTATCTCGGCCCGATCTCTGGGCCTCTCGGCTTCACGTGGCGTGCCCTAATGACGTCTCGGAACGAACGGGTACCACCGCCATCTAACAAGAGACTTTTTCACGTTCCAATGCTAATCCCCCGGGAGTCCTTCCCTTCTGCTTCTCTCTTTTCCGTCCTTCCAAGACTACGCTGTCTCTGTCGGTTTTCGAACTTCGCTTCGGAACGCGCGAAATCGGACGACACGAAGAAGGGATGAAGAAGATGGTTGTTGGTGAAGTTCGATCACGATGCTTATCGACCGTGTCCGTGATTTGTTGTCGCCGAGATGCGTTTGATTGTTACGGAACCTCTTGCGCACACTTCTGAACATATCTATAGAGTGGACGATGAAGAAATTTTGATAATTTCTTTCTGTTTTTGTTTATAATTTTGCAGGAGGTTGATTATATTAAAATAATGATCCGAAAAATTCATCTACCCTAAGAAGGGTTTAAAATTCAGACCAAGTTGCAACATTCTCCAACCCATTTCCAGGATCTTCGTCTACCACGAAGTTACGCCTTCTGAAGTCCGAGTTCTCGCGCTTCCTCTCTGTCCGGGTCATAGCTGGCCTCCAAGGACGACTTCTCGCGGAGGCTGATCGTGATGTCCTCTCTCTGTCCCCGGCGAAAGAGAAGCGAGAGACGTTCGGCTGTATACGGGAGTCGATTGAATCGGTCGCAGCGCAAAAAGGGCAACCGGGACAAAACAAAGGGACTCGCCTGGAATCTCTATCGGCGAGAGGGTCGAGTCAGTGGGATCTGGGGTTCAGGGGCGGGATGAGGGAGGGGAAGGAGAGGAAAGAGAGTCCAGAACCAGAGCTGGCTCGTGGAAAAAAGACCTTGACTGCGGCTGTTCAGGTCCTGGATGGTTGTTGCGGGCCAAACCAACCCGCCAACCGCTAAAAACCTAATTAGATGTCATAATTATACCCAGTGGTGCTCAACCACCTCACGGAATCCGAGTTACTCCTGAAAGAAACAACAGAACTTCCTGGTGACCGCTTGTTTGCTAGATCAAGATTGAAATTCTTCCGTTTTTTCCTTTGCAGGAAACTCTTCAAGATACTGTTAATTATTTTTCAATGCAAAAGTCTAAACAACGACGTCTTCTACGACCTGGTAAATCGATCGTTCGCAATTCCTTTCGCTGTTATCTTCATCATTCATTGACCTGGTTCGTTCAGGCATCGTCTTTCACTGGTGATCGATTCGACCACGATAACCCCTTCGCCGCGTCACGCCTCGCGATATGAAACGCTCGCTTGCGCGCGTCCGAGCTTAACAGGTGGTATCATCGAGTCGAAGGAGTATCCTGTTTCAAATTGCGCGCTGTTGCTCGAACGGTGGGTTAATTGCACCGAAGGCGGGCAGAAATTCCATTAACTTCGCGAACAAGTTCATTATTCTATTCGATCGATGTATTTATATTGTTGAACAACAACACGGTACTTCAAAGATCTTTTCCGACTATGCTTTCATTTTTCCTTTTTCTATCAAGGAAGATTGATGTTCAATCTTTATCAATGATTGATAGGCACATTGTTCTCTAACGTTTCTGTTGCCATATTCGACTTTATACGAAGCCTGTTAGATTGTAATTAGATTTTTTTTTTCAATTTATTTATACCTCAACAACATTACTCCAACGTTTCAAGAAATTACAAAATGAATCTACCAGATTTATAATTCTCTTCAAAATAATCTTCAAATTATTTGCATCTGCATGGAACTTCAATCAGACTGTAATCAGCTACGATCAGTTTCTCCGAAGTCAGACTTTGTCTGAAAGATCGTCCAGTCGGATTCACGGAGAACATAGTCTTTCCACGGTCGTATTCCGCGTTTATCGTTCGTGTCAACGACCGTCCAGCGGAATGCCGAGGATATTTTAACAGTCTCGCGGCGTTAATTACTATTATACGGCACGCAGCGGCCCGCGCACCGCTTGAGTAACAGTGTGCGGCTTGAAACGAGATACTCCGCACCTCAGCCTCGCTGATACCACCTGTTGAGCTTTAACGTCGATGTATTTCATATCCTGAGCCCGCTGAAGAAAGAAGACAAAGAGGAACAATCGTGCATGCCGCGAAAATGAACGTTCCAGCGACAAAAGACCGAGAATTTCTCCGCTTGCCGAACCAAGGACGTACGTTTTATAATTCCCTGGACACTGAGCCACGTTCACCGGGATGTTTATAGTGAAAACAAGTCGTTCATAGCTGGTGAAGAAATGTATGAAAGGAGTCGTTGTACCGGCTAATGGTTTTGGCTTTCTTTTTAGAAATTTTTCTTTTATTACTTGTCAGACTTCGTTTCTGATGCTAACAACTTCCAGAGATGTGTATTTCTTTCCGATTCTTCGAAGTTCTTTTATTTTAATCATTTCTGTATGTAATTTTTCGATAATTAGGATTAGAGAGACTCAGAGGAGGAAGCAACAGGCTGGTAGAAAGGAGAAGAGTTGAATTATTCCGGGAACGAAAGGTGAACGAAAGCAGAAAATAAGCTACACCTGTTCTGACACGACCGAGGGTGAAATTGTAGGGAAGCCCTGTCTCGTAGGGGCTGCTAGCCCTAAGGGCGAATCGTTTCTGCAAACAGACACCTGTTGCCCAGAACTCATCGAGGATAATCATTATTGACCGGTACGCCCTATTAATTTTGTCCTCTTCACCGCGTTCAAGGGGTGTGATTAACCCTTATCGCTGGATAAATATTATAATCTGTTTGCTTGCCAAATTTCCGTGCAAATTTGATGAATTATTAATGAGCTAACGAATAATTTTTTATTCAAGACTTCATTAAAAAATATTTAATGGGATAACTGGTCTGGTTCTGATCCCTGTGTATCTAGGAAACGAGAAAACAATTTTCTTGACAACTTCGAGAGGGCTACTATTAAACTGGCAACCAAATGATTGCGCAACGCAATTACTACACGCGGATTGCTGGATTTATTACGTAAGTGGTGCACAAGCATGGATTGCTCAAGCGGAAATCGGAAAATTAATGGATCGAACGGAACGATCCGCGAGCAGATTGCTACGATGCACCGAAAAATTCTTGGCTGAGATAGCGTGTTGAGAAGTTAACTAGCTTCCTAAAATGGATCAGATTAATCATCTGTCTCGGTTACGGTTGTAATTGGACGAGTGAATGGGCCAGCTGTAGGAAGGTACTTTTCTATTTTCACGTGAACATAGACGAAGCGAAAAGAGAATTAAAAGAATTATTTTACACGTAAAATATCAATAGAATCTAAAACGGAAATGGTTCAATCAGCCTTCGAAGAACATTCGTTTGACTTTTTCCGTGTCCCCTCTGAGATCGCATTCTTACAACCAATCGCATTCTTCCAGTTCTCTAAGGAATCTTGAGCGAACTAGCTCGAATCCCCCCGACGAATCTCGACGACGCGCGAATTAATTACCGTCGTGAGAATCGCAAATTGCGATCGTTGTCAGGGGACAGAGAGTTTTTATCTCGCGCCTCGTTGCATCGAAGCGCATCGGAACCCGGACAAATCGAGACGAACGTCAGTCTCCAGGGCACGCGGTTGCTCCGAAGCGGAATACGCCTTTAGGCGGCGTGTCGCTCGGTCGGCGGCCGCTTTTGATCAACGACCGCCTTCAATAATTCATCCGCCAGTCGATCGTACACCGTTCGACTTGTTTCTAGTCTCTACTAGTTTCATCCCTTCGAACGGAGCTGGAATTCTGGATAACTTACGAATTCATTTGTAACAATTTACAGATGATCTTTCATTTTTCATTATTTTAATAGACGATAGCGTAATAATTATCAATACTTTTTCACACTTAAACCAATAAAAATATATTAACATCATTTTGTTTCAGTAGGAAAAGAATTTTCGAATGGGCCGAGAAAAAAGTACGGCCCTGGCGCAGCCTCCCGTCGTGGACCGGTTCAAAAATACCACGGATGCCCGCGCTGCGGGCGACGGGAGAGGGTTGCCAGGGCTCTCCTCGGGGAAGAGAGAGCAACATCGAAGAAAGGTGCGCGCGACGAGGATGGAAGAGCCGAGAGTGAGACATAGAAAGAGACGGGGTAGAACGGAGGTGGGGTAGATGGTCCTGAAAAAGGACGACGCGGCAGGGGATGCGGGTGCCAGGAACGAGGGAGAAGGACGAACACGCGAGGACCGCTCCAACAGCGAATCTTCCAGTCGAACCGTATACCCAGACACAAGAGAAAGGGACAAAAAGTAAAAGGACCTCAAAGGAGCAGGGAGAAGAGAGCAGAGCGAAAGAGACGAAGCATCTTAGATGGGCATAAAGGTGTGTATTCACTGGCAAACAGTTTATGAACAATTTTTGAAAAAGTTTACAAACATTTTATAATACTATATTATTTTTTCAGTCTCTGTAAAATTTTTCAATTAAAATGGTACCTTCTGATCACTGAAGAATTTAAATTGCATTGTACGCCATCGGCAGAAATAGATGCAGGAACACAAAAATCAAAAATTTATATAAAATTCAATAAATTGACTATAGTTTTGTTGGGCGGTAGAAAGAAAGCCTACGTAGAACAATGGGTGCACATCTGGCATCTTAAGACGTCAAGCCGGACGATCCGCGTGCCATCATAAGATGACACTGATTCCGATAACCAGACATCGCGCACAAATTATATTTAGAACGAACAATCCGTATGTCGTATGCAACCTGCAGTGGAGATGCACCTTAAGGCGAACAGACGAAGAAACGGGGAGGAAGATGAGGCCCGCAGGAGGGAGAGAGGGTGAATCCGGAGGTAGCGGCAGAACGCGTCTTTATTATACGAACGGACCGAGAAGCCGAGCGAGCAGGCCTGCCTCTGATGATGTTGTACTCACGACTCGCACGTTCTCTCGTACCTACTCGTACTCGTTTAGCTTTCTCGCGTACACGAGCGTGCCTCGTCCACGCTCGAGGACCTCCAAGGCGTAGGGAGAGGAAATCGGCGCGATCGTTAAACGGTCAATTATCACTGGCCCTCCTTTTCTCTCTTTCTAACATCCCCACCAGGACCCTTTAACTCTTTCTCTCTTCTCACCCGATTCTTTCTCTTTCCATTCGGGGTCGTTTGCTCTTTCTTCGCTTTCACCCTGCTCCTCTCTTCTTCTACCCCTACCAGTACCCCTTTCATTCCTGATCCAGCTCTCGCTCTTTTATTGCACTCTTTATGCTTTTCTTTCGCTTTATATCTCTGTTCCCGATGCTTGCCCGCACTCCGCCTCGATTCTCTTCTCCTTTTGCCCTCGGCGACCAGGGGTACCTACCTATCCGTTCTTTCTGCCCTCGATTCGTTCGAGGGCCGTCTTTTTGGCCCCGTTCCATCGGGCTTTTCTTTCGACCAGCGTAGCGTGAGGTCCTTTTATTATTATCGAATAGTTTAACCCTCCTTTGTTTCTAGCCGTCGCGTCGGTATGGACGTCTCTCTTTCTCATGGAATTTCGCGTGCGATCCGAGATAGGGGGATGATTGATGAAGTCACTCGTTGATTCTTTCTTTTCGACACTGCTTTCGGGGGAATGATTACGCGCGATGGGTACCACTTCATTTCGTTGCTGTTGGGGGTGATGGAATATGAAATGAGGATAAATTGTTAATTAGGTAGATACTCCTTCTTGATTTCTTCTTGCAAACTTCCAAGCAATTCAAACGCGAATGTCGACCATTCTGGAACGGCTCGATATCGAAAATCGAAGGAAACCCGTGACATCGCGGTAGGTACCCCGGCAGCCAATTCGAACAAGCTACGACGTGGTAAAATGAAGAAGTTGTGTGCCGGTCGGCGCGAACTCGCCGGATCTGGATCCACCGTGCCATTAGTCGGCCGATGGTCGGACCAATAAAAGCTCGCTGCTGCCGTCCAACGACCATAAAGTCGTAGGATTCCTTGTTATGCGTCCGCGCGAGTGAAACGACAAAGATGGAGATATAATGGAAAACTGGAAGAGGATGGAATCAGTTGCGACCGTGGCGATGTTGAACGGAGAGGGTAAAAAAGGGGGTGCGATAAAGATGGAGATTGACAGAAGCGAGAGAGTAGCTTCCTCGGTTTACCACGACAGAAAAAATAAAAGATTTTATATACTGATAAAGAGAGACAGCTAGGGTGGAAGGGAGAAAAGGTGCGCTTGCGGTCCAAAAGGGAGAAAAAGGCGTTAAGAAGGCGCGGCTCTTATAAAATCGTGGCCAGCTCCTTTATTGGCATCGGGGCGGGAAATTATGTGTACGTTCCAGCGTGGAACCTGTTTGGGTCCGTTTCTCGCGTATAATTGGAACGTTCGGGCCAGCCAGGGACACCGTGAACGGTTGCGTTTCGTTTCGTTTCGTTTCGTTTCGTTTCGTTTGCCGCGGATCATTCGTTTCCCGCGGGATGCGACTCGAACTTCCTTTCAGATACGCTTTTTGTTCCTCGGCTAACGTTCTCCTCTGCTCTTCGTTCCTGAACGCGAAATCGCGATCGTAACCGGAGAACGTGTCCCGCGACTTTCCACGCTGAAATATCACTGGCGATTTATATCCTCCGGAAGGAGGGTGGCTAACGTCCGTACCGTATACTCGAAGTTAGACTGTTAGGAAAAATTTCAATGTTAGTAGAACTTGGATTAACTCTGCAGAAAAATCAAATTCCCCAGGGGAAAAATGTGCCGACGTGGTAGCAAAGACCCGCCGAAAATTAGCCCGGTGACAACGATTAATGATCCCCGTTGGTTCGCTCGCGTGATTTAAATCTCGTCCACGACTATATCCGCGCCGCGTTCAACTCGCATCTGCCCGTCACTTTTTGCCGCTCTTTCATGACACCGTCGCACAGGGGTTACCCGAGTGCCATGAACTCGTGAACCCTTCGTGCAACCTTGAAGAACGAGGTTGTGCCTCGATATGTGGTCTCGAACCAATGGAGCAACACGAAATTGGTACAGCCTTATGTGTAAGAGGGCGAACTAAAGTCTTAAATTTGAAAATTTTCAAATTAATTAATTTGGAAACTATGATTAGAGTCTGAACATGTGTCCGGTTTCACAGTGACCTACTATGCTCATTTTCTCCTCGAGTACAATGTCCATAAGAAAAAAGCTGTCCATCAAATAGACCATAAATCTTGTATCGGTATTCAGACAGAGTCTGTACAGGAATCAACGGGATTCCACCGCGAACAGGTCTCTATGTCTCTATTAAACGTATAATCGGAATTCTGGCGTCTCAGTGTCCAGCAAACGAATTTCATCCTTTCGTTCCAAGAGGACACCATCGGTTCCATCGAGGTTTCATAAACAATAAATTAAGCATTTATTGCTCGATTCCCAGAATACAAATGAACGATAATCGCGATCGGTGAGAGGCTCGATCTTTCGAAAAAAAAAGAAGGAACATCACAAGACGAACCTTCTATTCACCAACATTTCATTACCATCCGTCTCTTTCTACATCGGAGTTAACGAAATCTCGATATAATCGCCGGCCTACCGAATTAATGAAAGCAAAATTAAAGGGCCAGTCGCTTCTCATTAATCTCCGCGGAGCGCGTAAGAAGCAAATGACGGGTGTCCGGGCAACGAAAAGATGATGGACGCGAGGAGTTTTCGGGACACCCCGTAGAGAAGAGAGCACTCTTGGACGGTGTATCTCTCTTTCTCTTTGCCTCTTAAGTGATGGCGGCCATAATGTTTTATGCAACGGAGTAGGCGGATGGGAACTCGAACCCATCGCGGCCTGTCAACGCGCGATCATAATTATTTGGCGGTCCGTTCGACGTCGATTCTCTTTCATACCGTCTCCCCGTATATGTGTGCGTGTTTGTATACAAGAAAACTCCAGCACACTGACGTTTTTTATACGTTTGATAATGATTGATGATAATATCGATCCTCTGATTGGTATTGTTATCAATTATAAGGACCGGTGGAGAGATGATTGGTAGAAAACGAAAACCGAATTTTGTTTATACCGTGTACAGTTAACCCCGAACCGTCGAGCTGAAAAGTCAGATATCAGCCACTCGGCTGTTATGGCTTTGGTACTCACCAACGCTTGTTCGAGCGCACAGGTACAGAAAGATAGAAACGTATGCAAATGGACACGCGAGTTGCGTTTTTCTTTCGGGCGTTTCTTTTCCTGGAACAACCTGCTGCTGCGCGGAATTTCTGCCGCGATAAGTCAAGTAGCCCGGGACGGACGCGGCTTCAATTAACGCGGCCCATTAAGCTCGATTTACATCGGCGGCGAGCGCGCGAAAAGAATGTCTCGCCATTCAATTTAATGGACCTGTTTGCACCTACCCTTCGTACGCTCCTGCCGCACACGCTAACGAGCTACCACTTCTTCTACTTATGGCCGCGTTTCTAATGTCGCGCCTGTATCCGGTCAGCATCGATTACCAATCTGAAATTACGCGTTTCTCTAGTTCGTCTAATTAACTAGAAAACGATCATTGATCGCGTTTCGCGCGTAGCTAAATAAGCAGAACGAGAAGTTGCCAGTTTGATTTGCTCATTCGATTGGTTTCTTTCTCTGATTGATCAGTTTGGTTTGGTTCGGTTTGGTGAAATTTGGAATATTTATTAAAAATATTTATATTAATAATTTAGAAACTGAACGGAAATATTTGGTAATTGAGATACAAATTTCAACCAAGATTCTAGAATCATAAAAGCTCGACGATTGATCTATCAAAAGAGTAGAAAGTAATCTCTATAAGTCATCAGTTCGTAAACACTTTGAAGTGAAAATCTTCTTAGCTTCAAGCATGATCATTGGATTCTATTTCGTCTGGGCCAGTTTTCTCCCATTAATCGTCGGACGAGCAGCAAACGAACGAGCAGAGGAAATCGCTTCGTCAGTGTCAAAGCAAGTCGTCGGGTCTCGGTAATCGTGGAAACGTATCGCGAAAATCGAGCGCGAAAACGCGACCCGTTTCGCGATCCCTTCCAATTAGAAACGAAGATCACGATGAAGAGTGAGAGAGAGAAACGTCCTCGGATGCTGGTCGCCGACCAGACGCCGTGGAATTACGTCGGGCTATTTAAATTTATTAATTGAGCGATATCAATGAACTCGTGCGCTAACAGTGCTCTCATTGAATTCGCCCCTGCTAAACCGTCTTCGCGATAACTCTTCTTCTTCGCTGTTTTACGTTTCTTGCCAGAACAATTTTTCGCGACACGTTTCTTGTTCGCCATCGTGAAACTTGTTTTTATTATACTGCGTTTTATGCTGTGACGCGGATGTTGGATGGTAATTGAGAGATTGAATCTAAGAGAAAGATGAAATTTAGATTTATATTCGTTGGGGATATTAAAATTAGCTGATGTTTTCGAGAAAAATTCATAGCCGGTGTATTTGCATTCAAGGTGGAAACGTAAAGGCACGTTTGAAGCAGATCGAAACGGCTCTCGCTTTGATTCATGGGGCGGAATGCGTTGTGCGCGGGTACCAGTTGTCGAGGCGACTTGATTATTGCTGGACCAATCATTTTAATGGCTAATGTCGAGGGCGACCGATAACCCCGCACGATAAAAGGACCGTTTCTTCTTCACTGCCGATAGATTTAGCCAGCACGATGACAGTCGTGCTACAATCCCGACTTTCGCGATAGTAAACATTGCCGATGTATCAATTTCATCGAGTTTCTTATTTCGAATACAAGCTTGGAATATGAAAAAGAAGAATTGCAAAAAGTTTTTAAAAAATCATTTCAAATTACAGAACGAAACAATAAAGGTTGTAAATTAAATCAAACACGTCGCAACGAGGCTGAGATCCAATTGAAAGGAGGCTCGACGAAAGCAACAGGATTCTACTTGGCTGATGCTCATTGAAATCGAAGACAAGAAGACTAACCCTTTTCTTCGGGCGGACGTCTTCGCGACAAAAGAGGCTAAAAGCGGCCCTGCTCGCAGTTTTGACAAATGGAGAGCCGGTAGCGCGAAGATGTTGCCCGTAGAAAAATAAATCAGAAGGCACGGTGAAAAAATATCAGAGTGTTTTCGGCCGTGAAACGCCGACGAGCGTGGCCTCTTAATCCTGATTAATGCCCCTGAAAACTCGCGCTAATGCTAATGCCAACCGAGCTACGTCCACGTTCGTCTTTCTTCAACCCTCCGCTCGTAGCTTTCAAACTTCTGACTCGTCTCTTTGACCATCTCTCGCGAGGAAATCTTCTGTCAGACGCTTCGTTGATGTTTCGCGAATATGATGACGGTTGCTATACGTACGCAAATTAGCAAAGAGTAATTCTTATACGATAGAAAATTTTATAAGGCTGTTAAAAAATAACCTGCAGACCTCTACACCGCTGGATAGATCACGAAAAATCGAAGTGAAAAGTTCTGTAGCATTTTTCGATGGGATCAGTAGTTTAGCCACATTTCGTTGTTGAAAATTGAAAAATTGACCAATCAGCGCGCAGACTTACGGCGCATGCGTAAGCGCGACTAGTAGAGGAGGCTAGTCTCCTACTCCGCGGGTCTTGCCACTCAAGCTGCGCGCTGATTGGTCAATTTTTCAATTTTCAACAACGAAATGTGGCTAAACTATTGATCCCATCGAAAAACGCTACAGAACTTTTCACTTCGATTTTTCGTGATCTATCCAGCGGTGTAGAGGTCTTCAGGTTATTTTTTAACACCCTGTATATATTTGTGCCATTTTCGACATTTCCATGTACTTAGAAGAATATTTTTTATCAAAAAGAATCTGAAATCCTCTTACGCTCCATTTTCACAGATCATCCCCTATTGTCCTTATTTAATCCCCAAACAACGTCACACGTTACCCTTGCTAATCACCGAACGCACAAAACTCCATAGAATAATAATAAAAAAGGAAATGAAAGCGGTAGAAGCGTAGGGCATTTTGAAAGGGCTCACTGTGAGAGCAGCTTAAGGATCGTGACCGACGATTGAGTTGTATCCAGCGTTTGTTAAGACTGCTGGAGAGAAGAGGAGGAAGCAGGACGGTCGATGGTGGTGGCAAGGAGGCAGAGAAAGAGGGACACGATTCGAGACACACGAGACGATGCATCATCTCCGGTCCGCGATGAATCGGACGAGGACGAGCGTACGGACCTTCGTTGGAGGAGAACCGACGCATAAATTCACGTGCTCTGTGCGCAACCCTGCTCGCACGAGAGAGAAGGAGAGGAGAGGAGGAGATTCACGTGTGCGAGCATGCGAGACAAAGAAGCGATCGTGCAGTAAACTCGCACGATCTTCGTGGCGCAAACAGCCTTTGGCTAAGAGTATTCTCCTGCGAGTTGCACCCACATCCTGAAACTGCACCCTTACGCACGTGCGTTCATTTCAATTTCATTTTAAATTTCTTCATTTTCAAAATCATCCTAGTTCTTTATTACGGAATTCGGTTTTCAACCCCACTTTGTTTTTCTCCTCGTGCTTGTTCTTTATTAGAGTGTACAGAGGATAAACGACGATCGTTTTAGTGCACAAGCTGGCTGAGTAAACCTAGGCACAACCCTCTTGCTCGGATAAGATCGCGGCGCGGTCTCGAGTCGACGGCGGAGTTAAAGGATAATTTAGTAATTACGGCCAGATGCTTGCCCTGCGGCTAACCTCCACCACTCCCACAAACGTAATCGAGCGAGAACACACGCGCGAAATCCAGGCGAACATCTCTTGCGCTTTCTGATCTTGACTTTAGCTTTTTGCATTTTTCAATGATAAATTTGAGAAAAGAAAAAAAAATATTCTTAGTATCGAGGGTTGCAATACATACAGATTCTGAAGATACTGGATGGGCAAAGAAATTGTTGTTCGATCCGGTTGCAAAGTTCGCGGCCCCGAAGAGGCTGGAAGCCGAAGCAAGAGGAAAAGGAGAAGAAGGAGGTTGGAAGCAGCTACGAAGATGAAGTTTGCAAGGGAGTAGCACGACCGAGTCGCTGGTACCATGCATCATCGATCCGGACAGCTCGCTGCCCTCTCCTTGGACCTCTTCGCCGCCGTGTTCCGCTCCGTTTCGTTCCTCCTCGCGACTCCTCCGGTTCGCCTCCTGCCTCCAAACAGATCGTTCTACCTACCTACCAACCCTCCCGCCCCGACTGGCAAAAAAGACCCTGAATACTTGGCCCTGCGACGGGTCGAGATCCATCGATCGCCAACAAACTTACAAGTAAAAGTGTACATAGAACTTTCAGAGTACTGATTCAGTTTAAACTTGGCAAAATATCACTAGGTTCTAGTGAATTTTACCCCATAAAAGGCTGACTAGGTATTGCCAGCATCGTGTCACTAGATTACGATGAATTTTCCACCATAAATGCTTGGATAAGTGTCGCTAACATTGTGTCACTAGGTTGTCGTGGATTTTGATCCATAAATCCTTAGTTAATTATCACTAAAACATAATGAATTTTGACTCCATAACACAGCTAGCAGTAAAAAATCTAAAATTGAGATTCTCCGATCTCACCACTCGCAATATCACATTTTTCCTCTTATTCCTTCAGCCTACGATACCTTCTTCCTGTCACGATCTTTTATCCATAAATTTCGTATTCACCTTGGAAAAGGAGATATGATGATCATGATTGCCCGCTGAGAACGAGCATTAGGTGTCATAGGAGGCAGGGAGCAGCCCTCTCGTAGATTGCATCCCCTCCGCGACAGAATGCATGCAAATGCAGTTGCATCCTGGAGCGATGTTGCACGATTACCATGGTTATCGCGTGGAAACGATGTCGATTCTAGCTGGAAGACGTACCTACGATCTTTATGAACATGATTGCACTCATCAAGGCAACTATGGCTCTTTCGTAACGACCTCGCAAAAACGAATAAGAAGAGACTAATTTCTGTGATCCTGATAGTTGCTCTGCTTTCTTGCATTCTAGACGAACGCTATTGGTGCAAGATACAGTGCTACATATATACTCTCAAATATTATGAACACTCGATAGCGATCCATAAATACCATCTACTTCTTTGCATCTGACATTTCGAAAAAAACAAACACTTTGCATGTTCCAAAAGATGACTTGATCACGGAACAAGATGTCCACGTATGACCCGTTACCAAAGCCATCCCTAGAGGAAGATAGACCGGTCTTTTCGTCCAGCATTTACGACCGCGAGGAAATTACCAGCGTTGTCCGGACGGGATTTTTTCGCAAGAAAGTTTACATCTCGCCACTTTTACGATCCATAAACGCTTTCGGTACCGGCGCCGCGTCGTTCGTTAATTTACAACAAGGAAGCGTGTTCCAACGGCGTCGTCGTCGATCCGGAATTTACGATCGTTGAACAGCCCGATCGGCGGGCCAGCTTCGACGATCGGAAGCCGCCGCACGATTTTCTTATGCAACCGCCAATTGGCCAGTTTCCCCGACGTTTTACCGATCGAGACGTGATCGCATTACCGACCAATCGACAGCCCCCTTCGTCGATCGGCTCTTTATTCGTTCCCGTTCCTTGTAACGGGTTGCTTCGATTCGTTCACGATAAGTATCGCCACGAAATCTTGTCTCTCGCTACTGGGCAATGCACTTTCGAGTGCCCTTTGAGAGTTCACTAAGAAAATAGTAGAGTGAGAGGAGTTTTTCTTTTCTAATTTTCTGGCATTATTTCATGACACAAAAGTATACCAAAATAGCATTTATTAAAGTTTAATAAAAATGATGATATAAACGTTTCATTAATATTCTTAGCACAAAATGATTGGGTGTTAATTATAGCAAACCATTACCAAATTTCGAACTTGTATAGTTTAACACGATTTGATGACATAAAAATATTGCAAAATGTCACTTATACCTTAATTTGAACCTTAAGGTTCAATAAAAATGATGACGTAACAGTATCACAAGATATAAATACATTCATCAACGTATTCCAAATTCGTAGATGACAGATATTAAACACAGGACAGCTGGACCATAGGTGCTCGTAACGATGTTTAATATTTCGCGAAGGATAAATTAGCAAGCTCGAAACGATCATCTCTCATTCGCACTTTAATGTTTGCTCTTTTGATTAAGAGAGGTTCCCCTTCGACCAGCGAATCTCGAGCTGGTTTCAGAGAAACGATCATCATAATTTATCACCAATTAATGTTTATCGTATACCGGAGTCTTGATACTTCAAATTATTCTTCTTTTCGTGAACACTGTAATTCCCTTGTCTTGCTCCGAGATATTCCGAAACATCGATAAACAGATCAGCTTTTCAGAGTACAGCTCTGTTTCTCATCACAGTGTACACGCCTGAAGAGCCGAAATTAAGTGGAATTTTCAGAGAAATATCTTTGCCCAGTCCGATAATTAACCGAGTGTTTCGTTCATAAATGAGTTCATAAAAAGTTTCATCTTCGCTGTCCAGACATGGGATCAACGTTTATTATTTCCATAAAGAATGCAACCGGTGAAACCTATTTTTTATAGGACGAACGTTATCGAAGAAAGCTTTGCACCAGGAAGCTTTTAACCAAAATGCATTTCAGGAATTTCGTAAGGGTATTGTCAAACAAGCGGTGGGCTACTCGGAACGGTACATTGAAATTCGAACGATCCTGACGATCGCGATTCCCATGGGATGGGCACGATGCGTGGGTCGAGGTAACAAAGTGATTGTCCTCACCCACACGCACAAGCGGAACGCGTGGCCGCTTAATGTGGGTGCACGGTGCAAGATGAACGCGTGCAAGCAGGTACGCAATAATTCCATGCTGCACGTGCTCGCGTGATTCACGTCGACGTCTCTGTTTTCGATACGCCACGGGCCATCGGCTCGTGAGAAACAACCGTCGGCAAATTTGAATAAGAACGACTTTCAACCTTAGTTTTCACAATATTTTCCATTGATCAACTTAATTCACTCTTAAAACGATCTTCCTACTCGAAGAGCAAGAATTCCGAGGAAGGTGCAAGGTTCCGAGAAACCGATGCTACGCTACTGTTCACAGATCACGACTTCCTTCGATGCAGAAGATCACATAGATCCCGAGGAGTCGAGGCTAGAAGCGACTAGGCTCGAGAGCAGAGATTGAGTTACCAAGATAATCGGATGCACGCCCATCCGACCACGGCTACGCATCTCGATATCTGTTAAGGCTGATCCACAACGCACCGTGAATCCCTATTTTATTATTCAGATACCGTTCAACCAACATTTTCACCCTAAGGGGTGAAAAACACTTGTATGGCAGAAATATTTTACATTCAAAATAAACAAATGCCCGATCACTTGCCATGAGAAATTTACAAATTAAACAATAATTCCACGTGTTCTGGTATCTTAAAGAAAACAAGTTTCATCAAACAGAAACAAGCGATTCTTTTAAGAGGGCGAGAAAGTGTATGAACAAAAGCTCGTAGAAATAAATGTTTTCGAGAGAAGGTGAGTTTGGTCTGGAAGGAACAAGTGCCGATGAAAA
This sequence comes from Osmia bicornis bicornis, assembly GCF_907164935.1. Classification (NCBI taxonomy): domain Eukaryota; kingdom Metazoa; phylum Arthropoda; class Insecta; order Hymenoptera; family Megachilidae; genus Osmia; species Osmia bicornis. The sequence goes on along the minus strand of NC_060218.1, from coordinate 8,858,239 downwards.
GACTCGGGCCCCAGTGGATCCGAAGGGATCTATAGATCCGAACAGGCCACGAAGGCAGATGGAGCGAGGAACACAAAGCGATAAATCAACGTAATAAGGCGGACCCTGGAAGAAACACCGAGTCCATAAAGATGTTGGTTTAGGACGCGGATTTTCGAATTCTTGCCCCCGCTGCATTGAATCTCTCTTTCTTTATAGAAAATCATCGATCGTTTCGATTTGAAGAACCATCGACCATCTGACGTACAAAGGAAGCGTTAAAACAATCGAACGCACGATTATCCATCGGCTATTGGAGGAATGCGAAGAATCTAGAAGCATCTGCTCTCTTCCTAAAAGAGACTCGATTCAATGGTTTCGGACCATTCGCTTCGTTCTGAGAACGAAGGAAATCGAACGGCGGCAAGGGTGAAAGCGAAAGATTAAAGAGAGGAGTTAATGGCTCAATTAGCGCGCTTCTGGTTGAAACATCCATCGAAATCCGATTTCTTCGATTTTTCAAGAAAAATTTTACTCTTCATTTTTCCTGCTACAAGTTCGGTATTGTGTTATTTTGAACGTTTTACTATTATTCTTCGATGTTCTATTTATAGAGAACCCAATGACAGTTCATAAGTTTATGGAAACTTCTGCTAGGCTTTATGTATTGTAACACGACCGAGATACATTCCATTCCGGCCGCGTGCGTTTCGTATCTTTATTGCAACCCTATTATCACGTCTTATTATACGTTTCCCTTATCACACGCTCGACAAACGCGCAGGCGGAATGTGGTTCGGAGCGGCGAACACATTTTTGCGACAGGTTTTATTGTGCAAACACGGCTCAGGAGAAAATGTGTATTCTACTTTTTTCGGATAAGGTATTTAAAATTCTATCGGTGAAACGTCGGACCAAATGGGCTAAGACGAAATAAATAAAAGTTTATGGAATGTGAATTTTTAAAGGATTATTAAAATATAAATTGCGGAATGCAAATTGTCGACAAGGTGCTTAATTATTGCACTTGTATCGGCGATCTTTGTTAAGCTTTTGTTTTAATTATTTTAATTTTGCTAATCGGTTCAAACAATGGTTCCGGATTTTCAGATTGTTGGAGCAAATTCCGCTTGAGCATCGGAAGCGGAGGCATGTTAACGATCACCACGCGTATCGAACGGAACGGGGGCTGAAATCGATGATAAAATCGAGAAACGAGCATCGCGACGATCGAACCGTGGCGTGGCATTAAACTCGTCGTGGCGAGGTGATTTTATGGTTTCCGCGGTATCGGAGGATTCCAAAGGGGAAGAATAAAGAAAAAAAGAGGATGAAAAATGCGATGGAACTCGACTTGGTCCACCGCCTCTGTCAGCTGTCATTAAGCGCCGTAAAACTTGACAATGGACACAGAAGTCAATGGCGCTGAATCGTGGGCACCAGTTGCTCCTCCAATAGAGCGGTTATCTTTATACCTTTTCTAAGAAGATTCCCGACCTCCTCTCTTTTTCCGACACTTCTTTAAAATCCTTCTTTTCTTGCAGTTATTTATCTAAGAAAGAATTGCATTCTATGTGAAATTAGGGCGAATTTAATTGATACCAAATTCCTAACAAAAATCAGAAAAGAATGCAACAATTCCAAGAGTTTCCAGGTAATTAACATCTCCCGGAAGTCGATTCGACTTCCATTCTACAGAAGAGAAATAAAAAATAAATAGAAGAGCTTGAAGAGAGGAAAGAAGCTGGTAAGGTGAATCGATCTCGGGTCTGCCCTGAGAAAACACGAAAAGCAGTCTCAGGTTTTCTCAGACAACACGGTGTCAGGTATTCTTGCCGGTTCACGCGGACGAGGTGGCAGAAGGTTTCGTAGCGAGAAGAGGGAACGATCAGGAGTCTGGCAGGTTCGTCGAAAAGCGCGAACGTCGCGTCGCTTCGGTCCAGGAGGTGGCTGCATAAACAACCACGTCCCCGCGGAAGCACGCGTGGCTCGCATAAAATCTCATAATGCCCTTGTCCAAACAAACTCACGGTGGCAGTGTTATGGCGTTCGAGAATTTACCACTGTTGGAAAGCGAGGGAGTAAGCCGAGGTTGGCGGGTTTCGAAGAGGCGGGAGTGGCCAGAAGCGAAGAGAGATCCTCGATGCGTAGGAGCGGATCCACTCGAGCACAGAAGCGCGTGTTTAAATCCAACTACAAGGTAAACCTTCGCGCAACACCCTTCGCGTCGCCTTCTAGCCATAGGATTTTGTATCGAGCTACAGACGCTAATCAGATTGTTACCGGCTTGCCGCGTATCCTCTTGTGAACAAGCTATCTCTCCAGCGACTCGTCCGCTTTGGATTAAGAAGCTATCGTTGGATCGCGAACCACCGTTTTTCTCCTCCATCATAGTTTTTGCTTGCTCACCTAACAACGTGGAAGACTTCAGACGGGATAGGAGGGTGCAAGTAGATAGGTTCTTTGGGTGGAATGTTACTTTTATTGGAGGTAATAGGGTTGATGTGATAATTAAAAGAGCAGATGTTTTAGCAAATATACTGGGTATTAGAAAGAAGGAAAATTTACAGTGGATGATCAAATTTTTTTAGGATGTATTGATGCTTGCAAAATGATGATACACAGTTGAAAACAGTGAAAGTTCTTGACTGGCCTGGAAATTCTCCGGACCTCAACCCCATTGATGTGGAAATATTTATTATTAGTAATAAATGTCAATTGATTGAACATTTGATAGATGTATGGGCCAGAAATAAAGCAATTAAAATGAATTGCTTAAAATGCATCGAAAGTGAGGCAGTAATTGCAGCAAAAGGTGGCAATTTAAATGTATTTAAATGTACTTAAAATTGTGGCTCTATTTCTACACAAACACGAAAAACCCACCTTTCATACCGTGGCTCTAATAATTTGATCACCCACCTTGCAAAATGATTAATTTAAAAATAGTAAAATAAAAAGTTATTTTGATTGTCGTCACCGAAATCCAATTTCCTGATCCTCCAGACTGAAACGTTCGTCCAGAAGTCAAGTAACCCTCGTCGACGCCAGAAAGTCACTTCCTGGACCGTGTTTCCCGTCCCAGTTTCACCGACTCAAACAAACCACGTGAAACATCCCCAGAAATATTTGGCCAGCGTGTGAAAGGCCCGTGCACGCGCTCGTGACGCGTAGATTTAAGCCGGCGGAAGTGGTTGCAGCACGGTATTCCTGTGTTTGCAGACTAAAGACAACACACCGGCGTAAATCTGTTTGGCCAGGGAAAGCCTGGCCACGTGGCGTGCACGTTTCCCGCCTGTCTAACCGCTTGGTCTAATATTTCCCCAGAAAACACGGCGTAACGACACGGTTTCGCCGATTAACTCTCCTGGCGAGGCAGGATGCTCGAAACGTCATCGTTAAGAGCCCCGACGCATATTAATTCGATTCTCACCGGTATCAATTCATTTCACGATGCAAAGCTTCAATAACAATCATTGTTATTGAAATATAATAATTTCAACTTTCGTTTCAAAAGATACGTGTTTTGTTGATTGTCCTTCGATTTCCACGAACGTTGTTTGATCATGGAGAAGCCGCTCGCTATTGATAAAGAATATTTATCAGAATAAACCATGAGAAATATTTAGCCATGCTACAGAGCGCCCGACGGACCAGACAAAACAAACCTCGATTTATCGGCGTCTATCACCGGCTAATTGTCTCGTTAAGGCGATTAGGCCTTTTCGGTGCGGACTTGTTGCAAGTCCAACGGCGTGAAACTCGCGCTTCCCTCTCTTTGAACGATGACCGTTGGAAACACGATGAATCTTATTGGCTCTGATGAACGTGCTTATGTTTTGTAGCCGAGAGTGAGAGGGAACCGGTGTTATTAATTGTGAGAAGAATTTGACTGTTGAACGTTTACTTCTACAGGGGCGTAGAATCGAGAAGATTGAAACAGCTGCCTGAGATAGTTGTTGTAAATTAGATTAAATTGAAAGGAGTTTGGGATTTTTGCTGAGAAATTTGTGTAACAATGAAATACATTTTTCAGAGAACTTGATATTATTGTAGAGGATTGTAGATTTGTTGAATAGCCATGATACACGACCACCCCTTACGAATTCGTAATCACCGTTTACCAATCATTAACGCGATGATTGTCTTGGATCACCACCTACCAACGTGCAAACCCGTTACATCGATTTCTACCGCAGAAAGAAAGCTGAAAAGAAAACACAACAGAAGGAAGATAAACATAAGGAGCAGGAGAAAAGCAATTCACCCCCTCCGAGGATTTCTTCGTTCTCGCGTTACCGGTTCGCTGTGGGTAACCGGGTGTCTATCCACCGCTTACAAGTTCAACATGCATACAGGGTGTCTCAATTAATATTTATAAAGCTATCGAAATAAAACTATATCGAAAAACATTTCAATTCAAAATTCGGATAAGTTTCCGAATGGCTCCACCAAAATTAAGAACCCAGGTTCGGTATATAACCGAAATTGACTACCAGAAATCGATTGAAATTGGTTTCAGAGCTGGATGTCTTACCGTTTTTGAGATATCGTGGTAAGAAATTTTTGTACAATTTTGGGCTACGTGTGCTCTATTCGATACTGCGCATACACGGAACCTAACCTAACCTTACCACGATATCTCGAAAACGGTAAGACATCCAGCTCTGAAACCAACTTTAATCGGTTGCCATTCGGAAACACAGCCCAAAATTCAAAATTCAAAGTATTCAATCATGAAGGGTTAACTCATTAATTATTATTTCTAAGCGGAGTTGCCGAATAAAAATGGCCCTTCAAAGTGAAAATATTTCCTATTCCTCTTATCATTTCGATGTACTGTACGTCAGGATAAAATTATCAATTACACAAATTTTAATTTTGTTTTGTTTTTTATGAACGTATGTATAATGAAATAAAATGAAAAAGTGTTGAACACCCTGTAGAGATCGGTGTGTACTCTGGGACCCGGGTATCGTATCGTGGCCGGGTATCGTGTGTCCCTGGTGCTGGTAAAGCGGCTGTGTATGTACAAGGGGCATCGTGGCGTTATGAACGCCTGGAATTTATCAATGGACGCCGCGCCAATGATAAATCGCGCGTGTGCTTGGTATCGCGCCGCGGCTTTCTATTCGCGCGAAAGGGCTTGGAGAAAGACGAGGGTGAAAGAGGGAACGAGGGGGCTCACTGAGGAAGGTCCGGAGAACGAACGTCTTCCTTCGAAGACGAGCTCCTACCGTGTACATCGCGATCCTACCTCGCTGACAAATCGGCTCCGGTTTTTACACGCGCAACGCGCCTCCAAGACGATCCGGGAATACGAGATAGGGGCTTCTTGAAAATTCGATCCATTCTTTTTTTTTATATTTCATTTTGAATGTATGCCGGTTGGGAAAGGAAACAATATAAAGGAATTTGCACAAGGTCTCGTTCGTTTTTTCAATGATTTTTCTCAGAAAGAATTAATCATCCATCGATTACCGATCACCAAAACACTAACTTAAGAATGATTCAATTTGATATCTCGAGACATCAACAAATACTGCTGGATCGAAACATCTGCGATCAAGGGCAAGCTTCGAGAAAGGAATGGGAATCACGTCACTCGCGTTGTCCTGGAATCGCTTATCAATTCTCGAACCGATCGAACATAATCGTATCTACGGTTCGCAGAAGACGAGAGACGAGTGTTTTTCGTCGTGAGACAATGGTGTCGGGATACGTAGAAACATTCTCGCGGATCTAGGAACGAGTCCGATAAGAATTTATACAAGTACGATCGTCGTTCGGTTAGAGGATCGAAACGAGTACTCGTACGTCTGGTAGCAACGACACGCGTTGTTCGTTCGCACACCGGGGCTGGACGACAGCCCGCATCTTTCGTGCATTCCGGTTGGCCCCAGCCCTCGCTCGAGCCCACGCAATGAAGAGATTCATAAACGGGACGGGCGTTCATTGTCCGCGAAGGGACAAGATCAGATTTTCCTCCCACGAGTATGCGTGGGGCCGGTGATGGCGATAAAAATGGCTAAGGACGACCGGGTACCCCCGATTTACCTGACGTTACCACCGCTCGCTGCTCGACTTCCACGAGAATCTGGAGCTTCCATGCTCGCGCTCCGAGGCAGATAAGCGAATCGATTCGGCATTCTTTACCTCCTCCTACCTTCTCCTCTTCTTCTCCACGCCGATCGTTTTATTTTTCCCAGCATCGTTTCTTTTTCTCTTTCTTAACCGGAGAGCTGAAAAGGACTTGGTGTCGATGCTCGAATTATTGTTGCGCTCTCTCTTTGCTGGGGGACAGGATTATTCTGGATTTTTGGTCCTCAACAGGAAACTGGCTTTCGTGCTGTCCGAAGAGCGAGCTGGAAACTTGGTATTTCGTGTTCACATGCCTTTTATATCGTTTGCATTTAATTACTGCAAACATTGTAGGTATTCGGATTTATGATTTTATAGAATCTTGCAGTGCGTTTGATCTTAAAATATTTTTTCTTTTATATATTTCTTCGACAAGTAGCACTATCGGTAGTAAACAATTCGTTACTGGTACCCCGATAATTTCCGAGGGCTCAGAGGCGATTCATCCTGGGGGACACGACAGCCCAATGATATTTGCATTTTCTGGCACAATCACGCCGTTACTCATTACTCACGGCTCGTTGCTCGTCGACAACGTTCAAGGATCGAGCGGACACTTCCTGGGAGCCGGTGAATACGATCCAAGTGCACTTGCCGATTGCAAATACGAATGGTTGTCGTTTCACTAGCGAGAGCTTGCTGTATAACACTTGCATAGCTGTCCGCGAATACATTATGCCCGTTGTACGTGTTACATTATCTATGATTAAAAGCTTCCCTTTAAACGACTGAAAAAACAACCAAGTATGTTTCGTTCTTCGGCGAAATGTTTCGTTGCATGTTCGTTGAAATTGATCGGTCACTTATCAGAATTCAAGGTACGTATTTGCTGGCTCATTAATAATTTTCAAATTGCAAACTTAATGATCCCTGAATTAATAATTTCTATTTACCAATACTTGAATAGGTAGCTTTTCTAGCGTCATTATTTTATTTATGCAAGTAACAATTTACAATATTTCTATCGATAATCATGAAATGGCAAGTAATACTGATCCGCGATCCCGAACGAAGAGGAAACGAGTATATCCGTTAGAGCTTTAGGACGGAACTCGTCACAGGGAATGAAATGGACGATATCGTCGGGCTGGTGACGGGGCAAAACACACACCGATGGCAAAAATACATCGTCTCTCGTATCCTCGTAAAGAGACGAAAATATCCGAGGAGCCAGGCGAAGGGAAGCGCCGGCCGACGCGTACCATGAATTTTACGCCTGCCGTCGCTCTCCTCTGTTCGCCGTCTCGGAACCCTTCTTCGCGACTAACTGCGACATTTAGAACGCGGCTTTCTCAACGATTTATCGAATTCACGACAGCGAAACTCCGCCAGGCGATACAGAAACACGTACCGTTCGTCGACGCCGCGATAATTAGAAAGAATGATACAAAAGGGGTGCGCGTATTCAATTTTTCAAAGCTGAACACATTTTTCGTTACGCTAGTATCTGATATAATTTTCTATAATTTAGGTATTGATCAATTGATACAAATTATTGCACAACAACCCCATTAGTCAATTCCGATTTGAAGCTCGCAAAGAAACAGAGAATTCAAGTTCTGGAGGGAGATCTAGAGTGGTGGCCACCATCAACGTCAACTTCTTCATCGAAATCAGCGACGTTCAGGAGGCGCATTCGGAAGCCGACTCGCCGCCACTCTGTCACATAACTCGGGGTGGCTTTACGACGTTTTACCCAGCGTGTTGCTGCTGTAAAATCGTTCGCCCTTCTCGTAAATATACAGGCCTGGTAAATTGAACTCCTTCATTGGGCGATTAAGACGATATTCTTATATTCTATCATTTGTTCCTTGAATATCTCAACTTCACTGCTGCACCGCTTGTTTATCAATTTTTGTACACGGATTCGTTGATTCTGAATATAATTTATAATTCGAAAATAAGCAAATTGCAAAAGATTAATATTACAAATTTTGATTTTGAAAGGAATATAAAAATTTGTTAACAGGATAGCTGGTTGTCCGCACGAGGATTAAGAAGAGCAAAAAATAGTGGGTCGATGCACCTGACGATTAATAAAGCACTACAGCCTACGCAGAGGTTGATGATGAAATTGTTAAGGAGAGGAGACGTCGTTAAACATGTCCGATGACATCGAACAAGCAGGATTTCACGGATGATCGAAGGGGTGGCAACGATTCGATTCGGTGCTGCAATTAAACGCTTAATTGGACCGACGTTGGCTTGGACGATTGGCCAATGTGGAACACCTGCCCACGTGTTTGATCGCTTTTACGATCTCGATGAATTATGAACGGGTTATTTCGTTCCTATCGAATCCCCGGTGTTACAGAAACATTTCATTCCTGATGAAATTTCGTTTTCTTAAATTTTTCTTACTAACAGGAAGGTGCTACAAAAATTCTCTTTTCCTTCTGTCTCGAAAACAATCTCGCGGGTGGAAGAAATTCTACCAAATTCGATCTGAAAAGTTCACTCGACGCAACACGATCGACGGTTCCGTTCGTGTATTATCCGTGAAAAGGGTTAAGCACGCCGTTTAGAAACGTCCAATTATCCCCGGCGCGGCGTCGCGTCGGTCGGTCGACCGAGCGTTTCCACGAGCCCGTTATTCTAGCCTTAACAAGTCGTCGAGGTAATCTCGTTGCGTGCAACGACGTGTCGTGTTTGCGGAACGTGAAAACGCGCCAAGGAGCCTTAATTAACTCGATTAAGACGTTGGAGTCTCTTTTCCATCTCTTTCCGTTCCCACTCGGCGTCAATAAACCACCCCTTTTCTTACCCTCTTTACTTTCTCTGATCGATATTCATTTACATCTCTCTGATCATTTCAAAATTAAATTCATAGAATGTGTACCAGTAATCTGGCGTTCGATGAAGCTCATTAGGGGGTAATTAAAAGCTGTGAATGAAAATGATAGGGAAAATGAAATAACTCGTAAACTTCCTCTAATTAATTCAACGAACGATCCTCCGGACACACTGAAGATTTTTCATCCGTCCGCCATTTATAATTGAATCAAATACTCCGTAAAGTCTACGCGCACGATCTGAACGATTCGCGTGCGAAGAGGGATCGAGATCTGTTTCGTTCTTTACGCTACGAGGAGCCCAACATTGTTCCGGAATTATCGCACACAGAGCCTCGACTCGAGACAAGATAGTGGTAATGGAGTTATTGTAAGAGAATTACAATAGATTGAGATTACAGTTCTTAATGATCGTTACAAAAGAATGAACGCTCTTTTCCTCTTTATACACTGCTTTCGTCGAGAGGAAGTTTAAAAGGTGTTAGCTGATGAAATCGAATCAAGGTTCCTTGAATTGTTTACAAATGGAAAGAGCAATCGACTGGTGATCATAAATCAAACGAAATAATATGGTAAGTAGCTGGCGCAACGATGATAATATACTATTGTATTCTAAAATATTCGAGGCTCCAGTCGGGAGCTTAATTGGATTCCAGGCGCGAAAGTCATATTCTATGTACATAATTATGTACATTATAAAACGTGAAATAATCGAGTAAATTGTCGAGCAATTTTTTGGTCCAATTAAGAGAACCCTTCAGCTTAAATTTAATAAACAAAATAAAATAATATCGGACTTACGGATGAGGCGGTGGTGCGTGAAAAGCAGCGGCGGCCGCTGCGGCCGCAGCAGCCGCGTGATGTTCCCATGCAGCCGCAGCCGCGGCCGCGGGGTGAGGCGGGGGCGGTGGTCCATGGTGAGGGTGAAACGGTGGCGGTGGCGGTGGATGCGGATGCGGATGAAAGGCCGCGTGGAACGCGGAATGCGGATGATGCGGGGGTGGTGGTGGCGGTAGTAACGAGAACGCCTCCTGATGATAGGCGACCTCTTTTTCCGGCATTTTGTCGCTGTTTTCCAGGGTCAAGTGCCGCGCCAGTGATCTGGCTGCCTTTTGCTCCAGGATCAGGGATGATCGTCCTGTGTGACACCCCGTGCCCGACGATGCGAACGACTTTCAAGCCACGATTGCATAGTCCGTTCCTGAAGAGACACCACCAGTGTCCCTCGACGTCACGCTCGTTCTACAGCTACGCTTGTTACTTTATTCTTAAATGCAGAATCAAATGGAGATCCATAGGATGTGCGAACTGTATTTCATCTTCGTCCGCGATGAAACTAGAATGGACACTGGCTTCCGTCGGCTAACTCGCTGCCTCCAGAACCAGCGCTTCCGCTCTTTCGTCCTTGCTCCTTTTCCGCTGGTAATCTACTCGGCTACTTAGCCACCAATTTGCGTCCTCTTTGATCTATCCAGTTAATGTATTCTCGGAACTCTAGCGAGGACCGTTGCGGAGTTGGTATATGAAGGATGGAGTCTCCTATTCACTCTAGTCCGGACGATTATCAAGATGGTCGGGATAACATCAACCAGCATAGAGGAGGATCAATTCGAAGATGTCAATAGTCCGTAACGAACGAAGCCATCTTCACTGAACCATCACGGATTCTGTTCACCATGTCTGCTCCGAAAGCACCGTAGTTCACCGTAGAAGCAGCCCCGGTTCGCGTCACATCGTGACAGACAGCACAACGGAATTACACTCGCTGCCCGTCAACGTCACACCGTTTCCACCCTCGAACAACAAACACTTCCGAAGCTAATTATCCAAATGATGGGTGTCTCCTCGATCGGCGCCAAATGAAAAAAGAAGTCCAAAGTGTAGGAATCCCATTGAAAAAAAAAAGAAAAAGAAAGAACAAAAGAAAAAAGAAAAACTGGTCCACGATGGAAAAGCCACCAACGATGCAAGTCCTCAGGGGTACGAGAGTTCGAAAAATCGCGGTACGAGACGTGTGTGCGGGCTGTCACGGTGCTCGTGCTTTGGCGGGTATGGCGGTACTGAGGGTCCACCACCACCATTACCACCACCATCACCAGTACGAGCGTTCACGAACGGTGGTGGCTGCGGTCGTGCGTTCTCGGTTGGACATGCGTGCGACGAGGACGTGTTTGGAGGAAAACTAAGGACTGGAGAAAGAGAGAGAGAAGCGATAGATGTACGCCCCTGTCACGTGCGACGAGGACGTCCGAGGGTAGGGACGAAGATCGAGCGATGGTAAACAGGAGTGGGGTCCGGTATATTTCTTGGATGGGAATAGTGGGAAGAATCTTTGGTGGTGAGAGAGAGCGAAGGGAGCGAATTGGTGGGGACGAAGGTCGAAGGAAGAGGGATCCTGAGGATGAATAAGAGAAGAGGACGGAGAACGCGTGTCAGCTCGACAACTCAACTAGCACCAGCCGTCCCTGACTCCCACCTTCCACGATCTCCGCTCCTTCCTCTCGGCCCTTCGATCGCGAAGGCGTACGAGGCGGCGATCCAAGGGAAGGGGGTGCGTGGGTGTCGCGCAGGGGAACGAAACTATTCCAGGGGGAGAAACTATCCATCAGAGGATGCATAGATGGGCCCGTGTCGACGGTGATGGGGACGATTAGTGGATACGCCGGTCTGTGTTTACACGTTGAAAGAATCGGAGCACAGTGGATTATAATCAAAATTCACATCCCCGTATATGAATAATAAAATTGGGGATAAGAATTTCATGAGTTTTTCTTCGAGTTCCAAGATATTCATCAGCGCACTATTTTTCATTTGTTTTCTCACCATTTTTGAGCAACGCTGTGCGTATCGCTCAATTTACGAAAAATTGTTTTCCTTCGGTTTCTGATTTACGGTGATTCCCTGGTCGACGAAATAGTAGATGGTTTCAGAAACGAGCTTTCCTTGCCCAAGATGCTCGTTTGTCACACGTGTGCTGCAACGAGCGCGCGGAAACACGAAACCAACGGAGGCGAAAATGCGAAGAAAGGCAGAACACGTTGACAGTAGGCGGTTGGGTTCTAAAGAATTCGTGTCGTCGGGTAGCCAGATTTCACTACGGTTTTCGGGGACAGGTCGTAAGAAAGAAAAAATACCGAGCATGGCTGTAGAACTAGCGGAAGCCAAATACTCGAGTACCACTTTAGGACGAATCGAGTCGTTTTACACGTGTAGCACTTTTCATTCTGTATTTAAACATAAAGAAAAATAATAGATCCCTCGTTTAGAACCAAATGTAGTCATTATAAAATCTGCCAGGAGTCTGAACCGATCCTTTACAAACTCCAATTACCTGTTCTTCTACGAATTCGAGAAAAGAAAAGTCATTGCAGAGCAGGTAAAACCGATTTCATTGCCAGTCATGAGAATAATGGTTGAAACTCATAGAGTCATTAACTACCCCATCGTCTCGTTACGCTTGTCTCCTCGTCTCTCTATCCGCTACCTGTCGTAATTCTACTCGTACGCTTCTCTTCATCAAGAGAAACGCGTCACGTATCCGGCAAACACCCGTGGTCGGTTATTATTTTGTTTTATGCTCTGCTCCCAGGTACGCCCGTTCACCGGGGACCTAATTATCCTTCTACGAGCGACCAATCAACGCACGAAAACGACAGCCACCTTCGTCCGTTGCCACCGTGCGAGCTGGAAAGCTTCCGACCAGAACGCGTTTTAGGGCGGCGCGGATTTTAGCGAAACGAGCCGCCCTAATTGTGCTGTTCTCGATCGCAAGTTGATGATGATACGACCGCGGTCGTTTGATGGCTTCCTCAAGGTAGCATCAGCTCGGAGCTTCTCTAATGGGCGATTTGAGGGAAACGATCAATTTGAATGCCGCAGGGTATTCGGTCTTGATGATGATGCCCGACGCGTAGCAGGAAGGATAGGGTGTGACTTGGAATTGGGATTGTTTCCGAAGGGATACAGGTTGGGCTGTTAGGGCTGCTTAGGAAATTGAAATTGATGTTAAGGGACGTGGACGATCTGTTATTAACTCTTTAGAACCGACACCGGTATCGATTCAAATTTACTCATTCAAATTTTATATTTCCTCTGGAAAATGTCATTTATTTCCTTCGTTATGTTAACGTATAAAATATGAATTATAAGAAAAATATTCCTAAGCTTCGATGTCTCAATCATGAACAACAGTTCTTTTTCCGATGCGTATTATCAACTTCTTCCGATTTTCCGCGTTCTGAAAGGCTGGACAGGTTTACGGGCGATCGGTATCGACGCGCGTTCGAACACGTATCTCGATCGATAGGTGAACCAGCTTATGGGAGGGAGAAGATAGCAGTCGATGTTGCTCCTATCCGGCAGATCCAATCGATCCGTCTTGACTGAACTGCTGTAGCAGTCGCGGCAAAAAGCGGCTACCTCTCTTCATGGTAGCCGTGTAATCCAGTGTAAACAAAAAAAAGAACGCGTGTTACACGTACTCCTATACGAGTGTACCAGTGAGCTGGCAACAACGCTGCTCGTTACGATGAACGCCACCAACACCATCCTTCCGTTTCATCCTTGCAACTCCTTTTGTCAGAGCTTCCTGGCTTCCACGTCAGCCCCCGTCTTCGTCTCAATGTCGGTGCTTGCTCATCTAACGACAGGGTGATACTGGAGTATCATCGATAACTCTGTTCGATCCATTGATGGACTTTTAGACCGTGCAGAGATGAAAAGTTGACTAGGGGAGGAACGCGGATCTAATATAGCACCGTACGACAATGAAAATTAATGGAACAGAGCTATAATAGAAGACGCAATATCGCGTGATGGAACATGTGTTGGAATAAATAAACTATCCTTCTCCCTTATGCCATCGTAGAAAATTTCATTTACCGACGGAAATCCTTTCATTCAACTGGATTTTAACATCGTCCTAATGCGTTTCTTTCACGGATGTTGGACACGTAACAGGAAGGTTTGAGATGCTACATGGAATCTGAATAATTTCATTGCTAACAACGCTTCGGAACGAGGCATCGGAATGTCGTAAACGTTCGGCTTTTCCCTTTTTCCGGGATTCTTTGATCTTCGCGAAGATACTCGGTCAATAAAGATAACCAGTGTCCAAAGTTAACTCGCGTCATCAGAGTCGCCTGGCGTTTCGATCACGCGTAATCTCAACTTTGTAAATCGAGCAGTGCTGTCGTCGATAAATTATTCGAAAGGAATGACTTAATTAAGCAACTAAATTATGCTGGTAAAATAAAAAGATGCCATTATCTGTATCTCGAGCGGGCAACGAGCCATCCTAGCTGCAAGAGCCAGGGTGCTGACTACGGAAAGGGAGGACTGGAACCCTTTAGCCTGTGCCCAGTGGTGGGAGAGTGGGCCGGGTCAATGATGAGACTCCTTATGGGGGGCCCTACCAGGTACCTGTTGGTCAGGTGGGTCCCACTATTGCTCCATCGCGGTTTCTTCTCTTTCCAGTCCACCGTTCAGGCAATCATCCCTCTTCGTCTCTCTGCTTCTCCTCGTCAATCCCTGGGTACCATCTCCTTTTGTTTCGTTCCAGGCACCGAACGATCGCGAGGATTATTCTTCGGATCCGCTTTGATCTTTCGACACTCTTGCTTCTCATCCAGCCTCTCGAAAAGTTCCCGAAGTCGCGCGAACAGTGATTTCTCAATGCGTCGATTCCTTCTCGGCTTTCCTTTTGATCTAACGCGCTCCTTCTATCCTCTATAGTCCTGAATAATTATTCCTGAATATATATGATGAGGACGAGTAGAGATGTTGCTCCTTAACAGCTTGATTAGCCCGGTGTATATTGAGATTTATCATTCTTTATAGAAGGCGACTTTGAATGCTCAATTGATTTAGGACAGCAAGCGATCCTTATACCGATTCATTTATCAGTTCAACAGATTTATTTCGGTAGTTTTAAGATTTCTACAAAATTGCAAGTTTCATTTATACATCTCTTTCGTAGTGTAAGCACATAACAACTAAGCAATGGTGTCGTGTGTAGTACGTTGAGCCTAGGTATCAAGGGATATCATCATCATTCCACCGTCACCCACTTCAACCAGCGAATCCGTACCCAAACGGACTGTTTTATAACTTCTGACCAGGATGCATCGAGTTGCCGCGTGTACAAACGAGCGGGGCCGGGATTCATTATCGTTAATCACTTCGATCCTCTCGACCCCTTCAACGAGCCATCGTCATCAGCTCGTACATCTCCGGAAGGCCGTTGTCTCGGTGGTAGCTAAGACGTTCGTAAAAGCGGCCAGAGGTTTCACGCGAGAAACGGAACCCGGCCACGGGTGGAAGAGAAGGGAAGCTAACACACCGGGCCCGCAATTCGTGACTTCCCAGAAAGGTGGAGGAGAGAGAAGCACGGCCGCCTCGAGCGGCTCCCTCGTGGTTCTAGCTCATTAACCGTCATCCTTCCCTCCGCCCTGCCCTCGTGGTCCTCTTCTGCACGTCGTTGGCGTGACGGCGGGCCCCTCGAAGACGTGCGTGTGCGTTTGTACGCGCTCATCAGGTAAGAAAGGAGCCGCCTGTGCCGACACGCGGGGCGCTAGGCGCTGGGTCAGTTAGTTATCGAGGAAAGAAGGGGGTCGAAAGGGCCTGACGCGCGTGGTGGGGGTGCCGGGACCTTGTGGTGGGGCGTACAGTCACGTGATGGGACTAACGCCGCCAGCAGATGTACCAATGGTGGGGAGAACGGGCCCCTTTACCTCTCTGGCAACCTCAACGAGCGATCTCGTCGCTTTAAACCGGTGTGCGTCCGTCTGACGAGATAATTTGTTCCTCGTTTCCTGGGATTTCGTGTGCGAGAGACGGCAACGGCGTGTTCAGCCCATTCGAAACGAGCCCCGTCTCAACGTGTACTTAACTATCGACTTCATTTTCTTAGATGCAACTTAGATTCCTTCTAATTACCTTGCTACTTGCACTCTCCTGATGACTGATTGAAAAAGCTTAATAAAGAAGCGTCTTTACGGTTACAGGGTGTTCGGTACCGTTTACTTTGGGAAAATGGAACTGAATGCTTTCGAGGATTCGTTTTCACTCGTTACTATAACTAGTAGAGTTCGAAGCAACGTTATCTTGCAACGTGCTTCGATTTTCTAAGGAAGATCTGTGCGTACCTTGGCATAGGGCACGGTATCTAGTTACAACATACCTGCACGAGGTGTGGGTTGAATTGGAATGTTCAATTCTGTTGGAAACGAATTGGGAAGTCGAAGTCTATCGTAACTCATCAACCAGCCCAAAAAGTCGGTATTCAAAAAAAAGGTAGATAATCAACAAATGGACAACCTCAACAGCGTTTTTAAAGTCTTCAACAATTTTCTCATCCACGAACGTCTTCCATGGTGAAAGACGGAGTCAGGTGTAGAAGAAGAAGAAGAAGAAGGAGAAGAGGAGTGAGAAAGGGAGAGATACAGCTAGAGGTGGCGCGAGGCAGACAGGTTGGTCCGTTCGCCACCCGGGGGCGCCCCAAGGTGGCCGGTGCTCGCACGCCGTGGTCCGGATGAGGACAGAGCGAACGAGGTCTCGTTAGAGCGACGAAGATCAAACGAGACTCGAAAAGACCCGAAGAAACATGGTGGCCTCGCCGCACGCGAAGACCTCCCGAACACGGCTCCTCGACAGACTCCGCTCTTGGGTTCGACAAGTTTATCGATGATGCTTGGCGAAATTTTGTCCTGCAATTTTTAAGGAACTTCATAAATTCTTCAAACTTCAATATATCCTGTTAGAAACATGTTCTTCAAGGTCTGAAGATTATCCAACTCAAGGAAATGATGAAAACCTACCCTTAATTAAATTTGAATAATCTACGACATCTACGTTATTGAAACCTATAGGTAGAATATATTCTACATGTTTAACCTAATTTTAGACGAACGATCACCTCCTTTCTAATTGTACCATCAATCACGCAAAACTTTTGTATATCACACGCGACACGTGGGATTTTCAGCAGGATAACGGTGACCCAGGTTTGTAGAGAAGTCGATGAATATGGAACTCTTTCAGCTTCAAATTAGTTCGTGAATTATGAATGAGAGAAGGAGGATAAGGCTGACGATTGCGGTGATCAGGCTGAACAGGTTCAAAGGGGCGTCCATCTTTTGCCGAAGGAATTCCTCTTCGGTTTAAAAAGGCAACACGTCAAGTGGGAAGACGAGAAATCGGTGGATTCGTTCTGGCCGATACGGATTATCTCGTCCGTGGACAGAAAAATTCACCTGTCTCTTATTTATGTATCCTTCTTTCCGTGGCTGACGCAAACATCTTTGTCGGATCAGCCGCCTCCGACCCAACATATTGCCACGGTCCTATTTACGGTCCTCTCTTACTCTTCTTTTCGGCCATCCGACCGCAACTCTAATCTCGTCCTTATTTCGCCCACTGGACGTCGCCCAGGATATTTCTGTCGAACCAACGCTATCCTAAGACCCTATTCACACCGACGGTTTCCTTCTGTCGCCGTCGGAACGTGTCTACAAATTGTACACGAGATTACTCGGACCGAACTGGTCTGACCGTCCTCTTCGACTGGCTTGCTCAATAATTAGTCGCCATTATCGCGATGCTGTATTTTAATTTCAACCCCAGGCGAATTTAGTTTTACGTGAGATTGCAAACTCTATTAATTGACACATTAAATACTGAAAGTGTTTATTAAGGGCTAGAAGAATAAATCTATATTGCAATTTTTCATATTTTACAGAAAACAAATGATACTTTCCATAAAGGGAAAACCTTTAAGGCTCCTTTTATCGCCTCGATTCTTAATTACTAACACCAAAACGCATACCAAGTCAATTCCTACCCAGCCACTTCCAGAAACTTGAATCGCGTTGGAAAGTATGGTATAGTAGTTTTCGTAGTCGGTTAAACAGTCGGTGGGACATAAAGAGCGAGTGTTACGAGGCTGTCGCGGCAGGAAATTCGAAGCGACAGGGTGGTTGGATGGTCAAGGGGTCGAGAGACTGTGTGGAGGAGGCTTTAATCTTGCGGTGGATGTGGCGCGGGCCCCCACCGTGTACGTATGTCCTCTAATCATGGCTGAGAAGGCCGCCAACGGTCCGGGATAGAGACGTTCCACGGCCTAATTGCTATATATATGCCAAGAAGGGGGCCTTCGACTCGGTCTCGGTCGGTTATGCCGAGGCCCACGGTGTTATTAAACCCTCGGGCCCCGTCCCACCTTCCTACACGTGAAAACCCCTCCCGAATATCCGGCACATACGAAAAACCACGTCGTGAACGAGTTAACTTGCTCTTCAATGTGAATATATTCAGCTTTTAAAGGGATTGATATTGCGGAAGGGTTGATGGGGTTGAAGAATTAAAAAAATTCTTGTTCAATTTTATTTTCTTAAATAAAAATTACTGCAGTCTTATTTACCTTTTAACTAACTGGGATAAAGACATGAAGAGTACCAAGAGTCTAAGTACTCGCAACGTAAAAAGTCTCGTTTCAACAAAATTGGTCCTTCATAAAACCCAGTGCAATCAGAAAGGTACAAAAGACCACTCTCTATACAATTTAACTACACAGCATCGAATCGGATAGAAGAAAAAGGCGCAATCGGTGAAGCGTTGAACCATCAAGATTCCAGGGGCAGGAGATGCGAGCTTTCCACATGGTCGAACGAGGTCCACCGTCCTGCAGGTTAAAGTGTGACTTTCTCCAAAGGCTTCCAGACCTCTCCGGGTTCTCGCTAATTCGTGGACGAACTTATCTCGGGATCTCGTTTGGGAGCAAGCTACTAACTCTCGACACCTCGGTGGTAAATTCTCCCATTCCGGCTGCTCGTGTCCAAGCCGAGCCAGCTCCTCGTTCAAGGAGCTCGCTGGACGAGGATTCCTCGACGCGGACGTATCTCAGCCAGCAGCGTGCAGATCGGCCGGGAAGATAGCCGCCTCGAGACACCCAGCATCCTCTTCAGGGAATCGGTGGCGAGCGAGAGAGGCGTTGGAAAAGCGTCAGGTACCGTGGTAAATTGGGAATTCGTCGATTCTACGCGCGGAAAATGGATCGTGGAAACGAAGGACCGGACCCCCCGCGGACTTTTCACCGTAACCACCATGAGGTCTTTTTTTTCTTCGGCCGTTTTTCTTCGACACCGCTGCGAGACGGGCTCGTTTCTCACCGGCGCGGCACGGCGGTTCGGCGCGAGCCGAGATGAGAAAAAGAAAAGCGAAGAGGAGTGGACGTGGCTTGACGGAGGGGAAGAGAGACAAAGGATGGAGGAACATGGTAAATGGGGCTGTAAATCTGACGGGCAGACCCATTATAAGTTTATTACCGACTTTCCACGACGCGCGACACTTCTTCGGCTACGAGGCGGATTCGAAACCTGTTACACGAGAAACAGCACACCTCGACTTGTAACGGGTCGACGGTGGTAACCGTGCTCCACACGACGCGACGGAATATTAGTCATGTTCGTTTATTCTATCGGAAATGCTTAGGATGCTTTTGTCCTCGAACACCGCGCCGTGCCGCAATCGCCGTTTCGATTCTTCCATTTCAAGGATAATAAAGTTGGGAGTCCAGTTGAGAATACTGGTGTTATGATAGCCGAATTTTTTTAAAAATCATTTTTATAATATAGATATTAATTTAAACGTTATATATAATTAATAAAACGTGGATAAGAAGATTTAAGTCAAATCTTCTTATCAAATATCAAATATTAGACCTAATATCGCAGAAATCCGCAAAAGCCGACAAGCTCAGGTATCACATTAAATGATTTTAGCCTCAAATAAATTTTATTCAAGAATATATATATTTCAATTTCATCAAATTATTAAATATATTTAATAATATATTTATTTCTACGCGGGATGTTTTTGTTTTTTGGATTATTAAAAGTATTTCCTGACTTCAAAAAGGTTAAGAACCACTGAGCCAGAGGCTGATGGATGTTGCATGAATTTCAATTTTTTAATAATGCAAGAATAAATTAAGAAATATTTGTATTTGCCTCTTTGATTAGGCCTTCAAATATTATCTTCAACTTAGAATAAATTATTTGCCAATTTGTCAGGATGATATTTTAATCTATCGTATAGTTATTCTCTTACTGCTTGAAAAAAAAAGAAATCATCAATAAAGATTCAAGAGAAATGATTCCCCGGAATCAAATGATTCTGTGGCGCGAAACAGCCATCGTTTCGGTGGCGATTCGAGGCAAGACATCCTCGTTGGACGCTTCCAAAGCGGGCATTCGTCGTTCCTCGAGCAGAAACGAGCGGAGAGGACGAGAAGACACGACCAGATGAAGCAGCCATCGTTCTCGATTTCTTGTTTGCTTCATGGCGAATCAGAAGGGCCGCGCGGAGCGAGTCCGGGTCCGATCGGGCCGCCTCATTGTTTTTCCATGGCTAAGGCCCCTTCTCGCGGCCCTTATGAGCCTCGAAGGGGCTTAGAACGAGCCTCCAGGAGCGTAAGAAGTTTCGCAAGTCACCCGTAGGGCCCCTTTTGTCCCGTGTTTGCTCTACCTGCTGTTCATTCGCGCCGACCGCGACGTTTGCGCGGGGGAGGAGGGAGAGCAAAATTGATTTCTTCTTTGCTCTTCCCGACCGCCGTTATGCTTGAATCCGCCTAATCCGGGACGATTACCGCCGCGTATCCCTCGGGTTGCATTGCTGAATCACCCGGGAACATGTTAATCGCTGGCTCCTTGTTAGTGTTAGAAATAATTATCTATCTTTCTTTTTAGCGCGACTCGATTCGATGGTTAATTTTACATTGGAATTTTTCAATTATTTCATCATTTGAAACTTAATTTTGTATAAACCCTGTTTCAATGTTGCCTCGTTCAATTCTCAGCTCGAGGAATTTAAAGGGGTCATTTTCCTCGGAACGCCGGCGTTTCAAAAGCTCGAGCCCATTCGTTACAGCGGCTCCGAAATTTTCGGGCCTCAACCTCCTAACCGTGTCGTGTATGAGGGTCCAGCGACGTAATTAGCGCCAGTTCGATCCCTTTGTGTTATTCACGGGGCGTTGAGAACAAGATGATTACCGGCTCGCTAGAGACCCGACACAGGCAGGCGTTACCCGGCCTGTTCGAAAATGAAAAATCGCGCTCCTCGTTCCCGGTCTCATTCCACCTCCCGTTTCCTCTACTTTTTCTCGCTGTTGCCCCGCACCTTTTGTATCCGTCCGACCCCCTACGAACTCGTTCATTTTAAATATTTCTAGACACCTAAGAAACTAAGGGTGTTGAAAAAAATGTCGTGGAACGTGACTATAATTCATCCGATGATTCCTCGTGTGTTTTTCTTTAAAATCGCTAGAATTTCAATTATTTATTGAATCGAGAAAAAAGGAAAACGTATCGTAGAATGAACGGAAGACGATCATTCGTTATTGTCCAAAGGTTGGACACGCGGTGGCGGCATGAAAATCAAGAAAAACGTTGGATTCCAACGAAGCGTGTCACGCCTCGAAATCCCATGATTTCCCATGGCCGTGGTTCGATTCACCGGTCGCCTTTATTGCGACACGTTCCAAGGATTTGGAACGGTCCGTGGAAAAATAGGAACCGGTTGACGTGGATGGAAACGTGCCGACGAGATAGCAGGCCACCGTGGAAAATCGGATTTCATCGTCTGTTTGTTATTTTCGCGCCGCGGTGAAACGTTAATGGACGTCGAACGTACGCGTTGACGTACGGAAGCGTCGATGAGCCTTCTCTCTCTCTCGAGAATCTGAAAAGAGACGAGTCCGTGTGACGAATCGATGCACAGCTTCGGGTGCCATAAAATGATATTTTTAAGAATTTTCCAAAGATTCGATGGAATATACGTTTCCCGTTCAGTTCGCATAGAACGATACTCTGTTTTAATTGGAAATATCGAAACCAATGAACCTTCTAATTTACCACTCGTTAAGAGTAAGTCCACTAATGACACCAGTTTGTCCTTCGATCTAACGTTATCGAAATACCCACTGTCTTACGCAAGTATAAATAAAAAAGAAAGGACATTGCGTAACTACTCGAAGGAAGTGGTGTAAGGTCTAAAACTAGATCAGTAAATGGAACAAAGACATCGTTCACTGTTTCAAAATGAAATTCCAACCATGCCTATATATTATGAATTTTCTCAATCATTATCTTGCTAATATAGATTAAGAATCTTTTTTATAAAAAGGATTTTATTTTGCACTGAACTGATAGGGTTCATTCACATTGAATTTTGTTTACGAAATACTGAAAAACATCCGTTACATGTAATTTTCCTTGCAAACATGATGGATCGATTCGAATGTCGTCTGGCGCGTTCTCTATCCAACTGAACACAGCACCGGCCAAGGATGAAAGGCAGGTAAATCCCGGCAAATGACAGGATCTGTCCCGCTAATGTCCTGGCTTTGTGTCACTCATCACCTTGACGTTCATTCTGTTCACCATGACCCGTCGCGAATCGCAAACTCGAAAACTTTATGCCTGTTAGCGGAGCCGGAAAATCAGGGAAAGTCGACGGACAGGTGTGTGCGTGTACCGTTCCTTCAAAATTTGACATGATGGGGGTAGAAATGGGATGGTGGTTCAGATGAAACGATGCAAAAATAATTTCTGCTTCTGAAGAAGGGTGACTGGGAGTTCTATTCAGATTTTCTGAAACGAGGAATTTTTTGTAATTTAATGTTTAATTTTGCTTAAGATTGTTTATTTATATATAGATGAAAATATTTGACTAATGTTTAATTTGAGAAAAATATTATATTATCCTTTGGAGAATATTTTCGAGAGAAATGCTTAAAATCTAATAGACGAGTCTATTAGTAGAAAAGCACCCTGTCATGTCGCCCTTAAGGAACTTCCCGGATCCCTCATTATTCTTAACGATTTCCGGCAGAGCTTTCCACAATAGAGCTAGCTACAACAGTTAGGATTTCCAAAGATTTTCCGAACAAAGCTGAAGAACAATGTCCGTCGAACATCAATTGGCAGCA
The DNA here is from genome assembly GCF_907164935.1 of Osmia bicornis bicornis. Taxonomy (NCBI): domain Eukaryota; kingdom Metazoa; phylum Arthropoda; class Insecta; order Hymenoptera; family Megachilidae; genus Osmia; species Osmia bicornis. The sequence continues at coordinate 8,835,343 of NC_060218.1, read as the reverse complement.
GTTCTTGCGTCAAGAGCTCATCAACCTTTTTCCATCGGTCAGGGAGGAAAAAAAAAATATCAGAAGAGGCTGTTTCGTTGAATTTCTCTATGAAATTGCTTCTTTCCTTCGCCTTAGTGTGCTGACTTCGCAATTCCATAATGAGTTGTCATTTTGTTAACATCAATAATATCAGACACGTTATTTTTCACCTTGTGTCACATACGTTCTTCAGTTATGTGAAATTTTTATTGTTTCGAATTTTTCAATTACATACACTAGTGGAATTAATTCTGGACACTTAAATTTTTACTTAAATTTCGCGTTTGTTCAAATTATCTAATATATAATCATTTATATTTGTTTTCTAATTTTAGGGCGTCGCTTGTATAAAAAAATCAGTGAAAAGATCATTTACAGCCATACTTTTAATATACAATAAAAATTACAATTTCAACACATCAAAGGAGGTAGAAAAAAATTAATATTTCGTTGGATATCCTTTTCATCCTGTGATTGGTTATTTTACATCAGGCACAAAAACAAAAATAACAACACAGTTTAGATTTTTTTTAATTAAAATTTTCAAACATTTACAAACCAAATCATGTGAAAATGTTAAGTATAAACATTACAGATTACAATAAAAATATTTCCGTATCAATTTAACATAACAGAATATACATTTTCTGCACAAATATGAAATAAAGAATATTTTTATTCAAAGTGTCCAGAATTAATTCCACCATTGTACTCTTGATCGTCTTTCAAGATTTAAAATCAAAGCGTTTAATAGCCCATCGTTACCAAAAACCATCGCAACACCCTTAAAATATAAAACGGAGAAACCCAACACCAAAACAAGTCTCTAAAAAAACATCATAACGAAAGAAGACATAATCCAAGAAAATTTCTCCACCCACCGTGTCCACAAACCCATAAGAAGCGAGAAAATTTCCTAAAAAAGCTGTGGAAAGAAAGAAAAAGCGTGTCGACAGGAATTCAAGGAAACGATGGAGAACCAGGGGTCTATGGCGTAAACGAGCGACCATAAAACGGCAACATTCGTGTTCGAATTTTCTGTGAAATCCTTTTCACGCATCTCGGTTTCGCGAGCAGTGTGAACTGGGCGGGGGCGGAGAGGAGCAGGGCAACGGATGGCACCTCGTTCTGTTCCATAGATCACGACCAGGACTCCTTTTCTGCTCCTTCTTTCAGGAAACAGCACAATGCTTAGCTTCTACGGTATTATACGGGGCCGCAGCTCCGCAGCCGACAATGGATACGAAGTCGGCCATTGTGAGGGTGATTTCAGAACCCTGAGTCGGACCAGAGACTCTCCTTTTTTTCTACCAGGTTGCGAGATGTCTTCATTAACGCTGACCATCCAGAGACGTGAAGGAAGTTTGTTTTTCGATGGAATTTTAATTTTACGATTCCTTTCATTACCTTAATTTTATGTTATTAATATGAATCTTAGAAACCATCATCCTTTGTGCTTGGAAATAAAATTTCCTACATATATCTTTTTCTCGTCATTTTACTAAGAACCAAAAATTCCACGAGAAAGCCGTTCACGCGTCTTCTAAAAATCCTCTTGTGCCTGTGAGGTAGCCGAGCGTAATTTCCATGCTGCTCGAACGATTTGATCGTGTCTGGACGGTTTTATGACGACGATCGATCCCTCCGTAGAATAGAGGCTCCGGACACGATCGTTATAAATCGTCCACACAGGCTGATCACGCCTGGTTTACAAACAATGCGACCAACACTCTGCGTGTCCACAATGGACAAAGTCGTCCGGACGATACACGCCGGTTCGATCGCAATAATTCTGGCGTATCAACGTGATAGGTGGTAACTGGTAACTGGTACCAGGTGATTTGTAGCTGGTAGCCTGCGGTGCCTGGCTAATCCCCACAAAGAGGAACCGACCTTTGAAATTTCTGGACAATTTATTTCGTGGCATGCGCGTCCCGTGTAACGCCATTGTGACCAGAAATCGGAAACGATGCCGATGCTGTCCAGGTCTACCTTTCCTTTTTTTCGGGACCACTGAAGACCCTCTTTCTTGGACACTTCAATGATAGTCGACCGATTTTTGATATAGGTAAAAGTAGCGGTGATTATGACATTTTGAAAGGGAATTTTTTAATCAGAAATTATTTTGAAATTTTCAGGGTATAATGTAATTGAAGAAGGGTTGTTTTGATTTTAAAAAAATTCTTCCTCGATCAAAATTCATCCTCTTTTAAGGAAAGTACAAATTGAAATTCCAAAAAGCTAGAAAACAAATTTTCTTCAGAATTCTTGATAGAAGAAGGATATCTCTGGAAGACAGTTAAAGGGATCCCTCCAGGACCTTTACTCGTATTTTCCTTCGACGAAATCTTATCTGACAATCGGGTCGGAGGGAAGACGAGGAAAGAAAAGAGGCAGCGAGAAATCGGTGGGGGTCCATGGCCAGAAACACGAGGACGCAAGGGTTCCAATTTCTCCGGGCGTGCGCAACGTGTCGCAAAAAGGCGTCGAGCCTACCGATTCCGGGAAAAAAGGTTCGCTTTGACTTCCTTCTGTCGCGCCGGTTCCCTACATCCACCACCGTTTCCGCTTCACTTTTACCGCTCGACATTCCGATGGTAACAATTGCGAATTTTTTTCCAAATTTCCAAAGGTAAAAATTATATTTCTTTTTATAAGATGCTCGTTAATTTCAAACGATTGCTAAGTAATTGTTAATGTGAATTTTAACAATTATTTTGTATAGTCAAATTGTCTAGAATAATTGTGATTTTTTTTTTTAATAAAAGGAAAGGGACGTGTGCCAGGCTGGGTCTCTTGATTCGTCTTGGTACAAGCAATGTCCTGCGAGCTGAAGCACAAAACAAACCGAACCTTTGAGGAGGCATTCGACTCGTGTGACACGGATCGACGTCCACATGAGATTCGAGGTCTCTTTTACACGCGACGAAAGGGCCGATTCGTCGAACGGCCCTCGGACGAGCGGCAACTACCGCAAATGACTTTATTTATACCGTCGTCCCTTATTAGGACTGGCCGAGTCGTGGCCGTGTAAGGTTGTCGAGAAGGTAATTTCGCGTGTATCGGGCCTCTTTTGTCGGGCCACGTTCTTTTTGCCCGTCCCGTCTACGTTGAAATTACCAGCGACGAAGCGTGCAAGTTTTTCGTTCCGAGGGAACGTTACTCGAACGCTTCGAGGCCCGACCGATCCTCGTCCTCGTCGTCGAATTCGTTGGAAAACCGGGTTAGACTACAGTTTCTTCTACGCGTTCCACGAGCACTTGGGGCGTAGCTGGCCCTCTCGCGAGCTGCACACGCTTCGCTCGTGGAATCGAAACGACGCGACCGCGACGTTCAATCTTCCTTTTGTCGAGAAAACGGCTATCGACGATCCTCGACGGTTCCGGTGCCATTGACTTTCGGTACTATAGGATTTTTGTTTCTGCGAGGGAACCAGGTAATTAATCTTCTAGAGCTGTACAAATTTAATATTTTGAGGAAACTTCCGAAAGGCCCCATCACCTCAGGACAACCAAACTTCGGATTTATAGTAATTGAGGGACGAGAAATCGAATGAGACCATTTTCGGAACTGGCAAATAAACCGTTCTCGAGATATACAGGGTATTCTAAAAGTGCGGAAACCCCCATTATCTTGATAAGAACGCATTTCCACGCAAAATGACTAACCCTAATCCTAACCCTAACCCTAACCCTAACCCTAACCTAGGTTAGGTTAGTGATGATTTTATTAATACGCCTTTTGAGAACGGTACCACCGGCGTCACCTGGCGGTGAGTATCATATATGATGAACTGGAAAATTGATTTTTTTCATAAAATAAGAGACTTTTATCTTAGAATAAGAGACAGTGCCGGCTTTTACTTGAGCCGCGTGCAAAGGCGTCTGGAGCCCCCACTCCCGACGCCCAGGGGCCCGCTTTTGGTGGTGAAACCGTCATAGTGTTGAGAGAAGGGCTGTATCAACCTTTCCTTGCTGCTCCTCTTGTTGCTGTAATATGGCAAGGCTGTGCTCGAGACACTGACTGACAATGAGTAATGGGGTACAGTTTTTGATATCGAAGCAATCTGTTATTACCATCAAAGTGCCTTAGACTGTTGCAGTACGAAGTATTTCTGATTTTTATACTAGGATAAAGAAGATGGCGTTCGTTCTCAAGGCACAAATTCACGACCCTTTGGGAACAAAGGCATGTCCAGTCTTCTACTATCTGTAGTCACTACTGAAGGCAGTACCCTCGTCGCCATCTAGTGGTGATCTAAAACATTTATATAAATAATAATTTTTAAATTTATCAAAATCAACACGCGTCACTTTGATAAAGTTCCACACAAAAATTTTCTATAAATTAAAATTAAAAATTGAAATATTGAATTAAATTCACAGTCATTATGACGTGATGTAATTAGCTAAGAAACTATTTGTATTATTCAGTTTTATTAAAATTACGTTGCAGTATACAGACACTAAGTATACAAAATTACAATAACATTAAGTAGAAGAGGTTTCTCGTGGAGACGGTATGTACAACAGAATATATTCATATGTATATCATTGTAAATCTATGTATATGTATAAAATTAATATCTAGGCGTACATGTTGTATGCTGTATGTATAAAGAACAATTGATTTTCGACGAGTTAGTTAGTTCGCGAGCATAATCGCCTTCGTTTAACAAGACAATACCGAAATGGTTCTTTTGGTTAAACGCGATTTTACAGAGAAGAGGAGAGAGAAATAATTATCAGAAAGAAATAACATCGTTAATAATACACACCTATCCTCCGTATTACATTCGCATACGCTACTTACCTATTGAGCTAAATAAAAAAAGGGAGAAGGGGGGAAGGGGGGTGAAAAATGTAAAACACGTACTGCTGGCTCTTCCTCGAGTCTTATTCAGCGACGTTGCCGCGGCTTCGTCTCGATAAAAAATATAATTGGCGAACATTCGAAATTCAATTAACCATGGCAATTTAATTGTCAATCAAGAAGATTGATCGAGGCTAATTGACGAGGAAATGTTCGATGCGACGTCGAGAAATGATGAATCGAACCAGATTCTCAAATACAATATTTAATTAAAGAATTATCGATTTCTTTGTAATATAAAAATTCATTTAGAATTTCAACACTATTTCCATCGAGCTAGAAGAATTTGTAATTTGATTGATCGAATAGATGGGTCCGATTGATCAGATCGTTCGATCGCATTGAATTTACCACGCTGCGACGAAGCCGGGCAACATGACGAGACCCGCCAAAGAATAGACTAAACAAACAAACAATAACAACAATAATAATAAATGTCTGCTCTCGTGAGCGATCGCGAGCGGTTCTCGAATCCGCGGCGATCGGCGCCGTTCACGACTTATGACACTGCCTTCAGTTACGCGTCGATTCGCGTGTAGCCTTTGCGGAGGATCACGAAACTCTTGCACGAAATTTCATTATTTCACGATAATTTTATATATTATTCAAAGAAACAGCATCATTTAAAACACAAATCAAACGTTCTTCCAAATTTCATTGCAACAAACCAAATTTCTAAGCAACGTTTCGAATACTCCGCTATCCATTAAAGAAGAAGAAAGTAGAAGAAAATAAAAACGTGAAAACGACAGTCGGAAAGCTTACACAGCTTTCCCTTTCATTGGTTATATTTTGGCACGGGAATAAGTAACCAGCGCGTCTCTTTGAATCTGAGCTTCTTTGCGTTCGATTAAAAAAAGAGATTTCCGTCGACGGCAAAGAGAGCGCCTGTCGCGATTGAAACGTATACGTTATAAATAAATAGAGCAAAGCGTTGCTCGTAATTTCAATTTCAATTTTCAACATTCAAAATATCTTTTCCCATTTTGAACGTTTTATGATCGAGAAATAAGTTTTCTTCCTTCGAGACGCTTTCCTATCAATAAATATCTTTTTTAATTTAATAAGAATAGACGATTAAAGCTTCATGATTTCGTCTCGACAATTGCAATCGTTTCGAGAAAGAAAGACTCGTTTCCTCTTTTATTTTGAGCATGTGGAGGCTACCGTCCAGCGGTTCCGTCCACGATTCTCCGTCGACCGGATCCTTTTCCTTTTTTTTTTTTTTATAATAATCGTACGATCTTCGATGCCTAGAGAGAGTCAAAGTTTGATTCCCGATCGCTGATCTGGAATAATTAAAAGAAGAACATTAAATAGCGAAGTAAAATCTAGAAATACGCTTGAAAGTACACAAAGAACGACGGAAGAAGGTCGAGTTTCATTGGTAACTTACCCTGTCCGGGCTATAAAGAGGCGGATGCTGAGCCGGAAGTCGAAGCGTGCTTCCCAGATCCCTCTCGGCCATTGTGTGCCCCTCGCTGGCGCTATCCCTGGTGTCTCTGTTGTCTCTCGAGTCCTTGACGCTGTTCCTTCGAGCGTCGGCTACCTTAGTAGGAGGTTGGATGGTCGTTTCCCCACAGGATCTAGCCAAAGTGGAGCCAGCCTCGCCTAAATCGAGCCTCAACAACTTGGTAGGTGCTTGGATGGTCGTCTCCCCGCAGGAACGAGCCAGCGTCGAGCAAAGATCACCCTGAAGATCACCGGTTCGTAGAACCTTCGTTGCTGTTTCCACTGTGGTCTCCCCGCAGGATCTGGCCAACGTCGAATCGGCGTCCATTGTTCGTGTCACTGTCGCTGACACCTGATTAATAAAAGACAGCCGTTTTAATTTCAGAGTAATTACCTTTATAATTAAACTTTGTTACAGAAATTACCTGAAAACCCGCACTAACGAGAGCTCCGCTGGGTGCAGCTGGTGCCCTGACCACCTGCACCTCAGTTTCCTTGCAATCTTTCGTACTGCATACGCTTTGCTTCCGGTTTCCGGTGTTATGCGTACCGCTGTCGAGATAATTAAGCAGTTTGTGCTCCTCGGTCGAGAAGGTACTCATGCCGGATTTATAGTTTTGCGGTGATTGAGGCGCCGATCGATACTTGGCACGCGGAATCATCACTGTCAACGAACGGTCTCTTTGCTCGTCGCTCACTGGAACTGCTGATCGTAATAATTTTTCAAGAATTATTGTAAAAATTCATATAGATTAGATGTAAGATAAAATAGGGAACGAACCTGTCGCAGGAACCATGGTAGCTTTCCTCGGCGGATGTCTCGGTTTACCACTGATCTTGCGAGCTGGCCTTTTAGAGGGCGGCAACGGTGCTATCATCTGCGGTGGTGGGGGTAGAACATGGGGCACATGGTGAGGTATCGCCAGATCCGTCACGCTACCCTCGCTGCTGGTATCTCCCCCAGTTCCAGGAATCATCGCCCTTCTGTCGCCTGTTCTTCGTCTTCGATTCGGCTGACGGAAACAGGCCATACTCACGCACACCGCTAGAAGACCCAGCAGTATCGCCCCGGTCGTAACCAGAGCTATCAGTAACACTGCAAATAGATTTATGGAACCATGAATTCTATCACCCGGAATATAAATACATACGTGTTTTATCATTTCTATGGAAAATAAAATTTACCCTTCAGATTAACCTGGCAACGTTGACCACTGTGCCACGGGAAACACTCGCAGACTTCCTGACCGTTTGTGTTCGTGACACAGTGTCCCTTGTTGTTGCAACTAGGACATCCCAGGGGAGCCTGAGAACAGACACGACCAGGATACGTAGGATTCTCGGACAAATCTGCCCATCCCTCCTTGCACGAACACTGATACGATCCACGTAAATTGAAGCAAGCTGCGTTTTGCGAGCAATCGTGATGGGGACCACCTTCTTCTGTCCTACATTCGTCGAAATCAGTTGCATCAATCTGAAATGAAATGAAATGAAAATTAAAGAATATTCAAATTATACCGAAGAAGTGATATTATTACTTACCACGTCAAGGTTTTTCGAGGCATACACTTCAGTTCCACCTAAGCTATAGTTACTATTAATCAAATATTTCCGAAGAACCTCTTTCAACCTAGTTTCATTAGCATTGTCGCTTAATTGAACGTGGAATTCAACTTTCGTTGGATCTGGTGTAAAGCCAGCTATTTCGAGGCCTCTGTAGATATCTCTTAGATCACTCTGCATCAAAGTTCGATCCAGAGCATCTTTGATTGGTCCTAATAGTCTTCTATAAGGTGTGGACGATGAGTCGTTCAAGCTCGCTTCGTAGCTCACTGGTTCATGTCCGATTCGATCCAGGCCAACTCGCAATGTATAAGTGTAAGTAGCTGTAATTAGACAAAATATGATTAAAAAATTATTGTATATTGTACTCTGTCGTCGATGGGTTAGCAACTTACGTTTGCAAGGACGATCAGGGAACATCCTCGCGAAACCTGGCCGACAAATGCATCTCAACTCGTTTCCAACTTCCGCACACATTTCCGCCCTGGAGGCTTTGCACTCGGGTGCACATTGATTGGAGATAGGTTGAAGGGACACCACAGGTGCTCCCAGAACTCCACCAGCCAGAACTCTGTGCACCTCGTTTCCAACAGGATCTTGCTCGTCTCTTGATACATCATCTCCATATTCAGCCTCCACCTATAAGAAAATTTTGCATGAAACCGTTGCATTATTTAATATAAAAGGACTGTTTGTTAGATTTACCTCTTCAGCGCCAGGTGCCGGTGGCTTCTGATCACTCAGCACCACGAAGATCGAATCGTTATCCACCACATTCTCGTACGACGAAGGTATCCTAGTAACCACCGATTGTAGAATAGTAGAAGTAACCGTAGAAATAACACTCGTCGGACGTAACAGCGTTTCCGTTACAGTTTCCACTGTGGTAGATGTCATAGTATGGGTGAGAAGCAGGGTTCTTGTAGTTGGCGGAGAACCCAGGACCGAAGTTTCCGTTCTCGTTACGGTTGACGTCTGGAATCGAGTGACCTATATGTGACAAATCGCGGCATTCAGAAACAGGATTGAAAATTGAAATAGAAAGGATGATCCTGTATCAAACGTCAAACAGGTAATGGAACTGCAGGTGGCTGGTCGAGTATGTGGTTAGACAAGTAGCGTTAGTTCGAGGTGGTCAAACAGGTGTAATGAAATTATAGGGTAAATAGACAGATAGTATCTAAGGCAAACATTGTATCAAAAATACCTCTTTCGGTTTCGTGCGCATAGTCGTAGTTCCATTAACAGCCTTACGCACAGTACTACTGCTTGTACTCTTCGTCATCTTGATTATCGATCCATTCGTTCTATCATTTTTCAATAAAGTGCTCGTTGCTTTCACGATTGAACTGTCAGTCCTAGTCACCACGCTAGACGAATCCTTCACGCTTGTCTCATTCGTCCGTTTGCTTTCTGTCGTATGCGACACAACCAGTTTGGTGCTTTCATTTTTAGTCACAGTAGGGCGTGGCTCTTTCTTCTGACTCGTGATCACCTGAGTCAATGTTTCCGTGGCTTCCACCCTGGTCGATGGTAGAGTATTATCGTAACTAGACTCCAGGAAGACTGGATGCTCTGGACGTTTCACAGGATTCCTGGGAATCTCAAAGTTATGCGATCTAGTTGGTTCAACATCTCGACTCGTGGACGAGGATCTGCTCGGTTGGATATGGTTCACTTGCAATGGTCTCAGTTTCGTTGGAATTACCATATTTGTGGTAAGTATCGCGGTTGATTGTACCGATATTCTGTAAGATTGAAATAGATAATAAGTCAGCAATATATTGAATTATTAAATAAAAAGAGATTGCTCAGTACCTGGACACCGGTCTCGTGTCGAAAGGCCTCACGGTGTAGATGCTAACGTGCTCCGTCATCCTTGTCTCAACCGGTCTGAGAATCTCAGGCACGTCCACGACAACTGGAAGATCGACAGTACCATGTATGATCGGTATCTTCGATTCGATATCCTGAACCACCGGGATGTGAGACGTGGCTACTGCTGTTGCGATCTGGATCGATCCAGACACTGCCACTGCCGGTCTTACAGTGGCAATCTCGAGGGGTCTGGTGGTCTGTGTCACTGGAGGGGGTGGTACCATGTCCTGTCATAAAATTACGGATATATTGGAACAGAAATATTTATAAAAGAATGAAAAATGAAAAATGATGAAATTCACCTGAGAAAGTAGTTCCACGATGAAAGGCCTGGTGACAGAAGGCCTAGGGCTAGGTGGTACCATGCTGACACTAGGCAGAGGTGCCACAGAGGCGTCCTTCAAAGGGATATACTTAGGGGGAGGTTTTAATCCAGACTCGTTTGCAACCCCAAATGAAAATCTATCCTCCATAGGTCTATTAGTAGTAGTGATATCAACAGGAGGTGGTGACAGACCAACGACATCTCTCGAAGGTATAGGTGGTGGCTTCAAATCCTCTTCTTCGTTGTTATTCACCTGATTGGAAGTTACAACAGGCCTCAAAGGTGGTGGCATCATGTCTCTGGAAGGCACACTCATTCCCTCCATGCTACTCAACATGTCTCCAGTAGATGTTTCAATAGGACGAATCCTAACATTGTTCGAATCAGCCTTATTTGCGTCTGACAATGCAAAGTTCGTCTGATAAGACGTCTCTAAAGTTTCATCATTCTTGTTCTTATCAATGGAATCATTCTTCGTGATCAGCATGCTAGGAGGTCGTTCAGTTTGAGTCTTACTGTCAACTTCTTCACCTATCGCTTCCACTGGCATGGAGATTCTTATATTTGGTCTAGTATCAGGTTTGCCATGATCACTAGAGATGGTTATCGGCCCAGGTACCTGAGCTTTGGGTTTGGTAATGATGTGAGGGTACTCTGGATGGATCCTGGTCCCGGGACCATATTCTTGTTGATGGGATGACACTGGAGGACGATGATTTTCTGAATTCATCTCCATGTCTGACTGAGGTAATTGTTCTTCAGATTTATGAGGAATAGTACTATTCCTGAAGCGAGTCTTCGTGGTTTCTGTCCTATTATCCTGAGTCTGTGAAACCTTCGCACCATTGTCCCAATTTAAATCAACAAAACCAGTTAATTGCAGGTGACTCTGATTCACTTTGTTTCCCTGAGAAACACTTTCATTGGTGAAAGACTCCAGAGTTCCTGGTTTATCCCCATTGGAATGTTTCGTCTGATCTGGTCTAGCTTCAGATGTCTGAGTTGAAACTTCCGGTCTGGAGTAGAAAGGAGGTCTAGTTTCCGCTTTGTTTGCTACAGATGGTCTGGGATAAGGTCTGCCAGGTTTATCAGAGTCGGGCATGAATTGAGGGATGATGGCTGGAGGCTTCAGGTCTATGGTGTCATCTCGTTCATGAGGCTGTGGAGTGGATGTGTGTTCACCTTGCGTTTTGTGATCCACCGATGGTTTCTGGGTACCGTAGTAAGTGGAAGGTACACCTTCAACTATCTCGTAGTCAGGTTTGCCCTCTTTCCATTTGTAACCGTAGGACGTTGCATCCTCGTGTCCACTGTAAACGCCAAATGGTTTTCCTTGGACTATCGGCATCTCGTGGAGTTTGGTATTGTAGTAAGTTGGCCCATATGGTACTTGTGTCGACGTGGGCACATTCTTCTGGGTGAATGGTGCTCCTTGATTCAACCAAGCAGGTTTCTTATTTTCATACTGCTGATGATCATGTTCCACTGGTTTTGGGATTGTATAAGAATTATTATTTTGATTGATTATTGTATCTTGATATTTCACGTGTTCTTCTGAAGCATCAGTTTCGGAATCCAAAGTCTTCTCGGTCTGTGTACCACTCTGCCAGGTCTCTGGTTTTCCTTGATGGTCCGATGGACTCTGATCGAAATTCGGAATCTCAGTATTCATCGCTGGCTTGGTAGTTTCAGGTTTTATCTTGGGTTTGGAAGGATTGTGGTATTCTATCGCTCCTGTGGGAAGATGCTCTTCTGTTCTTTCAGCTTGAGGTCTCAGCTGAACAACATTCGTTGGACGTTTGTTTTCGGGGTAGAAGTGGGGTGGCCTATCTTGAAGATCGATATTCTGGAGAAAAGAAAATTTGTAAAATATTAGTGATTATTTATAAACACAGTGAAAATTGATGTGGACTCTTTTTTACCTGAGGACGAGGTCCAAAAGAAGGCCTCTCAGTGACCACCTCCTTCAATCCATCACCAGGCTTAGCCGTAGTTATCCTAGGTGGTTCATGATGAATCTGAGGATTCGGCGGTGGTCGATGAGACAGTACAAAGGTATTTGCATTCTGATTCTTCGCAGGGGGTCTTTGAGGGACATTGTAAACAGGTTTCCTCACATTCGGCCGTTCAATATAGATCGGCCTGTCCAAAGGACGACTGGTCGTCGATCTTAATGGAGGTCGTGGCCTGATCCTATTATTCACTAGAATTCTTGGTGGTTTCTTATCCGATTTCCAGTTAGTATTCAAAAGTATCTCGTTTCCAGAGTCTGGTTTCGCCAGAAGAATATATCTATGAGAATTGTCTGATGGGTTGGTGGACATTTCTGTCCTCCTTGGAGGAGTATTAGGATCTGCAGGCTTTGGGAGCTTGGGATATTGACTTCGTGGTGGTAAATGATTGTTAGAATGCACGTGAGGAGGATGTGGAACACCTTGCGGACGAATGTTCACCGATTCTGGCCTATGATGGACCAGGATCTCTGTGTGCACGTGTCCTTGTCCACCTAGTGTACTCGAACCATCAGGATGTTTGATCACGTGGACGTCGGATGGCTTCTTCTCGGGTCTTCCCACGGGAGCTTCCAGTTTATCCTGTGGTCTGTCGTATTCAAAACGACCCGGTGACAATGGGATCACTGGTCGCGAAGGATGTTTCTCAGGATTCTTGAAATTTAGAGGTGGAGATGGTGGCACCATGTAGTCAGCTGGGTCCTTTCCATTCGAATACTGTGGCAGATTCTCCACCTAAATAATAACGAACAATTTTTATTATTATCACGTTAAATTATTCAAATTTCAATAATTTAATTACCCCCTGAATTCCAACGAATCCTAATCCAACTTCTGATTCAGGATACGGAGATGGATCATCAAAGTATTGTCCACTTATGTGTGGTTCACTCGTGTCACCAAATATCAAAGCCTGAGTACCACCCTGAGGAATCACTACATTGGCCACCTGGCTTGGTTGAATGTTCACCAACAAAGGTTGCCCCGTCGATCTATCAATAACATGTGGCACTTGATGAACTATGGGTTCTGCAGAAATGGGTTTTGCTTCTGAACTTTGAAGAACAGTAGAAGTATTAGGGATAAGGGGATCTTTCTGGGCCCATGGTGGTCGTTTCTGTTCCTCGGATAATATCGTGGACCATGGTTTCTCCATTGGTGGCTTCGCCAAGTCGATCTTCTGTAATATTTACAATAATTTAAAACAAAATTAAATAAATAAAACAACTTTCCTTAAAATTCAAAAAACACATACCTGATCGAAGTGTGGATGCGGAGGAGCAAGTTTCAAAGGATCCTTAGCGCTCCATGGTCTCCTCGATTTGTCAGGACTCCATTCCGGCTCGTTCAATTTCAAATTCGGATTTGCATACTGCTCGACATTAGGTCTATCCGGAGGTTTCAACAGAGGATCATTCTCCAGGACATCTTGCTTGGAACCCATCCTCTTTGGTGGTAAGGATTGAATAGAATGTAATTTCTGAGGTTGTTTGGGTATCAAACCTGGATTCGTGTCGATGGGCATGGACACTGGTATCTTCAAGTGTTCTTCGTATACTTGATGAGCAGGGTATATCTGTATCTGAGGTCCTTTGTGACCCTGAAGAGTTTGTTGCGGCTGAGAGTCGTCTCGATCGTTCTCCAGGATTTCCAGAACAGGATGAACGGGTATATTGGGAACTGGTAATGGCGGTGGCTTCATACCGATGTGCTCTTCGTCTTCTAAGAATGTCTGAGGTGGTCTCGGTGCCATTTTTCCTGGTTTACCGATTATCACGTCGCTGTTCGCGGTGATCACTTCGCCTGGGGAGATTGGAATGCCGTCTGCTAAACTGGACGCCACTTTGTGACGCGTTTCTATGTAGTTGTGATTTAAGTTCGCCAGGTGGGCACCTTGAAGAAAATACAGGTACTGTTAATTGATGGAACACTCGAGATAGTAATAAAAAACGCTAAAAAAGCTCATTTTTCTTACCGATGTTTTGGCTTTCAGCTGCTTCTATATCTTCTTCGACGAAATCAGCCACAGGAATGTAAATCGGTGACCTCTGCGTGGTTACTTCCTGAACTTCCGCTTGCGGTATCGTGTCGTTTCTTCGACTGGCCGTCGTTTTTCCTTGAAGCAAACCCGCCATAGCTGTGATGACTGGTCCAAGAGCGGACAAACTATTTATTCCTAAAGATCCTAGACTGAGAAGATTGCTCACTTGAAGATCACTAGTGTTCTGACTAGCAGGCTTCTTATTTTGAACAGTCTCCCCGGAAGTTGTCACATTTTGTTCCTGAAAATAATTCAATATTTACCTCAGTTCTAAAACCTTAGAAGTCTCGATATTCAATTGAAATTTAATTCAATTAGACATGCTATTAAATATTGTATAAATTACTTGAATGTTCTGCTCGGAAGGCTTCAAATTCTGTTCACCGACAACCGAAGACGCTTCCGTGGACACCAAGCTAGCAGAAATCGCTTCATCCTTCTGAGGCTCCATCAAAGAGGTCGCTTCCTGGAAACTACTAGTAGTCGTAGGATCGATCTGATCCTCCTCGTCGAAGAAGATGATCGTCGATCCTGTTACGACGTTCTTCACTGGATCAGAGTGATGTGCAGTGGTCAATAGAGCATTCATGTATCCAGCATCCAGTAAACTTGGTGCTATTGATTCCGTGACCACGTTTTCTACTATATGAGATCTTGAAGAGATCGTTGTTGAGGTCTCCCCATCTGGTCCAGCCTGCAAATGAATTTAGACATTGCAATTTTTAATCATGAGCCCAGAGAAAGAAACACTTAAAGTCTCTTCAGGAAAATTACCTGAAGCAAGGTGGTGAAGTAAGTGAATGTCGTCAAATACGTCTTCGTGGCGAAGATCTGTATAGGTTCCGGGGTAGGATTCACCAAGGCTGTCTTCGTGGTCGTCTTCTTGACAGGCACTTTCTCCAGCACAACATCGGTCGAGGTCGCGACGTTGGTTCGAACTATCGTACTACCTTTCTCCAAGAAGGTATTATAATAGGTATAAGTGATATAGTACGTCTTCATCAGATCGGTCATGCTTTCCTCCGTACTATCCAATGCTGTCAAAGTGGTTGTTACACTGGTTGGACGAGGAGGTGGTGCAGATTCTGTGATTATCAGCTGAAGAAGAAGACATAGTCATTTAAAACACTCGAATATTTAATAATCAAAAATATTCTCTATTAACCTGAGTGACAGTATCGCTGGTAGTTTCGATTCTGGTTCGCCCATCCTCCATGAAGGTCTTCTCCAGCATCCTGGTGCTGAGATATGTGTTCGTTTCCGGTCGTGGCGCTTCCGATGGTTCAAGGATCATGTGCAAATAATGTTGTGGAGCGGTAACAGTGTTTGCTATAACTTTCGTGCTGCTCTCTAAAGCATCGTTTATGTTCGAATGATCAGTGTTTAGAGTTAAGTAGGTGTAGGTCGTTTTGAAGACTTCTGTCCGTAGAGTTGGCGACGCATCTAGGGTGACTGCTGCTGTCTCTGAGCCTGGTTTCCGGTGACGTTCCTCCGTCGCTGTGTTGGCTATCACCTTGAATTATTTCAGATTTGAAATGGAGGCCGAAATAAAAGGAAAAATCAGTAGTAAAATATTAAGGTTTTACCTGTTGTTCCGTGGATATAGTAGTGGTACCGTCCTTGGTAATTGTAGTTAAGTAAGTGAAGGTGGTGGTACACGTCTTGGTAACAAATTCATTGGGCTTATCTTGAGGAAGCATCATGACAACCGTGTCGGACAATGTCAGCGTAGGTTGAGGCACAGAATTCTCCCATCGTAACGCCGGTGTCGGACCGGCGACGATCACCTCCACTCCGTTCGACATGACACGAGTTGCCAAGTTGAACCTTCGACCTTCTTCATCTTTCGCTTCGTATTCTCCTGTCGTGTTACAATTCCATAGTGAACCAATTACAAAAACAAATCACGTTTTCACCCGTCAACAATGTACACACGTTACATGAAAAGAAAAATAAGATATACCTGAAATCCTTGAATAATTTAGAAACTGTACAGTTCTTCGCTAAAGACACCTGAATATATTGTTATTCAGACGTTTATAAATATTTTCAATTAACATACGATAGAATGAAAATATACAGAACAGAAAATTTAGTATGTACAATAAATATTCTTCATTTACAAGTATGTACACTTCAAGTTCTATTGTACAAGGGAAAATTTCGATCGCCATAAGCCAATTTAAGTGAGACTCCCAATTATGTACAGTCTCGAGGGGGAAAGAAGTCTTCATTAGTTTAAAGAATATTTTATACATCGATTACCGTGTGGCTCGAAAATATTCCTAATTGGTATTTCCAAGGTTTCATATTAATTTCACTGTTCATCGTTTATTAGCCAATTGAATAATGAAAAATATTCGGGACACACGGCGATCGTTATAGAAAAGGCTCGGACAGCCGGGGTGGCTACTCACCAGCAACAGGAACTGGACTATACACAGACGACACGGGTTTCGTTGTCTCCACGGTAGGAGTGACAGTCACGGTGACGGGCACCGTCAACGTAAGGGTCGTCACTCTCGGTCTGACGGTCGTCGAGGAGGTCACTTTTGTCTCCAGTCCGTTCAGTTGCGTCACCACGTACGTGTACGTCCTTAATCGCGTCGACGTCACCACGGTCTCTGTATAATAAACGCTCGTGCTCGGTTCAAGGTCGGGCGTGGATTGCGTCTCGTGCACGTCGGTCACGGGTTTCGAGGGTAAAATTTCAGGGAAGTCCGGTCTCGAAAGGGACAGATAAAGGTCGTCAGCTAATCCAGCCTCGATGTCCTCGGGTGTTGGCGAGGAGATCGACGTGGCCACCTTCGACGAATCGAGGCTAGGAGTGACCTCGAGTACCACCGAGGTCTTCTTTGTTTCGGACCAGGTGTAGTCGACCTCCAGGGGAATCACGCTCGGTATTTCGATGTCGTCGAACATGTTCGGGCTCGAGGAGTCGTGAGACGTTGATCGAGACGTCTCCAGAGGCAGGACACTCGCGAATGTGGAAAATACTTCAGAGGAAGGTGGAGAAACGGGGGGTGATGTCGAAGAGGGTTCGATAGTTGGTTGTATTGGTTTCACCGTCTGGATCTCCTCCTTTTCTTCAGGTTTTATCGTTGTTTCTGGAGTCTTTTCTAGATTTTTATCTACCGTATCTGGTTTCACGCTTGAGATTGCAGTGTCGGATTTTGTGTCTGTCTTAAGAGACTCTTCAGGGTATTTTGATGAAGAATCCTTGGTTTCTGTCTTTATTGGAATCTGAAGTTCAGTCTCCTTCAGAGATCGTCCGGAATCTTCTGACGATTGAATCACTGTAGATTGAGGTTCAATTTTCTTTATATGTTCTTCAAGGTCTTTCGATGAAGAACTTTCAGATTGAGTTTCAGTTACTGTAACTTGAGGTTCAATCGTCTTTAGAGATTCTTCGGCATTTTTAGATTCAGTTTGAGTTATTGTTACTTGAGGTTCAATCTCTCGAGGGTCTTCAGCATCTTTAGATTCAGTTTGAGTTACTGTAATTTTAGGCTCGATCTTCTTGCTGGAATCTTCATGTTCTTCGGATTCGGTTTCAGGTGTAGTAACGTGAGATTCGATTCCTTTTTCCAGGGAATCTTCAGTATCTTTCGTCGAAGAATCTTCAACTTCAGTTGAAATTGTTGTAACATGAGAGTCAATATCTTCTTCTTCTTCTTCTTCTTTTTCGTCGTCATTTACAAATTCAATTTGAGTTTCATGATCATCTGATTCTGGATATTCAGTATTACCATCAGTTTCTACTTTTTCAGCACTTGTAGTATCTTCTTCAGGTATTATAGTTGTCTCAAACTGTTCCTCAGGAACGTCTGCATCAGTTGTTTGCACCGATTCTGTCGTTTCGCGTTGATTTTCTTCATTTTCTTCTTCAGTTGCAGGATACTTAATAGTCGCATGTTCTTCCGCAATTATCTCTTCATCTTTCTCCAGTGAAATTGAATCTTCAGTTGATCTAACAGTCGATAATTCATCAGACTTCTCAGTCGTTGTTTCAATCATTTCTGTCGTCGTTTCTTCTTTCTCAGATACAACAGGAGCTTCTGTCGTGGTTGTGATTTCTTCTTTATCAAATGATACATCTTCAACCTCTGACTTGGTCGTTGTTGAAACATCATCTTTAACATTTTCAGTTGTCGTTTCCGGGTATTCATCATACGCTTCGTACTCATCCTCAGAAGGCGGGAAGAAGAAGTTAGTAGTAATGATTACAGGTGTATCTGTAGTTGTTTCTTCCAGTACTTTCAATGTACTTTCTTCAACCTTATCTTCAGTTTCTAGATCCTCAGGTTTGCTATCAATAACATTAGGAGGTTCCTTCAACTCAGGAGTGACTGTAGAAGTAACGTCTCCCTTACTCTCTTCTTCTTCTTCTTCTTCCTCTCCCTCTTCAGCATATTCCTCATCGTACTCCGAGGAAGGAGTGAAGAACCCAGTGGTGATAATCGCGAAACTGGGTGTCGGTTGGACGGGTCTAACGGCAATTAGCTTCTTCCTGGTGATTCTAGCCTTCTTCTCGGTAGTCGTCGGTAAAACGCTAGTCGATTCGAGTTTTCTTCTTCTAGTAATCGTGACCTTGTGCCGTCCAATCTCTGGTCGAAAGTTCTCAGGCTCCAGATCACTCTGAATAGAGTTAGCCAGGCCGAGAGTCCTAACTCGGGTCACCACGATCCTTCTAGGTGTATGACTGGCGGTCGTAAAGGAAGAAGAAGGCTCTTCAGTTCTAGGCGCCAGAGGTCTGCGTCTAACGACAGTCAACTTATGCTGTCTTCCGTTCTTTCTGACCACGGGCACGCGTATTCTGACTCGTTTTCTCGGCGCCTCTTCGAAGTAGTCGTCGCCAGTGAGAATCCTGGACGACCAACTACTATCGCGTGCGTTATCAGGGTTGGTTAGCTGGTAGTCGTGAGGATAGTCATCTGAAAAGACGACGTTCTCGCTTGTGTGTGTCATTGACAGATAATCCTCGTTGCATCGGAATTAAATCTACCGAACGGTGGGCGGGGTGGTCGTTAAGCGTCCGGTAAGAGGGCGGGCGGGTAGGTGGGTTAAAGAACATTTGCCATCCAGAACATTCCATCATACGTGGTTTCGTGCACTTAGTAGCGGTTACTCATCGCGGCGGTGTGCATTTACTGCGACGTTGGTCCGGACAAAAAACATAGAGGTACCATGCGTTGAGATTCTTTGTTGTTGTCGTGTGGGCGCGCGTGCGGCGACGGATTCGAGAGGCTCTGTGTTAGTAGGTGGAGAAGTAGAGGACGGAGGAAAGAGAAACGTCGGCTGGGAGAATAGAGAGAAGATAATAAAGACTGGGATAGCGAACAGGACGTGTAATGGAGATCGAGAGACAAGACAACGCGGGTCTCGATCAACCGAAGCTGCGAGCTTTCCACGGTTCCTCGTCCACGGAGACGGCGTTGCCCCCGATCAGGGCCATCCCCGAAGACTCTCGCTATATTACACGAACAGCGACCCGTTGGTCGCTGCGAAACGCGGGAACAAACGGTCGAAGGGTCGACCGCGTGACTACCGACTTACGAGAACTACGGAAAGGTCGTCAGCTTCGATCTAGGTGGGCTTTCATGATTTGTGATGGTCTTAATTAAGTGAGATAACAGTTAGAAGGAAAGAGGAAATGATTGAATGGGAGGTGTCTGAGGGTTAGGTGCGGATGGACGTGGAAATGTGCCGTCCGACGTCACCCACTACGCTCTCGAGACTCTGCGTCGGCGCGTGCGCGTCCATCGAGTCCTCGCTACCAGCTAGGATAGTGATCTCTTCCGGTCCCGCGTGTAACGACGCTGGGATGGAAGGTCGGACCTCCACACGAGCATCCTGGCCAGTATCCCTTCTTCTCCTCGATGAACTAGCCGCATCGCTCACTTTCACGGTACTCAGAACAGTACTGAACTCTCCAGGCCTGCGACCAGATACGTAAAGCGTCACCACGCTGGACTCTTCCTTCGGCGTACTCGAGTGATCATCTTTCTTTTCGTACTTGCCACGACTGTTACGCGGCTTGGACGACTTTGACGGTTTCGATGATTTCTGATACTCCTGTACATCGTCCTCCTCCTCGGAATACTCGTAGCTGTCGTGCTTGTAGTCCGAATCAGCCGGCTGATGCCTCCTCTCTACCTCTCCCGGTAACGTGTTGCTTTGGGTGAAGGGAGGCGCGGCGAACACAGGATCCAGCAGAGGATTAGGGTTCTTTGGCGGCTGGGGTTGCTGAAGCAGCAGCAGCAACGAGTTCAGGTTAGCCGCTGGCAGGGCAGCCGTCGGGGTCACCACCACCGTGTCCGTGATGAACTCTGTCGCGGTGATCACGTCGGTCGAGGTGTCTACCAAGGTGGTCAGGATCTCTTTGCCGCGGAAAGTGAGCGGAATCACGGTGCTCTGTTGCTTGGTTATGGTTGTGACGTAGGAGGTGGTGCGCGTGTTGTACTGGGTAGACGGCGTGCCCTGCGGCTGCAGCAAAGGGTTAGCCTGACCTAACTGACCCAGAAGCAACTGCGACAACAGAATGTTCGCGAGAGGAGCATTCTCGGGTATGGAAGGCTGTATGGTGGACACTACGTTCTCTACGGAGTACACGGTCGTCGGTACGATTACGGACTGCGAGGCCCTACGACCACCTAGGGTGGTCAACGTGTGGGAGAGCCGAATGGTGGGCGTCTCGTGCAATAAGAATCGAGTTACCTCGGTCTGACCTTGTATGTTAGTACCGGTAACTTCGCTAACGATCACTACCAGCGGTCTGCCGTCTCCACCTGTCACAGTGCTGTACTGAGAGGGAGCCAGCACCTCGGTGCTAGGCTGAGCGGTTATAATATTTCTATGTTCCGTGATCCCGTTATTTACAACGGGGATCGTCACCTCGGTGGGCACGTAATGGGTTACCGTGATCGTCCCGTCAAAGTCTGGGTAAATGGTGGGCGATTCCCTAATGTCCTCGCGGGAACCTCGCGGCCTCTGCGAAGAGGATCCTCTTTTGCTACCGTTCCTACTCGACGACCTTGAGGAAGCACGAGACGGGGGTACTCGTCTTGAATTGGACGATTCGGATGATTTGTTCGAATTATTTCGTAACCTTGGAGGTCTTACTCTGTCAGAATTACTTGAGGACCTAGTATTTGATCTGGACGTTGAAGAGCTGGGTCGTTTATAGTTCGGTCTACTCGCGGACGTTCCGTCCTTCTCTCTTAGAGTAAACTGTCTGCCATTGTTGGATGTTGGCGATGGTTTTATTCTGGATGAAGAGATTCTCTCACCATTGGACTGCTTTCTGTTTCTAACCTTATTTTGACTCGATTCTGCGGACTCTGCTGAGGTTTTTTCAGGGCTGTTGGACTTGGAAGGGGGTCGAGAGGTTGTCAGAGATCTTCCTCGGTTATTATAACGCGCGATGGGTTTAGAAGTGACCTTCGTAGTCTCCTCTTTATTCGATGCACTCTCGACAACATCGGACCTGTCTTCAGCCTTTGAAATCGGCTGACCAGGTCGACGGAAACGATTGGTTAATGACCTCAACTGACTTGCCTGTCGGCGAGTTCTTCGCAATCTATTAAACGGTCTAATTTGCACCGTAGGCCTGATAGATTTGCCTGACCTTCGATTAACATTCGCGGAGGATGTCCTGTCTTCGTGTTCAGAACCCTCGTAATCATTATCCGCTATCTCTTCCACAGGATCATCCTCGAAATTTTCCTCGCCCTCTGCATCTACCTCCTCGGGTTCAGCCTGTTCTTCGATAGGTAATTCAGGTTTCTTTCCAAATAACCCTCGAGGAGGAAACAAGCCAGTGTTGCCCTGTCTAGGTCTAGTTGAAACTGCTGCATTACCTCTTCCACGAGCATTAGTGACCTTAGGAACACTCGGTGTAGTAGTTCTACTTAAATTTCCATTTCTTCTTGTAGTCGTGGGTGGCCTTGGAGTAGTGCCACTTCTTCCAGAACTATTCAGATTAATCGGTCTACGGAATCTCAGCAGAGGATTCGTCGATCTCCTCGGTGACTCTGTAGTAGTCTGCAACGGTGTCGTCACAGTCTCTCCACCTTCCACATCATCCGTATAAAGAGTCTCCTCCGTCACCAAAGTCGTAGTGGTGAACTCGTTAGCATCATTCTCTTGATCATCGTGTTTGACAGTCGGTTGTCCTCGAAGTAGGGTCGAGGAGGCTCTAATTGGTGGCCTGTACCTGCTGGACGTGCCAGGATATATAGAACTGGATGCACGAGTCGCAGCCCTAGCTGAAGAACCTCTGATGGAAGTTGGACCACGTCTGTTCCCTTGGAATACAGAAGATGGCGATATTCTAGACTGAGGTCTGCCTCTGGTGCTTCCAATAGAGGAGGCGTAAGAGCTTGCAGTGCTTGGAGATCCTCTTCTTCCAGCAAACCTCCTGGAACCAGCTGGAGACAGCGTCGAAGAGTAAGGACCTATCGGTGAACTGATTCGACCCCTGGACGAGGCGAATCTATTACCCTTTCCAGCTAAAGTTGCTGTTATTGTAGGTGTCGCATCCGTTCTGGTGATGGTAGTCGCACCTTGTGCGCCCTTTCTCTTCGGGTTGAAGGTCGGTCTGCTCCTGGAGACGAATGGCCTAATCGCTGGTGTGAAGGTTCTCTTCCTCGTCGAGAACGTCAGTCTGGACTTCTTCTTAGAACTCTGTCCATCTTCATCCTCGGTCTCTTCTTCGCTATCTTCATTCTGCTCAGAGTCATTATCTTGATCAGGAGACTCGGTGGTTGGATCTTCTGATAAGGAAGACTGGATCACCGCAGGTGAGGGTGATATTTCAGGGACCTCTGTAGGTTTAGTTGGTGGCAAGGTCGATGTTGGCGCGATACTGATGGTTGGAGTTGACAGAAAGCTAGAAGTACTTTCAATGATCTGGGCGTATCTACCTTCGATACTGGTTCCAATTACTTTAGATTGATAGAATATGGTAGTTCCATTATTCTCAATTTGACCTTGTATCAGCCTCACCAGACCAGTTCGATGACCATGAACGGGCGCAATGGTTGCCTTTCTTTCTTCATTAATTTTAGTACTTGAAGTACTTTCAATGACCTTGGCATATAGACCATTTAACAGAGTACCAATCTGTTTGGTGGTGAAATAAATCGTGGTAACCTCATCAGCATCGACCACGCTCCCTTTATTCATTGACAGAACTCCTGTTGGAAGAACTGGAGTGGCTACTGATGAAGATGGTAGCGGTGGTGTCTCTATTCTTGTTGAACTTTCTACGATCTGAGCATACAGACCATCGATATATGTCCCATGGACATCTGTCATGTAATGAGTAGTCGTTCCATCGTTAACCTGACTGGATCGAACCGTAGAGATCAGTCCTATCTTTGGAACTTCGCTAGACTTTGATGGAGTGACTGGCTTCTCTTCGGTTGCCACACTCTGCTGGTAAACTGGTCCATCGATTGCTCTGCCAGTTGCCAATTGCGGGGTCGCAGCAACTTCGGGAGTGGAAACACTAGTGACAGTCTCCAGTCTGCTATTCAGGATTGTCTCATTCCCAATGTACGAAGTTGTAAAGTAGGTGTAGGTAGTATAATATGTGACAGGTTCAGGTGAAATTGTCGAGGATTCCGAGACACTCTGTTCAGAAGGAGTTGTACTAATATCTTTAGAAGTAATCCCAAGTTCCTCTGTTTTCATATTTTCAATAGGGACAACAATGGATGGTGTGACCTCATTGTCAGCAGTGATCTTGGATTTTTTGTCATCGACAGAATCATCTTCGGAGAAGGATGTAGTTGGTCTGTAAGTCATAATGACACCTAGCTCGACGGTAGGAGTGGGTGCGACACCTGGTGTCACCACGTTGCTGACAGTTTCCTCTCGGCTGGTGGTGACAGTGTCGCCACCTTTGTAGAAGGTCGTCCAATAAGTGAACGTGGTGAAGTAAGTGACTGGCAAAGTACTCGTCTCCATGGGTACCACAGCAGTTGGTCTGATGGTCTCAGTCACGACGTTGGTGACAGTTTCCAGACGACTTACGACGTTTGATTCCTCACCCTTGTACATCGTCGTGAAATAAGTAAAGGTCGTGTAACTGGTCTGAAGAAGAAGAGTCGGAGCAGGTTCTACATCGTGATGATTCGATTCAGATAGTTCCTGATCTTCTGGAACAGCGTTTCTCTTATCCATCACATCCAACAGCGTACCACCTCCGGAACTTGAAGAAGAGACTACATCAGTGATCATGGATCCTAACACTTCTCCTTCCATTGGAGGATTCGGTGTTACTTGAGCGTTTACTTCAAATCCACGAAACAGATCAATCTTCTCAGTAGTGGATTCCTGAGTGGTAGGGTATTCCACTGTTGTCTCTGCCTTCATCTCGGCTACTGTTGCAGCTTCTTCAGGAGTACTAGACCCATGCTGCACCTTCTTTGCTAAAAGAAGAGCCTCTTCCTGAGACTTCTGCCTTTGAAGAGCTTCCAGATAGGCTAGGATCTCTGGAGGAACAGCTGGTTTGTCAACAGAGTCTGCCTTTGGTGTGGTTGGCTTCAGGGTTTCTTGAACGACTGGTACCACTGCAGTTGGCTGAATAGTTTCAGTGACAACATTGGTAAACACCTCGGTTCTCGTTTCAATCTCGGTCTCATCGTCAACGAAAATGGTGGTGAAGTAGGTGTACGTGGTGTAATATGTCTTGATCTGTTCCTTGACTTCTTGCGTTGGCAAGGCTGGAGTTGGACTTGGTTCAATCTCAGGAACAGTTTGCTTAGTATCTTCGAAGTCTTTGTTGGCTGCTGCTTCCGTGGGAATATTATGATCGGTGGTGGTGTCCTGCTCCTGCAAGGTGGTCAGAGTTTCCTCAGTCGTCTGTTCCAAGGTGGTTGGGTACTTCTCAGTACCTTCTTCGCGTTGTGGAGTTGTCGAAGGTAGAACACTGTCCGAGATCTTTGTTGGCGCTATTAGACTGGACTCGTCCTTTCCGAACAAGCCAGCAACCACGGCAGACACTCCATTGGGACCAACGGTCTGTGTGATCACATTCGTTTCAACAACTTCACGACTGGAGATACTGGATGAACTCTCCTGGAAGAAGGTCGTCAAATACGTGTACGTCGTGTACAGAGTCTTGAATATCAGTTCTATTTCCTCATCCTGTTTAGTAGTTTGCTCTTCTTCAACCGCACTGATCAAACTAGGAGTTGTCGTTGTCTTTGGTGGTCCAGTAACTGCTGTTGGAAGGACAGAAGTCACAGTTGCACTAGGTAGAATCAATTCCGTTAAATAGCTGACCTCTGAAGACACCACTTCTCTAGAACGTATTGAAGTCGTGGTCTGATCACCGTCGGGGATGAAGAACGTGGTGAAATAAGTGAACGTTTTGTATACTGTAGATGGAAGAAGCTTGGTAGCAAGGGTAATCTTCTCTTCGGGTTCACGGAACACATTATCCTTGCCACCCTTGTGTCCAAGGATATTATTAGAGCTGCCTCCCTTGATGCTTCGACCCTGAGGATCCCCAGGGACTATATCATTAGGAATCTCATCGTCCAAGGTTGGTGCTGCTGATTCAGTAGTACCTAGGACCCTTCTGGCACTCTCCAAGATGTCCTTCAGGGTTGTCAACACACTGTCAGTGGTGCCTCTGAGCGGAGTGGTTAATTCGTTCATTTCAGGAGGAGCTTCCTCGGTAGTGGTGATCACCCTGGGTGTAGTACCTGTCGTCATCTCAAGCGTAGTGTCCTGTTCACTTTCTGGCTCCTCTGTGCCAGTGGTTCCATAATCCAAGGTAGTATCTCCGGTACCATAACTAGCAGTTGCTTCATCAGGGAAGAAATATACATTCGATGACGTATGAATGATCTGTGCATAGTTTGTACCAATATAAGTGCCATAAATCAGACTCTTATAATGCGTAGTGATGCCATCCTTGGAAGTAGTTGAATCCAAGACTTTGAGGAGTCCTGTTGGTTTCAGAGAAGCAGTCTCCACGTCTGGTATCAAGAGCAATGGCTCAGTGGACGTGGTAGTGGACTCAACTTCAAAGTCTTCCGTGACACTGGGCTGAATGTTGGCTCTGTTGATGGCGTCCAGAAGAGGATCACCCGTTTCGCTCTTCGGATCAGATTTACGTCCAGGATGATGCATAGTCTTCTCTTGACCAGCTACGACGCTGGTGGGTCTGATTTGCACGACAGCGATCCCATCATCTGGCCTCAAGGTCGCGTCTCCCTTGATGGTAGTCGCTGGACGACCTGCAGGAGCAGGTGATGTACTTGGCGAGAAGACAATCACCGTTTCACCGACGGTAGTTGTAAAATCAGCGAAACCATGATAGGTTACCGTCGCCAGTGGTTTCGTGTCCAGCTTCTTCTGCACTGCAGCTTTCGGCTGGGGCTTGAAGATCTTCGGCACTCTGGGCCTAAAGCTCTTCGGTTGATCCTCTTCAAAGTTATCGAAACTACTCCCCACGTACTCGTGCTTCACGGTGTAGGTCGGTAGATTATCCGCTGGTTTAACCTTCGCAGGTTTGAATCTTTGGGGATCCGAATTCGGCTCTCTTCTACTGAATATGTCATTCTCTCTAGAAAGTTCATCCAATTTTGTCGCAGCTTTCTCGCTGTCTTCGGAACTCTTCTCGTCGCTCTCGCCATCCTTTGCATCTTCGATATCCTTCAACACCTTGATCGGAGCGTTATCCAAGGCTACTCTAAGCTGCCAATCGTCGCTGGGTGTCCTTGACGGATAAACTACGTAGGGAGTGGGTGAATCAGGTGCGGGATCCTTCTCGTAG
Organism: Osmia bicornis bicornis; assembly: GCF_907164935.1. Classification (NCBI taxonomy): domain Eukaryota; kingdom Metazoa; phylum Arthropoda; class Insecta; order Hymenoptera; family Megachilidae; genus Osmia; species Osmia bicornis. Next base: position 8,808,383 of record NC_060218.1, on the reverse strand, counting down.
AACACCCTACTCGAGGTGGACAGTATCCTAGCGTACAGACGACCATTGTCCAGGGTGGTACCCACTACTTGGGTAGCAAACTCTGTACTAGCGCCGTCCTGGACGAACGTTCTCGCGGTTTTCGTTAGCAGACCGAGCGGGGGAACAGATTTACCGGGTCGTGCCGAGACTAGGAGGACCGTGGTTACTCCTAGGATAATCATCGAGCATGGAAAGATTCAGGATCGTTAAAAAACACCGGAAACGAGGGGGACGATAGCCGAATGGGGGGAAGCACGAGCAGTCAGAATTCGATTTAACGAATGTCCAGTCACAGTTAATTCGTGGTTAATTCGTCCGTGTCGTGTCGGTTCAGCCAATCGAGCGATCGGTTGATTCGAATACATGTATTTTTTATTATTTTTTTATTTATTCGCATTTAGTTTAGATAATGTAGGTCGTCGGAGAGACGGAGTGGCGGGCGGACGTTGGAGGCAGACGGCATCCAGTTGTTGAGAAGAGTTGAAGAGGCGAGGAGCAGGCGGGAGCAGTAACAGAAACAGAAAAAAAGAGACAGACGATCTTAGTAGACGAGTCATCCTGTTGGTAGCCTAGAGCACCTGCTACGTCCCCGTTACCCTGTCACGAGTATCGATTTCCGATCGTCGCGCGTTCACGAACGAATCGTTTCGTTCCAGAGAAACGACACGGTCCTGATCGCGAACGATCGAACACGTTAGCTTTATGTACGTATCTACATCTCGAGGGACCTGACAACTCGCTCGACATACCTTTCGTTCTATTCGACAAAAGAGGTGATCATAATTTTCTGCAGACACGAACGAACCGCGAAATGAATTTCACGCCTAAATAAGTGAAAGTGTATCATATTCATCACGGCTATTCGCATTTTTTTGACACCGACTGACGTCTGTACTGTGGACTTCTTACAGCCTTCAGGATATCATTGAAAGTGAAATCTCTATTTTGGTATTTTCAGAATTAATAGGTACTTATTAATTGTAAATTGATAAGTGTACATGACTAATATCAGAAATATCAAAATTTTTCATTTTTGTATCTCGATGATTTTGATTTATCAAGTCCCTCGAGGCAATAGTAAATCAGGATTCCAGCCCATGTACCCAGAGAAAACGGAACGCAAAATTGTGCGGACAAGAGAGAAACGAAAATAGACACGCAACTACACAGAGAGAAACACATATTTCGTAACAATAGTATATACTTCAATTATTATATACACGGCCGCACCTCGCGTCAACACGCACATCACGATATTTTATTTTTTTTATTTTTTCAGTTAAAGATCGAACGATTGGTGTTGATGTGAAAATAGAAAGGCCAAACAGCAGAGAAAGAAAGATAGAAAGCGAGAGAGAATTGTTGTTGTTGCCGGTAGAATTGCGCTTGAACGCGGTCTTCGTTGTGAATAATAGGCCAATAGAACACGAGCAACGAAATGTATTAATTTCAGGACGAGAGAATTGGAGTTCCATTCGAGTGCAATTCCGTTAGCAGGATACGAGTTGTGGATGCAGGCATGATTAAAGGACAAGAGACTTACCCTCTAGATCCCTTTCTATCCTAGGTGCTCTAATTTCTGTTAACGATCCATTATCTGCAAAAAGAAGAAGGAAAAAATATATTAAAATTATCCTCTGTAAATAATGAAAATTTTGGCTAATCTATTTTTTGCAGGTTCAAAATTTGAAATGAAATTGAAATAAATTCTATGAAATGTGTAAATTCCCTTGTGATCCTCTAATGATACTGACATTTCCATCAAAGACGCATTAGCACTTTTTACCATCCTATGGAAAAAGGTGTAATTCATTGGTCAAGGATACATAATAGCATCTTTGAGAAAGGAAGCTGTGGGTGGTGAACGTAAGTCCTCAGGGAATAATTCCTAAGAGGCTATATTTGGTCATCGAGTAGTTTTGTTCGAATAATAATTAACATATTGACAATTCCAATTAATATGTACTATACTAATTGGTACATGGCACATAATTCTACTGTGTCAGTCAACTTTTTCGAAAGAAACCAGCGAAATAATAACGCTATCAACCTGAATGCATAAACACATCAGCAATCGGTGTAATATTAACACCATTGAGGCGTCGTTCTCAGAACAACAAAGTATACCGTCGTTTTAGAGTGAGACCTCGAATTCCACGATGCTTCGGAGTAAGTAAACCGGTGAACGGACAGAAATGGAACGATGATTGAAGCGAGACAAACGTTGCGATCGTGAAACGTTGAATAAGGTATAGATACGTATGGGAACGAGAGAAGAAGAGGTCTCAGGCTTCGATGCTGAAGATGTCGTCCGGAGGCCGAGACGTACAGTTATCTGACCGACTCCTTTCTTCTCTTCGCGAGAATATCTACTCTTCCGTTTCTCGGCTCGTGCCACGTGCACGCACACGAAGAATAATCATCTGTAATGTACACGCACACCGATCACCCTGAAGAGTTCGTGTAATATCGTGCACTGGGTGCATCGAATACGGTGAATTTATTCCTGAACCAAGGAAATCGATACAGGTGTTTATAAGAAATTGAAAGTAATACTTTTTACTGAAATTTTATTTTTTTAAGTGGTTGAAATTTGAATTTTTTGAATTAAAATAATTATTCAAATTGAAGATTGCGATTATTGCAGGAAAATCTAGTGTTTTGATTTCTTTTTCTCATAGAAGTGCCTTTAAACGAATCTCGATACTCGATCGAGAAGATTGTTTCTGCGCTGTTTCATTTATTCGTCATGCTCGATTTGTCGAGTTCAACGATTTCCCAGAATTTCGTTCGTCTTGAATGGCCGTCTTCTTGACCCGACTTGCCCTACCTGTCTCACCTGTTCACTTCGTTACCCGTTAGCTTTTAGTACCATTGCAATCACTGTTACATCACCATTCAGAGTGCTTTTGAAGATATAACTTACAATCACAATTATCTATAACAGAGAAATGAAATGATCGTATTCTGACCATTTCTCTATAGTAATTAATGAATTCTTTGTTCACAACATTTTTGTTTATATTTTTAAAATGTCATTAATAAGCCACGTGTACAGAGATCATATCGCGAAATATTCAAAATAAATTAATATTTATTAAACCATCGTCTCGATTTATGTATATGAATGCATAATCAAACGGGTTCCTTAAAAAATTTCGTCATTTGATTAGCAAATCTGCAACCGTCTGTTGTCATTAATTTCATCAGTTCGGATTTAATTTAAACGTCAGTTATAAAGCAAGATGAGTCTATTTTCAATTTCCCAGTATTCATGTTACTTTCGATTGATATTTACATAATTATATCTCAGTTATCTGTTTTTAGAACATTATGTAATTAACAAATATACATACATCGATAATTTTTTAATTATCACAAGTGCAAAGAGTTAATTATTAATAAAAATAAATGAACTAAAATCTTATTAGTAAGATAAGCAAGCAGGAGTAAATCGTGTCGAGATAGTTGCACTGGGCGTATCAGAAGTGGACGGTCAAAAGTTGACAGTGACCGAACCAGATGACATCCGGTTATACAACGGTGGCCAATTCTCGGTATTCCACCAATCGGGACCGATGTACTTTCATGGTTCGAGGTCATCCTCGTTCAGGTGCATTAGGTCAGCTGGTCGGCTTCGAGACGCCCTTCTTTCCCAGACGTTCTGGCCTGGGGCCAACGAGGGCCATTTTATGGTCCACGCCAACAGGGTCATATTATTCCTCAATGGCCATTAACAATTCCCACTTATCAAAATGCAAAATGACTGAATATACTTCGAGAACCATCAAATAACCATTTTTGCCCAAATAACGTAGGATCACTTCAGGAAAGTATAAATAAATCATATTCGCGTGACGAAAGAGGAAAAGGTACAAAGCTGATCCTGATGGTAGACAAAAAAGATTCCATGGAAATATACCGTTCGGCACGACTATGTACGTTTTATTTCACTGCTTCCACGTCACGCTCTAAGCTTCCAGGCTCGTACGAATTTCGAGCAGATCCTCGTCTAGCATCGAACGTGACCACGCATACGGTGCAACGTAAGGTTTCGCCAAGCCGCCGACACGCTGACCCTGAAGAAAAACGTGTCGCAAGTTTCAACGATCACGCTGGACAACGTAACCCAGTTGGCGTTCGATCGAAAAGGGGAAATCTCACTTTCCGCCGTGGGCGAAGCCGTTTACCCTGGATCCATGACAATCCCAATCGACTACCATTAAGCATAATTAATATCAGCTTTCCTAAATATTGGGTACGATCTGAAATTTCGAAGCTTTCGATATTTAAATATTATTATGATTTGATATTTGTTAGAAATCGTCTGGAAACTTTAACCCTACGCACCGACGAGAGAATGCAAGGCTCTGATGCATCGGCTGATGAAAATAGAAGATGATTACTCTCACTTGCTCAATGAGTTTTTCGCAATCAACATTTGCGTTGGCATGTTTAAAGATTCGAGGGTGGTGGAGTTCCTACGCAAGGGTTTTCTTGATGAACGTAATTTTTCATCGTTCCACGTTAGAGAGTTTTATGATATAATACCGTCCCGAGTATCGCGGAGATAATTCAACCGTTAAGCTTCAAGTTTTTAGCGTTCGATGTTGGAAAGGTCAGTCTGGTTTTCTTATGTAACCAACCGCTTGGACATTTTGAAACGGGGTTTTCTAAGACGCACGGTTAGAAAGTGTTTCTGTTAATCCATAGACTTCGTGTTAGAATAATTAAGTAACGTTTTGAAGATGGAAGATTCAAATCGTAATCCTTCGAAGTGGGGCTATAAAACATTGAATATTCAAAATATAATGTTTGAAAATTCCATAATTCAAATTTTTAAGTTCATCTTTGAAATTTTGTTAAGTAAAATCTTACAGGAAACGGAGAATCGACTCAACGATTAGGAATGCGTTTGTTTTGCATGTCCCAAGCACAGAGGGACATGAAATCCTGTGCATTCAGAGAATGGAGCAGGTTCGAGAGAGAAAGTGTTCAATCGTGGGAACCGGTAACAGTGCTATCAACGCATTGCGACGTTAACTTCTTTCGGAATCGTTTTGAGCACCATGCAACCGCTACTTTTCCTTCTTATATGCATGGCCACCGTGAAACGTTAATTATCCGCTCGTAAATGCTGGTTTGTGAAAACGTGCCGCCGTCTACGGTTTACAAGACACTTTTTCTTCCTCGTTACAACGAAGACAATGCTAAATTTCCTAGTAGGTATATGTAAATGAACGAGCAGCGAATGGTTTCGATTTCTAAATAGTACACGATAGAAAAAACAATTTTCTCTTTTTTTTTTTTTGATTAATTAAAAATTTTTAAGAAATATCTTGAACATTGGGAGTTCGTATGTCCGTCGAACAGTGTAATCGCCGAACCGAGCCAGACACGTTGTCCCTGATCGAAAAAGGCCGCGGAAAGAGAAGCAAAAGGCAATCGCGGATACGAGGACTGCATTTAACGGTATTGCTCGCTACTCCACTTCGTCAAGTGGCTTCGACCAGCCAACGAATCCTTCTTCCGACTCCATCGCACGATAATGTATCGTTTTAATCTTCGTCCTTCTGGCGGGTAAGTACTGCTGTGTGCGACTCGGTGATATCACGGATCGTGATCGATTGCGGCTCGTCGTTTTGCTGAACCGCCGTGTTCGGATAGCTTTTTGCCACGAACTCTCGTGGTCCACGAGATTAATGGTCCTTGATAAAACGGATCGAGGCTAAAGTTGGTCGCTTCAAAAATTCTTGCTGAAATCAAGGATTCTTAGAGAAATTTATTTTCTTTCAGCGAGGAAAGGAGCGAAAATTCAGCTCTAGTTTTTTCTAATAACTTTCTAAATATGATTGTTCTTATTTTCATTTTTTTTTCAGAGCGTTGGAGATGATCAAAGAATGTAATTCTACTTTTGAATAAAATAGTACGCCCTGTATATTTTGCACTGTTAAAAGTGCCATTCTCGTTTTTCAAGTGACATTTCGAGTTGGAGTCGATTGGAATCAGATACGAGATTAGAGGGGAGAACGACCCTGACAAGACTCGTTGTCACGTTTCGACCTTAAGGTACAATTTCACGCGACATGTTACTGTCACGATGGGAAATTTCATGTTTTCGCGTGACATTGAAAATCATACGAACATTTTTGTTCTTCCAATGTTCTAAAAACGTGACTTTTAATGTTCACAAAATATCAAGACTTCTGCCGTGACATTTTCAAACTAGAAATATCAGCTGAACGATAATTAATTAACTCGATGTTTGATTACGTTTGAAATGGAGGAATAGAGAGTGAAAATGAACCTTCCTATATTTAGCTATATTTCTGCGTTCCACGATTCGTTCAGTGGAAACGAAGTTCACGCTACTTTCGTGGAAAAACGAGCAGTCTTCCGGCGTAGGTGCAAATTAGAGAAAGCCAATAACAGGAAGTGCTCGTTGTTCTGCGACTGTTATGCTAACAACCATAAACCGAATGATACGAATTTAAGAACAACGACAACGTATGAATCAATAATAAAACTCGATAAATTTATTACCCACTTTGATAATTTTAAATTTCAAATTTCATCAATAACAATATAGCCACTCGTTTTCTAATTAAACGCTCGATCATCGGGGTCACAATAAATTGTGGGAACGTACCCAAAGTGCTGATTCAGTGTATCGTACTCTATTCACACGATAATAAAATTATATTTCGTTTGTTTCATAATGCCAGAGCAGGAATAATTATCGAAGTGTATACAAATACGGTGAACTGAATATTCATAATCCAGGTTAATGTCAGTGTAATGTCACTCACCTTTGTTGGAATTTATAAATATCTGACAAGGAACGGTTTTTATATGTTCGTAAAAAACCATGAAACTTTTCCTTCAAAAGTTTTCTTCTATCTATGATAGTTTCCGAGATAGCCTATTGTAGCCGAAACTTTAGGGGGTCGTTTCAACCCCTAAATATGAAAACGGGAAAAAATAAAAGAAATACGTATATCTTATTTTTCAGTCCTTTAAAACATCCAAAAATGAAAACAATCGGAGACGGACGCTTAAAAACCCTTCCTTGTGTAAAAAAATATATGACAAAGTGATTGGTGAATTGATTTTCATCAGAATCTTTGGACGAGTTATCTCGTCGTAGATGCGAAAGGGTTAATCAACACCGATTCTCCGATTACTTGTCGGATCATTGAAATCAAGAGGAAAGTAAAAACTAAATAAATATTGTACATCTCGCAACCATGGTTGCCAAGATGTTGACCCAATAATTGCGCGGAGTGCATTCAGGTCGGCTCCATTCTCGGCTCGTGTCGTGACGCAAATCGTCGCTCGGTCGAAAGATGCAAGAAGCGGTTTGTTGCGTGGCCAAGGGAACCGTGTATATCCGTCTGTCTATCCGTTTGCTTGACTCTCTGACACGCTGTCGGTCACGTGCATCCGACAGCTCACGTGGCACTGGTCATGCTTCGTGTGTAACACCTTCGCTACTATGTTACAGGCTCGTTCAAAAAAAAGTGCAAATTCTTCGTGTCAAAATGGATTAAAAATTTTTTAACCATTCTGCAATTTATCGTTTAGTTCCTGAATTTTCTTTGTTGATTTTCACTTTGGTGTCAGAAAAAAGTCATCGACACTAGACTTTCTATCGAGCCAGAGAGAGGTTCTCCGTTCGATTCATACGAGAATCACTGACCCAATTCGCAGGCCCATCGGCCGTGCCTTCGATCCACCTGTGCCCAGGAATCGACGGAGGATACGCCTTCTTCTGCAGCTTCCACGGCGAAAGGTCTGGCCTTGATTGTTTCGAAAAGCGCCGCGAGTGTTTTCAACCAATGGACGCTGCGATTTCTTCGGCCAACGAGAACATTCTCTGTTTTTCAAAGATCTTTACTTTCTACTTATTTGATTAGAAGAGACTTATCTATCGAAAATAAAAGAAAAGATCCTTGGACCATGAATAACAAACGTAACTGATCTTATTTTCTAGATGAATCATGCATCTTTAAGCGAACCTACGTATGACCATGAAAGCGTTAAGTAATCTTGAATTTTTATCGAAAGATTTACATCACATCCCTTTAGTCGATTGCGTGTGGGAACGTATTTCAAGAAAACAGTTCCTTCCCTTCTCAAAGATTGCAACCGATATTTCTCAAGAGCGCCATATCCATTCAGAGTAATTCTAAAGCCAGGCTCTATTCGTAAACGAGCTACCGTTCCATTTTCCACATGATTTATACCGCAAACTACTCGAACAGTGCCATAATTATCGCTGTACTATCCAGCGGCGAATTATCCCGTGAGCTTTTCAAACATCCGTGGATTAACACGGTGTGTGGCTGTCAGCCATGTGCGTGCACCAGGAAAACACAAGCCGTTTTTCACGCTCGCCGTTTCCGTTCACCCGTTCGAATTCTTCGCCCAACGATCTCGCTGAATCGTTTCGCGAACTTCCGCTAGCTTGTTCGATTCCGCAATCTTCGATCTTTCCGAGAAACCTTCCCAAGAATTTCCATTTTGACTTCGATATTTGTTTTCTTTTCGTGCTCACTTGAGTGAAAAATTTAAAGGTCAAGGCGGTAATTAGTTCGCGTGCTGTAAAATTGTAAATGAATTATTATCGCGGAACTTAATCGCGGGTGAAAGAAATTTTTCAAAATTACTGGTTCGAGGGGTCGCGCCGAAATAATTGGAGGCGATCTTGAGGTCCGGCATAGATCGGCCATGCAGCTTGATCCCGATACGCGAAACTTTCGAGATAAACTGGTTCCCCTGGTACGCAGATCGGAATTTGTCCCCGATACATCTCATTAGCTTCGTGCATCCTATCAGGGGGTATCGATAACGAGCAGCTTCACATTCTACCTTTGTACACTCTGTATCACCGTTTTCATTAGACGATCGTTTTGATAATAATCCGGGTTTGCGGTCGGTTCTGGTTGGACGCTTTGAAGCGTTCCAGTGAATTACAGCCATCGTGGAAACTCGGATATTTCTTGAACGCGTACATTTACCAGGGCGTTATTTTAAAAACATTACCAGTTTAACTGTTTTATATCATTTTTCCAAGAAGATTTTTTCTGTTTAGAAGAAAATGAAAATGTGCTAACTAAACAAGACTTTCAACAAAAGATAAGAACGGGCGGAAATGCAGTTGCATTATTTCATTATTTAAGCAGCTGGTTATATTCTGTCCACTAATTACCCGAAAAGAAGAAAGTCATCGAAAGTCAGCTTCGCATAGACACTTAAAACAGTCGTCCATGAATAATTCATCTCGTTCATAACGAGTTTCTATTTTGAGGTTTCATTAACTCGATAACAATACGCGGTGTTAGCTACTGATAACCGCTAATCGGACTTTAAACATGACTTTCAACTTCCCTGATTCACCTCGGCATGTAAATATTACCTGGACAGAGGAATTTATAATTTTGTACGTTTTATCCAAAGATTATAACCAAAATATGATCCTTTGATAGTTACTTAATTTTTCGTTTACAAAAATAAGTTAACGTGCACCTGGTAAACAGACCATTACAAATTACAAATCAAACGGCATGAAATTTATTTTCACGTGTCATTAGTTACGAAAGAAGAGCAGGCACGAAGTGCAATGGCGTGTGTACTACAGTTCCGCTATGCTAATAAATAGCGAGGTAAATGAGCCGGTGAAAAGATAGCGAAGAAAACAGGAAGATCAAGGATGTGACAATTCGTTGAATAGGGGAAACCGATCTAGGACACGGTCAAATTTTTCGAACGATTAGCGGCGCTTAGATTCAACAGCTGAACGCATGCACGGTATTCGAACGATAAGCGAAATACATATAGCTTGTTTCGTATCTCTTATCGCGCTCGTTCCAGTAAATCGGGAACGAATCGTTTCATGGAAACTGAATTTCGTAATACGCTCGCGAGGCGTTTCGCGAAGCTGAAATCGTTCCTCTTTTATATCTTGTTCTTATTCACCTATCCACCGTTAGATTTCATAGTTGTCTGCACTGTTCCGTGATCGTTCTAACGTAATTCCTCGCGCGTGTTACGTTTTTAAAATTCATCATCGGACAGGTATACGTACTCTAAAATTAGCACTTTTCAAAAATAATTGCATAGAGTAAGGTTTAAAAGAATGCCAAGAATCGATAGTAATTAATATTCTGAAGGATTCAGGAAAATATTTCAAATGATTCTGACGTAACTACGAACCGTGAACATCTCCAGTTGAATCTCTCGCAGATTTTCTTCTTTTTTTTATCTCGCATTGTCATTTTTCTTTTTCTTGTTTTTCGTTACCCATCGTCAGATGAAAAATCGATCCACGGACCGTTACGAGTTCGGCTCCGAGAGCTGAGAAACGAGTGTTACGGGACGACGAGCTCGCATCCGCCTCGAAATAGGAAGCCTTGTACGACGTACAATGAAACAATGAGATTGTTACGCGCGAGGAAGGAAAGGCAAGAGCCTGCTGCCCTCGAAAGGTCCCCTTTCGTTCGCCAGTTGATCGGTGAAACTTTCAGTAAATTCTCCAGACCCTGCTTGATAATTCTTCTCATCGAAAATAGCGCAGTCAATAATGGTCCGACTAGAATTTCACACTAAGGTGGACCAAGTCTTTTAATTTTTCTAGCTATGTTAGGTATTGGAATTCTGGAATTTTAGCTCCATAGGATTTCAGAATCTCAGAATAGCGAAGCTTCCATTTTGCACCTTGGCTCTTAAAAAAAGTGCACTTGCATTTCTTAAATGCATCGTTGCATTTATGAAACAAGTGAAATGCGAGAAAGAAGCAGAATTTTTCTGGAAACTCGATTGCATCAGTAAATTGAAAAGAGACCATTCGAGCGTTATCATGCATCAAGCCAACAATTATCGACAGTTTCCGGTTAGCCAGCACCCAAAGCACCTTTTACCTTTGTATCCAGCTACTGTTAGAGAGGCTGAATCTCGCCACGATCACTTTGAACTCATTAGATTTACGTTTCTTGTGTCTGCGGTCCATGACCCACTTGAGCATTCTCCGTAATTAGTATCTTTTTGTTTTGTTTTAAAGAAGCGGTGAAAAAAAACCGCGAGGTGTCGAAATCATTGCAAGAATAATCTAATAGGATAATGGTAGCCAGAGAAAAATGGTAACCAAAAAATTAGAAAGATCTTTAATAATTTCCAACTATCGAAACAATGGTGGATCGATTCGATCTCGAACGAAAGATCGATGATACCGGATGAGACCGTTAATAATCCTGGGGCATTCATTCCCCTCGAGCGAACCACTGGTGAATCCTCGAGAGGTATTAGAAAGTGAGTAGAAGATATTTAGGTTACACGGTATCATTAATTGTTGCCAGACGAAGCTTTGATTCGTTATTAATTACGCGTTTTGCAAGTGCACATACCCTGATCGAGCAAGGTGAATAATTGATAGGTAATTTTTACGATCGGGGCTGTTATTAATTTCCGAAGATACGAGGGGAAGATAGATTTCGTAATTTTGTTGGTAAGATTTCGTTAAATTATTAGGGAATTAACATTTGAACTCTTGAAACTACCAATTCTTGTTTCGAAATAGGGACTTCGAAACTTTTTCCTCGGCCTTCAGAGTCTTCCTCGCACTATACTCCCTTATATGTAGATGCCAAGGATCTGTCCGGAGAGTCGGCGACGCACGGTATTTTGGCTTTATAAAGGCAAGTTCAATATTCTCATAAATTCTCCAGACTGTTTCATTAATTGAACGATACGCAGCTATGATCGAATCAATTAATACGTCAATCCTCAGCTTATCGTCACTTTAGTCATCGCTTGTCATTGATGATACAAATATCAAGGCGTGGTTTACACGTTCGATGAAAGTGCATGGATCTCACTTGGCTCGGTGAGAGGAAAACACTTTCACAATTTGTATCCTTCAAAAATACAAACTTGCATTCAATCAAAATTCATTTTTCTATTACTTATTCAAAATCATTGTCCATGTTTCTAAGATTATTAATTCCTTACACTAATAGCGCTTTTTTAAGGTGCGATTAGAATTGTAAAACATCATTCCTAACGTTCCATTCAAAGCTTTTCCAAAGTGAAAATCTGTTTAATGTGTCTATGATGCACTTCTGTAATGTGAACACGCCTTACTATAGGGAAAGTTAACGTTTTCGTGTTCGTCGACCATAATATACGGCGTAAATATTTATGCGACTGATTATATGCAGTAATAGAGGATAGATGCTGAAGACAGAAAGCATTTTCGTGCTACTTTTACCGTGGTCAGAAAAAGGTGTGTATCTTTAACCACCGCTCTTTATTTGTCTTTTAAATTGTGGCGACTCATTTATCACATTTCTTATTTATTTGTTAAACAAATACACCGAGTACTATAAATAAGTAACGGAAAAGAAATACACTATAAAATCTTTCATTTTTGTAATTTCCAAATCAAGTATGCAAAAATATTTGACTGTGTTTCCGAATGGCCCCACCAAAATTGCGAACTCAGGTTCGGTATATAACCTAAATTGACTACAAGAAACCGATTAAAGTTGGTTTCAGAGCTGGATGTCTTACCGTTTTCGAGATATCGTGGTAAGGTTAGGTTAAATTAGGTTAGGTTCTGTGCATGCGCAGTATCGAATAGCGCATACGTAGTCCCAAAATTGTACAAAAATTTCTTACCACGGTATCGGAAACTTATCCAAATATTTTCTCTATTAATTAACATTCAGTAAATTTAATTTCGCTGTAAATAACATGTTTGAAAGGCGAGGTCTATCGGAGGCATAGGATACAGGAGAAACCGGCAATATTAGTACCGTGCTCGAGAAAAGGATAATCCCTCTTATCTGTGTAAACATTGGCGGCAGCCATCGGTGCCGAAGCGCGACCGTATATTTATTTGTTCCTCAGCCTTTCTCGAGTCTAGACACGATTGGAAAGCCCAATAAGCGAAATTTTTCCAAAATCAAATGTATCGGCAATTTTTAGCGCGCGATTAACGTAATGTAAATTTCCAGCTGTAGATTTCAACGACCCACTTATCACCTATTTATCAATCGATAGACTGTTAACCAAATATTGACTCGAATCAACCTGTCGGTTCTTCAACCTGACCAACTTGGTGTTTTGTGCACGTGGGTCCAGATGTGGGCCGTGTCGTCCCATCGAAAACCACATAGCCCGAGGCCCATAACGGGTCGGCACACTGACTCGTTCTACCAACACCACTTCGGGTAATCGGTCGACACGAAACACGTAGTCGGCTAGCATGCTAATCGACCCCTTTGTACTGCCTCAGCTGCAATTTGCATCGAATTTATTATCTGTCCCTCTGTTCCTTTCGTTTCGGTCTTACTTTCGAGCCTGCACCCGGCTCGTTATCGTCTCCTGTTCTTCTTACGCTTTCTTCAACAACTTAAATCAAACTGAACTTTTTCTGTTTCTAGATCTAGCAATAGATCTGTATGATCTATGAGGATGTTCGAAGGAGCTGGTAAGGACCTTCCACAACGCGTGGGTGGATGTTAATCGTTGGGAAAGGATAAGTCTGGATCCAAAGGATTGGATTTTTGGGGGGAAATTCTGTAAGGAAATCTGATGGGAACTTCAAATTTATTATTTAGTTAATCACAAATCTATAATGATTGAAATTTCATATAATGAACATTTAATGAAAGCGATCAATCTCTAATACAAACTTCATTAATATCTTTATGTAATCAAATACGGCGCTACTTAATTTACTCTACATTAGAGAAATTTCTCTAGTTACGTAACGCAGATTGTTTTTTGCTAATCAATGATGTGCAATCGATACTGGCATAAACTAACGCCGAATCGTGCGGATACACCCTTTTTCCACGTGTGTCAACCAACACTTTTCCACGATCTTAATGCGTATTGTGGGAAAGGAATCGGCGACTTTTGTTCCCAGGAAGAAACACTTGCCTTCTCTTTATCGAACAATGTAAGGGTATTTTTCGCGTGAAAGGTAGATGAAAATCTATGACTCATTCGTACTCGGTAAATTATAGATTAATTGCGATACTTCGGTGATTGCATTAAATTCCCTTGTCGATCCACGTAACCGCGACGTGGCGTTGGAAGAAATGACGGTACGCGATGTGTACATACTCATTGATGCAGGTAGCGAGTAAATACGTCCCGGTGTGCCGAGGGTATGGCCAGAACGTAGAAAGGCACGGTATTTGTGTTAGTAGGTCGTTTATGGACCAAGCCTATAGAAGTTCCTTGCCTTCTAACAGCGGGAATCTCGTAATGACACATCACCGATCTCCGTCGAGGCCGAGGGAATCGATAGTTTACAATTGTCCTGGCACCGATCCTTTCGGTAAAATTTAACAAACAAATCATATATAATTGCAACCAGCTCTTGACAATCTTCCGAGTTGCTTCGCTGTTGCCCTTCGTTCATCAAATTTCCGCGCGGAAACGCAGCGAGTGTGAAAAGCAGCCGGCGGATCGCACGAATCGCGTAACGTGCGATTAAATTTAATGATTCCGAGCGTATTTAACGAGAAATCGCCGCGGTTGCTAGCCTCTCTATCGTGGCCAACGCTCGATTTCATTATCATAGACACGGATCGTACATCCCGCTTCGAGTGAAAACGCTTTCTACCGATCGAATCAGCCGGATTCCACGAGATCGAACGATCCTCAGGCTATTAATCTCTCGAGATTCCCTCTTCCCCACCCTACTTGCAACAGCATCCTCCTCTGGGAAGACGACGGCATACATTCCTCTTTCTGGCACGAAATTTGAATTTCTTTTCGACTTTGCTCCAAAGAAGATGCTGGAAACGTGTGAATGAGGAAAAGCTGACTTCCTGGATGTTTGACTTAGGAATATCGATGGTTCTTACGAGGCTTTGTGGTTGTTTAACTCTTTAGATACCGCATTCCAATGTAATGACTTTCTTTTTTCCTTGCAGTCAGAGGTCCTGCATATCTTGGTAATAATTATTTTAATGAATATTAATGATTATTTATGCTATTTATAAAATTCTCTTTTTTAATCTGTGATCCACGATTAGAATATTATGATTTTGTTTTCGTATTTTCACAGTGATTTTATACTTAATGTAACAAGAGTCCATAACTGCGAAAAGACCAGTTTTCGTTCTTCGCGCATCTCCAGTACGCATCTTCGCCCTGATTGGCGATATTCCCAGAAGAAGTGGACAGCGATTGGCGGAGAGCTCGCTGCGTTCCCCCACCATCTTCCAACCTGCGCGCCTTAGTTATGGGCTCTTGTGACATCAAATATATGTTACTGTTGATTTAGCTTCGGAATACGCTTGGGTATTTTGATCGTTCTAAACTGGCAGGAGCAGGCATATTTAGAATTGGGTGTCCGAAGGAAGGGATATTTTTGACCTTTGCACATTTGGTGCGAATGCATAGTCTCTGCATTTGTACTCGTACACCCTCGGTTCTGACCTTTTCCTTTCTTGCCCGTTTTTTATGGCATGGGTCATTTTTTAGGCTATTTTCCTCACTTCACTGCGTTCCTTCTGCGAGGGAGCATCGTCAATTTTAGTAATCAGTTTCCTGTTATATCTTGTTAAACTTCTTTAATTATTATTTTCAATAAAGTTACACTTCGAAGCGAATAACCAACAGTTACAAGAACCACAATTTTATATCTATTCAATGATTATTTACAAGTATAGCCTCGTTCTTTCAAACTCTCTAAAGCTATTCCACTTCCTTTTGAGGTTCGACTCAAACAAGGAAATAGAAGCATCTCTGTACATCGTTGAATATATTTCAAGGAGAAGAGGCTTGTTAAGAGGATTTAGGTGATCGAACGTCGACGTGGCTAACAAACAGTAGGAGGATGCACATGGTAGTTTCTCTTGCCATAAAACGTGTCAAAGGTCGTGGTTATACGTCGCTACTTTCTCATCGATTCAATTTAATCCTCGCGTACACGTAATCTAGTGTAGAGGATCGCACGATAACGTATTTAGAAATAGGTGAACGGATGCTTGCCTCGAGATCATGCGGTTCGATCAGACCTCGATTCGGCGGCACAAAATCCAATGTGACCCACTGTGGCCTGTTTATTTGGTAGCTTGTCAAATTGGGGAAAACATAAATTGCAAGCTTTCGCGACAAAATTGCCTGTTGTCAAACGAGCACCAAGATCTCTCGTCAGAGACAAAATCATCGGTTTCCATAACACCACACTTTCTGATTTTTCGAATTACATCTCCGTCTCATCTTCAAGATCATCTCGAAGCATGACTACTTTCACAGAGACACTTTCTCGTAGCGACCCTTCTCCAGAAAACCAGCATTAGAATCCTTGGTGAAAAGGATACTTGTGTTCAGTTACATAAGTTATTGGTTTCACCTACGCTAGAAAATATGCACACGCAAGTGCACGATAATTGTCGGGGGCAATGTCTCCCGAGGGAGAGAGGAAAACAGAGATGAAAGTCCCTGTCAACGGATCATTGTGACCTGCACGAGAAACGGGCACAGAGAAATCGTGGTTTGCTTCGGAAAAATCGAGAGTTATAGGTAAAATCTTGAGAAAAGGCACGCGTTGTCCCTTATATGTGCTCTTGCGCTAGTAAAGTGAAGATTCCTCTTTTGCAAAGGGAAAACAGCTGATGATTTTCCAGATGAAAATGTGTACTACGTTGATATTGTTAAGTAAAATGGTATTGAGAATCGATGAAACCGTGATTCCTTCTCTGATCATTTTCTTCGTCTTACATGGTGAATTGTGAAGGGAAACCGGCGAACTTTAACCGTGAGAACCTTGGAAACAAACGTGACTCTTCAATCTGGTAGTCAATAAATTTCTATAAAATTCTCTATCCTTTCTTTCTTATTTTGAGAAGATTCAAAATTTGAAACTTAGATCTGAATAAGTAACGACGTTTTAATTATAATCCAGAGCAATTCTAATCTAATAGATGGAGAAGATCGAAATATCCTGAGACCTCGTTGCCTCGCCCACGAAATCAGGTTCGCAATAACGCGGCTTGGCATTCGTGACGAACGATCGAGTGAGAATTCACCGTTTAACGATTCAGAGGAGAGCGGTTGGATGCCAGGGAAATATCAATGTTCTGCGAATGTTGAATTCAGATTATTCGAGGACCAGACGAAAAACGTGCTTCCCTTCTGTTTCACGTTGTCGATTTCCTAATAGTATCACATCCAAACAGAATATTAGGTCAACAATGATTACAGTTTATCATATTTAAAAAGAGAAATTCGTATAAATCAAATCTGAATTATTCAATTCCTGTAAAATCTTCAAAGGCTGAGGAGAATCGGAATTTAGAAAATTTGCAAAAATTTGCAATTTTCTTGACATCGTTCAGCTGAATGCAGTTTTTGCAGTCAATGGACGTTCAAATATTATCACGAAGTTAAGAGTGACGGAAAATGTCAGTGACAGGGGCGTAGCAACGTGAGGAGCATCCTCGAGGATCGTGCACTTGCACTTTCGAAACGCATGCCAACGAGAACACGTAAACCCGTGGACGTAGAATCCGACTGGTTGGAATAATTTACCGTAATCGTCTTCGTGGATCGCATTCGCGCCTGTTGCCGCAATTATTTTTAGCCATTCACGACGGGAATGCATCGTCCCCGCCTTTTATGAATGCAACTCTCCCTTTTCATACGATTTCAGATTATCGACATCAGCTACTTGTATTCATACCTTGTGAGAACATTTTATGATTAGATTCATAGATGCTGAACAGATATCGCGTCGAGTATCTTGATGTTTTTGTATCTTCAATTAGCAGTCATTAAAGTTCATGGATATTGATTCTGCAAGATGTTATTATACTATAATAATTTCGAAGATGATCGATCTAAACTTATCGCGTGCAGCAAATCTGGTTAATAGAATCTTAGAAATTGCTCATAAATTTAATTAAAAGCAACCTCGATCTCCTCTTCTTTATCTAAAAATCATCCGAGTCAACGAACGAGCAAACATTCTGTACAATCTTGAAAAGCAAACTCTCGTTTGGGAATTCTCCGGCGTAATTGCACGGTTTAAAATGAAAAGTTAAAATCGCGACGAATCGTGAAAGTCGTTAATTAAAATCGTCTTCGTCATCGTTGATGATAAGTTCACTCCAGATCTCATTGTCAGATTTGTATTCATGCGCTCTTTCGAATTTCGTAAATGCTCATGCGGGAGACGTGACATGATGGATCTCATTGTTTCGTCAACCAGGGAGTAAAATTAATCAGAATTCAGTCGAGGTGATAGTCGCACCCTGGGCACGTTTACAAAGGAAATTATATTACAAAAGATGATGATGAAATTCAACGACGCACGGCTTTCTTCGACGAACAGAGGTGAACGAAATTTTCCATTTTATCCTACCAATTATAGAAAAGCTACTTAAACAAATGACCAACACTGTTACGAGGTTTGTTCTTGCTGAAAGGATGACGACTCGAGGGAAAGCATGAGAATTACGTCAATCGTCGACAAGGATCCTCAGTTTCCCAGACACTTTCTACGCAATCTTCGAGGCTGCGGTTTCGCATCATTAAGAAGGGGTCGTATGGTACCCAGATGAAGCAACGAGCAGTGGAATAATCGTTCCTGATGAGTATATTAAAACATGGCTATCTTAGTGCTCGAAGGCTCCAACTCCAAATTAATGAGTTTAATAATCAGAAGGGTGGAAATATGGCTCGGCCCAGTTTAATAATAATGAAAATTTCAATTTTAAGAAATTTTTCAATGGACCTTTCGTCGAAGTTCAGAAAGAATCGTTGACTTTCCCCATCTTCGAGAACATCTCACTGGTAACGATCGCGTGGCACGAACGCCGATCGGATTCGATAAGCTCCGCAAGAAGCAACCGCGTGTGCTTCTCGAACCATGTAAACACGGCTTTACACGCGAACGAGATCGCACGCGTGTCGATCGCGACCCGACTGCTTTCGTTTCACTGGTTGCTTCCTTTTCATTTCCTCCCAAGTCTTCCGAAACAGCTAGTTTCAAACGATATCCTCCAACTAACGAGAACCAAAAAATTTGAACAATTCAATTATATGAAATTTTACAGTCTTCGTTGTGTGACCGAGTCGCGAAAGAATCGTCGCACAGTCGGCTACGATAATTGCCGTACTGTTTCGCGACGATCAATGGTCCCAGGATTCGTGAAGGATCCCACGGTACGCACCGGGACACCATACCCGACCACTCATTATGGTGTTTTCAGCGCAGAAGAAGAAGCACGTCTCCACGCCACGTAACCGTTATTATTTACTCAGTCGGTCGGTACTTTCATCCTTATGCAACGAAGCTAGATCCTATCTGCTTTCCTCCTCTCGTGTCAGCTCGCCTCTCCTGCTGCTTTGCGAAATCCTCGACACTCGCTTGGGAACACGGGCTGCTTCGTTCGACCGGATTCTAGAAACGGATCGCGATCGATCGGAACCGATTCATTGTTTGTTTGTTCGTGAAATCGAAAGAAACCTCTGTGGGTGAATTTCATCAATCTAAGTGAGTTTGTTTCGGTTTTCGTTGTGAAAGTATTCGGTCGATTGAGAAAAGTTTAGGATGTGCATAATGTGCTTTCTGATGTTTTTTGATTAAAATAAAGTGCCGGAATTAATGACCCATCAATGGATCGTAAGCAAAGTTGAAATTGCCGGCTTCGTATAATAATGCATAAAATTTTCAAGTCTTACACAAATTAAAGCACAATTTTGTTATTTATTTGGACGTTTCTCAATGGCGTTCGCGTAACGAACGACGAGTTAAACATCTCCCCGCTTTCCACTTAATTGTTATCCAGTTCGTTAGGCAAAGTGTCTGAACGAGCACGGCGGCCGACGAGAAATTATGCAATCGAGTGCAACGCGTCCATGCAACGAGCGCATTCAATTCCTCGCCACGTACGCGCAATCTTTTTTTTTCATACGAGTGTCAAGACGACCATAAAACTGACGATCCTTCGAAGTATCTTTCTTCAGAATTTCAGGAATTTCAATGAAACGTCAACGAGAGCGTTGAAAATGTGAAGAAATGAGTGACGTAATCGCGTACCATTTATAAAAACAAATTAATCACCGTTAATATCTTGATTTTATACGAAATAAAGTTGGTATCTTGAGTCACGCTTCTATTGAAACGAATTAATGACATATGAACGGCAACGTGTACACGTAATTTAGCCACTGTGGGTTCGTGTGTCTGTGGGAATGGAACACAGGTAACGTGCGACAGGTTTCTGTCCCCACTATTACCGCTCGTTACAATAAAAATGGGGCCAAAATGTTAACCACTTTCTAGACTGGCGAGAAGCACACGTTATGAGACCGACTAATTAACCGAAATTCATTCCCCTTGATTAACTGATCATAAAATCTCTTCCTGTTTTTAGGAATAATCGTTCACTAGACCTTGTTACATAAATTCAATTCCACGGAAGAAGAGAAGCCTATTGACCGCCACTGAGGGTCATTACAGTCTATTGAATAATTAAAAATAAAAAGGAGAAAAGCAATTTTGAATAGCATTATGATTACAACAATAATGCAAAATAGAAAATTTGAAATTTAAATTAAAAAATTGTGTTACATTACGTACTTTGTTAGAATTTAATTATCTTTACAAAACAAAGTTGCATCCACGGGATAGTTGCATGCAATCATGTTCACTTTTTATTCCTTCTGCAAGAAATTAGTCAGATTTTTTACCTGAGAAAACACTCGCAATCAGTTAACAAGTTGAATTCGTGCATCTGTACGATAATGGAGGTAGTAGCTGTGCCAGTGAACATCCACCTGGTATCCCACATTCAACTAACAGTAAATACAAAGTCGTCTGCGATAGGACATCCGCGAGCCATGGTATTCTCGTTAAAAAAAAAGACACGTATAAACTCGGCCATCTAGCCACCTCTGCGACACGCTCCAGCGAGAAAAGCGGGAACGCCGCGCCGAGACGGCGGCGCGGAAGAGGCGTCGCGACGGAGCAATCGCAACTTTTCAAGGAAAAATGACTCCACTTATAATTAACAATTATGCCAGGATACCCAAAGGTTTAAAGAACATTAGGAAAAGGAATGCGGGTACGATTGGTCGAATTCGGTGCGTCACGCCTCACGCGCATGCGTTCTAGATTATCGCAGGCTATTGGCCGATGCAAGTCATGATTGTGAATATAATAATTAATTAACAAATGAACTAGACCTATGTGGGCGTTCGCAGTGTCCAAAAGCTTGCGTGAACGTTCGTCGTGGCAGGAAAACTTGTTACAACCGCCTGGACACGAAACCGGAAAGCCTCTCGAACCGGTAACAACAAATCCGAGGAAAAAATTGTGTTACGTCAAAAGTCAGTCGGTTGGATCGTTTAATGGCACCAGATCGCGGAAAAAATCAATATAAAAGCGAGTAGATCGACTGATCCATTGCCATTTGCTGTAAATTGGAAGGCAAGAAACGGTACTGCATTTATTTTAAGAAGAATACTTTTCGCATTCTTCATTTTAACATCGATGCATTAGCAAGATTGAAATGCTCAACGATAAGTTTATCTTTTATTAGCATCATTCCTCCGTCTTCCATGCAATTATTTGCATTTCACAGAAATCTATTAAGAAGATCGCAGAATTGGGCACGCGAGGAGATATTCGAATAATCTCTAATTTATATAATGACACGAAATGGAATGTCAACCCGTGTTACAGTGATCGTTCCGTTTATAACGGTAATGTTTACGCGGAACCAGGGAACCTGTCGTTATTCGGTGAAGCCGTGGAAAACAATCGTAGGTTTAGAAAAAAAAAACGAGAGTTTTCAACGCGGAACGAGCAGTCGTAATGATAGCCTGCAATAGCTGGTTTTAGCTAAGTGCTAGTTACGTTGCTTCTTTCACTCTACGAAATAATAT
The DNA here is from genome assembly GCF_907164935.1 of Osmia bicornis bicornis. Taxonomy (NCBI): domain Eukaryota; kingdom Metazoa; phylum Arthropoda; class Insecta; order Hymenoptera; family Megachilidae; genus Osmia; species Osmia bicornis. The sequence continues at coordinate 8,786,447 of NC_060218.1, read as the reverse complement.
TTTAAACGATATCTACTATGTTTAGGTATCTATTGCTATGTATGTACATTCGAAAATTTGACACTATTTAAGCGTTAAAATATAGGATAGAATAATTTATAGTAGGTCATCAAATTATTAGAGCCACTCGCATAAATTGACGATTCTACATAAAAACATAAATTAATTCTTAAATGAAAACCGAGTTAAACAGAGTTCCTGTTACTTTTTTATGATGTATCGATGCTTGTAAAATTATGATACACGGTTGAAAAAAGTGAAAGTTCTTGATTGCCCTGGAAATTCTCTGGACCTCAACCCCATTGAAAATTTATGAGAATATTTATTACTAGTAATAAATGTCAACTGATTGAACGTTTGACAGAAGTATGGGCTAGAAATAAAGCAATCAAAATAAATTGCTTAAAATTCATCGAAAATATGCCGAAAAAAATTGAGGCGTAAATATAATCTTTTAAATGTACTTATTTATTTTTATCAGTATTTTTTGTATATTAATAGTGAAGAATTATTGATTAAAAGTTAAAATTGTGGCTCTATTTCTACACAAATATGAAAAACCTATTTCTCATACCGTGGCTCTAATAATTTGATTACCCACTGTATACTACTTCAATTAGGTAAACATTTTAATTTTCACTTATTGAATATTGTAAAATTTAGTATACAACTGGAAGTATGAATAACGAGTAAATATCAATTCAAATTTTACCGCACATACGTTTCTCGCAAGTAACAGGCGGGCACAGATATTCTATATATAAAAGAGCTCCTCCTATTGGTAGTCTTTTGGTGAACGTCGAAGGGAAAGGACAAGAGGAAGGGTTGTTGTTTTTTTTCCTGGGGAAGCCTGATTTCAGCGCAGTTATACATTAATTTCTTTTTATAATAGGAATGAATATATGCCCTTTATAGGATGTTTCAGGTGCTCAGCCAGCCGGCAGTAATCGGAAACAAGTTTTTTCACTCGGAACTTACTGACCGGCGCGGCGTCGCGTCAGCGTTTTATAGCTCACCCCCATGCACCCCGCTTGAAGCTTACTCTGACATCGTTTTTCTCCCCTGTTTTTTGTTTACGATGTGTGTGACCTACTTTTTCTACGTCTTACTATTATCCATTCATCACTCATTGATGACTGCAAGTTTCTTTACAGACGTGCAACTCCGGAACGGATGGTCCTAACGACTTGCAACAAAGTGTATTATTATTGTCATGCTTTCTTCTATACCTCCGATATAATTTCGCGTGATTATTTTTACGTTGAAAATTAATTATATTAGAAGGTGAATTAATATTATAGCAGTACTCGAATGAAATTTATACGGGAGGTTAGTTGCTAACGTGTTAACACGTGACATTTACTTTGGAACCGGGTTCTCTCGCGTCACAAAATTGTTAAAGAAAAGTTCCGAGGTCAGTGATAAATGAAACGCGACCAGGACCGGTTCGATTAGTGGACAAAACTCATGGCTCCCTTTCAAAAGCTTGCTGTTCCTTTCTGTCGAGTGATAATTACTATTACTATTAATATACAATCTTGAATCGGTGCCAAATCACTGGTGATTCTGATCAACTAATACAATCAAACATTTTCTTCTTTTCCAGTAGTATTATTTTAATTTGTAATCAGCACATGTACATGGAGAAACAGATCTCAATCTCTTCTTCGACTTATACATATTTGAACTTGAAAAATTTCTAAAAGAAATTAAAACGTTGGAATAATATTTCACGTTTGAATTTTTCAGTATAAAACAGCCATTCGTGACGGTTCTGCGGTTCTTGTGGATTTAATTTCGATGCCTAAAGCAATAATAATAAGTGGACCGTAATTACGATTTTAAATTCACTTATACAGTTACCAGCTGCAATTTCTACCAATCGTTTCGAGTTCAACGCGTTCACGTTCTGACATTGTAAACGTAGAAACGGAACCGTAGGTTATCAGATTGTAGAATATAAATGAAAGGAAAATGCAATGTCAGTCGCTGAACGCAATATTTAGTTCGCTGAATCAAGCAGAACTGGTATCTCTGTTTTGTTTATCTTTTTATCTGAATCGTCCGTTCATCTAAATGGTATAAAGTAACGGTTAGCATACGGGATTGCATAATGCACTTTAAACGTAGAAATGCAACCGTGCCGTGGCACCGGCACTAATTGCGGTCGCAATGGGTTGCATGTAAAAAACGCGCATTGAAAACCAACATGTACGTTCCAGGTACTTGCTTCGTGGAAGCCGTTTCAACTCCCGTTTTGCTCCTCTTTTTATCGTTTTTTCATTTTCAACGAGGAAAAATCACTTTGATTTTTGAATATTCTTAATATTTGGTTTATTATGCAGAATTGAAACGTTTAGATTATTCTAACGTTCGGGATAATCAGATTTGCTACGGTATCGTTAAAATATACGAGAGCTACTGAATATTCAATAATTATAGAAAATGAAAGTAGGACGTTTACGTTCATGGTGTTTTCGTCTTTTCTCAGTTCTGCTATCAGAATCACGACGCCGCGTCTCATAATGCACAACGCGTCGCGATGCACTAAACTAAACGACGATGGGTCGTTAGAAAAGCATTGTGGGTTGAAAATGTGCACGTGGGTTGGCAAATATGTCACGAACGTACCAAGGCACGCCTGCAGATTTCCATGGAGGAGTTGGCCAAGTTATTTGTTTGTCCACACAAGAATACTTCTAACCTTTTACAATTTAACTATAAATTTCTACATACCCCACCGTGTTTTCAACATAACAAAAATAACTACCACATCCGTTACTAGTCCTTGAAAATGGTGAATGATTAAACATCTATGCTTTTCGACAGAGTAAATATTTATTTTCCTTAATTTACTGCGGATTTAATAGCCTTGCTAATCGCGGCTATCTTCTATCGTTTGAAAAATAAAAAAATTTCTAACGGTATGCTCGGAATTTTCACGGTACAGCGAAGAAACCCCTATTTGCCCGCATTCCCCTGTACCACAGACAAGCCGCTATTATCTGTTCCCAGCTTTCGTTTTATTTTCCAAGCTACGAACTGACACACGGCGCAACGCTCACGAAACATCTGCGATTTCTATACGCTTGAACGATCATTCGATTCATCCGTCGAATACTGAACGGATCGAGATCCGTTCAAACATACACGAGATTCTATGCGAGCTGCTTTTCTGCATGTTTCGCGTTCCAACGCTCGGGATTTATTTGATTCGAACGTGATCTCGGGTAGATCTAGAATAACGTGGCTGCTCGATGTCGAAAGAATTAATTTTTTGTTGGAAGCTACAAGCGATACTATGTTACAAATGTTGTTTATTCTTACTGAAAATAGAATACTGGTCATAGGTCTGCGTTAATTTGGAGATTGAAGCAATTATAATATTATAATAACAAGCTCGTACTGGGAGAATTGCAATTTTTATTTTCTTATTTTAAATAGACTGTAACGTGTCAAATACAATATCATAGTGTCCGTTCGTCTAGTGAAAAATCACTGACTTTGGAGTCCAAGTTTAACCGCAGCAAATATCATAAATCTAATTATTTAATAAAAGCGTTAAAATAATTAACATAATCATCTAATAAAAGCTTTAGAATTTTCAATAATTTATTTGAAATTACAAAATACACTAGATGAACGGACACTATGATTGATATTGTACATGTGGGTGTCATATAGTAGGCGACATGTTACAAGTGGGAGTTGTTACGCGACTGATTAGTTATCTTATTAATGATTACATGAATGCTCGCATTATCAGCTAAAATAGTGAAAATTCATTTTACCAACTTTCTACGATCCCCCCACCCGAATCACCCATCGATCTTACAAATTAAGGTTCAACGATCTCAGGAACGCAACACAATTTTCACGTTGCCAGGATTTCCTTCGTTGCGCCGTTTGATCGCACCATTGGCCGCGTATGACAAACAACTTTCTACGTTTCTTGCGTAACGTTGTCGGCAACGTATCAACGTTCGTTCCTGAATTTCGTACCTGTTATAATAGCTATAATATTTAGCAACACCTGGAAAAATTCGTCACCCTACAACTCGCGCGGATAATTCAGTGACTCGATACACCGTGTAATCAGTCTACTACTTCGAGACTTAACGAGCTGCTGCATGGAGTAAGAGAATCTTGAACCAAGCTCTGTACAGTGTGATTTAGGACCGCTGAAAGGAGCGAGGATATTTATAGGTACGAAAGGATTGCAGCCGGATACGAGCGAGCACGCGCGTGTTACCGATTCGTAACGCGAGTAGTGATAGCTTAGAAATCATTTTGAGTCATTTCAAATATTCAAAGTGTCATATAAATGATGGTTTTTCTTTTTAAAAAAAAAATGCAATATAGAAAAAGAAGATACTACACTTCGCTATAATACTTGAAGGAATCGTTAATAATAAAATAAGTATAAAATGAAAAATTCTCGAAAGTGGAACCTTCTTACCTCACAGTGCTATTTTCCCTAGTAAATTTATCATGGTTAGTTGTGTAATTCCAAATTTGAATGTGATTGAATTGCTTGACAATTTGCAACGGTGACTATCTAATACCCATTACTAGACACCGTGTAGTTTAGTCCTACCTTGCGGAGAATTCAAGATCGCCATTGCTATTCCGCATTCCGGCAAGGATCGCATACTTTTACCGTTTTGCACGTGGACAACGAAGCGTGTTCCTAGAGATTTAGTCTGTTTTCTCCTGTTATCGCGCGTAATGACTATCATTAGAAGAGGACGTTACTCGTTAGACTTTCTTACTTAGCTAGCTTTTGTTGGGGTGATTGATTGACGTGTGCGTGATTTAGAATCAAAAGACTTTTGCTTTTATTTCAGCGGCTTGATTGCTGCGGAATGTCATCGGTAATTGGCGCCTCTAATTTTGTATAGTCGAATAATTAAGTAATAAAGAAGAGGATGAGCTTTGAATAGTACTAAAATAATAATAGCCGAACATCAAATGCAATAGGAGATCTTAATTATTATATGAAAGGTGATAGAATAAGAATTGTAAATTTAATTGAGCATCGCCTTTTCCATTTGTAATAAAAGCAGAATGAAATATACATAGCTCTAGAGATTAAAGGTGTGCAATGAAAGTGAACATTAATACAGAATAGAAATTCCAGATCGTGTTCATAGCTCGGTTATGAATCTCAAGTGGAAAATATGAAAATTTTCTAACGCGAGCCTCTAATCTACGATCGCAGGAATGGAAGGACGCTTATTATAATTACAAAGTGGCTGATCCTTACGAGCTGAGTACATTCGTCTTGCTTTCTTCTTACGTAAAAATATCGTTGACGTTTGCTGTGATAATGTCTTCCGTATTCGAACATCTAAAGAATGTGTTTATTTAATTGCAGATGAGCTAAGCTATTACGAGATCCAAGAAGCATTTGTAAATTACACGATCGATGAATTCATGCTGAAACAGACAGGTCGTTGAAAAACGTTCTATAATATAATGCTTAACGAATTGGAACTTCGTTTCGCTTTCTTGATATTCTTTGTTACTGTTTTGCAACAAAGTAAACGACTTTGGCTCCCGACTCTAAGATTCAAGACTTTCGATTTTAATTAGATGAAATTTGTAAAATGGGAACTTGGAAGTTGTTTTCGTCATCGACTTGGTACTCGCAGTATGATTCCATATAGACTATAAATACCAAGGATTCGTCCGGAGAGTCGGCGACGCACGGTACTTAGAAATTCTGAACTTTGCGATTTCTCACCTTCTATTTTCTTATACTTATTTTAAACCTTCAACTTAATTTGTCACACATCATAAAAGCTATTCGAATAATCACTCGAAGGCGGAGGAGGAAGAAGAATCATCGCGGATGGATGTTGGAGGACGAAAGCACGGTTACAACGGTAAACGTCCTAGGACGAAGGACAACGGGTTGTCGGCACCATTATGCGTCATCGAATCGTTAAGTCAACGATGACCACGAGCAACGGGATTACGCACACGCGGATACGGGATCTCGCGGATCGTTCGAGCCATAAAGTTGTAATTTGCCGAATGATCGATCGGTCTTCTGCGTGTCGTCGAAGCGTGGGTCGACTACGATTATTCGTTGCATGACGAAATAACAGGAAGACGACAAGTATATCGATAGAAAGTCCTGGCGAACGACGAAGCGAAATTATAAAGCAGAAACGTAAGAAGAAGATCGTTGAAGCTTTTTTATTATTCGATGAAAACGATCGCCGATACTCTCTCCGTCGAAGATGTCAGATTATTAAAAAAAAAGAAACGGAACGAAGAAAGAGGAAGAGAAGGTGGTAGCTGTAAAGAAACCATAAAGGCGCGAGATTCGTTCCTGATCGAAGCGACGGAGAAAGTACTCGCGCGTAAGAAATTCAAGCTGTTCGCAGGAATCTCGTGACACAGGAATTCTCTGCTTTCCTACAATTCAGTTTCACAATCGACGGTTAGATAATAACAATCAGAAATACCGAGGAAACATTGCATTTTCTTTTCTGTACATTTGCAACATCGATTTTTCATGAACGGTAAGGTAACGATTCATTTTTCAACGAGGTTCACGTTTGTCTTTGGGAATGAAGAAACGGGAAACGAACTTTCTCCGGTAGAAGAAATTCAATCTCCTTTGTTACCGATCGATCGGTGAAACGAGTTTTGGTAGAGAATCTTTCTTTCTCACACAGAGAAAACTGAATCACGATGTTTGAAATCGAGTCCCGTTGCAAAATTGATTTCGACACGATCTAAATTTATCCGTGATCGAACGTATGGCAATCAAACGATCGTTGTATGAAAGGAGCATAACGGAACGAAGCACGGCGATCGAGAAGGATAAAAAATGGACAATTTCCATTCATCATACTAGTTATAAATATTGTTTTATTATTTTGAAAATTAGAATCATTGTATTAATCGTGGCTCGAAAATACTCTAATATTATTCCAATAATTGGAATGTGCCTAAAGATTATAATAATCATGAAACCTTGTAAATTTAGCCGTGGAAACGGCAGACAGGACCAGTTTTCTGAAATTCTTGTTGGACTCTTTAGTTGACTGGATTCTTTCTCGCGATATTTTCGAGGTTCCAATCGTTTCGCGTTCAACGACATCCGACGAAATGGACTCGGTTGTCGTAAACTGGACACTAAACGACCCTGTATCAAACGTTTTTGGACGAGAACTGTTTTCTTTTTTCCGTTGTGGGTATCAAATCCCGTTTGATTCGATTAGTTATTCCTTCGGATTAGGTTTCTCCGTGGTGCTATTTTAGAATTACGGTTTTTGAGTTTCAAATTGGTATTTCATTATTTTTGAGTCCCATTAAAAAAAGAAGCATTTATTATTAATAAGTTATTAGGTTCGTTAGATCTACATTCTCCTAAAAATTCCTATGCTCTTGATTTTCCAATCAGAACAATCATTTACGCCATTAATAACACCAATTTCCTTGAGAGCAAGTGAGTACATAAATGAAGTTCATAAGGGGTTGGAGAACGAAACAAGGTGCTCGTTAGTACATGACACGGAATTAATGCAACATGTCCAAGTTGCTAATAGGATGACGTTAATGAGGATCGACGAAGGAACGTGGTTACAGGTTTTCGAGGTCGTAACTGTCGAATAGCCGAAGGAAACTCAGAATTCACGACGAGTCGATATTTCAGGCCAACAGACGTTCAGGCAAAACACGTAAATAGGTTTCTAGGAGGATATTTTTTCTCTTTCCTTGAAAACTAGTTCTGTCGCATAGGAATGTCTTAGATCGCATTGATGAGAGGACTAGTCGAGCTTGCGACACGATGCTGTTACAAAATCCTTATACGCGCTGTTCTGTACCATTAATCTTATTGTCAGATCGAAAGATATTACTGGAGAAAATAAGACTTGATTTTTTGGAACAAAGATTTATAAAAAAATATTGTATACTTTTTAAATCACAAGAACATTAAAAATTGAATACAACATCCTTCTCCAGATCATTTATTCTCCCCAGGAAAGAAAAAATGATCAACTCTTAAATCAAACTTTCGTCCAGCAAAGAAACAGCACAAAAACACGAAGATGAATTGGTTTTCCGTTCGGTATGTCCTTAATTTCTTAGCAACGACTTCGTGAACTTGAATTCCAGTGACGGACAGTGTGCCACTCTCGAGGCGGGGACCATTCAGAAAACGAGGAAGCAAAAGGTTTGCCAGTGATGTCACGTAACGACCCGTTAGGAAGGCCTTTTGTTAACACGGTTGCATAAGATTATGCAAAAATCTGGGTCACCGATCGGACAAGAGAAACCAATCCGGGCTTCGATCCGTACCGGAGTACGTTATTACACTGCATCTGTCGTATCGGCTGGCTTTATACGGTTTAGAACACGCGACACGTACGAACAGGGCCCGTTAACAGCGATCGCGTGCGATCTGTCATCGTGGAATTCCAACGCGTTTCCTCCTTCGAAACGCTCTGAATATCTGCTCGAAGCAACGAAAGTGCATGGCTTTATGTACGCTTGCAGACGATTGGACGTTGAACGCGGAAGCGGATATTTTGTCGTTTCGATTGATGCTGTTCTGATTTTTATTCGATTTTGGATTGAAGCAAATTGGTAGGCGTGGAGGAGCAGTATTGGTAATGATAGGATCGGTGTTGGTGCTTTAGGTGATAATAGGATTCGTATTGGTAGTGTTGGCGATAGAAGCATTCGTGTCGGTAGTATTATTAATAATAGAATCAATATTGCTAGTATCGGCAATAACAGAATCGGTATCGGTAGAATCGGCAATAATAGAATCGGTATCGGTAGAATCAGCAATAATAGAATCGGTATCGGTGACATTAACAATACTAAAATCGGTATCGGTAGAATCGGCAATAATAGAATCGGTATCGGTGACATTAATAATACTAAAATCGGTATTGGTAGTATCGGCAATAACAGAATCGGTATCGGTAGAATCGGCAATAATAGAATCGGTATCGGTGACATTAACAATACTAAAATCGGTATCGGTAGAATCGGCAATAATAGAATCGGTATCGGGGATATTAACAATACTAAAATCGGTATCGATAGAATCGGCAATAATAGATTCGGTATCGATGACATTAACAATACTAAAATCGATATCAGTAGTATCGGCAATAATAGAATCCGTATCGATGTTATTAAAAATAATAGAATCCGCATCGGTAGTATTAGCGATAGTAGAATCTTCATCGGTAGTATACCGTGCCGTCCCTATCAGCAAAAGTAGAATCACTATTACTAGCGCCACTAATACTAATACCAGTTTTATGGGAGAGTCTCCCGAGTATAAAATAAGAAAGTGAGATCGGTGATTAAGAAGCGGTCAGCATCTCGGAAACTTGTAGGTCATCAAAGCGAATCGCAGGTGGGAGCGATAGAGAAGAAACGTACGTGTTTCTTTTCTCACTCGAGCACACGGATGAGTTCGAGTTCGTGAAATTAGGACCCTGGTCCGAGGACTCGATACAAGGGAATGCAAACTTTCATCGCCTGGAGCACTCGGACGCCGGGAGAGTGATCTCCACGTGTCCACTTTCATGAACCGAGCACTCCCGTGGCACATTTTTTTTTTTTACCACGGATGCGAGACTTTACTGTCTTCCTTGTAATTAACCTTCTCATTCATTCTTCCCTTACAATACGAGTCTCTGCGAAATGCAATTTTTATTATAAATTAATTTCTAATCATTTTCTGGAAAATTTATTACATTTGTAATTACTTGTATAAAAAAACATGTATTTTCTTTATTTATATAACGTAGACGAACGCAGATATATACACAAATTTATTGGTAATTACTCCTATATAAGGGTATGTATTTTATATTAGAGCTACCACTGACATGAATTTCGTAATAAAGATAAGATCAGTAATCGAGGTTATCGATCTTGGGAGAATGATCTGGAAAAATTAATTAACGTCACTGAGCGGACGTAAATAGGACGCTGGGTCATGATGACCGTGACATGGCACGTCCCTTTCCAATTCTTACGTTGTCCTTGATCAAGACTGAAAACTGTGCGTTTGCTGTTACTTGTATGCACTAGTTGTATGCATTTAAATGCAACTGGCGTTTCAATTTGTTCGGCGGCCTTCCAGGTAGCCGGCGGCCTTTCATTCCTCGTTTCTAATAGAACGGTGCCGGTGAAATGAACAGATTTGTGTATTTCTTCGCTTTTCCTTCGGCAACAAAATGGTATATATTTTTCTTTTTGTTTTAAACATATAAAGGCTTAAAATATTCTGAATGCATCGAAAGAGGGTGAAAATTTCCTCCAAGTTTCTAATATTCGAATTTTGATAACAGCTTCACTCTCAACTCTAATTGAATCGTGTCGACAGCAAAGAAGCATCGTGATCATTGGGAGAAAACTGGGCTACGTGATATTTCGTCGCGGTTTCACTTCGATCGACTGGGAGACATTTACAACTGGCCTCGTAACTTTCAATTAGTCGGAATTTTCCGCATCCTGAGCCTTCAAAACGTTCACAAATTACTTTGATACATCATCATCAAGAATCACTTTCTTCTATCCATGATAAAACATTATGTATTTAAATCTCAACAATTTTCCAACTACTCTGGTGTGCTCTAACGATTCCTTGTTTCTATTCACTCGTTAATTTCAATGATCGGTATGATAATAAAAGAAAGTCGAATAGAATCGTTGAGTCACGGATGCATACATTAACATGAGGTTTATCGTTGTAATTGCATTCCTATGTCGATACACTTCTGTCTCGCGTGTCCTTTTACGTGGGCAGCCCCAGCTGTGACGCAAATGCCACGAAAATGTCGCTCCACCGACTCGTTGCCATTCTGGGTTCCCAGTATTCAATTATTATACAACAGCAATACAATTTAACCCGCGCGAAAACCGTAAATTAAGCATCGATTAAGTGCTTTGACGTTAAAATTAACAAAGTGGAATTAATCGCTACTTTGGTCCTTGAAAGTCCTCATAGACGCGATTGACCCAGTCTTAGACACTGAATTCTTGAAAAATATCAGTTCTCATTGACTCGATATGATACTGGGAGAGACGGAGAAATAGGGAAACGAGATTCGCGCGTGGAACAGAGGCGGTTGCATTATTCCAGGTATTTTTGTCGGCGCCGGTTGGCCTTGCGGACATTACCTCCGGTGTTCCATTCACCATGGCTAAACAGGAGAGATCGTCGTTCGCAAGGATCTCTTGTAAACGAAGCCTCGATTCCAGCCAGCGAGTCAGCGAGGCTCGTTCGTCTTCTCGGTGAAAGAGTCGTCTACGGCTGGTGAATGCGTAATATACGATCGTATCGCGAGCCCTATGCACGATAGATGCCCGCAAACGGACCGTTTGCGGCTTGCAAAACGTCCTCGCCGTCTTTACGCCGATCTTATCGTGCCCGCAGTTTGTTTTCCGACGCGTCTTCGGCGCCTCTTCTCCGACCGCTGTCGCGAATATTTGTCGAAGATAGATTCTTCGGTATTTTTTTTTTTTTTTTTTAAGCGAGAAATTGTGTAAGAATTGGACAGATTAGTTAATTTAAATATTACTCGGAATTTTGATCCACAGTGAAAGTGTTTCTTTCGATAAATTTATTTCCCAAGTTTCAAAGGTGGATACCAGTTTTCGTTTCGCAGCCGTAAGCCCCGAGTCATCGTTCGCGAATCCGCTCCGGCATTAATTGAGGAATTATGTGCCGGCGAGTGATTACATGCATGTTTAATAAAGACGCGAGGCTCCGTTCTATCAAGACTCGTCGACCGCGAAATTAAACATTCATGAAGCCTTCGAGTTACTTCCACCGGGGGAGAATGAAGGAAGAAGAAAACCGCGAATTTACTTGTCCCGTTAAAAAATCGGCTCCTGAACACCGGCGCGTTAATAATTATTCTTCGTCACGTATTTCTGTTTATTTTCAGGATCATATGGGTCACAAGAATTTACGCGACGCATTGTTACGTCGCGCAGACCGTTACATGAGTTTGTAGCCACGACTATTATCCGTTTAATGTATTCGTAGCCGTTAACGTTAATTCCATTGAACTTATGCAACGCGTCCCTCAAATTTACCTTCATTCACTAATTCGCCTCACGACGCTATCAATTTCGATCTAACGCTCGTTCGTGTCCACTTTCTCACGAGTCTAATCAGAAATCTGTAGAGGTATGTGGAAATATGTATACAGTAGAACTACATTTGTCTGAACGATATTTTCCTTGATCGATTGAATTTATTAGAGATCTTATCGGTGAAGCTATTATCCAATTAACTATTAGTCCAATTACCTATATAGTAAAATTTGATAGATAGAGTTTTGAAAAATTGTCATTTGTCATTTGGATAACTTAATACCTCCAAAATTGTATTATTTATTATCAAAAGAGTTGTTCGCTCGAATGACAAAGTGTACAATTTTAATTAATCTAATCGCCAAACATTAGTTATCTACCCTCCTACTCTTTAATCTGCCACGACAAACACGTTAACAAGGAACACCGGTATTCGTGTAAAATGGCTAGTTAATTCCTGGACGGGTTTTAATCGCAGGAAAACAGTTGCACGTACAACGCGACGCGAACAATCGCCACGGTGAGAGCCCCGCGTAAAAGTGGATATCCTATTACTGGAAAACAAGCGCGGTTATCTCGTCTTCAACAGACGGAAGAAACAGCTGTTCACCGAGTGGAATGGTATTCCGATCAGCTTCCTATCCGTCGTCTTCGGGGTTTACACGTTGTAATCACGCCAAAACCGAACTGGCCGACGACAAACCCTTCCTGCATTCGCGAATTGCACAACGCGTTCCGCGACAAGTCTTTTCTCCCTTCTTCGAGGCTACCAATTAGAAAGTGTTTAACGCGTTTACAGCCGGTCGCTGGCTAACCTGATGCAAATGTCGTTTGCACAAGAGCTGACAACTCCAAAGCTGGCCAGAGACTTCAACGCCTGGAGCGCCATGTGCGTCAGTCGACATTCTTTCTTTGAACGAGGAACTAGTTTTTGGAAAAGAAAAATATCCTCGTTCTTTTGGAACAATGACACATTTCGTAAATAGTTCATTTTTAGGTATTTAGAAAAATTAATTGCAAAAATTTGCAATTTTTATCTAGCAAACTGACGTTATGCTGTCAGAGTATATTCTTATAAATAATAACAAATTCACCAAGGTATTTTTCCTGTAATTTAAACGGTGAGCGAATAAATTTTCTTGCAATCCATTAAATTATCCTGAATCAACCGAGATAAATTTCTACTTGGAGCCACGATTCTCCAAGGATCGCGTAGGTGTATAAGGTGACAGGTGAACTCACCCTGGGATCGCGTTTCCACGTCAACGGAGAGCAACAGGATCGCTAGGATTAGCAGTTTCGTGAACCAGAGCCTCCACATGTCTTCGCCCATCTGCTTCCCACGTACCACAAAATTACCAGCTGACTTGGTGCACTCTCATGTAAAATGGTCCCGGATGGATACGTAGCCCGTTACATCGGCACCAAAAAAACCGAACGTTATCTGCACTTAACGCGACCGTTTATCACCTTGCTCGCGAACCGTTCAGTTTCACGAATGAACGCACGAAAAAATAAAATAAATAAATTTATTAAAAAAAAACAGAAAGGGTGGTCGTTGAAAGGGTTTGATAAGAGGAACGATATTATCCACCTGGTCAGCAGACAGAGTGCGGTTAACGAGAGCTACGGTACTCGAAGAGCTGAGCAGTCGACCGATTGACCTTTCTCCGGGTGCGTAACTTTGTCTGTGTCCCGGTGAGGACTGAAGGGGAAGCAAGGCCCGCCGCCGGCTGTTGGGGAACCGGAGAAAGGTGTATCGAGAGAGAGGCCAGAGGCAAGCAGGTAAGACCCCTCTTCTATCGCTCTTTTCCCCTTCTACTTAATATCGTTCCCTCTCTTCTTTGTCTTTCTTACTTGTTTACCTCGTTTTCTCGTTTCCTTCTTCTTAGCGAATGGGCCCGTTCGCGCGACGCGTCGCTCTATTCCTTTTTGATCGTCCCTTTATTGTCATTGTAATTGCACCTGATAATTTTGTCGCGGATGAACGCGGCCTTGTTCTGATATCACGCTCTTCCTTCCTGCTTTTTGGAAAATAAGGGATGATAGATGGATGATTGATTTGACTTCGATATGTAAGGTGAACTGTGACCAACAGGGTTTATTCGAGAAAATTTTAATTAATATTGATTTATGATAAATTTAAAAATGAATGATTCTTGTTCTCAATAATTAGAGCTTCCACATATTTAAATATGCATAGTCAACTTTTCACTGTGGCTGTAGAGTGTTTGGATTTTAAAATCTTTTTTTTTCATTTAAATTATTCAATTTCAATTTCGCAGGAAATCTCTTGGTTAAAGATGGAAGCGAGACAAGATATTGCAACAAATATTCATAAAGAAAGTTGTTCGATTAATTCCAGCAGGGAGCCGGCTCGGACACCGTTCTTTTTTCTCGTCTTTCACGTGGTGGTTGTAGTAAGTTCCTGTATTGCTACTTTCGAACTGTACTGCATGGTCACCCGTTACGTGGTAATTCTACCGACTCTGCCACTGACGTCGCAGCTGTTACATTTCAACTAATCTGTCTATCAAACTACCATTTTGTTAATTGAAAAATCTTCGGAACTCCTTGGTATTCAGCAACTGCAAATTCATAGTAAATTGCATAGAATTGTTGAAGAAATATCCCCTACATCGATTGAAACGTTAAGTTGATTGATGATCAAGGTGAATATAGTATATCTTCAAGTTTTGATATAACATTGATTAGATTTAAATTATGTTCAATGGAATTGTAATTGAAGTCTGATAAATTGAATATTTTCAATTTAATTTGAATTTTGTAACTTATTAGAATGTAAAATATACAGATGAGAAAAGAAACGGGAGAATCTCGACACTCTCTTCGTTTCGAGGATACGCAAAAAATTACTTTCAAAAATAACGGATCCTCGCTTTACTTTTCTCCCGAGGAGAAAATTAATGTATGCGAAATGATCGCTTCAGAATCATCGACGAGATGTCCCTTTCAATACTTGGAAGTTTCAAGTATTTTCTCACAGTTCCAATGGCTGACTAAACATTCCAATGCTAAAATAAACACTTTGACACTCGGTTAATTTACATAAAATTAAAAATTATTAAATAAATTATTCTTCTATATAGATACCTTAATTAAAAAAAAAAGGAAAAAAACTTTAATTGTAATTTGCTTCAAAATCTTCCATTATTAAATATCATAAATATTTAGTTAAGAAAATTATTATCTTTAATAGACTTAAATTCGATGCGAACACCGGTGCTTAACCGTATTCAATTTCCCGAAACGCATCGAAGCGAATCCGGTCATTTCCCAATAAGGTGGTAGTTCACCTGTTGTCCAGTTTCTACCGAATGATCTCGAGGAAGAAACGGGCACGGTACTTGAAGGAAGCTGTACAGAAGGATAGTGGCACGATCGTCGAGGTGGGAGGTTCGTATTATAGGTGGCGACCCGAGGACCTACATTCGCGCGGAACGAACGCTTCTCTCCGCGATGTCTGCCTCGATCGAGAAGCCATGGTCGCCTAAAGTATTCGTGTCGATGCCGACCGATTCTCGAATACCCTCGCCGAGATTCCACTGGAGAAATTACCCTCCCTCCCCTTTCCCCTTTCCATTCTTTCTCCGTTTTTCTTCTTCGAGTTCGGTTGCTTTGCATCCGGACCAAGCGTCACGCTCGTGGACCGCGAAATTGAACGGCTGACGTCGTTCGAACGACGTTCCGCGACTTGGACAGCCGGGGAAAATTAAAAACACCAGACGAGGGAAACCTTTGTTTAGATGGACGACAATTGCACGATTCTCGAGAATGGTTTGATGATACAGTCGCTGGGATTTAATGATACCTGGATGAGTTTCGTGATTGTTGAGAGAATAGGATCGTGTCGTTTGTTTACTTTTTATAACACGCTTAAGATGATGCTTCTCTTTTATACGTGTAATGAAAAATGAGAAATCAGTTAATTTGTCTTGCGAGGAAAATGAAAATGTGATGTACTTTCTTCTTACGATTAGTAAGAATTATAATGGTATAGTTAACAGAACAGGAATAACATATTAATTTCAATTCTTTCTGATCATTTGACAAATTAAAATGTTTTCACTTTATGTAATTAATTTGGAAAAAATATCGAGGTTGTTTGTTCGAAATAACTACTGGAATTCGTGACGAATGAAGCGTCGACTCGTTCAAACGAATATTCATTCTCTGCACGGCACACTAACCCGTTCGTCCCATATAATGAACTAGATTTGTAATGTATGTATGACTTAAGTCACACCTTCTTAGTATCGTTTACTTTAACACGATTCAAGGAAATGTATAATTATAGTCCACTGAAACCATAAAAAGTCAGCTGCAATTATAATAATTTCCTAATAATTTTCATATCCAAGCTTTCAACTTGCTACCTTACTTTGTTAATATCATAGTAACAGAATCATAGGTCAGTTCGCAAAGGAACGACCTAAATTGTGAAACGAACTTTTTCTTTAACACCTTGAATCGTGTAAACACTTATTTGTGTCGTTCTTCCGCATAGCGTCGCCAAGAAATATGCAGAAAATGTCGGCGACAAACGTGAAAAAGGCGTAGTCGAACTTTCTAATTCGATGGCAAGGATCTGTCTAACGAGCGACAGAGCGCAAGGACGACCAGAGATCGTAAAGCTCAAGCGAGCGTAAAAATGGCGGTGCAGCTGGTGAATCGATTCCATCCGTTTGCCAAAGAATCGAAATAAGATTACGTTGTATCTCGTTATGCACCATCGATGTCAATATTACACGTTTCCCTGCGTTCACCATTATTCAGCTTTTGCGTAATTCCGATATTATTACACCCAGCCGGGCCATTGTGCCATTTCACAAGAACAAATGGCGACAATTTTATTCCTCTGACTTTTTCCTTTTTTGGAGAATCTTGAGCGGGCATTTTAATTCGTAATTTCATGCTTGTAAGCGTTTAACATGTTTCGAGATACATTTTAATTAGTTTACTATATGTATATTCCGATTGCTCCGCTTAATGATTGAAAACGACTTTCCTTGTGCAATGGTAGATGAAACTTGATTCTATATAATTTATTGAATAAATCAAGTTTTCGTTTGCAAGATCAAAATGTAAGAGAGATTGATGGAATGTGGTAGAATCGTGGAATGTGGTAAGACTTGATACTTTGAAGAATTCTGTATGGCTGGAACGATGTTTTTTGGTCGACGCGCTGCTTCCGTTCTTCTCGCTGTTGAATTTTTAATTCGATATTTTTATTACATTTTTATGTTAATGGTAGAAAATAACTTTCTCGCATTGTAATTGACAACAGTCGGCCATTTCTATACTTTAGTAATTAAAATATCTAACTGGTGCCACTCTTTAAAATAACGACGTTGACCTGAGACCAATTTAAAAGCAATTTTCCAAATTCTGTCAGTTTGATAGATCGGATCAATGTTGTACACGTTCATTAGCCTCTTTGCTCGTACCCAGTTTACTTCGTTTTTACTTAATTTGTATCAAGCGCCACATTTGAAACGAAACGGTGGACAGAGTGAAAGTGTAGTTAACTCATGGACGAATTGGGAAGGTAAATCGAAGCCAATTAAACGTTGGATCTTCCAAATGTATCGAGTGGTTCGTCGACGAGGAATTCGGATATTGGGTGAACAAGATTCTTCTTCATTTGATGTAAGCTTCTCTTAATTAACATCGACATTCTGAAGGATATAAACTCGTGACATAGTTCATTCACAACTTTCAAGTATCAATGAGAATTGCAAATGGGACGAGGATCGAAGATCGATTTATAACAGAAAGAATATGGCAATAATTTAGCAAAGCAAAAGTCTCGCTAACTTTCACTCTTATCCACGTGATCGGTGTCCCCCTCTACGCTTTTCTTCGTCACAGTCTTTCAGAGAAATTCATTGCAACTGCAATCGTTGCAGCTGCGTTTGAGACACGCACAGGAAGTCGAAGGTTCGACGTAGGAGAATAAAAATTGTTCAAACTTTCTCGAGCCATGTTTACGCTTGGATCTCGAATTACTTTGCACTCTTTCAAAGGTTTCAATTTTTTAAATCCGAATCGTGTTATTTCTCGTGTTTCAATCCTTATTCTGGGAATCATATGTTCCTATCGTTATATAACAAAGTGGCATAAGGAATGAAATGAAGAAAGATCGAGGAAACACGAGAAACGAGCTTCGAGAATTCGTTGTGTACACGTGACTTATTCACATGTTCCAGTTTCGTAGTTTATTTCACAATCAAACACTTTTTTCTTTCTGTCGTATTTTTCCTTCCTAGCGACTCCTTTGTTCCCCGCGAGAGATGAGAGCGAGACGAATTCACGCAATGCGTGAAATTACGCAAACGAAACTGTTTGCTTTCGTTTCGCGAGAAAATTACTTTTTAAGGGACAATAAATGATAAATCATAAAAAGGAAATTAAAAAACGAAGAATATAACATTTATTCTACTTCCATGCCAGAATCTGTAGGTTGATCATCTTCTGTTGATTTGTTTAGGGAAGAATCCTCTATATTTTCAAGTTTATCCTCTTCTGAAGAACTTTCTGACTTATCAGACATTTTAGTCTGTACATTCTTCTTTATGTGTTCCTTTGGTGGCTCATTGGCTTTCTGTAAAGCTTCATTCAAATGTTTTCTACCAAATCTTCTGAATTTAAAATTAGTCATATACTTTAATTCACCATTCCATTTTCTTAGCATCTGACATTGGTTTGCATTTAAAATATCAGTAATTTCTGAAATACAAAGAAAGTTTCATATAATTATTCGGTTTTGGTTAATTTAGGTAGGTAAAGTAGATTTTTACCTATTCCACAAGTGTTATATTCTTCCTGTTCACGTTCCTTGGTCATCCTGATCACATCTTCCCTGCTTGCATGCTGTCTGTTCCTTTTATTACTTATAGAACGTTTTATAGAAATCTGTTCTAGTTCTTCGTCATTCCTTGCTATGTACCTTTAAATTAAAAGCAAAATTACAAATAGAATTAACTCTGGTTTACAGTTATCTATTACCTACGTTTCTAATAGGCTGGCAGTTAATTCTGGAGTATAGGGACATACATCTGGGACCATGTGCTCTTTCATCCACATCATTTTCTCTCCTATTAAATTCTGCTTTATCAATCCACTCAATTTTGCTTTCTGTCTGTTTGATATTCTGAAACAGACCACATTTAATGTTTTATAACAAGATACATTAATTCATTCAACATAATAATAATGTAATTTACTTCTTGGTTCTTTTTGCAATGGCAATGGACTTCCTACTATTGGGATGCGCAAGTTTCTTTGCCTTCATGTACTCTTTCTTCAGTGCAATATCCTGCAAGATGAATTATGATAATCAATTACAGTTCTGACATTAAAGAAATCTTCTATTTATATATATAAATTGATTAAATCTTACCATGTTGACAGTTTGTTGTAATCAATGTTCTAACCTTTTAAACTTCAATACAGACTACAGACCACTGCAGACCATG
This sequence comes from Osmia bicornis bicornis, assembly GCF_907164935.1. NCBI lineage: Eukaryota > Metazoa > Arthropoda > Insecta > Hymenoptera > Megachilidae > Osmia > Osmia bicornis. The sequence goes on along the minus strand of NC_060218.1, from coordinate 8,766,858 downwards.
TGGTTGTTCAATTAATCTGAAACAGAAGTCCAAACAGCAATGGTGGCGCCTCCTATCGACAACCAAGGCAACACAAGCTTACCTTTGACATCTTTTGGCTAACAAATTTCAAAATTTTTCTTCTGTTTTATGTTATTCCTTTACACATTTAGATAAATATTGAAATAATAACCTACTCTTAATGTTTTTACCTTCAATAAACCCTTACTAATTAATTACTACATTAAATTACTTAGAAGTACCATTCATCAGAAAGAAGAAGAACATTTGAAGAAAGTGATTAACAGGAATGAGAGTGTTCCTCCTGATACTTTGCTTTTTAATCTTAATATCAAATGGAACAGCTTTTGGTAGAAGAAAATCTCCCAAGTGTAGGGTGGATTGTGAAAATGCTTCAAGTAGAATTACACCTGAAAATAATGAAAATGAAACATCCATTTATCGTTATGGCTGCGATCCAACAAAGTTTGGAGTAGTGCAGAAAATCCCTTATCTGCGCTCATGTTCTACATGTGACACCATAGAAATTGATTTCTCCACCGCCTGCATTAGATGTAGCATGTGTCTTGCGATTGCTGATAAGGTTCTACTTCCTTGCATAATATAAGAAAAATAAGTATTCTTTTACTAATATCCTGCTTCGTAAGAATCGCTTGCATAACGAACTACTGCACGTAATAGCAGGATATAGTATCAAATTGTTGCAATGTGTATAAGAAATACAAATAATGTGTGGAGATTTATATAAGTAATTTGATATACATTTTTTAGATAAATCAAACGTTACTGGATGTTCACGAAATATTATCTAGCTCATGCTTGAACGACACTGAAATCGAGCTCTTGTTGAGAACCATTTGCGACCACTCTTTCCAATAGTACATTAAATTATTCCTATTTTTGGTACATGAATTAGAACACTATTAAAGCTAGAAAATCATTACTTTTGCAGTTACAGTCTTCGAGAAATTGGTGGAAAAAGGTTCATCTGCGACTGGCAACCAGGTTCCATTTTGGTCTCCTCGTCGGCAGATGGTTTATGGCCAGACAAGTTAGCAATTAGAACTTATAATAGGTACTGGGTAATTAACGTTATTTTGATGTGGATTTTTCTTAGATTGAGGGATCTGTGTCATTATTATCTCGATGAAATTGAAGAACTGCGATTATATGAAAAATGGCAGCAGTGGTGCAAAGATGCCGAAACATATCCCAGTTTGACGAACGTTTTGTGTCGGTAATAAAATGAATAATAAGATGTTGATTGATTGTTTTTATTGGGAAATTTTTTAGAAGCATCGAAGGTATGTTACACGATTGCAGAAGCATGGAGGACCCAGGTGAATACGAAACTCCATTCAAAACTTACGGTGCCAAAGTGAAATTTAGAGCAAGCTGCGATAAGTATAACTAATATAATATAAAGAAACAGGAAATTTAATAGCATTTTATTTTACGCTACATCGATGGAAACAACAAATTAATTGATACATATATGTTTATTAATTCTACTATTTTACGTGTACATTTATATGATTTTAATACTGAAACAATTTACAATAAATTATGTAAATTTTAATAATACTGACAATTTTCCATTTAAAGCAAAGTGCTGCTGGTATTACTTTAAATGTGCTTCTTTTTAAAAAGATCATTACAGACGTGTTACTTGCACTAATTATGCATAAAAATTGCTAATTTTATTTAAAAAAGCAAGACTTCCTACTAGATGACACTAGGAACACTATTTCCAAAGGGCGCGAATATAAAATGAAATATAAGCTTCGGTTAACGTTCCCTAAAATCACTGATGAAAAGGAAATATCGTATCATCGTTGCTCCCATTATCCTTGGATCGTTTCCCAAACTTTTTCTTATGTAATCCATAGAAAGGAGTCCAATTCGTACGCTTAGAACCCGTCTGCTTTCTCGAACCATAAAATGCCTGCTCGAAACGCGGATAACTCGTTTTATCTCCCAAGTGTGTCTCTTCATCTTTCTCTTTCTCCCTTCTGAAAGATGATTCTTTAAGTGTTGGTCTCTCCTGAACAGAAGTAGACGGGTTCGAAGCGAAGAATTTGTTGTCGCTCTTCGTCGAATCATGTCCCTTGGAAAATTCACCTCGAATATGCAATTGCGGCAAATGTGAGAAATGAGGGAAATGGGGTAGATGAGGCAGGTGAGAGAAATCCGGCATCAGATGATGCTGTCGCATCCTACGAACAATGGTGTCCTTCATTTGTCGACGTTTGTTCCAAATTCTTTCTACGATCCATATCGAAATGGCCGACACTCCGCCAGCTATCAAAATAAAGAAAGCTGAATAGACGTCGGTTAATCTGGCACTGTGAAAAGTTGTGGGTAATTTGCAGCGGGGCATTTCGGGCAGCATTCTATCGGTGATTCTGTTCAATACCCCACGTTCTCGGATTTTCAGGATGCTATGAAAATCAATATATCATTGATGAAATGTTAGAAGAGAATTTTGTCGAACGTTTGAATTACTTACTTTAAATTAATGACCTTTTTATAGGGACAAGAATTAGCCATGGGTAGAGCGACCATGGTGAAGGTCTGCGGAAGTGGTAGCTCCCTTAACGAACACCTTTCCTGTATCAACGTCGATCTAAGGGCTCGTCTTGCCAAGGTGGCGCTCACGAAGAAACCATAGTGCCCTTTCACGGCCTTCGCGAGACCGGAAGTCGTGTCCAATCGAGACTCTCGGTTGTTGAATGCTCTTATGTACAATTCTCGAAGATTACTATCATTCACGTTCTATAGAACACATAAATTTCATGTTCGCTTAATTTTAAACGACCCTTTTAATTTTGTTTTACTAGACTTACTCTGATGTACTCGTCGTCGGTTCTGCTGTATCCTAATTTGAAATTGTGCGAAAGAATGTCTGTGATTGATCTGATACCACTGGCCTGTACTGATAATATAGAAGTAATGAAACCAGCGTAGGCACTGTATGTGACTAGAGAAAAAATTAAGCTGAATAGGAGTACTGTTTTTCCTGATGGATTTCTTGGTATCCATAGTGAACCTGTTAGCATAGAATCATAAATGAATTAGCTTCTTATTGTGGTATGATGTAATGATGAATCATGAACAGAACACCTTGCATGCACATTATGCTGATGCACCACAGTGTAGCCTCTCCTATTCCAATGTGTTTCTCTTCTTCATAATGGAGAACATTCTTCGCAGCGTAAATAATTAATCCCATTACAATCAATATAACAACGTATGTGGAAGCAACACATCCTAGAAGGTAATTATTGAATGGTTGTCGAAATATGTCTCTCATCGTACCAATCTCTAGGGGATGATAATAAATGTTTCTCCTGCATAAAAATATTCGTTCAATATCATCATCGTTTCCACAAAATAAGTTAGAAAATATAAATTTTTTTACATGTAGCGAATTAATGGATGGCTGAACGTCATTTCCGTTTGCCGTTCCTCGTTCACAGTTATGTATCCCAAACCAATATCCACAGTTCCGCTCACCACATCTCCAAGAAGATTGTTCCAGACTTTGTTGTTCAGAGTACCCAGCTTCTCGTGTGATACCAATTCTATGCTGAAAAAAGTTCCATAACTGTGTGTCTGATCGTGATCGCTAAATTGCACATTTTTCCTGTTAATCTGATGAATAGTTCGTTAAATAATGTTCTAATAGGATGTTCTCAACATTTGTGTACAGTTCAGAAACTTTTGATAACGTTGTTGCAACTTTTAAGCTTTTATTCATTTATTATTTGCTAACAGTAAGTTGCAAAAGTTGTGACCTCAGAAACTTTTCTCAAACTTTCGAAAATCATTTCCTTATTAATATCAATATTGAAAGATAACAAAATTGTAAGAGTAATTAATTCTGTTATTAATCACTTTAAATATTCATACGATTCAGTATTATTTCATTAACACGTTCGCGACGGGGCCTGAATCTCGTGTTCCCGCCATGGGGCGGGGTTTTCAAAAATTTGTTAATTACAGTAATCAGTTATTTAAATGCTATGACGCGATAATAGTTCATGCAACAACGGTAGCATAGCCCGCCCGATGAAACAATTGTGTATGTACCACCGGTGGCTCATCCCGTCCCATGGGTCAGACAAGAATGTACCACCGGTGGTACATCCCATCGCGAACGTGTTAAATTAAATTAGTCATTGGCCTTCTCTTTTTGACCTCATTAACAAAGAATTTGTTTTGACAACGATAGAAATGAAAATTTATGTCGTTTTGTGTTAAAAAAAGGTAATATAATTAAGCTCATGATTAATCATCTCGCTGATTATCTAATTTCTGATACATATTTAATTAATAGAAAAAACAAATAATAAAAACTGAAACAGTATTAATAAACGCATGACTATGAAAGAGTCGTAGTTCAACTTTCAAATATTCTGCCATAGCACATGGACACATACGCGTCGATAGATAATTTTTTAACTTTTGATATATATACGTATATATATATAGAGTGTTAGATTATAAGTGACACTTGATATACAGTGTCAACCTGTATCATTTCACTGATACCGAAGTAATCAGTAGTGGTTTTTTGCGAGTTCTTCTCTTTTTTTTGAATAAAAGATAAGCAAGAATAATAGAATCGAAATAAATTCGCAAATTTTACAATGTAAATTGCCATAACCCATCGTTTTTGAAAAATTTGCAAATTTTCAACATCGTTGAGAAATAATTACATACCTTGCATTCACACTGCTGGTAACAAAACTGGCAAAATCAATAAGGGGAGCAATATCATCCGTCTCTTCTTCGGTAGAATCCATCTCTCCATCAATAGTTCCATTTAATACCCCAAAAACAATTGGTAATCCTTTGAAGTCATTTCGTAATTTGACACTCGTTGGATTGTGAAAGGACCAAGAGTCTTGATTCCAGGATCCAAGGAAGTTTGTTACCAGACTGGTATTATCACCGTATCGGATCTTATACACATGGACGAAATAGAAGAATACGGTTCGTTTCTCCAAAATCGCATAGTTTAGGTTGATCGATGCATTTTCGTCGAATCTCTTGCTCGGTGGCTCATGAAATTTAAAATGATCTCCATAACGTTGTAAGAAGGAACAGGTTCTGCGAAGAAATAATAAGATTTAAATGAAATGAATAATGAGAAAAAGATTTTACATCAAAAATACGTATATTAATACCTTCCCGGTAGTTTTTGGATTTTCGAGTAGAATGAAGAAGGTGTAGCAACCACGACATCACTATCAATACCGATATTCAAATGTCGAAGCACCGTATCGATCGTAGCATCATTATTCCTCGTTGTAATCATCAACCAAGAGATGTAATAATTAAACAGAAATTTCTGAGATGCCTGTAATCATTTTTTGTGTTCATTAACTAGACCACTTCATTAATCAGCGATTAAAAGGCACACGAGTTTAACGTTGAAGTATTATCGTTCAATTAAAATAATCATCGCTTTTACTGAAATTTATGCCATTCGATCAATTTGTTATATAAATCCCATTAGATACTAAAGATAATCGTCATTATATATGTTCATAAGACATCGAATTAATTGATATATTAGGGAAGCGATGTGCAATAAAACCTGTCCAATATGATTTGAAAAACAATGTATTAATAAAATTTACAATATCTTGAAAAGCTTGGGAAGAAAAGTGAGACAAACAAATGAGTTATATTTGTCCCCCGAATCATTTTCGTATGCAATTGTATTAATAAAATGATTAATACAGCTAATTAATAACAGTACATTGACCAATGACCAAGCTTATTAATTATTTAATAAATGGCAGTTTGGTGAATATAAAGTAATTAAAAAACTCGTAATTACTAAAAACAATGTTCGTTGAACAGGTGCGCAATATCCTACTTTTCTGTTATCCACATATAAATTACTTTTTTCATAGTAACTTAAATACAAGCATAAAAATAGATTTCAAAGCAAGATAGAATCCAAAAAAAAATGAATATTGAAAAGTTGTAAAAATTTGCAAGGTATACGATTCGAGTAAAAAATTACAAAATCCAATCGTCTGCTACCACAGATGAAAAATAATCATTCTGTTTATGCTCGTAATTATGCTAGTAATTACAAAATAACTTCCTCAAATGCTAAGATATGAAGTTTTAATCAGAGATAAACATCAGGGTAATTTTTTGATGTGTCATGATTCATAATAATTATGGAAACCAATATAGTAATAAAATTAAAATGATGGTTAATTAAACGTGTTGACAGAAATGAAAAAGTCAAAACAATTCCAAAGGAAAGTATTTAAATTGCTAATCATGTTTCAATATTTCTGAATTAAAATTTTTATATTTTAATATTTATAAGTTTAAAACTATATTTATTTCAGATAGAAAAATATAACTTTTCCTACTTAAACTTTAGTCGATCTCCCAGACTCATGTTTACCAGATAAATTCTCCATCTAGAGTTAACTACTTTTGAAAGGGTAGTGCTACATATCTTGGAACTGTATAACATTGCTCCGATATTTGTCCCTGAATTAAAGACATTGATAATGTTTGTCCACGTGATTCTCACCACATGAAGAACATTTTCAGGGGACGTGAGATTTAACCCGTCCAACAAAACGATCGATCCGATCCGATGCTTCTGGATCACAAGGGCATCTGGTACATTCGGATTGACAGCTGACTGAATTGATACGCTGATTCCTTCTTCGGCGAAACATGCCATCAAAGGTCTCGTATAAGTAAATACACAATCTGTTTTAAAAAAGAAGTACAGTAAAATTCAATGATATTAATGATAGAATTTTAATAAAAGTTACAGGTTCACGACCTCCAGATTACACATGATTATCATTTTTATTACGGAGATATAACACACTTAAATTCGGCAAACGTTTCCATACATACAGGCTGTAATATTATTTTCTGTGTCACTGCCACTTGAACGTGTTATAGAATTGATAGTTAACACGTTGAATGCCACGAGGGTCAACGGTGATCAGCGAATTTAGCGTAATCGAATAATTGAGAGAAAAAAAATTGAAGATAGTTTTAAGTAATATTGATGTAGTATTTCTTACACAGGGTATCATATCGGAAAGTTTAATTAAAAAATGAAAATATAAGAAAATTGACACTCGAAGCGTAAAATTTGATTTTACTCACCGAGAGAAGTTAAATTTTCGAATAACACCAATTGATCCCACGATCTCCATTTAGCAAATTCCAGAATTAATTGCAAAGTTAAAGGCGATGGTAAAATGCAGTTACTCATTGCCATGCAGAACGTTGTCATGATAAGAAATCCTGTTTTCATTTTTCTCTTTTTTTTTTTTTAACAAGAAAAAGGTAGCGCGTTATCTGTAACAGGTAAATTTATTTCTAACCCATAGTGTAATATTTCTGTATCGACGTACATATAGTTTCGTCTGACTTGAAATCGACGATGCTGTTTCGATTGACGTTGATTGTTCCACTAGCGAAAACTGACAATAATTGACGAGCTTCCTACCTACATATTATTACTGAAACCTCTCATTTTATAAAATATCAAGATTAAAATTTCTACAATATTCTTAAGATTTTATTAAACATCAAAGTATTCAATTTGAACTTTTTTTTACACAAATCATAAAAATTATCCACAACTTTTCAAAAGTATTGTTAGAATTATTATAATTATCAAAGATTGGCAAATCTTGGATTCAGTACCAATTCAATTGTAATTTATAGCACCAACAAAATAAAATAAAATTGTTCACTAAATTTCTTCTAACACGAAACGTCTTAGACAGCGATCGAACATAGACTGAGGATTATTCTGGGTGTAGCCCTTTGAATTTCCACCGTTGAACGAAGGTTGTAGGTGGCAGAATACCTTGTGTCGTGTCCAAAGGCTTCCATCCTGTTTACTAATTACAAATAAAGTGATTCCCTAAGGATAAAAAGACCTTACGGTTAAGTAGATTCAAATATCGCTTAGGGAGGGACGAAGAGATCAAACGTAATGGGTCCCATAGGTCATCATGAGTGACTGTGCAGGATATAGCAATTTAAAAATGTAGAAGACTAAAATATTGATTAACGTTTCATGTACGTTTTTTCGTTCTTAAACGACGTTCTTAAACGTAGTTATTCATCCTAAACTTTTTAATTACTGCTTCAATCCTTTGAATGTACCAAATCTGAATCGCCTGTGGGGTTTGTAGTTTTTATTAAATTAACATTGTCACCGTTGATGATTCTTCAACGACACTGCTAAATAATCATTACGTGCTAATTGTGAGGTAAGGTATTTTTATCAGCTCCATTCTTTGAAAAAATTGACTTTTAAATGTAACTAAACCTCTGTTTTTGAGACGTGGTTCCCTCCAAAAAGTGACATTTGCAATATTGTATGAAATTTAATTTATAATGATTAATAATGCAAAAATCATTTGATGTAAAAGTAGATTTGTAATAGAAAGAACTACTCTCTCAAACTCTCTACTTTCAATCCAAATGACCCGAATGAAGAAATCATTCTTCAGGTGGTAAAAACATCTTTTTAGCCTTTAACTCCCTTATTTTGTTTTTAAAGTAGGGGATAATAGTAATCTTCCGAAGGTGGGAAACATCTTGTTAATATTCTTGTTTTCGAAGGAAACAACAAAAGTCAACTTGCAAATAGTGAAAAACATTTTTTTTTTATTTTTTATCTCTTTTCTTACTTTATACGCGTGCGATAGGAATTAACTTACAGATTGTGAAATATACCCTGTTTTTCCTCTTCTTTAAAGGGGTTAATTACAGCCGCCATGTCGCGTTTCACTGGTGAACGTGCCTCCAGGGAAATAATGTAGAATATCAAGACTGATATTAAATTGAAACGTCGGTCGATTTTTCGAATATTCTACAATGAAACTATAGGGTGAATAAGATCAAACACGATGACTCAGTAAAGTAAGAATAATTTAACATAATTTAACGAATTCTGTGCGTACGTTTATTGCATAATTCAACGCTTTCACGTCAATAGAACGATTTGTTTTTTTGTTTTTTTTTTAACTTTACATTCAACGATTGCAGTAACTATTCTAGAATGGTTTTTTCTAATAATCCGTTTACAAAAAGAAAGGAAGAATTTAACGTTTTACAAATATGTTTATTATGCTCATTTCCGGTTTGTCATGACTGCTAATCATCGGTAAAAGTATGCGAGTTTTGAAAACGTTCGATCAGAAGAGAATGGGTTTCATTCTGTTTGTGAAAAAAAATCAGCGTAGTAGGCGTATTGACGTTTGCGAAGAAAATCCGTTGAATGAGGACAATGATGTGTCGATAATAGTATTTACTTCGGGTCGACAGAAAATCGATGAAATTGATGCAATCGAAGTACGAACAACGAAGAGAATCGACGCTCGTTATTCTTTCTGACGAATACCAACCATTTGTTTGTTCAGAATCACAAGAGAATCATTCGATCCATTGTTTTCTATTAGGCGTACAAATGAATCCGATGCATTTCTAAATTGAAAATTTGATTATAGAAAATCATTTACATTGTCATATTGCTGTCTTTCAGGAGAATTTTAATTTCTTAATATTCAAGAAATTGTGGAAAATTTTATTGGAGTACTTCCAAGTACATAGCTTAAGATTATAAAATTCGAATGTTCAAAAAAGACAGACATTTTTCCATTCTGGAGAAATTACAGGTAATTAAGTGTTTAAAAGTCCATTAAATAAATTATTATTTGACCAAATGCAACGGTGAAGTGCCCTGACATACGTGTCAATCAAAATTATATATTATTGTTTCTCAGAAAGATTAATTTCGATAATATTTACGATCTGTCACAATCCGACAATCTGTCAGAAAGCAATCTAGAGACACGACTGTTTTACCGGTACAAAGTCTATTGAATTTGGACAAGGTTCATTAGAATATAAACTGAATTATTACATGGCACGAGCACATTTTTTTATTCCACCTGTTTCGTACGAGAAATGGTATCAAAGTTCATTATCACAGTTATCATTCATTTCAAGAATGAACAATTTTCCTGATTATTTCCTGGAATTATTAAAGAGTTAAACCATCTTGGTCAGTTCTACAAATATATCAGTTCTGAGAATTTAATTCTAACCGATGAAAGCACTTTGCTCAACAAAATTTTTTAGAAGAATTTGGGAAATATCAAAAAGTGTCAAAGGGTTCATCCTAACTCGACTGATAGTGAAATGTTTTTTCTTAAATTTTGGAATAATAATGAACTACTGATATAATTATTTTCCCAAATTGTAAACTAAGGAGTCGCTTACTAATTCAAATGATCCAATCCCTAAAGTGTAAGGATTTTTGGAAAATGAATAAGGAAAGATGGTTTCAATTGTAATGGATGATTCAGCATATCCAAGTATACTTCACGATATATGGAATACGTTTGTGGTCTCGTACACATTATGACTGGAAAGGCGAATCTTTTTAATGCGATCTCAAAGTTCACCCTAATAATTCGGCGCTCTATGATGTTACAGCATTCACGTGATTCTGTCGTCAGAATTATACACTGGTATCGCTGACGCAACGATACCATGAGGAGAATTTGAACTTTGGATTTGAGATTAATTTTAGGAGAATGACACGAAGATGGTGCCAGGATGATCAGCCTTTCGTTGATGAACAATAGGAACTCGTCATCTAGAAACTGAAGAGTGGAGAAAATTCATGATGCAAACATTATTTTTGGTGAAAATTCTGGAACTTACTAGTAAACAATGACTACATAATAAATTGCTTATGATTTTTAGAATTATATATATATCGTTAAACTCAGTATGCCCTGTAATCATGATGCAGACAAGATAGGTTCTATCAGCATCGATACTGCCATCTTAATTAAAAGCATTTAATGCATGTAGCTTCGATTTTTTCTTAAAATTTGTTCTACATCATTAATTACACGTAAAAGTTTGTTCTAATGCTATAATTTATTTAAATCACTTATTTTACTTTCCATATTTTTGCATGTTCTAAATATTATATCGGATTTCTGGCATATGATTCATATGTTTAGTATACACTTAAATGTCATAAATGCATAAATAATCGTGTCCGACAGGAAGAACATAGACTGACCATATACGATACTTGGTCTTTCGATTTTCTAATGAATTTTGCGTGTGCATATCATCGTGTGCAAAGTCAGCCTGCTACGTCGATAGCTACAACTGTAAGCTGCAACAAGATAAACCAAATTGAGGTACAAAACAGAAGGAAGTCTTCAACCTTCACTGATTGGATAGAATAGAGCGTAATGTAATAAAAATCCACGTTAGTTGAACAACACACGTGAAATTCTGTGAATTTTATTATGGAAATATTCTTATAAGGGTATTCTATACATGCGATTACTTTAGTGACAAGCTGCAGATATGCAAATAAAACAGCCGTTCGCATTTCAAAACTCTTGATAACACAATTATGAATAATTTTCCGCTATAATGTGTGAATTGTTCATAAATTATGATCACTAAACACATATTTGTAATGTACACAGATGTTTATTTTATTTTCTTCTTTTTAACACACCCTGTATGTAGATAAGAAAGTAGTCCTTTTATATGGACTGCATAATCGACTGTAGATAATGGTCAAATTTAAAAAAAAAATTCAAATTGCAATTATGAATTAATTCCGATTGGAATCAGTAATTAATTGAGTAATGTGTAAAATGAGATACCGTTAATCTACCCAAATTTTCATATATGTACTATGATATCTCTTATAGTAAAAAAATAATAATAAAACAGTTCAGTAACATCCAAAGATTGCGAAAATGTATTAAAAAAGGAGGAAGTTACACCTTTGCATAGATAAAACTGAATTGCGCAACTTAAAAATTCTCCAATATTATTTATAAATAAACATTTTATGGCGAAATTTTCCACTGAATCAATCATCTCTCAATCACTCTTTATTCACATGTTCAAACATAATGTCACGTATATACCGAAAAATAAAAAAAGTCGTCATGTTTTTTGCTATTTTATCATTTCAACCTTTAGACTTCTTACTGTGCACCGAACACAAGAAGTCTCGCGGGACAGCACAGAGGCAAAAGGAGGTATTACACACACATCGACTAACCCCCTAGTTTTACACGAGACTAAATAATAGATGTGACCGCTTCGACCAATCATACGTCACGACCGAAAGTACGTGTTAGCTGCAACCAATCAGATTGCGTTATTCTCATAGGACTTCTTGTGATCGGTGGGCAGTACCTACAATTTCTCAAAGGTCGATATTAAACAAAAAAGGACAGAAATTCCCATAAACCCTTTCAACAAACATGTGTTTTTTTTTTTTTTTTTAAATTTATGAACCCGTCCAAAGTGCATCAAATAAAAACATTCTGCCAAATCGATCGTTTGGAGGTTTTATTAAGAAGGATACAGGTCAAAGCCAGTCACATTGAACAACATCCTCGACGCTGATTGTTTCGGTTAAAGATCACGTAGGCAGCTACCTGTACAGCGACTGTACGTTGCTCGCAGATGAACGACAGAAGAGTGCCGTTAAGCGGCGCCAGCGTCGCTTCCGCCAGGCTTCGAAACGCGCTCGTCGTCGTGCTGGTGTTTGTCGGCAATCATATTTAGCTCCGGTCGCGTGGAACCGGCATTTCAGTCGTGCTTTGCTGTCAGATCGTTCAGTTCCAAGGAGACGCGTTACACGAAAAGGTGAATCTAACCGTACGGTTCCCATTGTACGTTAAGAAGGGACGAGTCTCGTGTGACCTTACATTTATTTTGCGTTTTACGATCGTGTATTAACTTGTGCACACATCAAGGGACGACGAGTAGCGGTAACATTCATCGAAAAGGTTACCTTACCGAGAAGTTCGTCGAGGATTCCTACAAAGGTATGTTGTTTCTTTTTTTTCCAACCTATAAAGATGGTACGTTACGGGCGACCGTGTGTTATCGTTGAGAATCTTTGAAAGTATCGACCGCGGGATAGGTGTTGAGAAATAGAAACCAACAAAAAGCTTCCCGTTCTTCTCTCTCTCTTTTTTTTTATTACCATTATTTTCCATACGTTTTGCGATTGTTCGTCGTACGACCGGTCATTGTAGCATCGCGTGATCGGACACCTCACGTCGTTTGAAACTTGTCAGCGTCCCAAGATGATGTAATTTAACATTGTTTGATGTTTCGCCGGAGAAATTAAAGGAACTAATTGAAATCTCGTCGTACGTGTGATCATTTTGCATTATTTCACCGGCTTCAGCGTAACGGATTTCTCTTTTTTTGTCACACAAGTGAAATTATGCCGAATATAACCATTTAATAGCCGTTTATCAAGCGCGACATTTTTGATAGTCATTCAAATTGAACACTAGCGTCGTAGACGTGCGGCGCAGACCGTGAAATTTCGTTCAATTTGAAAAGCGCAAAATTACCTCGTTAATTTCCAAAAGTTCAAAAATAATAATTTTCGTTATAAACTCACGAAATCACGTGCGAATCAGTTGTTAACAAATTTTTATTAGTATAAAAGTAATGTTTTCGACCTCTGGAAATTAGTGGGTTAATCGACCGGTCTCTACGAACCAGTTTATGTTCATGATACGGTATAACCTAGAGAAAATTAACGCAAGCCGGTAACGTGAATCGTGTAGCATGTTTTGTAGGTAACGATAACAGTAGGAGCGTATGTACAACTACGGTCGCACGATAACCAGCATCGGACTCTGCGTCAATTTGCGAAGGTGTTAATAATAATCAGATCCACGTCGTCGTTCGATACGACGCAAAAATAGTTGAATTCATTTCATTACGGCCGACAGTTTTTTTTATTTATAGTCGTGTATATATATATGATCTTCTTTTGTGTCGTCGTATATCCATTCGAGAATACCTACGTGCTTTCCTACGCGTATAATTTGTTCGACGTAACCTCGTTAGCGCTCTTTTTTTTACATTTGTTTATTAAATACAAACAGTGCGTAAATTGTAATATTCCTTTGCGTTAAAATTATTGAAATGGTTTCTGATAAAATAGGATAATAATTTTTTAGAATAGTCATAGGATTTTAATTGCCATTTATATATTAAACAAAAAAATGGGGTCAATTTTGATCATATATTTCTAATCTATAACAGTTAGTTAAATTATGAATAAAAGACAAATAAAATTAAAATCCTTCGTAAGATCGAAGACCCGTTCGGCGAGCTTCCTTTTTTGAAACTGGCGGGAAACGAAGTTTCTCGATCGTTCGCGAACGGCATCAGGTTTGAAATGGCACACAGAGCGTGCGTGAGTTTCCCCGATGAAACACACCTGTTGAATTGTTTGTTTGAAAACATTTCTTCGTCTGCTGGCGGAATCTGAACGTGTATCTAGTCAAGCTCCAAGTGATTTTCGACATTGGGTTTTGCCCGGAGGAAGGTTTCCGTTCACCGTTACCGAAATTCACGATTGTTTTCTCGGCGTGTAAATTAAGCCGTAAAACCGGTTGCTAAAAATCTTGCGAATTCGTTACAAAATATTTTGTCACGTTATAGATAGATACCGAATATTGTTTAAAATACAAGGTTTGAATTGAATTCATTTGCCAACGATTTTAATTTATTTTTAGAAATTCTATATAACTATATAAGAATTATTGTTAATTATTGCCATTTTATGGTTAATCTATTCGCAACGCGTCATTTGCAATTTCAGCCGCGAATCGACACGAGGGTGTAATCGCCCACCGGAAACGCCAATTCGATTAGGGTCGATTCATGGCACCGGTTCGATCCAGCTTCGTGTTGCGTGTTGGATAATGGAAAATAGTTTTTCATGTGAAAAAGAATGTGATCTATATGGTCTAAATGAAAAAAAAAAATTATTATAATTTTATTTTGAACTTTACAGTGTTATTAAGAAAAAGCAATAAAACACACATTTAAATAAAACTTTACCGTGGCGCTTATCTGTGTTATGATTAACATTTATGATAGCAAATAGCTATATAATTTTAATCGCCGGTAATAATTTATAGCGTTTTCAAGAGCTCTTTAATATAAGATCGATCACGTATCGGCGCTAACTTATGGCGTAATTGATTATTATTCCATGTATCTATGCGATTAAGTGTTCTTACATGTTTAATTTGGCTCGATTTGGATTTGTGTCTTCGAATCACTAGATTATTTTATTTTTATCTTTCAATGTGGATTACTCTGAACAATCTAAGCCTTTTTGTATCGATAAAATTAATACAAGAATTTACCCGCTTTACAAATCAGGTAAAGAAGAAAAAACGATTGAACTACGGCTGTATTTTTTTTAAATACAACGTTGTTAAATACTAGCATCCTGCATATTTAACGAAGGCAATAAAAACATACTCGTATACCTATTCGCTGTTATTACATATCTGTTTCACAGTTCCGATCTCAAAAGACTTCGATCTCATGAAAAAAAGTATGTTTATTCGTTTGAAAAAAAATATATTTGCATCGCGTCCGCTGAACATAAAGATTCAATAAAAAATTGCATCAACATTGACATTGAAAGTAATCATTTATTTGAAAGTTAAATTATTAAGTTTATCCTTGGTATTTTCACTTAGATGTTGAGAATGTACTTTTTTTCATCGGTACATACATCACGTCACCTTTCTCCTTAGATCGGAAGTACTCGCTTTCATATCTCTTCCGTTACAACTCAGAACCAGTTTTGTAACATGTCCCTATCTTGTTTTCTTCCCATAATATTGGAAAGATGAAAACGACATTAGAATTCCTTCATTTTCAAAGACAGAGCAGAACGAATTGTAACAATTTGTCGAAACGTTATAATTTCAATGAATCGTTCCCCGATCGCTTTCAACATATAATTTCATTCTCAATGAAATCTATTCATTTATTCGAGGAAATTTTGAAGTCGAATAAATACGATCCGTTCTGGGGACGAGTGCAAGGACAATGTCTCTTCAGGGATACCGACATGTATACCTATTTAAAAATTTAAATACAGCAGGAAAAGATATAAAAATACAGCGAATCTATATTTGGCGGTTTATTATTATGATTCTTTGCAAACATAAGAGACATGGGCCGTTCGCGTGCTACAGATTATCTGTGTTTTCGATAAGACGCGTTTCCATCAAGAACACGTAATCTCTTTGAGTGATGTAATGACGGTTTTCACTTTCCAAATTGATGTCCGGCTGGCTATAAGTCTATAAGGCTCACGTAACACGCGGACAAGGAAGCGAGCCGAAGTCTCGCGATCCTCTCGCGTCGCATAACATCTGTTGCAGTTTGGTACACTGGCACACTGGCTTGCACATTGATCAGCCGCTCGTGCGCATGCGCCTATGCTCAGTCGCGCACGTGACTCGCTTACGCGCATGCGCAGCGGATGATCCGATGGATTTGAAAGTAGTTTTGAAATGGCGAGCATTAGGTGACAAATGTATTGTCTATTATATTATGCTTTAGACTTATCCCACAGGTTTAAAGTCTCTTAAAATACAACCATGAAATGCAACATATTCGCGAAAATTTTAAAATTATATTAAAATTCTAAATTAAATGTACAGAATTGAATAAGTTGATTCTGGCATTTAAATAGTAAATAGATAATTCTGAAACACTCCACTGCTAAAAGGTCATAACCAAAGCATATTTGCACACTATATATTATACAGTGTGATGAGTATTTGTCAAATACTGAGTGATTTGTCAAATATTGATAATAATGAGTGATGCCTACTAATTTTTAACCGACTTGGAAAAAGGAGAAGGTTACTCAATTCAATTAGTATTTTTTCTTTTTTTATATATTCCGGTATGGCGAACTTGGTAATTAATAAGTAGTAAGAAAAAATACGGAACGTTAAAGATACGACCGAAAAGATTTGTAAGTGTAACGATTGTATCAGAAGTTGACATAGGTTGCCGACGCCTGAACCAGAATCTTCCTGATAGAAGAAAAGTTTTTAATTTTTCACTGCCCCCGAAAAGGTTGAAATGTATTTAGTATACTATTTAACGATTAAATAGGTTTTATTAATAGCTGTGGAATATTGGTATAAATGAAATAGAAATTATTTTAAACTGTTTAGCGCATCTCGAAGATGGTTGTATTTTTTGTTAAAAATTATATATGTAACATACCAGAAGATACCTGAACTTACTTTTCCACTGTCTTTTTGCTATTGTGTTTCAATTACTCGCAGGATGCCTTTTACATAACTGGCCGGTTAAGGGTGATAGATAATCACGACTGAGAAATCTACATTTCACTTGCACATTTTACATGAGCATTGCATTGAACGTATATTTCGTACCTTTACTCTTTATGACATTCTGCTTCTGTTATTTAGGCAATTAGGTATACTACAACAGAAATTACTAAGAGAGCTAACAAGCAGCCACTGTACGATGACGTAGTGTGTTAGCTTTCCACGCAAACTTGATGATCAAGTTTCATAATGAATGATTCTCGTTGCATCAGTATGGCCACGAAACATTCGTTCCATTAAGTTTCGGTTAATCTCGTAGATGACCGTAGTAGATTCATTGCAACATATTTACGTGGCTACGCGATCCTGATACACGTGTTCTTACGTGCTTGCTCATTTTAACGTCAACAGATGAACGACGAAGTATAATTAAAAAAGAGTCATTAAATCATCTCTTTGGTCTGGAAAATTTATAGCTAACGCAACTAGCTATCGATCAATGATATTATTCATTCCTGGTTAAGTCCTTATAACTGCACTGATAACATTGCATCTTTTACAACTTTTTTTTGCACTTAACGATCGCTGCTAATTGTGGCAATAATTCTTGGAAATGTTGAAATTAGAATAACAGATTAATCGTTAAAAATCATTATCGAAAAAACGAACGATTTCATGCGGTTGGTC
The DNA here is from genome assembly GCF_907164935.1 of Osmia bicornis bicornis. Taxonomy (NCBI): domain Eukaryota; kingdom Metazoa; phylum Arthropoda; class Insecta; order Hymenoptera; family Megachilidae; genus Osmia; species Osmia bicornis. The sequence goes on along the minus strand of NC_060218.1, from coordinate 8,748,943 downwards.
GCAGGTTTGAATAAATATTTATACCAAACCATGTATATGTAAATCTCGAATGTTTTTAACATTTTCCTTCTTTATATCGACATGCCAGGTAAGTATTCCTCCTTTTTTTCGGGCCTTGAAACGAAGTACGAAGCGTCGATGTTATCATTGTCATTATCATTCTTTATTTTTTAATCTATTTTTCTTTTGAATACACATTTTTCTCACACTCTCTTGTCTTTTCTTTCAATTTAATGTATAACCTTCATATTATACTACTAACGTGACGTGCATGGGCAGGGGTTATTTTAAAAAAACGGTTGGAAAACAGTGCTTTTGTTCGCCGTTCAAAAAATCGACCATTCTGTATGATTCGATTCGCTGAACTGACCTCTTTCTCCGTCTTTCTTCCACTCATATGAGTGCGAACGGGTCGAATGAATTCGTGTTTCCTTGTTCTACGAACGTAAAAGAACCGAACATACCCGCGTGGTGTTCGCTCGAGTGCATATTACGCACTCACGTACATGTATACACGTGCGCGAATTCCACGCGGGAATACGAGGGAACACGAAGGAACACGAGCGACAGCGTGCGCTAGGAGTCGTGTGGACTTCGATGGACACCATTCGTCGGTCTCAGGTGGCGAGAGCAGTAACAAGCGACGTGATTGGCTCAGACCATCTCAGCTGAGCGGCGTCGCAACGTGTCTGATTTTAGGCGTACCTCTATCAAAAGACTCGGCTATAACTATCATCGAAGCTGGCGGCGTTCCACGCTGCCCGATGATGGGAACTATTTCAGTTCGATTCTTGCGCTCTGTTTTGTGTTTTCGCCATCAAAAATCACAACATCTTCCATGGGAACCGTTGTTTGATACTTTGATACGTAGCGGGGATATACCGGTAGTTTGAACCACTTCGCGCGCCGAAAATGTAAGAATTCATTTGTTTCTTCCTTTTTTCTGGATAAACTAAATATTTGTTTCAATAGGTGTTTTAACCTTTTCGTTACTGAAATATTATTCCAATGAATTTTCAATGATTTGTTGGATGTTGAAAGAATTATAATTAGACGCGTTTTTGCATTTTAGCTTAACGAAAGGGTTGAATGACCGACAAAAAATACTTTAAATTAGACTAATGCCTTGGAATTTATTTTCACTAAGGACAGGAAACTCGATTAACATTTTTGGCTCTTTTTTTCGAACATCAGGTATTACGTGGTCTGCTGATAGGTCGGTGACACACGCGTAATTAGTTACACAAATCAGTTGAATAATTGAAAGATAGAATTAAACATATCCTGATGAATTATTTAAATATTTGCCTTCACGTAACAAGCTTCATTTACATTTCCTGCTTAGTACTTTTATGTAAAAGATGTTTCTTTCTACTTCTTTATTACTCTTTAAAATCTAATGTGCTAATTGCTGTTTTAGTCGAACACAAACGTTAGTAATTGATTAGTTAATATTTATTTAACTTCGTTTAATATGCATACTGATAGTGAAAATGATTCTTTCTTCCAATCAAACAGAAAAAAAATTAAAACTCTGAAACAAAGTTATTATAAACGAATTAAGCAGTGTTCACATTTATTCGATTACACTTTCCTGCAATTTTACATTATCTAATTCAACGCTTTAATGCATGGCGTCACCTATTCAACGTAGTGCATTATTTACTACTTTAATCGCGTGTTTTTAATTAAAGCTTCTAATTTCCGTTGCATGTCTCTTACGTCAAAATATAGCTTTATATGAGAAGCTTTTATACCGTCCTTTCTCGATCGATATTCATTAGGACGCGAACTCTAATATGTCACGCTATTAACAAGTGATTAGCGTTTCATCAAAGGTAAAACGACAAAAGCTAAACAACCGTACTATTATTGGTATGAAACTACGAATTGGCTGGCAAAGAAAAAGCAGGGAACTCTCTGAAAAGAAACTTTTCATCATCTTCAAGAAGAAAATTCCAATTTGAACGAATGCCAGGAAGCTGGCGCGCTCTTAAATCCCTCAATGACAATAATAACTAAACCGAAGCGATTTCCTAAAGGGAAATAAAGTACTTTTTTATTACAACGAAGAAAAAGAGAATACATTTCTAAAATTAGACACTCAGATTTCCAAATGTATAATCTTTGCTATTTAGTTGCTTCATTGCTGAAACTGTATTTTAAAATAGAGTTGGATTTTTTTTTTTTTTTTTTAAATCTTTTTCAGTAGAACAGGAAATTTCAGATAAAGGTTGAACATACTAGGTCAGCAATGTGATGGTCAGAATATTTCTAAATCGTGGGGTCACGTACAGGGTTAACATTATGAGAGATTGCCAAGAACTGAGTCTTTCTCGTTCAAAAGCGTCCGGATTTTCTACATTTTTTTCGTTCGCATTCAATGACGAGCAAACCAGTTGTTGATGAAAATCGAAACGTTTTTGAAGCAGTGTCACCGATCTCTTCACGGCATTGTGCGTCCGCGAAACGCAACACCAACACAACGTAACACTACGCCAGTTAACAAGTGTTTCATTTCATGAAATTATATTAAAACCTTATTGTATATTAAAATCCTTTCTACGAACTCTGCTTCATAATTCTACGCTTTATCGATCGTACGCTGCAATTTTTAACGCGGTATCTTTCCATTCGCTGACAAATATAAATTATTTTAGAAAACAGATGAAAGATACACAGGCGAATAGTGGTCTAATTCGAATGTAGCTACGCCTAGATTATCTTACATTATTCGTCATTAATGACGTCTAATAGATGTTCACTAACACGTTGAACGCTGCATAAAAAAAAAATGTAATAATGAATTCAATTATTTAAATATTAAGTAATATCTTCCTAGGAACCTGAAGGCGTCGTTTGCTCTTACGTTATAAAGTTTTTGTCATTGCAGTTCTAGAAAAACTTAATTAATTTTTACTTGATAATTGTTCCGTGTATATCTCAATAAAATCCCACGAATTTTGTGTTAATACTGCGATGAAGAATATGGAATTGTCATAGTGGCTTAGGAAACGAACGGTTTATTTTTGCAATATAATTTTGAAAAGTAGGTACGCAAAACAGGGAACGTGACCGATAAAAGATCAATTCGTTCGATAAATTATATAATAATATTCTTCTTTTTTTTTTTTTTTTTTTTTTTTTTACATAATCACGTGTAATACATTCATTTTACGTAATATACTATTACACACAAATCTCCTAAACAATTCCACTCATTTGAATTTTGAATCTTACTCGTGTTTCACATCTGTCGCGACTGCAAGTGTGGTTTAGAGTCTACGCACACTTATCTCAAGAGGTAATCGAAAATTGTATACAATTTGGTAATTAAATGTTTTTTCTTTTTATTGCTTTAATTGAAATTGTATAACAAGATTTATAACTGTAAATACTATAAAATCCTAGGAAAAGAGAGACACTTAGTTTTTTTTCTTTTTTTTTTAACAAACTGCTAATTGCCAATTAATATTCAGACTTCTTAAAATCATAGGAAAAACATCATTAATAAAATTTGCAATTAAGTTAGACAAATTTCAATGATGTAATTTGACTGAAAAAAGTTGCAAATGAAATTTAATTAAGGCAGACTTAAAGAGGGGTTGCTATCAAACCACTGAAGTACAGAAATATTTTCTAAGAATATAAACAACTATTTATCAATAATTTGTTTATGAAATATCAGCTATCCATCTAAGCAGTACACTCTGGATGAAGCGTATCATAACGAGAGTCAAAAGGTTATTTTACAATTTTGCAACATCCACGTGTTACCGAGATGGAATGCGGTTAATCATACTCTCATTATTTCAAATAAAATGATTGTTCAATTCAGCGTTATTTCCCTTCACGGTCATAATCGATCAAATCGAATGGTCAAGTTCAGTGAATGATCAATGGGGCCTTTGGAAGCCGTTAACCGCCACAACCTTGGCAGTGACAACTCACCAGTTTCTTGAATATACTTTCAGTATTACATTCGAGCATCAGAGGAAACTGCATAAAATTGCATACTACGAGTCAAAAGCGCGAATGAAAAAAGTGTGTTCCAATTTCTTCAATTCATTTTTATTTAGAAAATAATCAAACATTGTCAAATTGTAAAAAAGAAATACAAAGATAATTTTAATTCCTTCACTGTGCGTGCCTCTTCCAAAAACTGCATTCGAATGGAAATAAATTGCATTGATAAAATTTATAACATAAGTGTTTAATACAATTTTTAAATATACCATATTTTATGAATGTGTTACTATTTCACAAGCAATAGTTGAAATTATAAATTTTCGACAATCTCGATACTGAAATAAGTCGTTGATCGATCCTTGACCTCTGTTTCGCAGATCTCGAATGAAAGCCCTCGTTTATCACTTGCCCTTTCTGATAACGATAAATGCGTTTGAAAGAAACTTCAATGAATCTTTGCAAGCCAGATGGTAGCCGAATTGTAATCTCTCGAGGAGAATTGCGAAATCCGAGCAACGGTCACACTTTCGCCATGGCCCGACACGAAACGAATCGATTTTCAACAGCGTGAAAGATTCAAGTTCGATGGAAGTATTTTCGAAATAGACAAACGATATTCAAAAAGCGTGAAATAGCGTTTCTTTCAGTGGAAGTTTGTTTCTTTGTCAACGTTACAGGTAGTCACCTTTTTACGTAATGCAAGAATCAAATTATAAACCATGCATCACCAATGGCCTATGCATTATTCAATCGGTTAAATACACGATTAACTTGAATAGAAAAACATATTTGTACAAATGGTTCGATAATCTGAATAAAAACGTAAGTGGTCTGACTTTTATCAGTGATTGTAACCAATTGCGTAACGCAGCATTTCAAGTCATTGAAAGTTCCAGAAAGTCATTGACATCATAGAACAACAGTGGCATGCATTTTTCTCGTTAAGCAGAAAACAGCTCATTAACATTTGACATATAACAATCCCAACGTATTTCTTGCAAACGAGAATGGTCTGTCGACAGAACGAGTTAAAAAGTTGGAGCTTTATGGTAGACAGCTAATTGAATGCTAAAGTGATAAGAAAAAAGAGTTTATACCATTTTATGTAAATGTTGTTTAAAAAAAAGAGAAGCAAAACAGAAATATTCACTTGTAATGCTAAGTAATGTTTATGATTCATTGAGACAGTTAGCCACGGTCGAGAACAATTCGCATTTACATTTTCTAATGTATGAGCAAAAAACAAATGTATGCAAGAGGTTGGCGATGACGTTGATAATTAAATGATCCTACGGATCACGTCAAACGTAAATTATACACCGCGTATCTTACAATGAAAAAATTTTTGTCGTCTTTCGCACGAGAGGTCAATTGAAATTTTACCGAGGCGATGTCAAAAGGTTATCAATGATAATAAATCAAAATCACTTGGTTGACTTATAATTTCACGCGAGAGTATACGCAGAAAGCATGTTCTTGCTCTATGTAATGCGCGCTGCTGATAACGCGACTCGCGATTATTTGTACACGTACTTAATTGTATATGTTTCAGTCCGACTAATCACTTAAATATACTGCTGTTAAATATAGAGTTGTCTAAATTGCAACACTTAACCCATTCAAAATTTCGTTAATTTTCAAACGACGAAAGTCAAAGCAATTATGACTTACGTCTACAAAACCAAGCTTAAAATTTTCATACATTAAAAAGAAATAATTAAGAAAATTTTGTGTGGTATCAAAATTAGAAATGATTCTCGACCATATGTTCACTCGAATCTCCTTTCATACTCGAAAGGGTAAAACCAGTATCCATTCAGCTTTCGCTGTTCGCCCCGATAGACCAGCCAAGTTTCACCCGTTTCTTTCTCGAAAAGCATCCCCACCCCGGGTGGGCACCCTAGTGTCAAGGTGATGGGTGCTAGAGCGTTCGGCCATTCTCCAGGGTTCAACAGACCCGATGGAAATTTCGAGCAGCGTCGATTCGAGTAACAAAGTCGTCGACGTCCTGTGTAACCGGTGGCGTCCCGACGCCAGTGCCGCGAGCCTGCGCCTGGACGATACCCTCTTCGGGATCTGCCAGTCGATAGACGACCTCGTTCGGGTTTCCACGGATCCTTCGCGCATTTCCATATCCCTGATCTTTCATTAATGTTAATACACCGATAAACGAGGAATTACAGGTGTCATCGTGCCGATTTCCGGTGGCTCTTTGTACAAATGAAAGGGGAACTGTGATAAAGTGTTCGTTTGATTTTGTTCGATTATGGAAGAGGGTGATTTCGCGTAGATCACAAGCAGAGACGTTTCGACTTGGTTCTCAAACACGTATACTGATACATACATATACACGCACATATACACACATATATATATATAATATATATATATATTTGATAGAAGAAGTTACACCTGGCTCTTGTCGAACAAGAGAATGGGAGTCACGGCAGGTGTCAGTGTTCGAGAAGTCGTTCGTTTGATCACTGCCTTTGCGGCTTGTATCGATTTCGTGGGGATGTCCTGTGGTGACGAGACAGAAGGGTGGTCACTAGATTTCGCGCTGGAATACGTTTTGCGACGTTCGCATCAGCAGGACGAACGATGAGCTAGGGAATGTAGGTGAGACGTACACCGGCATACCGATGGACAGGTACGATCCTCTTTAGGTGTATACGAAAATCAATGTTCTCCTCTTACGAATCTCTATCGATGCGAATTAATTGTCGATTGTTTGCTAGAAATAAATATATCCGTTTTACAAGCGGTGTTTTACTCGCTTACACTCTCCAGACAATCTAATACATAACGTTTTATTCAAAGGAAGAATATTCTCCTTTAATCATGCACTATATTCGATCTTCTTTCTTTCATTCCCCTTTGTCTTCAATGCGTTTGTAATCGTGTCAGTGTTCACTCGAGCAAAGAAACAGCTGGAATTGATTTCCTTCGTGTCTATTGATTTGTACCAAGTCTTTGATTTATGTATTGTCTCGGTGCACGAAATTTTCTTCGAATTCATCAGATTGATCTATTGACTTTACCCTCGTTTCATAAGTTTTGGAAGAATAGTTTCTGTTTGTTGATGTGTTAGTTGGGTAATCACAGTTAGAAAATACGTGTTATCTTGTTTGAAAGATTTCGAAACTGCGAAGATTATGATTATTTTCGGTAATTCGTTGATCCCCAATTTGCTCGTTATTTTTTCAACGACCCTCGTTTTATCTCGCTGCAAAAAGAAGAAAAACTGGACGTATCTAATTAACGAGTTAAACGGTCAACAATTCACCTTCGCTTTTTCGATAATTCGGTTCACGATTGACTCCGCTATCAGCCGTGCGTGATTTAAATATTATCGGTCAAAGTTGGTGGTCGCGTGTGTCCGAATCGTTATCTTCTCACTTGGAATATTTCAGTTGTAGATACGCGGATCAAGGCGACACAGCGTCCTTGTTGCCGAATGCAAAATTTATTTAAAAGGAATAACGTAGATTATCTTGATGAATTTTTATCGTTACTTCGAATTTGCGGAAAATCCCCACCTTCGAATCCTTATACATAATCATATTGTCAAACGAAAGTCACCCGTAAACGGTATAAAAACAGCTGGTTAACTACTCTTTAGTACCATTCTTACTGTGTTTTCACTTATGAATCGATCTTTCGAACAGCTCTTCTACTGAGAAATTGTAACAATATTTATTTCGTGGTAAAGTTAAAAGGGAGGTAATTGATTTTATATTTATTCGTTAGTGTTACATAGTGGAATAAATATTTCATTATAGTATAGTTCAGAAAAAAATATGTTCTTGGGATATAACATATTTCTTTTTGCTCGTCTGAAAGCTTTTTCATCGCGCCATATCCACCCTCACGAAGTTTCACCCTTCCATGCGTACGAACGTACACCCTTTCGACCATTTCACCATAATGCCACCCACGCGCATTTTTTCTCTAAAAATCATTTCTAAATATCACGTTCGTCTGGGTAAATCTAAGAAACTTGACCTTCGTAATATGAAATTCATACTACAACCTTGGTGCAGTGCATAACCTTTGATGTTAAACAAATATTCCATTGAAAATAATAGGTTTTGAAAGAAATTTTAATTTGAAAGTGAACCGTCAAAAATACTGACGCAACGGAATTTCTCAAGGTTTTCACGACTCACAATGTCGTTCGAGGAATTGATCAAGAGAAATTATAAAAACATTACTATCTACCGTTTAATTGATTCAGCCTTATAATGACTATCTTAATCAAAATTTACAAGAAATATATTTCAATAATTATGTATTGTTTTATATTTTTAATTATCAATCAATAGCTTGTTGTTCGATATTAGACTTTGAAATGAAAAGTGACGATGTCGGGTCCCGTTAAAACTTCTGGAAAATAACTATTACAGCAAGGTTATTGTGTATAAAAGGGGACGTAAATCAACAACCGTAAGATCCAGTGATGAATAGAAATTCATCATCTTTCTTTACGTATTATTTCTTGCTAAACGCCTGTGTCCTCGTATTTGATCATTTACATAAATATATAGGCAGTTAAAAATTCGGCGTGCTCGGATTATCATATATTATGCAACGCGTATTAAATAATTAATCAGGCAGTAAATAGCCGTGAATGTTTTTGCTCCTTTCAATTTTCAAGTTTATCCACACGTGTCTGTTTACTATCAATTCTTTTTTATAAATACTGGTAGTAAAATGTATTCGCCTATCAACTGTACGTGAATGTTGTAATAAATCGTTTAAATTTCGATTACTGAAAATAATTTTCATAATTTTTAACGAAACATTTATATGATTTGTTGCAGGAATAAAACAGAAATGGCACCAAACATCACCAGCACCCCAACGGGTGTCCTGTTCGAGGGTGAGACCTTGGAAGATGCTCCAGAGGCGGTAGAACCACCTAAAGAAAAATACGTGAGACGTATAGTCTGGAGGAATGTAATAATCTTCAGTTACCTTCACCTGGGTGCAGTTTATGGATTGTACCTCATGTTAACATCCGCCAAATTGAAAACCAACCTGTTCGGTGAGTGAAACACAATTTTTCTTTTCATACCAATAATTAACCACTTGGACGCTTGATATACACTTTTATATTATTAAAATTTCCATTCATCGTTAAACACCTAGTAGGATCGTTTATGCTCGCTTATCGCTAATTTCTGTGTTTTGATAAGAATTGACATGAAATTCATCATTTTCAATCCATTCTTAAAGCTTAAATGATAATTCGACCCTAGTTAGATAAAAAGAGATCCGTCAGAGAAAATAAATCCAATCTGAATTACATATTCTATTTATCCATGATAAGATGTATTATAAATTACTCTAATCAGAATTGTATAGATTTAACTTGTACTTTTGATGGTTCGATTGCGACGTTCAATTAATGGCCTCTTTATTCGCAGTTTCATTTCAATTGAGCACAGAGTGACTGGGTAATTGAAAATATGAATATAAATAACGAACTCGAAGGAGTGTGTGTGTGCCGAGAACAGAATCAAATGCGAAAAAGGGAAAAGAAATGATTGCTCCAAATAAATGGAGGGTGACAACAAAAAGCGTCCAATTGGTCCACCTGTTGATGCACACGAATTTCCATCTTCTCATTTCCTCAACAAATAATAAATAACTATTGTTCTGTTTTTATTTTACAGCAATCACTCTCCACATTTTAAGTGCCTTGGGAATCACAGCTGGTGCACACAGACTATGGGCCCACAAATCGTACAAGGCAAAATGGCCACTCCAGCTGCTACTAATGATTTTCAACACCATCGCTTTCCAAGTAAGTTGCGATTAATCATAGTTGTGTCACTCTAATTTTGGAAAAATTTGAATCAATTAAAGAAGAGTGTTATCTGTATTCTTCGTACCTGAATTTACAAAGTAAATGAGTCAAATTAAATGAGATTTAAAAAATTTCCTTTCATTGCCTTTGCGCAGGACGCAGCGATCGATTGGGCTAGAGATCACAGGCTCCATCATAAATACAGCGAGACGAACGCAGATCCCCATAACGCAAAGAGAGGATTCTTCTTCGCGCATGTGGGCTGGCTACTCTGCAGAAAGCACCCGGACATCAGTGAGAAGGGCAAAGGAATCGATCTCAGTGATCTGAGGAACAATCGTATACTTGCTTTCCAGAAAAAGTAAGCACGCCTTCGTTAATCCTTTCTTCTGTAAACATCGTTATAAGAATTTTTGGAATTTTCTTAACTCGTATGTTTCGTTTTCTTACAGGTACTACAAGGTTCTGATGCCCATGTGCTGTTTCATCCTACCAACTGTAATACCAGTTGTAGCCTGGAACGAGACCTGGTTAAACGCCTACTTTGTACCCACTGTTCTGCGTTATGTATTCTCTCTGAACATGACGTGGTTGGTCAACTCCGCGGCCCATCTCTATGGAAACAAACCATATGACAAGTTAGTATAAAAAATGATAATATATATATATATAAATAGAAAGATAGAAAATTTAAATTGGAAAATGAAATGATTGTGTCTTAAATAATTATAATTATAGCGTCAAATTGTATATTGGATCAGCAGAGCCCAGCTCAACAACTCATTATTATGAAATTAATTAACTTTTCCCTTGTTCCAGGTACATCAACCCCGTGGAGAACATGGGAGTAGCCATAGGTGCTCTCGGTGAAGGATGGCACAATTATCACCACGTGTTCCCCTGGGACTACAAGACGGCCGAGTTGGGCAACTACAGATACAACGTGACAACAGGTTTCATCGACCTGTGCGCGAAACTTGGTCTCGCATACGACCTGAAAATAGTTCCTCACGACGTGGTTAAGAAACGAGTGGAGAGAACCGGCGACGGTAGCCACGAAGTGTGGGGTTGGGGTGACAAAGATCAATTGCAAGAAGACAAGGAGCAGACGATGGTGACGCATTGTCTGAAAAAGGATCAATAGATGAGAACGATTCAAACGAATCGTGATCGATCGTTCGTTTCATCGATTTTAAAAACAACGATCGACTCTTTTTTGTACAGTTCTTATGAAAGGAGCGGGATGAGAGAGTTATCTGAGAATCAATTGGAAATTATTTGGGACATCACTTAATTATTTAATCACACGATTGTACGAGGTGTTCTAGAGTTACGTTCGATTCTTTTCCCCCCCTAGAAATCGATTCGAACGGCGTGCCTTGAACCGAAGTACAAAAAATACAGTATTTATTCTTTTTTGTTTAGTTCCGTCTAAAAAGAGAAGAAACAAAAATTAACCGTGTAAATCTCAGATTTCGTTTGTAGCACGAAGATCAATACATTTACTTTTTATTTGGTGTTTTATTTTTCTATAAAAACTAGCTTTTTTTTCTTTTTTCTTGGGTTAATAGTATATGATGATTGATCCACGATCTTTGTACACGCCGGTGGAATCGATTTCTACGCGGGGAACATTATATCAGGGGATAACATTAAAATTCATTTGGCAGGTTCTAAATGTATTTATCAATGATCCCGGCGTAAAGCGAGAGTGAAACAGTCCCCGGTCTCAGTCACCGTTTCACGTTTCCTTGACGACGTTCTAGATTTACAACGATAGGCTCGCGTTCGACGATCGCGTTTCAGATCGAACCGAATCATCGATTTTCTAGTCGACGATTGTTCGATCTAATTAGACTGTTCTGTTTTACATTTAAGGTTTAGTTCGTGTTCTCTTGACTAGCACGTGGAACTCTGTTTAGATGTAGATTCTATTTAACGTTTCTGTAGATGCAACATTGCTCTGTAGGAGGGGGGGTTACTGCGCAGGGTGGTAAACCGAGTCTTAATTCGAAGGTAACATATTACCCGTGAACGCGAGTCGAACGTTACTTAGCGGCGATGGATCGAACGAGACAGAGAACAAATTTTTTTTTCATGTTCGTTAAAGGAAAAACTAACGAAGATTTAGGCATGTGATATAATATGTATATTAAGCTTAATACAATGAGAATTCGTTCGATCCCCGAACTTTGTCACGCGTCGATAGGAAATCGTTGAAGATCGATCCGTTTTATTTCATTCGTGAAAGTATATCGGTTTCTTCACCTATTTCCTGTATCTTGTGTTTCTTCTTTCTCGTACAAGGATACTCTTTACGATCCGGAAAATAACTATTCTCCAGATTAAAAAGTAAACAAAACAAAAGAAAGTTAACATTCCATTTCTATCTTCCTTCCCCCTTCGCATCCGAACATTTAGTAACGGGATAACAATGTAAATGTTACTTTATATTCTATTTTGTTCCTACAGTGTCGTCAGAAAACACTTATTTTGTTGAATGTCCTTTTTTCCTCTCTTCTCGTTCATTCTAAATCCGTTCATCGATTTCTTCTATTCATGATCGCATCGAATTTAATCTTGGAAAGTTATATAAAGTACAAAAGAGATACACTTCCCTTTTTTTTCTTCTTCTATGATCGATCGTAGGAATCGAACTTCAGCAGATGAATCTGAACGACGATTGGTATATCAGAAATTACAGTTTAATAATTAAACGTTAGCTTTTACGAGTAGCGGTGTGAAATTATGAAAATTGTTAGTTCATTTCAAGGAAATGGTGTGAAAAGCTTTCGTAGAAGCTTCAACAATGTGTCTAAACGTAATTTCAAGCTTTTCAAGGTTAAAGGTGAAAACAATATCATCCTTTAACTTATTCTCCCGTTCCGTTAGACAAGCACACGAAGGACAGGGGATTTGTGTGGTACAACTGTTTGTACGAGACGAGAGCGAGCAATTGTAAAAAAGAAAAAAAAAAAATATGAAAAAGACATAAAATAGAATCGAAAAGGACCTTTTAGTTAGTTTAAGGAAATACACCCTGCGCCAAGGTGATTTATACGTGTATATTTATGCGCGATTCCTTGCAAGATAATTCATTGGAAAAATATTGTAAAAAAAAAAAAAGAAACATTGTACGCTTACTGTATATTCAATGGAAATGTTTACGATTGTTACACGATCTCCTGATTGAATTTCCTACACGATGTTTCACAGTTTTCAGCAACATTCCAACCGTAACTTCCTCCAGTTTCATCAGAGAAATTTGAAAAATTTCACTTCGAAAATTTTCCATAACATTGGCTAAGAACTTCTCTAATTAAAATAATTATTAACAAGTCTCTACTGTTCATCAGTGAAATTCGATGGAAGATAATGAATTATCAATGGATCTCTGCATTTTTCTTCAAACATTTCATCTTAGAATTGGACAACATAATCGTTGAAGTAAATTTCTTTAGAATGAACTCGTTTCGTCTCCGAACACCTTGTAAAAACGACCAACAACCCTGAACGATTCTCCATCCTGAGAAATAATTTCTTTTCCTGCTTGTTGCTCGCTAAACGCGTTGAACGCACGATCGTTGCGCGATCTCGTCGCGGAACGAGGGTGAAATGACGGAAACGCGGGGCGTTTCCGGAAATTTTAAGGGCGATCATTGGGTTACAGTCGTGGCGGCGTTTTTCACGACGAGCTCGTTGTTTCCGCACGTCCGTGTCTATTTTTTTTTTTTGTCTTAATCAATGTATAGATACACGTAAGCGAATAATTATATGTGTAATATGTATACAAAGAAGAAACACACACAACGTGTACAAGCATGTATGCACGTTTTTCTATGAGGCGTAGTCTTCGTCGTCTCGTGGTACACGAAGAGAACTGTTGCGATATTAGCTCTAAGGTTTAATCTTAACATTCGAAAGAAAAAAGTGTGCTGTTACCAGGTTTTCAAAGACAAATATATGCTGTTTTGTTACCAAAAATTCGGGGTTCGTTGACTTTCATTTCCTCTTGGTGCGTCGCGTCGCGTCGGTTAGAAGAGTCGAAAAAGAGATCAATAAAGGTTCATCGCGTGGAATCATGCGATTTTGCTTTTCATCAACAATAGAGATGAAATTATTATTTGTACAATTCACTATATTTCCACCTGAACGCGTCAAATTTAATTGTTACATTTGTCATTTGTCGATAATTAAAATGACTCGTCGATATCAATTGACAAACAAAGATTGGTGGAATGGATCTGGAAAATTTGCTCTTCCGGTTCAATTACGAATCAATAATTTTTCTTTCTGTGTATTGTACACGGAGATCTCCTTGAGTTGCGTCAGACCTTCGTTCAGTGGCAACTTCTTTCTCGCCACCCTGTGGAGAACCTACGAAAAACGATGTTGAAATAAAGTTTTTCGAATGTGTTGATAGGAATCTTCTGTCATTCATAGGAAAACAATTGTTTTTTCTAAATTTTTGAAATTGCAATGAATGAAACATTTGACATTCTACGAACCTCTCTGATGCTGTCGGTGTCCACTGTTTGTAAATCATTAATCAAACCGAGCTCGTACCACATCTTGATGAAGAAAGTGCTACAACCGGAATCGTAAGTGCCAAACTCGCCGCTTTTCCAGTCCCATGGCACTGCATAATGGTACATTGGCCAAAATGACTTTTTCACAAAAAACACACTGATGCCATCCGGTGGAACCCTGAAATCGTACATAAATTAACTAGTTGTTTTATTTATTCAATATATTAGGATTCCATGTTGCTAATTATACTCTGTGGTTTTGCAAGTTTTTAAGAAGAAATTTAATATCAACAAGCTTCAGGGTTATTTTATATTATAATTTTTCTACAGCTTTTTGATAACTATTTTAATTTGAACGAACGAATATATGTATTACAATTGCTTAATAATTTATGTATGATTATGAAAATAATTGTTATTTGAAGGCAATAAGTTTTGGTGACTAAAAACATTATTAAATGGAGTATTGTATTCAAACGTAGTGTCAAGCTTAAAGATACTTCGTCCATAAAGGATTAGTATATAAATAATAAAGGTGCAATACAAACGAATACAGTACGTGTAATTAGAGTTGAATAATATATAAATAAAAAATAAAAAAATGATCGATCGCGTCACGAAGGTCAATTAAATCTATTCTACGTGTATCATCGTCATAAAAAATGAATGATTGTAAATTGTCAAGGATTGTTTTTTTTTATTTCGTGTGAATACCATCGCCACCAATGACGACGGTGCCGTGACTCTTTGGCATCTTAAAGAAAAGCGTGTACAATAAACGCAGAGTGTCAAAAATGGACATTAACTTGTTTCCTTCGATATTCCAGATCAGCAACGCGCTGTTCACCATCCAGGAAACGTTCACCGTAATGGCGAACCGTAACAATCCGGTGACGAGTATAGTGATCGCCATTGATTCGTCCCAATATTCCAACGGCACGTTCAGTGGCAGTATTAATCCAAAAATGATAAACATTGGCCAGTAGAACCTAGATATATGAACGAGAATAGAAAATAGTTATAAATTAAGTTTTCATAGAGAAATTTAATTGCCAAGAAAATGAAAATATTGTAAATTATATCATCGGAACGAAACCGTCTGGTAATAAACAATATAACAGATCGTTAAACGAACGGAAATGATGTTTAATAATCATTATTGCGAGCAACTAACATATTTATAAATCAATTCTTACATCTTTTGTATCCACACATATCCATCTTGTTCGACATCGCGCATATCGATGTCGATTTTTGCTTGCTCGTAGTCGATTTTCCGTGACAGGAAGTTGCCTACATAGTGGCTGAATAAAAATCCCTTTTTGTGGTTGTAAGGATCCTTATCAGTTCCGTAATACTTGTGATGTAGTCTGTGATACAATACCCAATCGTAAATGGGACCCTGGTAACAAATATTAATTTCAATTGAAAACAACTAATTTAGTTACCGACTTTTCTATGAACTATATTTTATTCGTGTTCCACAATCATAATTATTCGATTGCCTTTGAATAGAATGGTATTTCTTCCTGTATTTATTATTCAATGAAATACGGATTAGTTAATTGTTAAGTTCCCTTTGGAAATAATAAGGTCGTTTCCATTGTTACAGTGACCTCGAGATACCCACCACTCCCGCAAGGGTGTGCGCCAACACGAGGGAGAACCGGAGAGCCCCCGATGCTCTGAATGTCTTATGGGCCCACAGTCTGTGAGCACCCACTGTCACCCCCAAACTGCCGATGGCTGTTATAAGGATCGCTGGAAGATTGTTAATTTAATTTTAATATAGGGAAAGATGGATAATTGTATGAATGAAAATTAAAAAATTCCTCCTTATCCTAAATGAAAAGAAGAAAGTTTGCTTACTAAAGAACACAGTCATCCATTTGGCGGAAGTGAACAGCAACCAGATCCCGTAGATTCCGAGAACGTGGAGGTGGATGTACCACAAAACGGCAGCCCATTTTATGTCATGTTTCTTTACTGGTTTCTTCTCGTTCGACATCCTATTATCACAAATAAAAACTTCACCTGATACTTCTGAATGATTATGCTCAGTATTACTGAAAGAGCACTTTAACAGATTCTAAGAAAAAAGCTATTGCAAATTTATAATTTGAATAGAAACTGTGACTGTAGACATTGGAAATTTTTAATACGTTATTTTAAAAGAACTTGAAGTACGTATGTTCAAAGTGATCCCTCTACGAAGGGTCAACGACTTTATGATGAAGAAACAATGAGAATATTGATAAATTAATTCAAATTTCTTGAAATTGAATAAAAGGAAGAATTTTAGAGATTGAGAAATTGATACACAGTTTGAGAAGAACTTTTTTTTAACAATTTACCTAGCTGTTATCCTGGCATGAAACGCGCTTCTAGAGGACCCGAGAAGAACTACTTAAACGAATGCTAGCCGCCGGTCTCGTTGATTGACCTCGTGGCCTTTCTTTGAATTTCATTATCGTTCAACATTTCACATTGTCATTTCCTTTGTTTTGGTATCCCACGGCTTGGATGCATGTTCACCGTAGATTCATGAAAACCAGTCGAGTCGGTTGCATGGGTATTGGCGTTGGGGCTTTGCTTACATTTCGTAATTTAATTACCTTTTTTTATCGATGTTTGATAATCCATTCCAGCACATCAAATTCTCGTTTATTTTTCATTAACGGGTTGTTCACCTGTGATCATTGACATAATTGGAATTTTTGTTTAAGAAAGCTTCGTGTTCCCTAGTTTTATCAAATGTGAAATGTCTAGTGTTGCTTTGTTGGAATTTCAATCGAAATATGTTTAATGAGCTATCTTTTTACTTATTTCAATAATTTCTAACGTAGAGAGAGTTAATGCGCATTTTAGAGGAAGCTAAGTCCATCCTGATCCCCATATAGCTATATACTAATTAATGGTGGTGAACATATATTTCTATTTTATATTCTAATTTAGTTTATACTTCATTTATAGTTAGAGGTCATGAACTATTTCGTCCTTGAATTGATAATAATGAATTTTAAATAACGGGGACTAGAATGTAAACTCTGAACTGTAGAATAATAGTATTCTACCGACGCGGTTTGAACTAATTCAGTCTACCGGTTCAATAATAGTACGAGAAGGTATGGAAATTAATGCTAAAATACTTTTTTTTTATGTTTAAATTATAGCCGATTCATGGATTCCAAATTCTCTAGCCATCTATGAACAAATGGGCGAACTAATCGGGCCGTTTCTTTAATTGTTAGTATAAGAACCTTTAAAATGATCAATTAATTTGAATTAAACAATATAATGTCATAGAGGTGTTTCTTAAACCACAGAATTTGTAATGAATATCTCTTACTTATTTAAATTTACTCTCTTACTTATTTTTCGAAAAGAGCATAGTAGCGTCATCTATCGGAAAGCAGCGAAAACTACTTACTGATCCTTAGGCAGTCGGTAAATTGTTAAGTAGCTTTCGCTGTTCTCTGATAGGTAGCGCTGATGTTCCCCTGTTTAAATCTTCACAGTTTGATGAATGAGGAAAGAATGAATGTTCAGGAAAGTTATTTGAATTTTGTTTATAAAAATAATTTATGAGCGAAAACGACTAATAAAGGCGGCGTCGACAATTTCTTCTTTATGGACATTTTCTTCCTTATCGACCTCGACGCTGGTCGCTACATGTTTCAGAAAATCGATCGGTAAGTTGTTGAGTAATTTCAGCAGTTTTTGAAGAGATGGCACTGGAGTCGAATTTCAAAATAGTTCATTTATAGCGGTCTTTTTAAAACACAGGTTTGTCAAACAATGATATTACTAACTATAAATTGATATTTGTGGGGTGATTCAGATAGTAAACAATTCCGAACAATGAAAATTCATAATAAACATAACGAACTATTTTTATTATGTATAATCAAAGTTTTAAGTCAATTATATTTTTACGTAAATGCAATTTATTTAAAAAGTACAATATAAACTTACTTTTTTACATAGTCTCAAAGGAGATATACAGAAAACACCGTTACCTAACTTTGCAATAGCACATTAAACTATAAATTCTGTATTTATTACATAATAATAATAATATTCATATTATTCTTAATTTGAAAACAAGAAATCATTTTAAGAACAAAATCATTTTAAAAACAAAATCATTTGCATCAACTCGTAGGACATAATCTACTATAATAAATATAGTAAGTTTATAAGTATTTTAAGCATTAATTGCTATTTATTTCATACAACTAAAATATATTTTGAACTGAAACAAAAAAAATATATAATTTCCCCTTTGTGACCCATGCAATAGAGTGACATAATGATAACAGTATTTGGAAAAATAAACAAAAAAAAAAAAACGAGATTTGTAATCAACATGATTAATTTATAGAACGAAAATCTTAGTATGAAGATTTAAACTGAGAAGTGGAAAAAGGGCGTTGTGATTGAAAATTAGAATTTTGAAACTGCCAAGATCCTACATTGTTCCCACTTTTCCAAGTACTACTTGATTGTGGTTTCATGTCCATATCGTTTTGAGAAAGCCAACGTGATTCTCCAACGTTTTGAACGCTATTATTTTGCCACTGAGATTTGTTACTAAAAGATGATCCCTTGTTTTGCCAATTATCTTTGTTTTTTGACCACATATCTCCCTGTTGTTCGTTATCTCTTGTCCACGTAGATGATGCAGTGGCAGTTTCAAATTTCTGCCATCTTTCTTTAAAATCTAAAGTGCCATCATCGCCCCAAGGATCTTTTGCATCCTCTGGTAAATCATCCTCTTTATCGCAGTGTTTCCAGGATTCCTTAACATTTAATGACTCCCATCGAACTTTATTTTTATTATCTACCCAAGGTTCTTTATACGTCGTAAAAGTTTCTTTCCCGCGAATATTCCAATTCTCGTTACTACTTCCCGGCATATTCGACGCGTTTGACCATCTATTATCTAAACCTGATGACCATGTTTCTTTGATCATAGCTTTTGCGGATGACTGTTGAGAATTCCAATTATTTTCATTACTACACCATGTATCATTACGAATAGGATCTTTAGCATTCCACTTTTCTTGATTGAAAGATTTCCGCTGCCTCTCATTGCATGCAGCTTGTTCCCAACTGTTAATAGATGTTATATTTTTTTCATTTCGCCAGACATTTTGTTGGGGTACCCTTTCAACAGGTCGGGACCAAGTAGCTTGTTCAATTGCTCCTCTACTTGGTATATCCCAGTCATCTGTATATTTTTGTGGAGATGATTGGCCTCTTTGAGGGGACTGCGGTCTTTTTGATAGCGACGGAGGACATTCCATTAAAAATCTCTGCGGTGATCCTCCACGCCTAGAAAGTAACAATTCTTGTCTACCGGAAGATATCATTCGATCGGGAGAAGGAATTTGTCTTCTAGGAGGTGATATTGGTCGTCCCATTGGCGATGGTTGTCTTCTAGAAGGGGACATAGTTGATCTCATAGTAGACATTTGCTGTCGCGATGGCGATATCTGACGTCTTAATGGCGACATCGGTCGATTTAGGAGCATCTCAGTTCGTCGTGGTGGTGATAAAGGTCGTCTTGAGGGAGATGTCTGACATTTCAGGGGAGAACGTTGTCTGTACATTGATGGCAGGGGACGGCGAAGAGGAGAAAAGTGTCGTCTAGGAGGAGAACATGGACGTCTTGGTGGAGACAATAACGGACGTTTTGGAGAAAGTCTTTCAGGAGGAGTTATTCGATGTTTCATTGGAGATATATTTCTCCTCATAGGTGAGACTGATTTCTTTATATTGCCCATCTCTGACCAACGGTTTCTGTTAAAAAATTCTTGAGCTTGTTGTTGGCGCACGTCAGCTTCGTATTGCTCTGGCGTCATACGGAAAGATCTTTCTTCTCTGTGATTAATTACTGATGATACTGGCATAATTATATTTGGTTCTAACGGTGGTATATTGTGTTTTTTATATATTGGTTTTAAACTAAGTTCTTCGTTAACTACAAACTTCTTGTTTGGCGCTGTAATTAAAATATCCTGAGAACCCATTTCTTGAACATAACGACCTTTCAAAAGAGGATCGTCTTGTTTATTTTCCCTTTGATTTAAATTTACATTTTCTGGTGGTGCGATACGATCCCAAACGGAACGCGGAAGTTGACTTTGGAGTTTATTCGTTTGTTCTAAAACCATATTTAACATATTTTGTAATTGTTTAGCAGTATTTACATCAACGGTCGGTGCTGGTCCACTTAATTTTTCTTTTGCTATTTCTAAAAGTGCCTGATGCTCTTTTACAGTCTGAGCAACATCTGTATCAAACCTATTACTAGATAATCTTTCCCTTAAATCAGTTTGCTCTTTGGGTTCCCGCATCTTTTTTTCATATAAAGGATTGGGACGAAATTGCGAATTTTCTGTCATCCACTCCTTTTTCTTTTTCATGGGTAAATCTGCAATTATAACAAAAGTTTATTAAAAACAGAAAATCAGTAATTTGTCGAGTCTCACGTCGACCGGACGACCGCAAAGACGTGTTATGATAACAGTATCACCGCGTGTGTCATATATACAGTGTGTGTTTCAGTGAAAGTGGCACAAACGAGGCACCGGTGTTAGTGCCTTCGCGGCAACCGGCCCCGTATACACATATACGGGATAAAACCAACCATAACGAAGTTAACAATGGATCACCAGTAAACAAACGAGACTTTTGAGTACAGAGGCATCTCATCCATAACCACACAACGGGAAAAAGCCTAACTCAAAATAATTCGGTACCAGACAAATCTTACGCTCACAATGCAAAATACGAATCTAATCCCACCAAAGAACAAGTCATTATTTCCAAAGCAATAGACGGCATTAGTATTAAAGAAGAGTATTAAGTATTAAGTATTAGTATTAAAGAACAGGCCTGTGCAGTAGGAAAGATAATAGGCCCGAAATCAATAAAATTCATATCAAGAAAATCAAACGGCAAAGTATGTATCCATTTAGATAGAAAGGAACCAGTGACTTTCCTAACCGCCAACAATACAATTGAAATAAAACCTATGCTAACACCGGCTCAACGAATAATTTTATCCAACGTCCCTCCTATTATACCCAATTCAACAATAGAAAACACATTCAAACAAAACAACGTTTGACTTTATTCAAGAATATCTTACCTAAAAGCAGGAATGACCGAACCAGAATATTTACATATAAAGAATCAAATCAAAATATTACAGAAACCAATGTTAACCCAATCCCCAACGCCACCTCTCAACTACAATGGTCGATAAATAGGAACTATAGTCCGTCCAACGAGACGAGTCAGTAAATGTATACAAATTCTCAGGCGCGAAGCAGGATCGGCTTACGGTATATCGATCCCTGTATACTAAAAAATAAAAAGCTACTTCTTTTGAAACAATCATAATAGGTGTAGTCATCTCCCAAAATCATGACAAATAAATTTTGCGCACCCTATATGCAGAAATTTGTTATGATCGCGGTGTGCGTATTTGAAAAACGCCAAATTCCCTCTTGGCTTTCCAAGCAAGGGCCAACGGCAAAAGACCGCCTAAAGTTGGCCCTGAACTCGACAATTGACAGCCAATAGTAAGAGCCGCTACATCCATCACGTGAACATCACGCTGTTTTGTTTACATTTACTGACTCGTTTCGTTGGACGGACTTATAGGAACACATCAGAAACTGAAACATCTGAAATACCATCTGAAGAACAACTGGTGGAACCAGCAACAGAACCATCGAAGATCCAAACCGTATTAAAAGACCCTTACTGCACTCATCAAACGATACCAATTCCAATTATGTAAATCTGGATGAAATTATCTTCCCCACGCCACTATCAACCAAAACTTAAAAAAAAAAAAAATTGCCACTACAAAGAAGAAGGTAATTCAACCTACATATGCGTCCTACGTCACCAATGGATCATGAAAAAATAAAAGAAAAACTCAAACCAGAAAATCAAGAAATCGAACTTCATAATGAAAAATACAGGGTGTCCCGGGTTTTAATGGATAAACTTGGGAAGCATATCCTACATGTGAAAATAAGAAAAAGATATTATTTGAAGTTTATTCAGAAACGCTTTATTACAAAGTTATAAGCAAATAAAGTTGGATTTGATAACGGCGGATTTTACTTTAACTGAACATTGAAAGGTCGAACGTGTTTATCTTATTTGCCTATTCATGTAATGTTTACTATTTTGATATGATTTGCTGTTAGTGTTAACGACCATTAACGGATTAATATCTCCGTTACTGAAATGCAACAAAATTATGAAAAGATTTATTGTAATAAGCTTCATAAAAAATCGATGTCAAGCTTGTATTTGCGCCCAAGGACGACATTTTGAAATAATCCGATAAACATGCTCGACCTTTCAATATTCAGTAAAGTAAAATCCGCCGTCACCAATTCTAACTTTATTTCTTTATAACTTTGTAGTAAAGCGTTTCTGAGCAAACTGCAAATAATATTTTTTTCTTATTTTCACTTGTAGGATATGCTCCCCAAGTTTGTCCGTCCATTAAAACATGGGACACGCTGTATATTCAAAACCAGGCACAGCCCATACAGCCCAGGACCACGTAAGAGATACCATAAACTTCCTCAAGGAGATAAACGTATTCAACGAAATATAACGCCTAAGCACACATCCGTCGCCAATGACCTCGCAGTCGATGCGACGTAAAACATCCAAAAGAAGAAGAAGTAATTTGGCGTTTTAACTACATTTTAAATAGTTTTTAAAGCTTACCTTTAATTCCAGATTTGTTAAACTTTTTCATCAATTTCTTTGGAGGTACTTCTCCTTTATCAGGGGAATGTGAACGCTTTCCTTTGAAAACGTTTTTCACAGGATTCGCAGTATTCATTGTATAAAGCGTTTTCTTTAATGAAGCTTTTGATTTCTTCGAAGAATATTTCATCAGTGATTTATTAAAATTCTTCTTCATTTGTGTTTTAACACCTTTCTTATTTGCATTATTTGCGTTTTGTTCATTTGCCTGTTCATGATTGTTTTTACTATCTGATGCCTTGAAGCTTTCCTCTAAACCTTTTTGGAACCATTGTTGATTAACTTTATTTATCATTCGTCGTTGTAACAAAATAACTGCTTCAAAATGAGGACCAACAGGTAAAGTATCAACTACGCGCGCCATAACAGGAATAAATGGTAGTCCATTAACATTATCCATTGGTCGAGCTAATTCTAGTATACCACGTACTGACTGTTTAGTCAATGTAGTTATCATCACTATTCGTTTAAGAGATGGAATTTTTCTGAGACATGTCATTACTTCAGTAGCTATAAAATATAAATACACATGTATACATATATTTTACTATTGATAAAACAATATGTAACGATTATTTTAAAGCAAATTGGAAAATGAAATTTGGTAATTATTTACTTTAGCGATTCTTCACTGATTTCGATGACCTTGAAATATGTTGTCAAGGTCACTGTTCTGAATATTTTTTTCTCTACCGCCGCTTCTTGCATTAATACAAGAATAGTTGCATTTCTTGGTATAATGGCAGACATTTTTCCAATCTCTATTAATAATAATAATAATAATAATAATTAAGAATAAAGTTTAATATTTTATCTCCAACTCAACCCGAGGCTAATTCAGACAAAACTGTTTTTGCAAATATTTCGAAAATGAAGGGCGAGCGGTGGTAACATGTATTGAGAAAAAATGTTCAAAAGAGTGACTTTGACAACATATTTCAAGGTCATCGAAATCGGCGAGGAATCGCTAAAGTAAATAATTACCTATAATTTTTCTAAAAAAAAGCTTTGTAGTAATATCAATTTTTTAAAATTTGTTAATATTTTATAAAAACAGTACTTTTATCAACAAATGATTGAAAATAATTTATATACAATATATTTGATACAAACCTCGGCCAATATTAGTATTTGCATTAATTACTGCACATGCTTTACGGTTTTTCACTGCAGCGATAATTTTATTTGTCACTTCCGTAGGAGTTCCCATAATAAACGAAGCATTTTTTATATTATTCAACTCGCACGTCATTTCAGCTTCTTCTACCTCAGAAGGAGAATCTATTCCTATAACTTGTTGACATTTCTATGTCAAGTTAAAATAATTTTAATGTATAACAATATTAAAATACATAAAAATAAAATGACTTTTAGTAAAAATGTAACTTGTATACTCACGGATGCCATCATTAATCCAATAAGACCAATGCCACAACCTATTTCAAGTACTGTTGTCTTTGGAGTAGGCATAAGTAATTCTATTACCGCATTTGTTACATTTTCCGCTCCTGCAGTATTTGACCAAAAGTTTGTTTTAGGTGCAAGTTGTATTTTTAACCCACCCACAACTTCATCTAAAGCTTCTGATCCCACTAAAAATGTTGTGTCCGTGACAACGGTATCGTTACATCTGAAATGAAAAAGAATAAAGTATCTTAATAAGATTCAGACGATTTAAATGTCGGTTCCAAATTACGAAATTTATGAAACACACTTACTTGTTCATAGACTTGCAATAAAGGGACTTCACATTGCAATCTTTTCCAGCTCCAGATTCATAAACTTGCTTCAAACGATCCATGGTTGAACAACTAATATTTTTACCAGTCGCAAATAACATAAGCTCATCCATACTGTTGCAACGTACTAATAACCCCAGCCACTCCTGTTTTCCTTCGTTGTTAATTTCTTTTCTAACTTCTGGTTTCAAAGATATATCATCAGCAAAGTCTTCATTTTTAGAATTTTGTGCATTTGATTGCTCTGTTGTTTGAAGAAACTCTTCAAATACCTATAGAAACGTAATATAAGTTGGTAGCTTCATTAGTAGATTTGAACGCATACTGTGAATATGTGAACATAAATTTAAAAAAAAATAAATGTATTATGCTATCAAAAAAAATTAAATATACCTTTACAGCACGCAAGACAAAAGATGGAAATTCGACTTCATTGTTTGTATTAGTATTACATACAGTACTTGCTTCCAATTTCCAGACAACTTCTGTATTTTTATTATCAGTAGCATCAGCATCAACATTATTTGTCTTGCTAGTAAGCTCTTGTAACTTTTTTTTAACGCCTAGACATATGGTTATTCAAAAAGTTTTGAGAATATTTGGGGAACATTTGACAAAATTAATTTTACCAGTCTTTAAGAAAGTACTCACAGACGAATTTCCAACGATTTGCGTATGGTTTATCCAAGCGACAGGGTTGAGTTGGTTGTAACTTACAGAGAGCAGAACCATTTGCTTTTTCTTCCCCCTCTAACCATTTTTCATAACATGGATAAGAAATTCCCAAAACTCTAGCAACTTTTGATAATCGTTCTTTTACAATTGTTTCTTTTTCAGCAAGCTATAAATAGTTATAAAATTAAAATAATAAGTACTTAATAATTTTATTAATTATGTGGTAATAAATTTGATAGATTATGAAATGTACATGTTATAAGATACTGATATTCATATTTTGTATTACCTTCTTTTTATACCAGTCATTCGTTTTAGGTTCTTTCATTGCTTCTTGTTTAAGATCTTTCTTATTGTCATCAAATATCTGCTGACTAACATAATTGTCTTTACTTATTTCAGTAATTATCTCTATGTCTGAACTAGATGCGTTTTTATCTATTAATTGATCACATTCCTCTTGTCCTTGAAAATCTGAAGTATCCAAATCTTCAATATCCTTTAAGTGAAGTAAAACATCTTCATCTGTTATATCTTTTTGTTCATCTAGTTGATCTAAATTAATATCAGCTGTAAAATCAATTGATTCCACATTTAATTGTTGTGGATATTTAGCTTCCGTATTTAATGTATCATTGTCAATGTTACTCATATCATTTTCAGTGTTACTTTTATCATCTTCAATAATACTTATATCATTTTCAGTGTTACTTTTATCGTTTTCAGTGTTACTTTTATCGTTTTCAATGATACTTATATCATTTTTAATGTTACTTGTGTTGTCTTCAATGTTAATCGTATCATTTTTAACATTATTTTCAATGTTTGAATTATCTACTAATGAGTTATTCACAGAATCTATTGGTATCACATCTTTATTTTGTTCCATATTTTCATTCTGTGCATTATCATTAGGAAGTGCTACGACTGTATTTTGCTTTTTCACATTAACATTATTATCTGCACACTTATTTTGTGCAATATTAAGTGCCTCTTCTTCTTCGTGACATTCATCTACTACCTCATAGTTTTCTCCCTCGATCGTAACTGCTCCTGAATTTTCTGTAACACATTTACGAGTCACATTAATACTGTAGATTAACTATTTTAAACACAGCAGATTTTTATGACTAAAAATTGAAAAACGGTATGCTACAATATTGGATATTTGAAGATGTTCATATTAAACTACAGGAAACATTGAGATATAAAGTAAATACTTACCCATTTTGTTGTCAATCTTTAAATAAGAATTTCCACCTTTAGGATTTTCAAGACAAATGACACTTGGATTAAAATGATACTGATGTTGTATGCAATACTGATAAGTAATTTATTACGCAATTGACGCATATATATAGATAGTTAATCAATGAATAGAATTAAATTGAAGCTTTTATCGGATACTCCACTGTTATTATACCCTCTTGGTTCATCATAATTATGTTACCTAAACCACAGTATTCATAAAAAATAATCTTTTACCACGTAAAAAACTATATATATGCATATATCGCGTTGTAACGTGGATTTATTTTCACGAAATTTCTTTATAATTTGTTGGTTGCAAGATTATACAAAATCTTTACTTTAGTTCACCGCTACGTTTTACGCTAAGCAAAATTTAATCGCGCAAGGGGCAATAACGAAAATGGCGTTCCAAAAATAATCGATTAATCCAAGACATAACATAACGTTACATTTTTCAATTTGTAAACTATAAAATAAGTTGGGCTAATAAACAGTTTTATTTTTTTTATATCAAACAGTTTTATTGTATCCTTATTGAATTAAATATTGATAAGATGCATAAGAATTCTGTTGAAGAAGAATATATAACAATTTTAAATAATTAAAAATGATAAACTATTGATATTTTTATATAATAAAAAGGTAGTCTGTTAATTTGTTTATATATGTAGAATTATTTGTAACTAAAATTTTATTTCCTTATTACGTATATATATTTATATGCATACTCTGTTTCAGAAGACCTTGCTTATACTTAAATACATTGTGTTCCAGATGGCGTCCCATCCATAGTACAATTCTTCTTGATGAAGTTTTCATTCTAATCTACTGATTTAATATGGTTAAGTAGAAAACACGTAAGTAGAATTGATGGATTCCATTAGCTTGTGCGTTTAATTCCACTTCCAGATAGAAAATTGGAGATGCTTGTTATAAGTTAAGCTTGGTAATTACAACATTAAAACAATGGAAGTAACTTCTTCAAGTGAGTGAAAAGAAAAATTAAACGTATAACTTATACTTTTGGCCATTGTGATGATTCTGAACAGAATTACATGTTGTAAACATTCTGTTTTTTGTGTAAACATTGAATTATTTTACATTTAACATTACAGCTATTTGTTCTTAAGATTTATTATTTGCATAATGCAATCACTTTGATAATGATTATCACATCATCTCAATGGAATCAAAGAGTGATTTACACAGCTCTATTTAAGCAAAACCGTATGTCCCAAACTACTGTAGAATAAAACTTTTTACAGATTTTCAAGAGGTCCTGGCAGAATTGGATGACATTTTAAAAAATGCCTCTTTCCTTGGAATTGATGGAGAATTCACAGGACTTAATTCAGGACCTGATGCTGGTGCCTTTGATACACCTGCTCAATATTATGCAAAATTGAGAGCAGGTTCAATGGACTTTCTTCTTATACAATTTGGCCTTTCTGTATTTACATTTAATAAGGAAACAAATAAGTATGTTTTTGTTTCTCATTTACATCTAATTTGCATTAAAACTAAATATTTTTAATATGAAATTAATTCATGCTTTTCATATGAGCTATAGAAAAATTGAGTTCAAGCTAATTCATTATTACATCTTTTTTAAGGTACAATCAGCGCTCATACAACTTTTACGTTTTTCCGCGGCCGCTAAATCGCGCAGCGCCTGATTGCAGATTTATGTGTCAAACCTCATGTATGTCGTTTTTGGCTAGTCAAGGATTTGATTTTAACAAACTTTTCAAACTGGGTATTCCTTATCTAACTGTAACCGAAGAAGAAAAGTTAACAAAACGTTTAGAAGAAAAGCAAAAGATAAAGGATGAAACACCAGAATTAATACCTATTTCAGATGATGATAGACCTCAAATTGAGGATATTTGGTAAAATCATTAGCAGTACTTCTATTTTGATAAACCGGCTAAAATTAAATTGTGGTTCGTTTCAGTTCAAGGATAGAAGAGTTTATTACTTCTGAAACTGAAGAATTGTTAATAGAGAAGTGTAACGCTTACATTAGACGGTTAGTGCATCAAGAAGTAAGGATAAGGTGGCCAAATAAATTGAAAGTTGAAAGTAGAATGGATAATTTTGGGTGCAGTCTTGCAATACAAAGATTAGGAACCAAAGAAGAAGAGGAACAGAAGGACACTCTGAAAAGAGAAAAGGAAAAGTTAGAGATTAAGCAAGCTGTTGGATTAAGTATACTTATGAGGAAAATCGCAGACTGTGTAAGTTTCGCTAATTAATTATGAAGAGTAAAGTAGAATATGATGTGTCATATAGTGAAACATATCTTTGTTGCAGGGAAAGTTAATAGTTGGTCACAACATGTTGTTAGATCTCTGTCATATAGTCCATCAATTTTTCGGACATTTACCGGAAAGTTATTTGGAATTTAAGACGCTTCTTCATAGTTTGTTCCCTAAGTAAACATTCTTCGTTCTTTTTTATTTTTTAGATACGTATGGAACAAACAATATAAGTACGATAATTTCATTGCAGGATCTTGGACACAAAAATAATTTGTCATTCGCCACAATTTAGGGAACACGTACCATTGTCGAATCTAAATGTATTACTAGAAACAATCAGTAAATCCCCATTTAAAATGCCAGAAGTAGAATCCGTCGATGGTAGAAGTTATTCGACATTAGTGGAAAAATGTCACGAGGCAGGTTATGATGCATATATTACTGGAATATGTTTTATAGCACTATCGGATTACTTAGGTCAGCAGCTGATATTTTTTTATAGAGCTTACACGTTTTTGTGAAACCTATTTATTTATAAAATATTAATTATTTTAGGCACTTTACAAACACCTGAAGTTTCGGTAGTTCTATCGGATTCGCCTTTGCTTAACCCGTTCTTAAACAAGTGAGTGCAATTATTTTCTATATTGTATTAATTGATGTATATTTTGATAGTATAAAACTTTTTATTTTATTTACAGACTCATTATAGCAAGATTAAAAGATATTCCATATATAAATCTTATTGGAGACGATCGTAAGTTTTTTTATATCACTTCTTCATGCTTAAATCTTAGTATAAATTTAATGTATTCTCTTGATTTAATTTTAGCAAATCCTAGCAGAGATCATGTGTTTCATTTAACATTCCCAAAAGACTGGAAACTCAATGACATATGCCAGCTATTTAGTCCATTTGGTGAGTGTTGTATTATGATTAACTTTTCATTTATTTTTACTTATTTAATATAAAAAGTCTTATTAATTGTGTTATAGGAGGCGTATACGTGTCGTGGTTATCCGACACGACAGCATACGTAGGACTAAATCGTCGCGAACAAGTTAATGCGGTAGTGAAAAATCTC
Source organism: Osmia bicornis bicornis (assembly GCF_907164935.1). NCBI lineage: Eukaryota > Metazoa > Arthropoda > Insecta > Hymenoptera > Megachilidae > Osmia > Osmia bicornis. The sequence goes on along the minus strand of NC_060218.1, from coordinate 8,718,811 downwards.
TGTAAAACAAGTGCATATACGATACAAAGGTACGCCGAATACCAATCATCTTTAGACGTGAACATTAGTACAGGAGAACGAAAAAGAAAATTATCTTCATTTGAGTAAGTAGATACTAATATTTACATATATTTTATAATCTTATATTCTCTTCAAGATTTCAAGATTACTATCTGCAATTGGAATTTGACGTTCTAATTTCAATAAATCATTTTCTCATTTCACAAGTATTAACATTTGTAATTATAAACAGAATTCTTGTTCGATTAATTTATCGCTTCTTGTTTATATATTTTACTTAATCGTCATAATTCTCTTTAATCAATTTCGACGCTGCTGAAGAGCGCTCGCAACGAAATTGTCTCTGATATAGTAAAGTAACAAAAACAGGAAATCTAGTGGTCCATTTTGGCCACATTTATTTTCAGTTTCGAATATGATGCAAAGGTCGATGCTACGCATTGGCGTAACTAGGATCTTAAAAGATTTTACTAGGATAAGAATTGGGCATTCTCCAATTTTACATTGTTACTAACAGAGATGACCTTTAGTAAGTTCGGCAATTTCTGTGATTTATGACTCAAGCTATTAATCAATTATTTTTCGTAGGATTACAAATAAATTTTTTAGAATTTTTAATTTTAAATAATCCAACTGGGAACAGTAGTCGTCACCGCAGAGCGCTTTCAACAAAAGGTCCTTTAGGGGAGTGGTCATTATGTTAAATGATTATTAATATTTTTATCGATTCCATGATTGGTTACATAACAGCTTCGAAATTTCGTATGATTTTGATATTTTCATTTGATTTTAATTCCAAATGTTGAATTATATGCCAGGAGCAAAATTCTAAGTTCAGGTCTTCCTTTATTTGGTTTCCAGATTTCATCGAATTGGATGCTGTGTTAACAATTTGGCGTACTGCACGCGGACTTAGTTTTGAAGGGCGACCATTGTGTTTTTGGTGCCGTATTTATGTGGATTATTTATTAATTACACATAATCATTTTTCTAGATCTCTTCCTACTTGTCCATTACAACATTCAATTCCTTTCATACATTTTGTTTTTCCTTTCTCCACTTATGTCAATCTCTTTTTTTTGTATGCATACTGGATATAGATTATTACAATATCGATTTAATTACTCGTCGTCAAAATGATGAAAATTCACCATTAAATGTGACCACGATTTCAATTAATAATAGTAGCGATTCGTTCTTCACTTTACTATTTTGCTGGCTTAACAATTGTAATTCGCATCTTCAAGCGATTTTACAAGAATAGAAGACCATCGTTATTCCTTTTTTTTAATTATTATTCTTTATTAATATATGTACAAAGATTCAGTTTAGATGTTTAATAACTTTTTCGGTCACCTGTAGAATATTCGATTATGCGCGCAAGTTGATAAAGTATTTGTTAACAACGAAAAAAAACGTGATCAGATGAAGATTTTCTAATTGATGATCATAAAAGAGCATCCACTATGCAATGGTTTTCTTTTTTTTTTTGTTATTTGATGTGAAATAAATTTTTTCAAATAATATACAAATTCACTTTATATATTGGTATGTAATTCTACAAAAGAAGAATGAATAGTTTGAGTCATAAATCATGAACATAAATCATCAATTCTATGTAGTAGTGTTCAATAAAACTTCAGCGACGTACAGTGTGATATTTAGGTAATTGATGGGGGCAAAACTGAATTTTTTTCTAGTGTTCCAGAAGTGTACAAATATATTATACATTGATAATAAAATGTATAAGGCGTCGGAAACTGTAAGTATTGTTTTAAAAATTAACCCATAATGATTAATTAGTGGTGTTCGAAGGTCGAGCTAACTACATTCAAGGCTAAATAAGAAGTCTACATACAGTTAGCCCCATAAGTATTAATATGTAAGCGAAGAATATCTATCTAAAATATAAGTTTCAAGTTCCTTATCAATAAGAATACATATGGTATTGACTAAATTTCTGATTAATTTAATCTTTATTACAAAATTACAATTTACTATAAATTAAAAGCAAAATTAAAATTTTCTAAAAACCTATGTCTGCAGTGCTCCCTGGTTGTCTGGAATCATAAAAATCTGTTTGGAACCTAAAGTGTTTAGGAGAACAATGGTAACAGGCAAATGCAAACTCATAATACTTACCTACTCCGTACCACTCAGTTGTCTCATTATCATTAAACTCGATATAAGACAAATGTTATATTAATTATAAGGATCATTGATTTCATAAAATACATATACGTGACCATAGTGATAAAAAGAAGTTTAGAAATCACAAAGTACAATTAATGTTAATATTTTGATAACATAAATGAAGCAGCAAAATCGGAGATGGTACGGTGTCAGAAATATTAATGGGAGTAACTGTATTTTACAGGATTGCTGTGAATGCCGTGGCAATGAGACTGCCGTTCCGAGAAAATGTGCTTAAACTTCTTCAAACGATGAGAAGACTCATTACTACTCGTCTTTGACGATGTTATTCGGAATATACTGAATGGGTTACCTAATATTACGAGTTTTGTAAATATTATTGTTTATAGAGAAAAATGAATTAACATAAAGTGTATTATTTTAAGGAGGATATACCGTGGATCAAACGAGACTTTTTTACTTATAGACTGGCTTCAAATCTTTGAAGCTGAATATTGGTTTCTCAAATGAGAACATGCGTTTTTTTAGAACAAAATTTTTTTATATTTTTTATCTGGGTATAATCATCTCGGTTTTTAAATTTCATTTTATTGACCCATCTTATGTCTTCCTTAAAACCATACTACTTTAACTTATGATTTTCTACACGTAATAATATTGAAATGAAGGTGATAATATTAGGTGACCCAATTTGTATAATGTACCTTACATTTCGGAAACGTCCCCGAAAAATCCAGATCTTAATCCAATTGAGCATTTATGGGCAGAAATTAGGAAGACTATGCCCATGCTTACAACATTTTATTGAATGTTAACTTTATTTTTACAGTAACGATACTTAAGTGTTACTACTGGAATAAAATAATTTTAGAATTAACAATGTGATTTTACTTTGTTAAAATAATAAATATTTGAATGCATTCGAATAATTACTTATTTCATTTATACCTTGAGATATAAGGCATTCTTAAATTGCAATGCAATTGTTAATATGTATTGAATGGTATGTAATTGTGTTAATTTTTTCCGCGATGAGGCCACTGTAAATGTGCAGGGTGCATATCGGTCATCTGAACAGAGGGTCGGAATTATCGAAGTGAACCGACAGTATTTTTGCAAATGGAAAAAGGAATTTATGTAACTAATACATCATATTTTACATTTTTTTTATAGGAGTGTGCCGGCAAAAAGGGAGAAAAGTTCTCTAGCAATGAACGGGGTGAAGACAGAACAGGCCGATGATGGTTGGAAAGTAGCTACTGGTAATAATCGCAAATTATCGTTATTTTTTATTCCTACCCTTACAATATGGCTAACAATGGTTTTCTTCATCCTTTAGAACTTTCAAATTTTTCTTTTCCTTTGCTTATTTTTTTTTTCTTTTTTTTCATTTTAGTATCAAAATTAGTCAGTTTTTATTATTTAATTTTCTACCCAAGTCTCACATCTTTATTTTTTCTGCTCAGGAAAACGACGCCGGAAGCGGAAGGGCTATACAGACATGGACGCCGCTCATGAATCAGACATGAAAAAAGCATTTGCCGAAGCTCGTTCATGGGAATAATTGTAAATAAAAAACTGAAATATCCAATTGGCATGTCTTCTTTGACGACTCCCGAAAGAAAGGAACCCAGTGGTGTTAGATCTGGTGAACGGAGAAAAGTCCTATCTATCGTGATCCAAACATCTCATTTAAAAATTAATGAACCAGTTGACTAGAGTAAGATGGAACACTATTGTTACGTCGAATCGATGGTTGTCGAAAATTGTTAACTGGATGGGATGATACTCAAATCAAAAAGAAACTTTTGATATGTTATCAAAGAATGTGTGTCACAACACAACGGAGCTATATGGGTTTTAGGATTGGAAAAAGGTGAAAAAAGTATGACATGTAATTTAAGATAATAATATTTATTCAATAAATATGAATTATAAAAGATACAAGTTGCTTTGGAAACTTTTAATATAATGTTTGTAAAATTTTGCATAAATTGTAGAGGCAAACATGGAAAAATGAAGTATTAAATAATAATCGATTAAAAATTTAATTTTCTACTACAACGTTTGCAGAATTTTATAAATAATAATAGCTAACTTACAAAATATTAAAAGTAATTTTATACATAATTATACATTACTAACATCCCCCGTCGCGGCTTCGCCCGCATATCATATGCGTAGAATTTGGATTTATTGAAAAGTGATATTATAGAACTTCAGAATATATAATATTATTTGTTTTTTTTTCCCTTGGTAGTAAAAGAAATTGGTGTTTGGAATTACTCGTTCTCGAAAGTCCGACATATAATTGTCCGCGTGAAAAAAAATCTGAGCGTAAGTCGAGTCCTATACATTTAAATGTCTGCCCTTTCACTTTATTTACTGTTATCGGTTAAGTAGTTTTTGAAATTTTTCTGTACATGCAAACAAACGCTGTCTCTTTATATAATAGTATGATGATATGATATGATTATACATTTACGCTATTTTATATATTTTCTAACACTTCGAGTGTAAATATGTACTGGTAATTACTTTTTTTATAACAACAAATATGTTAATCAAACTTGACTTTGAAATTCGTGAAGATCCAATATTTACAAAGAAATCTTTATTTCGAACTCGGTCGTTCGGTATGATACAACCTAATCTCCTTCGTCTTGCTATGTATGAGTAAACAAATCTGTTCGGTTTTCTGGCATTCGGACGAACTTCACGTTGTTCCTTAAACTCAGTTCGAACTTGTCCTACGTGAGAATCAGATCGTCGCGATTTTAAATTTTATCATCAGGAATAGTTAGATATATTTATTTATCGTTCCGTGGCATCGTGTGTGTTTAAATTAAATTATTGGACTATTAAACAATGAATTATTATGTGCACGGTAGGAATTTAAAAAGATGTTTAAATTCATATAGTTAAGTCACTTCTTCGCTTTAAATCCTACTTATAATACTTATGACCAGAAGTGTACGTTAGATTGTTTCATACACAAATAATGTTTAATTTGAAATTGTTTTCGTGGTTGAAGAATTTAGATGAAAATTCACGGTTAAACAAGATGCGAAGAATTCTGTTACGTTTTGAAAACCCAGAAGCTCAAGGTAGCGAAAATATCGAGACGACACCGTTGCGTGGAAACACGGTTAGGTTCCCGCGTTTGCGTCTCCTGGACCAAAACTTCGAACCGGTAAGTACCTAGTGTCTAATTGTTTCTACATTTACTTGTTCGTGTTATTTATATTAATGGTCAATCGTACGGAGAAACTGAAAAATTACAGACGAGTATAGGTCCTTGTCTCTTCTTGGCGCTCTTGTTTTGAAGAGACAAGGACAGCGCGATAGTCAAGCAGCCATATTGGCATACGAACGATTCAAATATTTTTCTAATGAAATATTCTTTGTAATATTATACAGCGATGCGAGAAATGCGAACGACGTACGTGTTTTGCGTTTAGAGAAAAATAATATTTATTTTTCCTTCATCTATGTTTCCAAATTATCTTAAACTAATTTCCGCTAGCATCGACGTTCGAAAGGTAGTCTAAATCAAAGTTTATTTCGAAACGCACCACTGTCAGGTCTGATTCGATTCCAAGCTTGATTTGCAAAGTTGCTAACGATGATAAGCGTTGGACATTTTTGGGATTTCGGAGGGCATTCCTTTTTTGAAAGCAAGGCACATGCCGCATAGAAACCCCAACCCTGTCGCAACGAACTCAACCACTGATTTGGAGATTTTCATTCCTGAAATAAAATCGTATCTTTAGCTTTTCTTACGTGCATACCTTTCAAGTAAATTAAAGTTAGCTTATTTTATTTTCGCTCAAGATGAAAGCTTCGTATTAAGAGCAAGTTTTCTATCTGAAATCCATCGGACTCCGTCGCATTGTTATGCTGTTGAAGCATATGGAATCATATAATCGAAAATTTTTACGAATTTCATATTTCTTTCATTTTTGTTTAAACAAGTTTTTGAAATACTTTAAAATGTAGGAACAGAAAGCACCATAGAAGGGCGTGCGGCTTTATATTAGCTACAATATACTGCCTTTCAGTGTTATAATTTCTTCGAGTTCTATAAGCCACAAGATTTACAATGCTCAACAGCACAACACAATGATACGACTTTGTTCCCCCCACGTAATACTTCTTATCTAGATGAGCGTTTCTTTTCGATCGGGGTTGAAAACAAACGCGATTTGCGACCAGTTTCGCTCTGTCACTACGGCTCTTTCAACTAATCAATCGTTCACAAAAACACAGCTTGATTGTTGCTGATACGAAAGTTGATCAAATGCAAACCGGAATTTTGTCGAAACTCAATTTACTTTTAAAACAGACAGTCATTTGTTTATGTAATATCCTATAACGTTTAAGCACTCTTTCCAATAGATTGATCATCTTTTTAATTCTGATTTATACGAATTCTTCTTGGTTGAAATCCATTGCACAGAGATTTTTCGAAACTTCAACTTTATCGCAGTTTATTCTTATTTTTTCACTAAATTCATTCGCTAGCATCAGCCACTCACTTTTGATAAGATTACGAATATCACGAATTTCAATTTATATTTGATTCATCGTCGGAAGCGCGTGTTTATTGCTGCGTGTGCTGAAGGTAACTTGGGACTTAGCAGGCCAGTAGGATTCATACACAGCCACCACAGGACCACTAAGGCCCAAATCACCCTCAGCCTTAACCGGTGCCTACGTACAGGGCAGCATCCATAACTGGACTGGTAGATCTTCGGTTCCCCGTTTCATCCTATTTGTATTGTTACTCTCCTTGTTGTTGGCATCGTTCTTCTGGAACGAAAAGCATTAAGCAGTTTAGTGGTGAATAATTTCTGCCATTGTCAAACGCGTAAGTACACGGTATGCCTGGACATTTTTCACCCGTAATAATCATAGAATTCCCTGTTGTTATATCGATCTTATTATCTACCGATTTCGCGTCGATCGCGGTACAGTTTCGCCGGAGGTACGAACAGAGACCTAGATCTGGACGGATGTAAATTAACATCGATACTTTGAGGGCACGTTGTATGCTCGAAATGCCAGGTAATTATAATGTCACCAGTTGACTGTTGCCATACTTATTTATTACATTGCGCTACAGAAGTAATAACTGATTGACTAACAGTCTGCTTATCTTGTAACATGCCAAAGTGTTATTCATAGAGCTGTCTCTGACCGAACGATTTACGTATTCGATAACTTGTCTTAAACGAGTTTTCATTTTTTTAATATTTACGACGGAGATGAAATTTGCATTTTGAAATAGTGACGCGTACGTCATGTGTTTCATTAAATGCAGGCCGATTTTTCATAAAAAAATACACTTGAAACGAAATATAAATTCTAATGTCACCCCTTGAACAGTTAATTACTTTGATTATTTTTCTTTTACACCGCGCGTGAAATAAGGGTGAAATTGTTCGTGTTCTTTTGGCAAGTAAAAATATGAGCATAATGTATAGTTACATATGTAGCTTCTAAAATGTTAATTCGCGGAGGGTAAGATTGATTCAAGTACGAAGGAGGGTGCTAGCGGAGCTCGCATTAAGTATTCCCGTTGTTGGATCATTTTTTGAATCAGCCACCTCTTCTGACACCCTTTCCCTTCGTGGCCTAGCAAGCATGAAATACGTAGGAATATGGAGTGATTTAAGTGGCCAGGTAGGACAGTAGAGGCACCGAGTAAATGAGCATGGTGCGAGGTAAGGTAGTGGACGCCATAATGGAAACGAGATCCACGAAGGTAGCAGCTCCGTACGAGGGGACCGTCCTGTCTGGCTTATTAACTAAATTCCAAAAAGTAGTAGTCCCCACTACCAGCTGAATTCTAATCGAGTTTCTTAATGTAACCCTTGATATATTTGAGCCAGCTCTCTTTGTTACAGCGTGGTCCAAGAGACAGCGTGGGTAACTGAAATCTTAAATAATAATATGTAATTCGACGTACGTTATGGTACATTCGTAAAAACCATTCAGTTTCTTACGTGGGAACTTTTACTGTTTAACAGTTATGCTTTTTGTCAACGAATATTAATGATTTCTGAGGTCTCCCTCTTTTGTTAGGACACGTTACATATTTGTATATTTCATATTAGATACCCTCTTTAGAATTCTTCATCTCGGGGGCATGTCCATCTAGGTGAGAAATAAAAATGTCCTTCTCAAAATAAAGTAAATTCTACTCGAAACATTTTTTGGAATTACGAATAGTTTGCAATAGTACTGTATCTGCGAAGTATAATTTTTTATCTTATTATAAAACGACTCCTACAAAATTGTCGTATCGCTTGAACTCATACGCTTTATGGTGTAACGATAACAAAAAGAAACCATAGAATATCCATGACATCGATGCATAAATCAGGCTTAAGGACGTTCTATGTTTCGTAGAATTGTCGCGTTAATAAGCACGCTGCATTTACGACTTATTGGCAATTAATTGCCAAGTGACGATGCTAATTAGGAATCGTAAAAGCTCGATAACGTTTTTGCCTTCGAGTGTGTACAAGAAGTGACTGTATAACTGCTGAGGTCTCTGCAAATTTATTTTGCCATTTCGTTCAAACGTGTTTTATAGTTTTGCTGTGGAATTTGTTTAAACTTTTATCGCTGTCACGTGAATATATTTTCTCTTATTTAGGCGAACATCGTCCAAACAATTAATATTATCGAAAGATATAGATTTCGAGGGGGGTGTAATCTGATGCAATTAGTTTTTTCTTTATAGGTAAATAGATTCAATTCCTCATTTTAAACTTAGCGAATTGCATAAAATCGAAACAAGTGAGTACTTACGTACCTTATAAGTCGCAAGACAGTTCTGGCATTCAGCTACGTGAATAAGTTGAACGAACAAATTCTAAATGTATCCGATAAATAATGAATTTGATAACTATTGAGTGTTTGAAAGGAGAAGGGAGTGGACAACTAGAAAAAGCCGTTCGCTTCGATCGGACAGCCCCGGCAGACATCGCGATTATTACGTGGGATGTGTTTGATCATGCGCGCTTTTATTGTTTCAAAGGACCTTTGGGGAAACACGTTCCGGTAACGGTACCAAAGATCTGTCAAGCTAGAACAATCGGAGCCTTTTTACATTCTTTTTATTTGAATCAAAGAGCAAAGTTCCTCCTTCCGGATAAATGAAATCCGAACAGCGTACGAGAATTAAATGCACTTTACAAAATTATTCTGGTCATCATTCGTTACACTACATATGTACAGTGGGTGATCAAATTAGAGTCACTCGCATAAATTGATTATCTTACATAAATATCATTAATTCTTAAATGAAAACTGAGTTGAACGGAGTTTTTATTTTTTTATGATGTATTGATACTTGTAAAATTATGATACACAGTTGAAAAAAGAGAAAGTTCTTGACTGGCCTAGAAATTCTTCAGACCTCAACCCCATCGAAAATTTATGGAAATATTTGTTATTAGTAATAAATGTCAATTGATTGAACGTTTGATGGAAGTATGGGCTAGAAATAAAGCAATCAAAATGAATTGCTTAAAATGCATCGAAAGTATGCCGAAAAGAATTGAGTAATTGCAGCAAAAGGCGGCGTTACGAAATACTAACATACATGTGTAAATATAATCTTTTAAATGTATTTGTTACACAAATTGTAAAAGTTACACAATGTAAAAACCTTAATCGTGGCTCTATTTCAACACAAACACGAAAAACTCATTTTTCATACCATGGTTCTAATAATTTGATCATCCACTGTACATTCTTCGGCCCATAACTTATGTCGGAGAATAGTAATCTTTTTAATTCCATCTTGAACTGATTGCACGTTCGTTTTTAGTCAGAAATATCCTTTTTCTTCCTTCTCGCCGAGAAATGGAAGTAATATAACGTACTGTATCAAATATCCTACTCCGAGCAATTGGCATGATTAAAATTCCAAGCAGTAAGCTCTGCTACTACCGTCTTTCGTCTAGAGAGGTTGTTATTAACTCTTGATCGTTCGAATTGCTAGTCAAGGGGCACGGCTACGAATCGGTTATTAATTAACTTATTTCAGCCAATAATTGCGAGATAATGTAAGTGCATCCTCCGTGCGCCCTGAAATCGTACTTTTGCGATTGAGAAATGATTTAACTTACTAGTCCTGTGATATCGTTCGATTCGTCGAAAGACAATTTGATTTCGAAATTGAAACTTTCGATTATATCATCTATTCGAGTATCTTAAGCGGTATATACACGGTGAAACATGTTGCGATACACGCACTGACTTCTAGACTTCGTTGTTTAGATTGGTATCGGTGCAGCGTGTATCGATGGAAGAATCAGAATACTATCCTGATCGTTGAACAAGCCATTCTGATGGCGATTTCGAGGATGTAGAGACGAATTATTTTTGGAACTATTAAATTTTATCTAATAAATATCACCGTCTGTAGACTGCTTTATAGATGTCGGAGTAACCGAGTGTCTGATATATTAATAGCTCTAAATTCGTCACACTAGCCTTTCTAACCGAGTAACCTAGCCTGACAACTCTGCAATTGTAAAGAAAGGTTAGAAGTAAACGTGGATCGTGTGACGGAAACCGCACCGGGATCCTCCCCCTGGTAAGGATTTATTCGATGGTTACTATCGTAGCAACGATATATAAATTGAATTGTAAATGCAAGGCATGCCGCGTATCCTGGCCCACACAAGCGGCGTGCATTATGCGTGCGATTATTTGCACGCGTGCTATGTGCCTACGCAGACGTGTACACGGTTCATGCATCTTTCGTCTTCTTCGCTTTGCCTTCGCGTTCGTCCTTCTTCCGAACTTCGTCCTTGTCCTCGAATATCTTACGCATCGATAGATATAACACGGTTTTGCTGTTTTATATTATTATTTAAATCAGTTTTCCGGAGGAGCACTCGAGCTGCTCAGAAGTCAAACCGATCGTTCTTATTATACCTTGGCAAATAATTAGTACTGAATTGTTGAAAAATCAGATAATTTATATCTTTGCATCACGCTCGACAAATTTATTAATATAATATTACAAACGATTCACTGCATAATATTTTGTTTAATCGTAAACTGCAAAATAAATTTTGATGAATAGTATTTGTAACATCATCGCTTTCTGCTATTTTTCGTTTTGTGGAGGTTGATCGGTTTACCTTCTACGCGGCTCAATTAACGTGTACCGTTTAATGCCTTTAATACTTTAATGCTGCTTAATTTCTTGATTTTTCCTGTTTCCTCTCTTTTTGCATGACTCCCTTGATTGCGGTTTTTGAGAAGGATTCAATTTCCGACATCATCGCTATATAATTATACATAATTATAGTCGTACCCTCGAGTAATTGACATGATTACGATTAGTGGGTGTAAAAAATCGAAAAAGTTATGTAATTCTGATAATTATGTTAATACGTTCAAGCGAACATAGTCAATGTAAATTTAATGTTAATGAAGATCAGCTCAAAGCAATTTTCTTTTACAATGATTATAATTAGAATTATTACGGAGGAGATGCCGCACAGAACATGGATTATTTTCCAAGATTTTGTAGTTTTTTACTATTTGTAAAACGGTTCGTTGTCAAATTTAATCTATAATACTTCACGTAATAAATTAGCACTTTGACATTATACATAACAAACAACGAATTAATCTATTCAGAGAAACACAAGTTGACTTTCATTTTCTTTTACGTTGACTGCCATATTGGTGAGTAGTAGCCGACGCGTCGCGTCGCTTCAAATTTAATGTAATAGAATAATTAGAAGAAAAACAGGACAAAAATTGAACAGCATTATTATTGCATTATATTAATAATACGATGTAGAAAACTGACTATTCACATCTTTAATAATTAGAGCTCCAACATGTTTTACTGAACATATCTATTGTCACTGTAACGATCAATGTATTAATATAAATTAACATTCAAATTGAAATATTTTTTTATTAAACTATCAGAACCAACGAAGAAATCGTGGCGACTGATTTGCGCCGCACTAAGGATACATTTATAAGAACGTTTAATAGTTGCAAAAATTATAAAATCCTTGTTATGCATTATTTATTTAAACTTTTATATTTAAAAAGTTTCATTTGAAGTGTGTTTTTAATACGGAAAATCGTGGTGACCGATTCCCGCCGCACCCCATATTTCGGTAGATTCCATCGTGCCATCTTTACTTGAATACATCCCGGCGTACATTTTTAAAAATATGCACAAACAAAAGCAAACTTATGCATCGTGAACAACGAATCACACTGTTGTAAATGAACAACGAAAACGAAGTGAAACAGTTCGTCATAAATACGCCTATTACTGTTCACTAGTGAAAAACGTAGTCGAATTTTAGTTTATCTATGCGTTAAATCAACAATTATCGAAGCGATGGTAACACCGGAAACATAAAACGTGTAATTCGTTTCATCCGACCGTAATAATCGAATCACCCACTGAATAAACGTAATGTAAAACGGGCACGATTTTCCAGAAATATCTGGTGCGACGTCGGATCGTGGTTCGTTGGACATAGCGCATGCCGCATGCCGCATGCAATTGTCCTGTGAAAAGCGAGCCATCGTATCCGTACGAATCGTTGGAAAAATCTGTAGTGACACCGGGCTACGAAGCCGTAGGTAGTTACTCACTCCTCGTCAACACCGATGCAGTACGGTGCATCCAGGTCATATCGACACATGCGTTCCCGTTGGTCGCGACGAAGACGCAGGTGCGAATGCGCAGCGTATCCAGATCCTTGTTCAGCTCTCATCGACAAAGGCGACAAAACAGTTGAGGGCTTTCGCGATCCTCCTCGCGTTATGCACCTCCACACCACTAAAGAATCAGCAAATCGCGGCACATTGACGAGTAGACAGCGACACGGGTGCCGCGTAAGAGGACCAGTTTCTATCCGAAGGATTCGACGTTTAGCCGCGAAAGACGATCGGTCGCGTCGCGTCGCGTCCCGTACCGTCCCGTTTTTCGTCGCTTACCCGGCCGAGTTTTTCGTCGGTCCGACACTGCGGGGACCACGCACGCAATATTTTTGTCCCGCATGCACATCCCTCTCGTTTTCACGCACCACCTTCGCCGTCCCTCTATACGAACGCTCGAAACGATCCCTGTATAGGTTTACGGGATCGCCTGTATTGGCGTGTACGTACCGTGGCTACTCTCCTCTTTCGTTCCCAACCTACACCCTGAAAACTCACACATCAGCAGCCGATACGCGGCAATGTTCATAGAAGGGAGAAAAATCGATGGAGCTCGCCAGGAGAGAGGCTACGCATGGGAACCCTTCTTCTTTTTTAAACCCGCGCTTTTCGAGGGCTTTAAAGGCTATAGTGATTAGCATAAATTTCGCTACCTTCGACCACACCCTTTTCTCAGTCCCCACGACGAGATTCAACCTATCCGGGGATAGGTCGGTACTCAGGGTTGTTGCCTCGATGGCCAGTCAGCATCGTCTTTTGGCTACCCTAGCGAAAGGAGGAAGGGTCGACGGGCTAGCCGGCTTCGAGGGAGGCGGGCAGAAAAGCCACCCTTCAACGAGTTTATACCATTTCGGTAGTGGGGTTAGGAAATTTCGCATGGGTTCCGTGCGAATACCGGCAAGGGTGGTTTCTCTTCGACGTCGTGCATTCTCCCGTCTTCTCCCCTGTTTCTCTTTCCACCTCTTTCCACTCTTTCTCTCTCTTTTTTTCTTTTTTTCTTTTATCCTTGTTGTTTGAATCCTTCCCTTGGGTTCGGGTGAGTCACGAGTTATCATGGCGGACTTCTTTGATTTTCTGCCCCTCTTTCTCGCGTTGCCACGATACCATATACCATAGAGGGGGGGATCTGGCAAATGGAGAATCAACGGAGAATCTTTAGTTTTGTTCTACGGCGAAAATCTGTGCCATACGCGCGTTCAATGTAATGGCCCGTTATCTTTATGCCGAGGAACTGGACCGACCGGATCAAACGCACTTCGTCCAGGTGTCATACACGATCCTCTTAACCCCCTTCTTTTTATATTTCTTTGGGAAAAGATTAAAAGAAGATTCTTCGTTGGGGTCCGCTACTTTATACATATATACATATATGTATCGGGTGCGAAGCCCTTCGTTACCCTCTCGATTTCATTTACAAGAACGAGAACAAGGGTGTACGAACAATACATATTTTCTTTGCTTACCTGTTCTTCAAGATATTTCGACTCTCGGTTTTATATTTTCATTTTTATTACCCTATTTGAGGTTGACGATGCGGAATCAATCTTCTTATACAATATACCCTGTCAGCTAAAAGTATGGGGTCTTCGTATCCAATTTACATTTTATCAGATACAATTGCGCCGATGTCAGAAATGAAAGAGACACCTACCCTATTGTGCGGGTAGTCTGATATATCGGGTACCCGAGCTTCGAGTGGAGTCGGGAAGGCTCGGTTGGACTCGGTATACCAGTATTCAGGATTCGAAAACTTTCGATAAGCTTAAATTAATTTTCCTAGCTTTTTTTTTTCAAAAAAGTTCAAGGTGTTATATCAAAATTGAAGGAAATTATTCTATTTTAAGGGATGAACACTTTTGTACCGGCTATAAGAATCCGGATACTTTTGGATGACAGTATACAATATAGCTCTACATTATTCTGGCAGATTTCGGTGCTCCTTTGACTGCCATTCCAGTCGCGGCTGAACATTATAAAAGCAACTTTTTAATAGGTAGCTCTGTTAGTGACGAAATGATTCAGGATCGGGTAAGTTGAGCCGGTTTTTGTGGAAGTCCGTCTCTACCACGATTCAAGGTCTACAGTGATATAAGGTTCCAACGTAATGCCGCGATAAGAAAAGGAACGCGTAGGAAAAACGTTCGATCTAATCAAAATTGGTAAGTAGGCGGCTTAACGAAATGCAATTTAGTTTCTTTCGTTAACTGAAGCTACCAGCTGAAAACCGATCGTTTCGATACCGAGACGTACAGTGGCTCGCGAAAGTATTCGAACCTTTCATTTTTACATTTATAAATGCTAATCAATGAAACATACCGGGTGTTCTGGGACCATTTTTCACACACTTTTCACAGTTTGATGACCTTTTACCACAGAAATAGTTAAAAATCATGAATAACAATGGAGAATTTCTTTACGACTCAACTATTTACTTGTATTATAAATAAATCTTTAAATTTAATACCCCTTACTTCGATTCGCTCTTATCTTGTTCCTTTTCTGAAACACGGTTCAGCTTAGCTGATTCGTACGATTCCCGTTCAACTAGACTCAAGTACGAGTACTTATATGTGACATGACCATTCCTGGGGTAAAGTGAAAATGCCCTCTGTTCGTGAATAAAATTATAACAACGAAGCAGGTCTGTACAGTCGCGGCGTGTCTCTGCGAGAACATAGCCGTGCCCTTTCTCACGGTTGAGATCGCGAGGTCGCGAGAGAAGTCTACCTGAGTTGAACGTAAAAGTTGATATCTAAGTTGGTCTCTCTGACTAGACACATGCGAAAGTCGCGCGCGAAAGTGTCCGTCTAGCGTAAATAAGTTACAGTTAGAGCTGTCTTGAGCGACAATCTCGCAACGAGACACGGGAGGGAATTACAGATCGCCAGGATAAGGCCCGCTGCAGATGAGCTACTTTTCTTGTTGCAATTTAGCACCGGTGATTATATACAATTAGACCTGTTTATATTTTTAATAATTCTGCTATTAAAGGGTCTGGGTGTGAAAAATCAATTTTACAGAAGAAAGTATGGTATCGTCTTGTTAACTGACCGCAACTCCTGTGGCGGTCAGTTAACAAAGCAATGTTGCGTCTACTCTTAATTACTTTAATTTGTACGCGAAAATTTGCCTGCAGATAGAAAATGTACGATTTCGATTGCGAGTGACTGTACACACACGACGATCTCTTGAGTGACACATGAGAACCGTACAGAGAGTATAGAACGTGGGATCGGCACGTTGGTGAGTAGCGTGTAACATATATAGGTATATAGATGTATGACAGGCGCCATGAATGGAGACCATTAACTTCAAACGTATATTATTCAAGCCATTCAGATACAAGGAAATCGTCTCTGCTCTGCATAAGGACGAGCTTTGAGAGCGAGTCTGACATGAGTCCCAAGTAGCACCCGCGTTGCTCTGCTCGGTTATGAATCCTGAAGCTTGCATACATAAGTACACTAGTGGAATTAATTCTGGACACTTAAATTTTTACTTAAATTTCGCATATATTCATGTTGTTTAATATATAATCATTTATATTTTATATTCTAATCATTATTTTGTAATTTTAGTGTCGCTAGTATAAAAAAATCAGTAAAGAGACCATTTACAACCATACTTTTAATATGCAATAAAAATTACAATTTCAGCGCATCAAAGGAGATAGAGAAAAATTAATAATTCATTGGATATCCTTTTATCCTGTGATTGGCTATTTCACATAAGGCGCAAAAACAAAAATAACAACACAGTTTAGATTTTTTTAAATTAAAATTTTCAAACATTTACAAACCAAATCGTGTGAAAATATTAAGTATAAACATTATAGATTACAATAAAAATACTACGGTATCAATTTAGCATAGCAGAATATACATTTTCTGCATAAATATGAAATGAAGAATAATTTCATTCAAAGTGTTCAGAATTAATTCCACCGTGATTATCCTATGAATAAGTCGAATTTAAGTCGATGCATCGAATGTTTGCACGCATTTTATGCGAAATTTTCTAACTTTCCCATAGCATACATAAGTAGTTGTGTAGTGGAGTAAAATTTCCAAAAACAGGGTGCGTAAGAAAAATTGAATAGCTTTGAAAGTGGTTTGTTTGAAAAGTCTTTCCGGAGAACATGGCGGTGGTTTTCGCTAGCGATATACGCGATGTATGTGCGCTTTTGGTGGGGTCGAGACCGGAAAACAATGGGTCCAGATATGCTCGCGGGTCGTCGTTAAGAATATGGAATCTGCTCTATCGGAGAGTATTGCATATTATCTGGCCTGCCAAGGGCCAATGGTAGTGAATATGGGCGAACCAACGAATTATCATGGTAATCACAGAACGGTAGCCGCTGGGACTTAGAGGTCAGACCGATGCCACTAGATTGCATTGCCCGGAGGTATTCGTAGGTGTACACTGCCTATGGTATTCATTGGTATACAGGGTGTCTCACGCACCTGGGGCAACTAAGTATCTTTAACCAATGATCAATGACGCGAGGAAAAGATTCTAGTCTAGTCTAATTAAAAATCCAGTTGTATTTAGAAATCCATAAATTACACTATCGATGAATCCCCAATCTGCAATCACAGAGAGCAGGTTGATTAATCAATATTCTAAAATTGTTAAGATCAAGTCTTGAAACTGTCCATCATAAGGGAAAGTATACACAATGGCGTGAAACAAAAGCAAACCGCCCATTGATTGTACAGCACGCGATAAATTAGCAACTCGGTTGAACAGCTACCTTAGTAGACAGACACACGCCAACACTTGAATAACGTTGCAAAAGACTTAATGCTACGATCTCAAACAGAATATAAAGGAAATTTTGTATTTCTGTTTCAGCAATAATTTCTGCAATACACCTATAAAACACGTTGCATTCTAAATAATATCCTCTTTTGGTGTTCATACCGAATTATAAGGAAATAATTGCTCTAAATTATTGTTACCGTCCCGATTTTGACGGAGAGAAATCTTTAGCTCCGATTGAGAATCGCTGGCTGCCCGCGGAGATAAGAAAGTCGTGATGCTGGGTAGTGCAGCATCGCATCGTAAGAGATACACATCTCGTATGCTCCGAATTAATAAATAATAATGCAATATTGTTGGCCGGCCTGGGCTCGACCTACCGGTCAACTACCGTGCGCCACGTATATCAGCTACAACCAGATTTTACTCGCGCGTTCGGTATGCACACCTGCACTTAATATACTCGGAGTTCAAAACATTTCGACATTAACTAAATCCCCAGGATCATTTGTTCCGACTGTCAAGTTTCACGTTACAATTAGCTATCCCGTGTTTTTCTTCGGGCGTATCTCGAGAAATAATTTGTATTTAACATGTTGAATGCCGCAGCGAAAACTATCCTATGTAACGTGGAACGATATAATTGAGCTGTTCTTTGCGAGAACAATTTATATCGACTCGAAGTCTTTTTTTGCCAAAACCCTGATTTTCGAATTTTTTGACTCAATCGTTTGAATATTTCTTGATATGTATTTTCAATATTTAGCAATTTTACCAAAGGCTTACCAAAAGGCTTCGAAGCAAAGAAAACAGAAATGTGACACGTTGTGATTATCTTTATTAAATTTTGGATAGAAAGTATTACATATGATAAAAATTCGTATAATTAGTAGGATCGCTTTCAACAATCAATTACAGAACTAATCACAATACGATCAATTACCGTCCAACTCTGATTACACTTATTAACGTATGTTTATACGAAAACTTGTTTGTATCTTTACGTTTCCATTATCCGTAATAAGTGAACTTTACTCGATACGTGACAGTGATGGATCACTTCCCGTGAAATTTTTCATACGCACCGCAAAGCGTGATACTACGGTGAGTGCAAATAGCATTTAATACTGAAACAAGCCCATTATAAATTAACTGCGGGGTTGAAATGCGTGTAATCGCATGCTAAATGCAACAAAGCCGTGTTCACATTCCATGCAGGTCACGTTCGAAAGAAATATTTAATAAAACTTGTAGAAGTTGAATCTGCGCTACATTCCCAGCTAAAAAGATGGCTGCCATTTGTCAAGGAAATCTAACAGAAAAAAAAGAAAAATAGTTGTAGATATAGCAAGAGCGAAATGATAGCACGCTACATATTATGTTCATTTGGAAAATGCTATTTCCTCAAATTCAATAACAGCCCTAATAGCAGCGCCAAATTGACCTTACACCTTCAAAATAATTATCCTTTATCACATGCACACCTTCACCAGCAACGGTCTACCGTCGGCAAGAATACTGTACGCACGTTAGTCAGAAATTTTATTTTATTCCACTTTATTGAAATAACAGCGTGTGTATACTTGAACTGGATGTATAGCAGAAAAATTTTTACCAAAAGTATGGAATACTAACAATAAGTTAGCTGCAAGTTTACGCAAAGGCAAAAATGGCGACAAAGTGCGGTTCTGAACGGGAAGGGCTAGTTGGAAAGGCGACACGCCACATGTCAAATGGCAGACACACCGCGATAAGGATCTTGAAAAGTCTTCGGAAAGGTACGAGGTTGTCGGTGTCGAGAGCGACGTGGACTCTCACATGGACTCATTATCGTGCCTGCAGGATACGTGCAGGATGCGCATCGACTCCAGAGAACGCTCTATTATGTTACGAAACAATGGTGCCCTGGGATAGCCGTGATGTTGCCGAGAAATAGTTGGTATGTTAAGGACCAAACAACGTGTATGTTCATAGAGCCGGCATATAATGGAATATAATCGGAATGTCGGCCAATATACAGAGTGTGACGAAAGTAATAACCTATTTTGCAGAATAAAAAGATTAAATGGAATACAGCAGCTGATAAAAAGAGTTAAGGGTGGGAATTTGTAATTTTTAATTCTCCGCAACCCAAATTTTTGTTTAATTGATAAATTTTCCCTATCGAGTGATGATAAAATACAGATCCTCGTATTTTCAACGCATTGCCAGTTTTATTGAACGTAGAGCTTAGGTTAGTACATTCTAACCTCACCTGAGCTTATCTAACTTTACCCGAGCTTATTTAACCTCACGATTGAATTTTGTTCAATTCTAGAAAACTGCCCCAATATTTCAGCAATTCTTTATATAATAAAAACATTATTATCTCATATTATACATTCTTACTCCATGTGTATCCTAAGTAAAGACACACATGAGAACGGATTATCTGTCCGCGAACGGTGCACCTAACCTTCTTTGGACAGTAAATTAGTTCTAACTCGTTGAACAGGACCATTTATGAAAAACGCTGAGTTATTGTACAATCACGACTCAAAGATCTTACTTACCTTTGCTCGAGGGTAAAAGCTTTCGATGTCGAGGTATACGATTGCTTTCAAGGTATGCTTGTTCTCTAGCGCTCCGGGCAGACTCTCATTTCTTCCATTTACCATTTCTCTCTTCAACGTCGCTCGACTCTCGAGCCTCCCCGCTGGGCTAGGTCAGCCTTGCACCTGCTTACCACGGCACCTGTGCCTGCAAAAGTTTATAATACACTTTCCAGGATTTTCTGTTTACCGTTATCTTACTTTATTGTTTATCGTTAAGGAAAAATACCATATAAAGTATCCTATCATTGCCCGGGATAAGTATACAAGATAAATGGAGATATCGTAAGAAGAAATGATACGGTACCGAGTGACATATATCCAGAAATTAAGTTTATGCATTTTTGTACATCAGTGCACTCATAATATATCTGGTCTTCTTTTTCTTCGCTCTTTTCCGTCGCTTTGGTCGTTGATTCTCGACGAAATCGCGACGAACTCTCGAGCACTCTCGAGGGTCAATTAAAATACCGATGACCATCGTTCGGCCAGGATTTACGAGCATGCTGATTCTTGGTTCTGATCGTTCATTCGACAGTCAGTTGGTGTCGAAGTCCACGAGCGGGAAGCTCGTTGCGTTTATCATTTGCATTGGAGCTATGTAACCTCGTGTCGCGGATAGTACAAGTTTACTTTTTCTTATTAATTATGGTAAAATTTCTGATATATGCGTGCATCGTCTGATAATAAGCAAACGAATATCCGAAATTTTTTGAGAAATATAATAAATTCCTATTCATCTCGTTGCCATCTTCAAGTACTAATTTAAGTTCCTTTAATGGCTCGTCCGTCTAGAACAGTGCGTTCTTGGAAATCCGAGTAATATCAAAAATTCACAGAATCCGATAAAGGCTTCGGTTACGGTCGAGTGGTAGGTCGGTACCGATAGTTGAACCGGTTGCATAATAAATAACTAAAGTCCTTAATGGATCTGAAGCCGGCAACAATGGCTTTGGTCGGCTTCTGGACGTATTTACGAACCTCCTATATAACTGGTGTACGCATGCAGATGCATGCCGCATGTATTTACGCGGGTATGTCCCTGATATAGATCTGTTACACACGCGAACATTTATGTACGCTGGATGCAATTTTGAAAGGTTGCACAGATTTCAAAATTAAATGGAATACTTTCCGCAAGAGCAGCCTGTTTGAAAAGCAACTATTTTCATTTTAACTAGCGATGATATCGTTTATTTTGATAAAATACCGTCAGAATTTATGGATACACCTAATATTTTAGTAAGAAGCTCGTGTCTGATCGGACACTCGTAAAATTTCTACAAATGAGTTACACTTACACGTGATTTTCTCGTTAAGGAGCCGAAAGAGCGTACATTAGAAGGATACTCTTGGCGAATGAAGAAAAACGCGATCTTCCCATCCTCGGTATACAAACCACAAGGGTATCGCATTCATTACCCCTTATCTTTTCTCCTTGCCAGCTACCAGGAGTACCCCTTCCCCCTTCTTCTTACAACAAGTTCTACTCAGACGAAGACTTTCGTGTATGTAAGTACTTGATGTAAGGCTGCCGTGGATGCATATCGTACCGCGATTATTTTGACGAAGGGTACATGCTTTTGGTATTAATACACAAAAACCACATCCACCATGTTGCGTTCGTGTCTGACATTTGTATCAAACATACACACTACTTAATTATTAATTAGTTATTTAAATGTTTTTATAAAACATTACTTTAGAAGAATAGGAATAGGAATAGGTTAAAATAGCCTGGAAAGCTGTAATTAATAAAAACATTAGCCGACACCATGGTGAATGCAGTGAATAAGAAACTATTCAGATAAAAATAGAAACTACCTCTGTTGAAACTCTACGATACTCCATTCGCGCTTTTAATGCGCGTAACGATCTGACGTTGTTAAAAAAAGGAGACTGCTTGCTGATTTTACGGTGCTGCCGGATCCTTTCATGGATTCCCGTGAAAAATAGA
Source organism: Osmia bicornis bicornis (assembly GCF_907164935.1). NCBI lineage: Eukaryota > Metazoa > Arthropoda > Insecta > Hymenoptera > Megachilidae > Osmia > Osmia bicornis. Next base: position 8,696,602 of record NC_060218.1, on the reverse strand, counting down.
TTTACTCCCAAGGGCTTCGAAAGAAGACGTGCAAAGTATCGTGACGAGTATACAACCTTCGCTTGAATTTCATCGAGTTCCGTCGCGGCAACGATAGTTGGCAAGTAGTCTGTTCACACTTCTGCTTTACAAAGACAACCAGTTTATTGGCTGTTAGTAAGGTTTTATTCGAAGCTTCCTGAACCGATTAAAATGAGATCACTCTAAGCGAGTAAATGGAAAAATTGTTAATGCAGGTTTGCGGTACCATGGCAGAAGCGCTCTTGCAATCAGACGCTTGTCATTATTGGACAACCTCTATTCATATCGACTTCTAACTCGCTCGTAATTCCATGCCCTGCATGCAGCGCACAGATAAACTTGCTTATCTCACCCTCGACACATTGCATCTGCCTCCTTTTCCTACCTACAATTGCTTCGATCGAACATAATTTTCTAATGTCACTAACCTCGAGCTGAATATTATAGTTTATACAAATTGCACGGGTTAGTAATATTTATTGTGGAAATAGTAAACAGGAAAAAGAATGTCATCTCGAATGACGTTTGAACATTTGAAGATAGTTAACACACAAGTTGAAATAGAGCCGGGCACCGCTTCTTATATTATACGCTCGGTTGAACCAACCACCATTCGAGGGTTAATTATTGTCTGGCAAAGCGAGTTACACGCTTGTGTCTCTACACTGTCGTTTCACTTGTCGTGAAGATTTCTGCATCGTTGCTACCAAACCGGAACGTGATTTCCAGTAAATTACACGTCAGCTACTTCTCGACCCATGAAATCGCGTAAGCTACTCTATTACAGTCGCGGATTTTCTTCGGACGTGTTGCATTCGGTGATAAGATCGAACAGTTAGCTTCTCCGAAGATTCAACTCTCTAATTAACCCTTCCGACCCAGCATCGCTACTGACACACAAATTTTCTTACATTACGTTAACTTTGACTTACAAAATTGCCTCGAAGCTTATTGTGCTGAATTTAGAAATATAATTAAAAGTTATGAATGATCATTTTTCAAATTTTACGACCTTCAGTCAATTATTGATACAAGGATTATAGAAATAATTCTGAACGAATATAAAGCTGGCAACTTCCCTGTAAGAACTAAAAGCTCTGTCGATTACTTTCATTGGCGTGCATCGTTTATAATTTGTACGGTGCACCGGTTCTTCCTCTTCGAAGAGCAACTTGTTCCCGGGAATGATAACGTTGGAAAGTTTCGTGAAAGGGTGTCCAATCGATTTGGAACCAAAGACGACGACCGCAGGAGCTTGTCACCTGTCAGGTTTGCAACCTGTAAGCCGAACTGGGTCACGTCGAGTGAAATAAAGAGGAGAAGGTTATCGAAAAAGAGCGAATGAGAAAAGAAAGAACTGCAACGCGCTGGTCGCAACGCGATTCACCGGATTCTTAGGCCTTCCGTGGTCAATCGGTGCGGCACGACATTTCACCGATCCGACGTGTGGTTACCCTTTCTTAAGAGCTTATCCAGTATTTGATTACAGGTTGCGGACATCGTGCACCCCGTTACGTGATAGGCCAAGAACAGTGCAACGAATATCTGGAATACCAACCGGCTATCTCACTATTAAACGTTAATGGGAATATCTTTTCTTTTTTCTTCAATTTCTCCAACCTAGTAATTAGACTTTGCTATTTCGAAAATTATGTTTGATAATGCTGCCGTTAATTGAATAGTTAATGGTATTAAAAATATTTTATATTCCCTATTTTCAATTGCCGCGAACCATTTCAGCCACTTACTACCGACTCTTGTTCCCGGAGTAGAGGTACTTATTTACGGTGGAATTTTAATAGTGGCTAAATAGAATACGAACCAATAAGAGAAATAGATGCATCTAGTATTACCGTTCGATGGTTTCTTCTTTCCCGTTTCATACTTTGTTATTCTACGTTTCTAGTTCAGTTTTCTGGGATGAATCATCTTCTGCTGGTACCGTCAGTTAAATGACACCCTCTATAAGATTAAGCGATAAAAGTAACACGCATTGCTGATCAGTGATAGTTGCAACGAGGATATGTAGATCCTTGTCCAAGATGATCCTGGTCCTTAGGTAGGGATCACCAGCATGCCGAGCGTGAGACGATCGCGGAGGCTAATGAATTAAAGATCACAGATCGGCTGGCCGCCCGCGGTGGAAGCCGATGAATTTGTCCGAAGATTGCCAATGACATTGAGAACATAATCGGTACGGTATAACCTCGATTATCGGAATGCTCTGTTAAACAAACATTCCATCAGTTGAATATTTTCTCATCCGAACAATGTATCTATTTTTATGTCATCGAATCGTGTAAGACTTTCGAAGTTTCGAAATCGTCCATTTAATATGCAACAAGGTAATATAAATAATTGGGCTATCAGATATCGCGTTGGTCTCGAGAGCGAAACAATGTCTCTGCATTGTTCGGTACACTTTTCCACCTCATAAATTGCGTTCCCGAGTAGGGCGAGACAATAGTATCAGGCTTGAAGATGAAGCAATTCCGAGGAAAAATGTCGGTAATTACCATATAATTCATCGTATTTCGTCGATAGTCGCGTACCGGGCTACGCCGTAATGGTTAATCTGCCTAATCTACAGTCGTGGCTCGCATCCATTACGGTGAACCGACCACGTGCTTCTGTAAACCGCTTTCGCGATGCGGACTCGCCCGTAAACTGGCGCCGTCTCCAAGGCCCTCTTTTATTCGCGGCTCGAGAATTCGATCTGTAGATCTCTCGGCCCGATATCCTTAGAGGACGTTATGGAGAACGGAGATATTGAGATTGTCGACGAATCTCGGCCTAGGTGACACGGAGAACGCTAGTTGACGATACACACATTTAAAAGATTTACCAAAGATTTACAAATTGCCTTACGAAAATATTCCTAAGATTACGTGTTCATTGGGGAGAAGTTGTTCCTAGGAGAAGTTGTCGATAGCATTTCGTGCGACTATCAATCGGTTTACTCTAAAAATTCTGAAATGGTGAGAGAGAAGCAGGGAGACGAGTCGCTTTGCTTTACTTTGAGAGTCACCGATGATCCCGTTCAACGACCGTTGAATCCACGGCATTCCGCGTGCAAAGCGTTACGTTCCTTAATAAATATCCGCCGCACTTTCTATCGTGTTTGCCGTGCTCGCACGGGAACGCACGTAACGTTTCGGTCTCCTGGTAAATTCCAAGTAAATTTGAAAGCGGTCAACCGGCGCGGTGTGTTGCTATCGCCTGGAAACGTCGTGGATCACGTAAGAGGTGGCGGTGTACGGTGCATCGGTGCATCGGACGCAATAAATAGAAGGAAGAGAGCATTGCCAACTCCGCCCATGCTCGACTCTCTACCGAAGAAGCTGAGACCCGTGTTCTGAGTTATGGCTTCTCTGTGTGAATTATAACATGTATAACGCATACCGACGCTCTACGCTTCGACTCCTCGAACCTACTACCTACGTACACTGCGGTTCATAAGTGTACTGGGACACTTATTAAATTTGTCCGCGACCGGACATTTCAAACTTCAATTCATCTATACTTTACTTTAATCGAAGAGATATCGAATGAAATAATAATGAAGTTTATTATTTATAAAATTTTCACCCGTGCTATCATTTTGTCCGGGAATGTACAAGCGAAGAAACGCGAAACAATAAGGGAAAGATAGGGAGAAAGGGAGGTGAAATATCACCTGGCGTCTTTGTTATTTCTCCCTTATGTCGAAGCGGATTAAATTCCCCGAACGTCGAAACTTAAATGGGATATTAAGATAGTTACGATATTGAATGCAGGAAGAGTTTGTCCCGACGGTTTACGTCGATGTATGATGTGGAAATATATTCCGGCCGTGTAAGTCGTTAAAATCGCGCGTGATCGGCCAGACTTCTGTCCGAAGAAAAACACCAAGAAACAGGAATCGAAAGAACCACCGAAGATGTGACACTGGCTATGGAGAAGAATGAAAAGGAAACAACAGAATGAAACGGACGGTGCGTAGAACGCGTCAAAGAACGGTTAGAATCCGAAAGAAGTATCCTGACGCTTTTCTTTTATGATGCATATGTAATTCGAATAGGGTGAAGATACAGTCTGTTTCAAATAAATCAGGCAGTAAAACAATACGCGAAGAAAGCGTGAAGTGACGTAAGAAAAGAGGGAAGGAAGGCACGATGAGATAGAAAAAGAAGAGGCTGAAGAAGAGGAGGATAATGCATCGGTTTCTTAAATTTCATTGAAAGACGGCCGGTATCTGTTGAGTGTATCTTGGGTCAGTCGGTGTCGCGATTTTTGCGATGTTTTGAGTCGTGCTTTACAAGACAAGTGTAGGAGTCAGGGTCCCGCGGCGAGGGAAGGAAAAGCTGGACAGGGAATAAAGGCAGAGTGGAAAGAGGTGGCGAGTGGAATAAAGGATATCTCGAGAAAGAATGAACGGGTAGGGTAGCACGGTACCAACAGGGCCGAGAGAGAAGGTACGCATTGTAAATTGAATCTGAAGGCTGCCCAGATGGGCGCTGTCATGGTGGCACGAGCGCCATTATTTCATCCGTTCTGACACCTCTCGAGTGGCTTGGCCAAACGAAGGAAAATGATTGCGCGACCAGGACTCGTCTTCCGGCTTAGAAATCTAGCTGCGATCACACCCCTAACCCATTATCCTCGCCCACGTGTTCGTTTCCGCGTAATATCTTCGGACTCTGACAGGACAAATGCGTCCAGCTGGGCACCGCGGGAGTCAACTACCTGGCGTTAAGCTCTCCGCAACTTTAATTTTACTCTGGATTTCGCATACTATTGTATTTACAGTTGTAAGAATTAGCTAGTTATGTCTAACGAACAGAATTATTATAATCTTCCCTCTTTCTCTTTTTTCGTTTCTTCAGCTAAATATTCCTTTTTAACGTGTTTGGCGTACCAGTCTCGTACGTACTCAGTTAAACTTATCGTTAGTGTGAAAAATCGAATTACTTATTTAAGTAAAAGAAAAGTGGCATCAAAGGAGGAAAATTCAAATTGGACCTGGGACTATGTCCTAGCTGACAAGACGGTAGAGTTAGAAGAAAACTGGTCGCCATAATATTTTCACCAGTCGTCGAAGGCTGCCACCTTATCGGTCGAATGAATGCCGCCCTAATGAAAACCGGTCGTAGACTAACGCGAGCTGATGCTTTAATTAAGCACACTTAAGATCGCGAAGATTCCACGTTGTTCTGGTTCTGAAAGCCGGCCGAGAACCAGCCGGTCTTGTCCTCTCCTTCGTCTCTTCGAGATCATTCTCTCTTTGTCCATCGCATTGATTGCTCTGCTCCGAGCAATTACTCAGGAACTTGGTTCTTATATTCTGCGATGCCATGGCACCCCGTTCTTATTGCAGTTTGATAAAGTGGCCATGGCATTAACTTCTCTTCTCAGTCGTGCTATCGGGGCACCGCAAATAACCTACGAGCCGATCGTATTTTCCCGCTTGTGACAGAGAGATCGAATTGGAAACCATTGCCGATGATCGATGATCCAGCCTCCGAATGGCGATGTGGAATAATCGCGAGGAAAGTGGAACCGACCAGATATCCGTTTACCCGGCAACCGAACCGCAGGTGAAATGCAAAACTCCCGTTTACCATTTTAATACTTGTCGCGTGTATTAAAACACTTTCATTTTTACATTGTTTCTTTCATCTTCCATTTAATCACATTAGAGAACTGTTAACACACATTGACTGTCACAGTAGAAAAGGCCATGTGTAGTTAGACATACTAAACGTGATGATCGATTAATTTTCAAATGTAAATTTTTAAATCGGTACCTTACATTATTAATATAATATCGAAACTATTTAAAGTTTGCCTTTTCTTTTCTTTTACCAATTATTGAATTGTGAAAAATTTGTGATGTAGATCACTAGTCACCATCATGGCGGTCAATGCGTTAATACAGTATATAAAGTATTAAATAAAATTAAAAACAACTTTTCTTATATTTTATGAGACAGCTCATATTTTAATCGTTTTGTAAACCATCATAGTAAATGATCAATAACAGCAATTGTACTGGAAGGTAGCGAGGCTGAAACCAATGGCAAGAAGATGCATTAAATAACGAATAAATAAAATAGCCTATCTTCGGTTTTACATCGAAGTTGCCAGCGATGATAAACGATCGGGATGAACGCCGATGACACTGATACATCAGATGAAACTTAAATCAATGAAACGGTTTCCTATCGCGGTACATCGAAAGAAAAGTCGCTTCCTATTGTAAAGAAAAGAAGCACCGAAGATGATTGATGTAGTTTGATTTACAATTTAAAATTATTACAGAACATTATGAAACAAGTTTGATTCGAAACAGCACGGTTACTTTTTATCACTATCCTCCTATATTGAATCAGGATTCAGATGGTGATAGGATGATGAACAGATGACACTTTGAACATCTGGGCCCCTCTATATCGTACAATTTTTATACATAATATAATATTCTATTTTATTACAAATAATGGAAATATTTAAAGTGCACTGATGGTGAATTTCGCATTCATTTTTAATTTTGGTAGAGCAGAATATTATTACACTGTTATTTCTATAGTTGCTGATTTCTTGTATTTAATTTCTATTTCATTTTATATCACGAGATTATTATTTTGTTATTTTTATTTTTTAAGTGCGTCTGCGTTAGGATTGCCCCGTACCGGGACAGCGTGTTCGCAAACAAGTCCGCCGTAGCGAAAAGGTTAAGGAGCCTTCCATTACTCGTCTGACTCACTCCTTCGATTCCGGGGAGTTCGACGCGTGGTAGCAGACCAACTATACCTCCTATCCTTACACTTAACAAGAGTGAACAAGAGTCAGACAAGTGGTCAGAATCTCCATCCCCTAGATTTCTTCTTAAGGAGTTGCCTTACCAGTAAAACAAATCGATTTTTCTTTTCATTTTTATTTCACATTCGGAATCCATTACTGGTCTTATGTTGGTCACCCATCGTTCCAGAACAAAGCTCGTGGCACGGAAGATGCTCGACCAGACAATTTTCTCGTACGTAGATAAAAGTATGACGCGGTAAGCACAGACCGTCTAAATTTACGAGCACTCGATGCCAGGGATCAATCCGGCCACGTGGTTTAGTGAAATTACACGTTCCTCGATAGCTTCGGGGGGAACAAGGGGTACGGGATAGAACTACGGAACATAGTCTGTGGCTATGTCTGGTCGCCATCTTGTCAGGCGTTCCTGCGCAGCAACACCCTGGGGCTTCATTTCAATCATCCTCCAACTGTCCTATAGCAATAAAGTGATACAGGACTACTGAAACCCCCTATATAAATACGTACCGTCCGGTTATACCGGTCTGAAAGCATTCGCGTAATACGCGATACATCTTTTTCATTCTTTGCGATACTAGAACCGCGACTATGCCAGGGTATACAGTGGTGTCTAGACGGTAAAAAACTATTAATTACGAAAGCTGTATTTTTCTAACGCCCGATACTACTTAACCCTCCCTTACTGTTTTTCATATCATTCTAAGGCAAAAGGTTTCATTAAATATGCTAAAAATTTAAGTGTAAATCTTCTTAGCATTTGATAGATTGATTTTCCACTTGTGCAATGAAAACGCTTTACTTGGCATCCGAGCTTTTCCTTGACCGATCGATCGATGGATTGATGTTCAACACGGCGATCGTTGACGCGGGTTAATTTAAAGGCAACAGCCTCCGAAGGGGTACGGAGATTTTTGCAACGGGACACGTAGAAATGTCGGGCGACGCGTGTAATTAATGATTCCGTATTCCAGCGCATGTACGTACGTCAGCCCATTAAATTCAAATCAGCCCCGCCAATGGAACAGCTGCGACGCACAATAGACAATGTGATTGATTAAAAAAACGTGGGAGCGAGGGTAGACGCGGTGCGTGCTGGATACGGATGCGTCCCGAATGGAACTGTAGCGGTGCTGCAAGAAGCGTCGAGATGCTATTCGACGAGAGCAACAGCCGCGTATGCGCCCAATTAGAAGGAATCCAGGAGGCGAAGGGACAGGGATGTCTGGGTCTCTCACGTTCCCGAGGATTCGTATGCGAGTCGCGTGTCCACTGTCCTGGTGTTGCTCGCCAGCCTTAAGGGGCAACACCACTGTCCAACCCGAAAAAACCGACTTTTTTCTGAATTATTTCTGAGACACAAACTTCCTTCAAATTTTATCGATACGGACTTTAAATGTACATTATGGATGGTACAAGATTTGGGAATTTCTTCATTACAAAATATAAACAGAACATATCCAGCTTGAAGAATCGATAAAAATTGATTCACACAAATGTTGGTTGTTTCAGTAGAGGAAATTTAACACGTTGATTGCCACGCTTAATTCTTTAATTCTGATAAATATTCTGTATAATTCTGAAGGCAGGATCTACTTACTTATCTCAAAAAATTGCAATATTCTTTTTCCATTCTCTAATGATTCACAGGTACAGTTCAAATAAGCATATCTCGAGCTAGATGAATGATATTATTTCACATAATTCCCTGGATAACAGTCCGTACTTTATCGATGCGATCGACTAATATCAAATGCTGATCTTACCATAAAAGACGAGCTATTCGAGCAATACGATAGCTACGATATCTGCTGGAATCCCACGTAGCTCTCGTAAAAAGCACTCGTCGAAAGTACGGGAAGAATCTTAACGAAACATTCCACCGAATATTTGGTCGTTGTCCCTGATACACGAGTGTTAGAATCGGCGAAACGATCTGTGCATTCATAAATGATACCTTTTTTGAAATAAATCTATTTATAGCTATCTATTCTCTCATCTCTCGACCAGAGGATTTTATTTGAAACAAATCACGTGTCATTAGGTTAAATACCATCTTCTCAGGCAACTTTTTGTAGATGCTGTTGAATACTCTGATAATAACATAAAATTTCTTATCCATGAAAATTAATATAGAGCATTCAATATTCGATCCACTTACGCATTATTTTGAGAACCACTGTCCGTTAAGAAAGCGCGTAAAAGTCCAGGTAGCCTCTTCGATCTCTCTACCCCGAACCTTAAATCATATCACTCGATATACTCCCTAAAGTTTAGGGCCTAAACAATAGGTACGCTGGCGAAATAGTCCTTTTTGGTGTTTCCTTCTTATTCCTTCTTATAAAAAGCCCGGATCCTGCTTAGTACACTCTTTTTCATCGAGATTCAGTTCTCAAATGCACACTATCCTCTCCTGTGCCTGGTTTAGGGGGAGATAATTTTCTCTAAGATTGGTCTTACGCATTTTTTTGCTATTGTCAAAACACAAGCGAGTTATTCAGGTTACTTGTTTTAGATGCCCCACCCTGTATACAAATATGGTTTCCCTTGCGAGGACAGGAGGGGTTGCCCTCTGGCTAGTGGTTGGAAGCTGGTTTCCCTACACTACCCCTTAACCGTGGGAAGCCATCCTCGCATGCAAAAATGTCTGTGCAGATTTTGTAATAAAAGAATACCATACATTATAAATTATTCACAGAAACCAGGTTTTATATGAATAAGTGACTTTTTTAACCGACTTCGAAAAAGGAGGAGATTACTCAATTCGATCAGTATTTTTTTTTTTGTTCTTTAATTATGAAAAATAATAACTAACGTGAAAATCTGGTTAAGAATTTTTTATTGCAGCAACATGAAGTACATGAAAATATAAATTTACAAAGAAAGAAAGAATAAAAACTAAGAGGGAGTGGGTAATCATTTAAGGTATTTCATATTGTATAATCTATTTTATTTATTATTTTTAAAAATTTGTCAATTCTATAATTCATAGAATTTAGACTCCAATTTATACGTTGGGTCAGCAAAAAGCTGGCTCCGCCATCCGAGGATTAAATACTACGTATTCTCCCTCTATACTATCCCTGTAATATTCTTTGAGGGGTAGTATAGCGAAGTGGGGGTATACGTAAACCAATAAGAAGGTTGGGTGGCTTTTCCAGAGTTCCTGGGCACGCCCCAAGTAGCCCCCCATGCTGAGAACGTGAACATACCCCCTTGCATATTTTTCAATTTCGAAGAAACTAGTACCTAAGTACAACTTACAAATCCAAGTTTGGTGTCTAAGTGAATTTTTGTCATAGACGTCAATTACTCTTGAGAACATAGAAGAACTTTCAGTATTTTTCAATTATTATCAATTAAATGATCATTCGTGAAGAATATATTAAATTATTTATAATCATCAGTGAGTAAAGGTTATTGGCATTTATGTTTTAAAGTGAAGTTGAAAATATTATAAAAATCTAAAAAATTTCAAGTTGAACTATTATTATCTTTATTTAACAATAGTGTTACATTTAAATATTCATAAAATAATAATTAAATCAATGTTAATACTGAGCAAAACCAAAAATAGTAATAGAGTAGTGTTAAGTGATTAAATAGGTAATAATGTAAATAATTAAATTAGAACAAAATCAATATCTTTTTAACCTCCGGTGTAAAGCAGCCTTAAGAGTAAATGGACACGTTCAAAAAGAACATATGCCATATAACTTAAGGATAAAATAATTATTTTTATTTTTATAGGATCAAACTTCCATTTACGATATTTACGACAAATGACACTTATAAATTGTCCTCAAAAGGGACGTATTATATATCCATTTACGACGTATCATAAATGTCCTTACGACACGGTGTAAAATACCGACCCACCACTGACTACCAGTACCGAAGTAAATACCAGTTATGGTATTATGGTTACGAAATTGAAATTCGACGCATCGATTCTCCTTGCGGGAATATATAAATTAAGAACAGACTTAATGTACAGCAAAATTCATTCACCCCTTGGTCATTGTGGATTTTTGAAAGCTCCAGGTCTGGGAATGATGACCGAGAAAGAGTGTATCCACTGTCACCGGCAAAACAAGTTCACGCATCCATTATAAGGACGCCCTTGGAGACGAAAAACAGAAAGAAATCTCGCATAATACGGTGTCATCATACTGTACCAATGCTATTGTTCGTCCTTTAAACCGTTCTCTCAGTATGCAGGATTCTCCTTTCGCTCCCTTGCAGCCTTCTTTAAGTGTAAATGAGATTACCGCCATGAGAAGCTTAGAAACGATTTCTCTCCGTTTCTCGCTTCTTAAACGATGAATTTAAAATCCATTTATAAAGTACACTAGTTTGACAACTCAGAGTCAACATGGGAACATCTATGGAACGAGAGATATCATTTTTTGAAAAATAAAAAATAAATTAATCGATCGACCTATAGTGAGTTGCCAAAGTATTTACGTGTTCTTAATGAATAATTAATGATACATAAATATTATATCCAATCATTTTATTGCGTTCTAATGATATTGTATGTCGACATTCACCACTATAATTAATTTCATAGATTTATTAACCCTTAATGAGTTAATCAAGAGGGTACGAATACTTCTCTACGACTCACTGTATATTCAATCGTCATTTTATCTCCGTTCCGGCATTCCTGCACGGTTGCGAAACTTACGGAGACACTGTTACTCCGTTGTAATCCATTAATCCGAGCATGTAGCGGTCAGAATCCACGTTAGAATCGTCGTTAATCAGCGACAGATCCTTTTTCTCCTTCTCGAATTTATTCGCGTATCTAGCCATTTTGCTTAGGACGCTGAGCGCCCCGGGAAATTCGCAATCGCGCGGCTCGCTGACACCACGGCCAATAATTATGACAAACTCCGTTCCGCTTGTCAGCGAGAGATACTGTCTGTCAGCTTTGCCAGCCCTTCATGGTTAAACGGATTAAGGTTCCGCAAGGATCGTCTGATCCGCGACCCCTGCTTCTCGTTGCGTTTAGTTTAGTTGCCTCCACACACGCTAATTCTAAAATATGACCAGTCTTCTTCATTTTTTTCTTCGCCGTTCCCCTTTCAAAGAGACTTTAATGGACACGAACGCACCTATGCGAATACAGTGTGCGTCGAAAGTTTACATGCATCCTATCTTTTTAAGTAAAACTCACTTGAATAAGGCACGTGCATGGAATAGTTTATTACGAGGCAAATACATTCAAATACAATCATTGATTTTAATTTTTATTGCAATGTTCTCTTGTAAATCGAAATGATATCCTATCACATACAGTGCCCGAAATTTCCATAAAGACACCACGTTTTTGGGTAATATCTTATAATTATTCTGTACATATGATAAATTTGATTAAAAACACATATACATCGATTGAAATAATAGAAATAATATTTATTTAAAAAAATAAACGTAAATATATAATTTTATATAAAATAAACTGCGAAATTTCTATAAAGCCACATATGTTTTTAATAAGTAGGTTCAAAATTAACAATAAGTTCCTTTTTATTTCTATATTAATAATTAGTACAACTGCCATTTCTTCGAATAACTTTGAAAATGATATGGAGCATTGACGAAATCAAACTTTGAAGTGTGTCTTGTTGAATAGATGCCCATGCTTCGTTCACCGCTTTCCATAATTCATTAATAGTACTGTATCGCTTACAATTGCCATAAACTTTCATTGCGAGTATCCCCTAAATGAGAAAATGAGAAGAAAAATATCTGAACTGAAATGGGAGCTTATCCATTTACTATATTCCCATGCATAAAAGCTGGGAAAAGTACCTCAAAAATTGTATACTTAACCATTGTAAAATTACGAAAATTGTTGAAAAGAACGCTTGGAGCGAATACACATTACACGTTATAAAAGAAGATTTAAAGAGAAGACATGACACTTTGGTTGTTTAACAAACGAATGCTACATCAAGCTTATCACCCATTTGATACCTCACTAAATGAATCAACTCGCTTTGAAAGGAACACTAAATCAAATACTCGTCTCGTTTAAACTAGGCATAATGCGTTGTAACTCTCTACGCTGCATCGAGCTAAATGGTGGAGTTTCCTTCCCCTATATCGCCTTTTTCTATGGAACAGTCTAACGCGTTCGACAGTCTACATCTTACTTCGGACAAATCTCTACATATCCAGCCAGGGAAAATGCAGAACAAGGTTGTTCACGTGTTCAGGCCAGTTACGACAGGTATCCTATTCTGCGCTCTGTACGAAGCGACCCATTCTGCTTCATATCGGACGTAAATCCTTGAGCCAGTCATCCTGTTTAAAGGGGCACCTTCAAATTTATTGCCCGATAAAGAAGATCGCAGTATTCTAGAGGAAGATAAGGGGTAACCTGGCACGCCATTCCGCACGCTTATTTTACTCCACTACATAAAATCCGTAAATATACGTGTGTTAGATCGACTGATCTCTAGAATTCCATAAAAGAGTAGTTCCATAAGAAAAGTCTTTAAAAATTTTCCAATATAAAAGTTCCACGAATAACTGTTATGATAAGCACTATGGCTTGTTAATGAACAAGAGAACATTGCGAAAGCTCAGTTTTACATGGACTATTAAGGGACGGGGTGCTTTATGATCATCAAATAAATTTTTGTAATAATTTGATGTTCTATTTACAACTAGCACTTTCTATAAAAGATCTTTATCAGAGAAACGGACATAAACCTGAAAATGTTCGATGGAGATCTGGAGCGTTTTTGGAATATTTCAACTATAATAAATTTTTTAACACAAATGCTCGGTTGCTGAAACAACCATCAAACGATTTTATACGATAAAAATTCAAAGTTTACAGCTTTATGAGCTGTGTCCATAGTTCGAATATTCTGAACAATTAAAATCTTAAGATTCTTACGTTCGTTTGCGAGGTTTTAGAACCGCATTCGCGAGGAATGCTCGAAAGTCGCAACGATGTGTAAGTTAATTGTTACCCCGTTCGTTATTTATGTTTCCGCATTGAAATAAATAATTGCAAGGTCGTCAGGGATGACTTCGCACGCGGTGTTTGAACGTAGTTAGGTTTAATCATCTAAGAAGGAAGTCCGGTCGCGTTTATTAGTTCTGTTACCAGTGCCATAGTATCGAGCATAAAGAGACAACGGCAATTGCGTTCATCAATAATGATAATGATTTCCGATTCCTCTCGTTTACGAGCGTATGTACATACACGGATATTTTCAATGAGCGGAAATTGCCTCGAAAACACTTTTTTTTCAATAATTTTATTAGGAACATAAAAATACTACATTTCTGTGCTTGCACTCTTATTTTAAAACAAGCACTCATTACGCGCTTATTAGACACTTATTACGATACATGTAAATGTCGATGGTGTAAAGAAAATATATGCTAGTTTAAAGTTATATACAGTGGGTGATCAAATTATTAAATCCAGGGTATGAAAAATGGATTTTTCGTGTTTGTGTAGAAATAGAGCTACAATTTTAAGGTTTTCACATTGTGTAACTTTTAATCAATAATCATCCACTATTAATATACAGAAAAATACTTATAAAATAAACAAATACATTTAAAAAGTTATATTTACACATGTATGTTAGTATTTCGTAACGCCACCTTTTGCTGCAATTACTGCCTCAATTCTTTTCGGCATACTTTCGATGCATTTTAAGCAATTCATTTTGAATCAATTTCTTTTCTTTATTTCTTCAATCAATTGACATTTATTACTAATAATAAATATTTCCACAAATTTTCGATGTGGTCCGGAGAATTTCCAGGCCAGTCAAGAACTTTCACTTTTTTCAACTGTATATCATAATTTTACAAGCATCAATACATCATAAAAAAATAATAAAAACTCTGTTCAACTCGGTTTTTATTTAAGAATTAATCATTTTTATGTAAAATTGTCGAGTTATGTGAGTGGCTCCAATAATTTGATCATCCACTGTGAATTAAGAAATGCAATAACCATGCACCATTTGGTGCAACAATGACATAACTGAAATTAAGATTTTCAGAAAGTTGATTTTAAATTATTTAAAGCGCTGTATAATAATTTTATAGGAATATTAGCTCCTATATGTGGTGATTAAAAATTAGAAATATTGAAAACGATGTTAGTTGGGACACCCCGTATGTGGACTTAAAGAAACGCATCAGAGTATCAACCTTTTACGTGGGCTTTCGCGTCGCGGACTTCCCGACAGAAATTCAATTCACCGTACTTCTATCTAAAGTTATGCATTTCATTATCACAGAAGAATTATACGTATGTCCGTATAGTAGAATCGAAGCACGAGCGTCTGGATGCCGCGAGTGTCTGGCGCCAGCGGCACGTGTGAATTCCTTGCGGAAGCACACGGACTGATAAGCCGGACTTTTCACGGAATTATGGAGAATAAACGCAAGAAGTAAATTGCTGCTGACCAGTTTATTGCTCCTATTATGTTCATAAAAACTAACACCAGGGTAAACTCCGATAAATCGGTGATAGAAACATCGTATACCATAAGAGTCGGGACGCGAAAAAGCGTGATTACCCATTTGACTCGCAGGGTTACTTTTTACTCCCTTAAAGGAAGATTATATACGAATAAAGCGTACTGTTATACTTGTCTTTGATCATTTTATAGAGCCATAAAGTTTCGTTCGAATTAGTTCCCTTGTAAGGTCGTTAAGTATCCTTACCTTTGGTAACGAAAGGGTTGAGGATGTATCGAAGCGAGGCAAGGTACGCATCTAATTTAACAAGCTTCTGAATTAAACGTACGAAAGAAACACGACAATGTCGTTATTAGAGAGTGCATGTTTGGAAAATATAGAGGAGGCAGGTAAGGCTTGTTACCGTAGCGAGCGAGGGACGAGAACAGTACTTTGCATAGCTCGAGGAAAATCTGAGAGGCCGATGCGGTGAACGGGGGAAAAAGAAGCAGCTAGACAAGTAGCAGGAATCCTTGGGGCCGGATCGGAAACGATAAAATCGCCGTTTTACGTAGGCCGATCTTCTCTTCCTCGACGCGAAATCGAAATCCCCTTAATGCGAGGCGGCTACCGGGTGCTAGCAAGAATTCCGTCGTGAGGGGGGAGGGGAGTGGTTCGATAGATAAGGCTCTTATCGAATCGCTGCTTCAGAAATAAACGAACGCTAGCTCGATCCCGTGCACCGGAACTTCCATTGTCCATATAGAAACGAGCTGCGCGCGTCGTTCTCTAAAAACACGAAAGCTGGAAAAATGGCCGGGTAAGGAGAGCGTACGCAGAGACGCGAAATACCGCGGGAGCAAACGCCGAGAGCTTATCTGCCACGTCGATCGTCGTTATCCGCACAAAAGGAAGCTGCGATCAGAAACGTACGGGGCAACGTCGGCAACTATCCTCCGCTTCGAACTAACCATGAGAACTATGGCTGTACCTTACCATTCTGGCTTCTCGAAAGAAGAAAAAACGTTCGGTATCCCGGTTGCATTATGCGGTACCACACGTGCACCGGCCGGGCCGGTAACCGCCTGCTACCTGCTTACTGTCCGTTCCACAAGAAAGTGTACGGCGAAACTTTTAAACGGCTAATGAGCGCCGGGTACGTTCTTATGTTTAGTGTATATGCTTTGGCAACGCGTTAATTATTCATTTCCTTCGACTTGCTGGACTTTTTTATACGACGAGTGCAATGTATATTAGGGAGAGATGAAAGATTGGCTAGCGAAAGAAATTTCCCTCTGATTGATTTGTAACATAATAAATCTAGTCGGATGAAAATATTCATTTTTATTTAGGTTGCGGATTATGTACACTTTCTTGTGAAACAGACTGTATATAAGGAGTGTGCCTATTTATGTGCTAAATGAGGGCGAAGCTAATTAGATGGCTTTTCTCTGCCACAATATAATAATTCGTTTCACTTTAATTGGCACCGCCTGACGGTATTCCGGCTTCGAAATCGTAAAGAAGGGGCATCGCGGAAACGAGCAAATCTGCATAATATAGAAGTGAACGCATTTACATCAGCGTTAAATATCTATACTTAAAATCATTTCAAGGCTTGTCATCGTGTAACGTTTCATCAAGATCGGTACCCTGTTTTTTGAGAATCTCTTATCAAAGATATTCCATTAGTTCTAACATAGAACGATTTTCTTTCGATAAGTATAGGAAAGACTCGGTGCAATGTGAACGAAACCTCACGCGATGTGGAGAACAGAAAAAGAGAAGATATCGCTGTTTGCAACTATGTACGTATCATTTTACTACACACGCAACTTCCAGGTATGCAATCCAACACGACGCACTCGAATAAATCATGCAATCATTCTAATGATAGAAAATGAAGCGTTTCGAATGAGAAGAAGGTATCGAATCGCTCTGAAGCGAGGATCTTAAAATATCGAAGTGGTTCGAAGTTCAAGCGTGTTTGAATTGCTTGAAAACTTGTAAGAGAACATTCGAACCTCCATCACTAGATATTTCCAGTTTAATAGGAGCTGATAATCGTAATGCTTCTAGTACCGATAGAGTATCATCGCTGGTACACGCAGCCTATTAACTACGCACTCTTGTATACTAGTACTCAAGTTCTGCTAAGTACGGAAAAGCGCAAATGTGAACCGTGCTCAATGCTGGTGACAAAGTGTCCGAGTCAGGATGAAACCGGTTGGCGGTTCAATTTTCCAATTTTTCTGCGCTAAAACGCGATGCGCGGAATGATTATCGTTAGTTAACGGGTTAGGTAAATTTCAATCGTTAATCAGACTGCTTTACCTCGTTTAAAAGAGGGATCGTTAAGAAACATTCTGCTCGGATATCGCCAAGAGCAGTCCCAACTTGCGTGTTGCAACCAGCGAGATAATCATTCGTTAGTATAAGTTTCGTGTTCAGAATTTTTTCTATGAAATTCCAAAACTCTAAATCGAAGCGTGTTTTGCTACATCCATGAGAAAATTTCAAACCTCGTTCACATATATAATTTAATATTAGATTGATAGCGCTATATCTGACTTATGAATGGTAGTGTAAGTACTACCTTATTGGAAATAAAGTAGCCATATTGGAAATAAATCTTTCGATAAGATCATTGAATTTGTCTTTAAATTCTGAATTATTCAATGAATTGATCTATGAATCATTCTCTGATATTTGATACGAGTCAATGAGTATCAAATTGAGCTAAACTATCAATAATAAGCATCGAACAGCAGTTCGCACAGATCGTAATCGATTCCCATGCATTGTCTTGTAATTGCCACCGTTGTATCGATACTTTCATTGTTATTGGTATCTTTAGACGTTCAAGAAATTTCTTATCAACTAATGTTGATAATTACGAGTTAATGATCCTTATCTTTATCCACTTTTTCTATTAATTACAAATGTTAGAAATTTTCAAGTTTTCTGATGGAATTTCGAAATGGCTAAACATGATTTCTCGATACCAACAAGGATACTCATAAACGTGGCCGTTTCGAGATAATATACAGAATGTTCACTCGTCGGTTGCTAGGTAGTTAAATGTGTAGAAAAATGTTTAATACGACGGTACTTACTATTTATAAGAAAAATACTTGATAGTAAGTACGGGAATACCCTGTATACATTTGCAGCAATTTTAACCCCGGTCAATCGTTCTCCATCGAGGCGTGCCATTTAGGACACACGCAGCTTGGAGAAAGCGAAGTGAAGCGAGCTAGCGAGCTGACAGGTAGGCAGATTTAAAGTTCTTCTTGGCAGCGGAGAAGCTCGCGTGTCACGTCGCGCTTACGAGGCATCTCCGAGAAGGTAAGGCATCTCGTACGTATACGTACGATGGTACATGTGCGTCAGGACAGAACCCGAGAATCCGGCTGCGAGCTGGTAGGCTACGAAACGGAACAAGCTAAACAGGAGATACTGGTAATTAGGAGGTAATTAATTGCGTAATTAATTGGCCTTCGCGCACACCGCGACACTTGGTGATCCTGTACAACGCGTCTGCGTATCGAATGTCGATTCCACTCGCGCGAACCTTTCGAGCAGAGACGTTGAATCGCACGCGTGTGCACGCGACAGCAGAAAAACGAAGAAGATACGGAAACGGAACGATCCTTCCTTGCTGAGGATTCTGGTTCGAATTTCTACCGAGAATTCTGCCTTTTCTCTACAGGATGTACCACAATACGTGGACGTAACTTGAGGTGGCTAGCAAAAAGTGTTTTTAATTAAGGACGTTGCATTATCTAAGCTTTATTCTTCATTCCATTCGATAATATCGGTCTTGTTCCAATGTTCCGCCCTCTTCCATCATAAATAGACATTGCGTTCTGCTACCATAAATTTCTCTTTAACGAGCACTCTCGATCGTGACGGAGAGCGTTTGTTGAAAAAACATTACACCGAGTTTTAAAGGTGAATACACGTGTACTCGAGTACATTATACTCGTTTATTTATTGAAAATTGTATTTCATTAACGTTAAGGACACGAGAAAAAATACAAATGAAATGTTTTCATTATCCTGCTCTGGTTTCGGCGGACGAAGCCGGTGATCAGGTAATTATCAGAAAAAGGAGAAAAGAAATAACTCGGCTCGATTTTCGATACGACAGCCGCTTAAATAATTTCACTCTCGACATGGTGGTACTAAAGCTGCTACGCGGTGCTCGTACAGCAACAGCTAATGATGATCGATGATCTTCTCACTGGAACATAGCCGCGCTCGAGCTAGACGAGACGCGAACCAGCCTGAGAGCTCGCCGGAACACGGCTTAGCTACGAAGAAATGCTTTATTGAATTGTCGAAGACAAGCTTTGATGCCAGACATCTGCTCCTTCGAACGGGCAGAAGATGTATATAATGTCGTCAGCGCGGTAAAACCATCGATCCTATGTTTCTTTAGGCCTCTTCCCTTCTTTCTTCTCTGATTAATCGAAGATCTATTTAAATGAAACATCGTGCTTGTTTAGTATGTCCCTGAAACCTGCTGACGATGATGTCTTAATGGGATAGAACATTCTTAACCCCTCGCACAACGATCGAAATTTACTTTATTCTAAAAGTAAACGATTTCCTTCGTTAAAATTGTATATTAATATTTATTTGGGGTGAAGTTCCTTTTAGCACCCCCTTTCAATTCACTTTAAAATCACGTGGCGCGTAAATTCTTGGTTCATGAAAAATTGCGGCCATTTTCATCACCACCATCTTAATCTTCTAGATAACAATAATTTTATTAAAATTTTAAATTCATCTAATCAATCACATCAGTTCATCGTCGTGATTTATGTGGACAGATCAGTTACGGTGTTTGTGAGTGCAGTTTTTCGGCCGCCATCTCATTTGCTTTCTCAATCGCAACTCTACGAACCAATATCATCTCGCGTTTCTTGTTCTCTCTCTCGCTATAATCAATGGCAAAAATGTCCAGTAAATCCTGTTGGGTGTTAGGTTTAAGTTAGGTTAGGATATTTTTTGAAGATTTTGTAGTTTTTTTTGCTCATTTTTGCTCCCGCAATAACATTCATTCTGTAGAATCCCAAAAAAAATTTCCGCGCCTCCACATTAATGTTTTTTTGACTTACAACTTATGCGAAGTTTGCCTAAAGGATGCTGAAGGGTGCTAAAAGGAACTCTTACCTTTATATGTTTCAACAGACTCCGATTATCCGTTCATATTATTAAATAAAAAAAGGTTCACGTACGTTTCATTTACTGTTATATCTCGCAAGAAATATTTATTGATTCGATCACCGGATACACTGAACTTCCGCGGTGTTCATATTGTGAGATATTCTTCGGTAGGTCTACTTGCATACTGGTTCTCTGAAATTAATTGCAACAGTTCTCTGCTCTTTATGCCACTGAGATTAGAATGTATCAGTTTCAAATACAGGGTGTGTAAGAAAGTAACCATTAATTCTTGTTCGATAACATGGCCGATCAGCTTTCAAATAACTAGTTCGGTATGAGAGCAAACAAATGAATTACCAGCCCTGCGATTAAAACCTTACTAGCACTTATATCAATCCGTAGATTGCCAACTTCCTTCGAGAACAGAAGGAAACGTTAAGATTCACCGATGATCCTTGACTCTTATTCCTTTTAATGCAAAACTACAATTTTTCTTTTTTTTTTAATGATCAATTAGGCATTTCAGTGTTAATCTTCATATACGTAGAATAAATGTTATTTTATAATACTTTTGATGTTTGCAAATTGGCCACTTAACATGCAAACTATTACCACCCTGTAAAATTGAGAGCATTTCGTTTAAGTACCTATCGCTGAAAACGTGAGGTGCATCTAAATGGACTTAAGAAGATCCATGCACCTCGTGAATTAATACAAAAAATGTGAATTAAATCAGTCTCCAAAGAATCATTACGGATATACATAACAATTTTCTAATTGGTTTCCTCCACGAATTTCGATTTTTCAAGCTGCTTTCCGATCGATTTGTATGCAAGAATATGCACGCTTTAGACGATTAATGCCTCTTAATATTTTACTATAATACCTATGATAATCACCGCTATTATCGAGGTTGATTACGCGGCTTTTTATTGGGAACAGGTTACCGATCCCCGGTTCGGAGTTTCGCCAAAAAAGGGAAAGACGAATGGTCGAGAAAATATTATAATCGGTCTATAAATTTTTCCAACGACACTGGTCGAGACTAGTTCAATGACTTACCTCGATCATGCTCTTCGATTCGTTACTGTCCGCCAAACCAATTTCGCGTATCTGAAACAAAACGAAAGGAACGTTAACGATTAAGTGTCAGCCTGGCAAGGATAACGCTGTTTTCGAAACGACATTACTCATTCCTCTGTGCAACCTGCAATTAGCGTAGACTGTTGATATTTAAATATGCCGGATGCACGGAATTCATCGGAGGAATCTGACGTGCAGTGCACTTACGAGCTTCGATACATTTTATATTAGAAAATTTAGCGTAATTATCAGGTTCCTGTGATTCTGATATACATATTTGAAATATTATAATTCTTGCAAATATTATATTTATTTCGTAAAAAGATTTCATACATTTGCATTGATCTTCAAACGAATTGTGTATTGTTTCATTAAAAAGTCCACTTTACTTCTTTCTTTGCTTCGTTAGAGATAGCGTATTATTTATAACATTTCGCGCATCTAAACTGAGCTCAGAAGATCTTTTACCACCCTTTGATGCCCCTCTACCATCCCTTTCCCTCTCCGTCGATCGTATATACGGTAGATAAAAAATATCTGAATAGCAGAAAAAAGTGATCCTATAGGGAGAACAGCAAATAATAGATCACAAGATATGCACGTCCGGTGTTGCGAAAGTCGTAAGGGCGCCTGCGCGTTACCCTTGGTTACGGGGCGGGTTGCAGCCAATCAGAAGCAACATGCGCATAATGAACGAAAATGCGTTCTCCGAGAAATGCATTCTCTCGTGACGAGAACTATGCGTATGAAAGGCACCCCAAACCATAAGACTATCGCTACCAAAATTCCCTGCTGAAAAGTATTGGGGTTCTTTTCGAGGATCCCTCCGATACAAACGATGACCATCAGGAGCATCCAAATTAAATTTTTCCGCATCAGAAAATATTACCTGTGCCGAGATAAAAACTGCGAGGTCTTCATTTTGTTCCAAATCCTATTTCTATTATTTCTATTGATAGAGGGAGGAGCCAATTTGTATTGGAGGGGGAAGACTGGCCCACAACGACCCCTCCCTAATTACATGACCCAATGCCTTTTCCTTATTAATTACGTATTTTGAAATGATGTCGACAGTATTTGAAATAAAAGTCATCCACAATCTTGTTACACGATGGAAGAACGTAATTAAATGCAACGCAGTCTATTCTGACGAGTAAAGGTTATTGCGCGAGTGAACTTTTCACAGAACCCGATACTTTACGCATCTGACAATTAAATTTCATACGGCGATAACTCAGTGGAATTGAAGCCGCGAGCGAACCGGTTGGATCGGGTGTGAGACGAAGCTCGCCTCACACCACGCGATCCAAGGATTCCACCCTGAATTGAGTCCGTGACGCAGACGATTTCAGTTTGTTAAGAAGTCCCTGGGGGTGAAAAAAAACGCGCCTTGAGAATTTGCGGTAGACGTGCGCGACGCGTATTTGGCACACGATCGTAGCATAAAAACGGAAGTGGTTTGATTTCAACGAGAAGACGAGGTACACCCGGCAGAAAAAGGATCTCGGACACGGTAGGCAGGTGTCACATTCCATCGGTTGGTCTCTCTCTCTCTGTCTGAAATCCATTTTAGTCGGCCTTCGGATCACTTGGACGATTATCGGCCAGAATAAATTAATTCTCTCTTTCTCTCCTTTTCCTTTTTATTTATTTCCTTCGTGACGAGTTGAAATCACGGAATGCCGCAGCGTATAATTACCAATTTAACCTTTTTTTTTTTTTACGTGCTCGAACGGCTTGCACTAAGCGTTGCTTCCAAGACGCACGAACGAACGTAGGGTTCGATCAAATTAAACAGTTACGTTTTTGATTTTGACGAGGTCCCTTTGCTCGAACGAAACTTGAGGAATGATTTCACGTGACAGTAAATCGCATCCTTCACTTTCGCAACACAAAATGTATTTTCGCGTGACATCGAGAGTCGTCGCTTTTGTTTCCGCGACATCTTGATATTTTTACACAATTAGTGTCATGCGATTAATTGTTACGAAATTAATTTATTATATAAATGTGTTTCGCTCTCCTACATACGCGTTTTTAACTTTATATCTTTTTTTTATGCTCAGTTTGGTATGATAATAACGTATACTTAAACTTTTATGTTTCAGGTACGTACATATTGGTTTGCAATAGTCGTGAAACGAGAGTAAAGAAAAGTGTGCCATTATTCAACAGTGTAAAGTCAGATCCTGTACCAGGTATTTGATGTAATCATTATCTTTTTTATTTCGAACTGGAAAATATTATATTCGTGCTGTCAATATTTCAGTTTCGATAAGTTGCTTCAAAAAAAGATAGAGGTTTCATTGTATACAAAAATATGAATTTTATTACAATTTTCAATAACACTCCGTGGACGTAGGTGTAAAAACTGAGAAGATATTTTATCCGCCAGAAATTGCGCGTCAATGAGACGGGAATAGGACGGAATTTCTACGGCGATCATAGATAAATTTTATAGTCCTCGACACCTGGTGTCGAGTACCGCCTTCCATCGCGTTCCTTTCTATGTGATACCGTACACAACATCTACGTGGTGAATGTTGTACAAAGTTGAACATGCACCCCGAGGCCGTTTCCAATTTAGGCCAACATGCAAATTCGCCCAAGGCACTCTGCTATGTCACGCGAGGACATGTATGTACTCTATGTATGTACTGTAACAACGCAATTCATCCAGCGAATTCGATTCGAAACGATGATGAATGCATTCGAAGGTTTTCTTTTAGTGATACCAATCCGACACCTTCGATCATCCATCGTTAAACTATTTCATCACTGATAAAAGCTTGAAATTCATTAATTAATAAATATTCTTATTGTTCCTGACTAATCATAAAGGCGTCTTTGAAATTCTTCTGTTCGACGTCTTTGGACACGTGCCCATCGAGGTGTGTCTGCTTTTATTGTCACAGAGAATGCGTAGGTTCCAGAGTTCTCTGTTCATTTTTGTAGCTAATAATTCTTTAAGGTAGTTCTTAGGTCACCGCATACATACCAGATGGTATAGATAACGTGTTGAAACATACAATTCCGTCACCTAACCTACACCTGTAGATCGAACAGATAAACACGTTTACTATTATAGCAGACGTGTTAGCGAAAGTCGATTCATTATGTTGTGGCTTCTTGTTGATCTTTCGACCCTTTCGTGTCCAACGGCACATATTTCCACTACTCGATTAATGGTGTTCCGAGTACATACCAAATAGCAATTTTCTATATTTATTCCATTTTTCTTCTTTTTTTTCGCTAGAGTTAGTGTCAGTAAGCGGTATCGAACATAAGTTTCGTCTTACGTCTTCGAATGCGCCACCCTCTTAGTCTCTCTAGGAGTAATAAAACCTTAGCATCGTTGGCGTCGTTCAGCAGGAATAAGACGTCTTTATCGGTGGGATATCCATAGTTCGTTTCGCAAAAAGACAGATCCGCCGGTTGACAAATTAAAACAGCGAGGCTCCCCGCGGCCGTTTCGAAGTCCCGCTGCGCTCTCTTTCGTTCGCTTCTTTCCATCGCTGCTTTGCTTGCCTCCTTCTTCTGGCTCGCGGTTTTTCCCGTGTCCGCGTGGCAGAAAAAGGACACGAACATCGGGCGAGCAGTACAATGGGATCAGCGACAGGACCATGAATCAATGGAGCCGAGACAAGCGAGCGGTGGCCGTTGCGCGCGATTCAAATGACTTAATTGCGCGAGAATTATGCCGTCGTTTCCGATTTAACCAGGACGAATCGGAGCCGTTCGAATGGTCCGCGGCAGATCGCGCGATAATCGACATGGACGCATATTTCTTTATGCTCGACGGATACGGTTATCGCTGATCGAATGCCAACGGCAGCCCGTAAGCTATTGACCGTGACCGATCGCGGTTTTTGCGACTAGCGAGATACTCATTTATGCAGAACGATCTTCCGATGCTCTGCAAACGACTCTCCTTCGCGAACAACCTTATTTATTTTCTTCTTTTAACTCGCGAACGTTCCGCGCCTTTTCTCGATGTCTTCGATCCGATCTGACAGCCTTCTCAACTCCTTTATACAAGCTACTTTTCATACTCCTTTAGCTACGTATCAAATCTTTGACCTACCATTTGCTCGGCCACTTAATGCTCTTTGCATTCAGTAAGTCATACCAGTTATCTGTTAGCTTTCTTAGGACAGCAAAATTATAGGTAGTTTTCTTGTAATATCCTATGTAAATTTATAAAATTATTCGATTCTAAGTTTACCAGCGGGTATAAAATTGATATTTTCATCCTTGAATATATTGAAAACCGTGAAACGTATTAAATCCTGTTGTCCCTGGATAAATTTATCGAAGATGTTCGGTTTCCGTATTGAATAAATCGTTTCGGTACCGCTTGTGTCGAGAGCGTTTACTCGATAAGGCAGATTTTTCAACGCAATTGAAATTGCATAACGTATGAGTCAATGGGAGCGAAACTGTCTTGGACGGTCGCGTATACTACGGGCAAGCCCACCCAGCCCGCACAGAGAACTTGTTCTACAATATCTTCCGTCACGGCGGTCCCCTTTATAAAATCACCTTCGATCGGGACAAACGCCAGTGCGGCGAACCGATCCGTCGTAACTCGAAGCAATCATTTTTTTTCCAACTGTCAATACCTTGCCGTGTAGGTACCCTGCACTTGTTCGTCGCTTCAGCACGATTATTTCTTCCCTCTATTATTATTCATCGATTCTCTGATTCCAACCAATAACATAACATCGGTATAAACTTCGAGACGTATCCGACTTCTTCCATATTTGTCCGTGAACCTGCAGACCTTCAACGTATCAGTTATTTTTATGTTTCAATTACAATTGCTATTGCAGGATTAAACGAAAACGTAATAGAATTATTATTCAAGCTCATGGTGACAAGCGGGTCAAAGAGGTCGTTTAAAACAGCAGCAAAGAGAAGACGAGCAATTAAAATTGTATAATCTTTGATCAATAATTTCTTGAACAAATAACCAACCACTCGTAAAAGTCAACGCGGCCATTTCAAGTTTTATGCGTTACGGGTCTATAAAATGGCCGCGAGCATCACGTGGGATAGACGCGGAATACGTTTCTAGAGATTGTTTTATTTAATATTTATTTACAGTGGAGGTCGTTCGATGCGCGTATTTCTGGGTTATTGTTAGTGAATTATTATTTGAGAAGATTCTTATGTAAGGTTATAGTCATGTATTATCTGTACGTCCATTGCAGCGGACGCCATTTTAAACGGCCGAGCGGTCTCAGCCTTAGAGCAATAATTTGATATATTAACACATAAATACGTAAAATCATTCTACGCATCTTTTTAAGAAGCATTACTTGTCAACCATGAAATTAGTTTATGGTTTATGCGTATCTTGAGACAGTGTAATCAACATTTCAGCGTGTCTTTAAGCACCTATCAAAAGAGTAATGAAAAGAAAATGATATAATAAAATTGCAATCGTAAAACCGTTCACGGAATCATGAAAATAAAAGGAAAAATGAGATGTCGTAGTTAAGGAAATACAAAGTGGGATTACAAGATAATCCCTTTATACATAGTGTACTTAGATTAATATACGACGACATAATTGAAGATTATTAGAGGACGATGCAGCATTTAAAATCTTTGAACTCCAAGGGTGCATTTCGGCCACCCAGTATAGATTGTCGATTACGTCAGTGAAGTGGTCGAGAAGAAGGCATCGGTCAACGTCGTGGCATGAACATGCAAACTGACAGACACGACTCTATCAGAGATCGTAGACAGGATTCAACATCGTAAACCTCGGTCCTCTTTACCCTCTTCCCCCCTCTTCCTTCCCTCGAGTTCTCCGTTTCGCTTTTGTACGACTAAGGATTGTAAAACTTGGTCCCTCCTTTCATGGAATATACCTTTACAAAGAACAGTGATATCCATACTGAACATAGGTCTACTAACTAGTAGTTTCTTCTTTATTTATAAAAACAGGATTCAGTTTCAGGATCAATGACGCATCAATATACAGGATCTCCAAGTTTATCTAATTTCATCTCCATATTATATACAGGGTGATCGGTTAAGGCTGGTTTCCCTTTGAGAGGTGGTAGCTAAGATGATTCTGAATAACTTTTTCCTTTACCAAAATGTTCATCAAGGCTTAGTTTTTGAATTATTAAGGAAAATATCGAGCAATCAGAGTGCGCAGGCGTAGTCGGCGTAGTGTCGGCTACGAACCGACGCGACGCGACGCACCGAGTAAGTAGTTTGTTCGCGACCACGGTCGAGCGCGGTTCTAGTAAACACTCCCGCGGCAGTGCGTGCGCGTTACTCCAGTGTTGTTCATTAACGATTCTAAAATTAATTGTAAGCCTCGACTAGTGTCTTGTGAAAGGAAAAAGTTATTCAGAGTCATCCCACTTACCAGCCCCTCGAGAAATATCCATCCCTGGTTGAAACACCCTGTATTAAAGGTATGTAATTTTAACCATACTTATAACCTAAAAGTTATCAAGTTACTGCGTCTAATATTATCGATGTATCATCGGAGAGTTGTGTACTAGCAATCTGTAAAAACATATTAAAATCGAAGTCGACCAATTGGGATCGTTCCCTTGTAAGGTTAACGGTTCATTTATTGCCTTCTCTTTGATCGATCAGAACGATCTGATAAACTTAACGGCTTACACATTGCTATTTCTTTTTATTACCGTATCTGAGATCTGAAAATAACGAGGTTGTTACAAGATGGAGAAGATCGACATTGTAACAAGGCTTCGGTACAGCTCGAACCGTCTCAAGTTTCAATTAATAAACGATAAACGCTTACCTGCTATTCGGACCCTATAAACAAACTTTACGAGGTATCATCCCGGGCCCACGCATTAACAACAAAGTACGGCGTCCATGTTGCTACGAACACGTTTAAATGCTCGATGTTTATACGAGTATTCGTTCGGATGAGATTTATAACCGAGCAGGTGGTTCCTCTTTGTGAGTTTTAGTACGATGATCGGGTGTCGTTAACAGGACCCAATAGTGTTTTATGAATGACGTTAATTTATTGAATAATTGAATAATCGAGAAGCATTATTCTGTGTCTGGAAAATTGATGAAGTCTTAAATGGAAGCGTACTTTGTTGCGTGGGCATGATGAATAGTCCATTCGCACTGATGGTCTCTGATTTTTCAACGGGAACTGAACATAACAATAAATTATGAGCCAATAAGTTTAGAAAATTAAATGGAAATTACTTTCGACAAGAGTTACGATGGTAGAAAAAAGTTCATTAACATTTCAGTTCTCTTAATTTTTATGGCGTAGATATATTGAAAAACGAATCGTATATATTCTGAATATCGTTTCTTTATCGCCGCTACGTAATACCGTCTAGATCTAAGCTCACAGGAACGCAAACATTTCATCAACTTATTCAACGATTAGACTCGCGATCTGCATCGGGCTGAAATTCATTAGGGCGGGTGAGATGAGATTTCACGGTGGTTTCGCTGCTGCAGCCGTCACGCAACGATTAGTCGCGCCTTTCGATTATGATTTTTACACAGCCGCTGGAAACCGGCTCGAGTTTTCAGGATCGTTAAGGCGGGTTCGAGGTTCCGCTGATAAATGTACAGTGAGTCACAAAATCGATGGCGAATCGGCAAATTGTTCAAAAATCCGTGTAATAGATTAATTAGTACCGAAGAAATTGATCTTGATTTAGTAAAATCATTTTTTAACGAAAGAAAGTTATAGCTATTACAGGAATGTTTTTATAAGAATAATATCAAAAACGTATTTACTGTTTTTTAAATAATTGTATATGCCGGTAAATGAAGGATATCGATGGCAATTATTATCTTCATTTATTTTCCACAATTCTGGGATGTTGTTCGATGCGCTGCTAACTTTGTAACTGACTGTAGGTGGTTGGCAGAGAGCCGTTATCGTTGAATCACTGACCGCAGATAGTTTCGGAATTCGCTTCATTGGAATCGCGTTGCACGTGGTATAACCGTGGTGGAAAAGAAGGAAATGGACGCATACCGCAATACCGAACGGCTCGGTCCATGGCGGCTGGTAGCAGGAGACGTTTTGACATTTAACTGGCGTTGCCTAGCAGCTCGCTAATTGCGACGATTAATAATTTCAATGGTCGAACAAGAGTGCGAGCTAACGGGTGTCACCCCCCCGCATGTGGCCAAGAAAATTCATTACTTGTCCGCGGCTCATGGATTCGTGCTTCCGTATATATTCAGCCGATTCATGGGAGCGCCTTCCGAGCGTTCGCTAGCGATGAATGCCTCTGTTCGCAAATAATTTACCATTTCTCAACCGATGTGTACGTCACGAATTTGCTGAGATACGAGTTTGGATTTTCAAATGATTCAGTGTCCCTTGCGTTTGATTACAATTTTCGAAAGCTACTTATTCACTTTTTTAGTATTCGCATCAGCCATTAAGAATACCTTCTTTCTTCCCCTATTTTATGCTTTTTACTAGAAAGGATCTTGTGTCTGGAACGAAGCTTCATGTCCTTAAGCCCCTTTTAATTTGTTAACACGTTCGTTGCCGTTCATTCGACATCGTCAATGCAAAATGTCCGGTCACGCAATATCGCGTGCTCGATCATCATCGCTTGTTCAGATAGGGAAAATAAGTGGCGGGTAAACGTGCATGCTATTCTACAACCTGCAGTCAATACTCTACCACTGCTGGTTGATCGTGTCGCTATTTTAGTTGACGTTTCGAATTTTATTTAATAAGATGAATATAGGTTTAACTATTCAAACGTGCCTATGAAAAATTTAGTTCTATATTTTCGAGAAAAATTTAATTCTTCCGGGTTTTATCACGATTACTGGAACACCCTGTATCCTTGCTCCTGGTATCTTCATTATTCTTCCTTCCACGAAATTGAATTCATACCATCGACAAATAATTACCAAGAGTAAAGATGTACTGTCCATTGGCGAAATCGATCAATCTTATTTCAGCGCCGTAAGATACCTCCGTAGCTACTAATTAATTACAAGTTCCTGACAGACTCATCGATCATCGAGGACACAAATTAAGCCTGTTGCATGAAACTCTGTAAACGTTCATCTCTGAATTCGAACGCTAATTATTATACGAAGTTAAAACGAGCGAACGTAAAATCAGTGGAAAATTCTAGCAAACGTTTATGATTTTAATATTAACGATAAGATTCAAATTTCTTTTTCCATGATTAAGTTTATTTCAATCAGACTGTAGATAAAGCGTACGTTGTCGGAGCAGTTTCTATCGTCAGCATCGTCATGGTAATTAATTCATTCTTGCTAGTGGCGGTTGGGTGATTAAATTGGACGTCGGGGAAGGGCGTTGGAAGGCGAATTAGCTCGGGGCTAGGCGCGATTTGTACCGTTTCGGGTATGAGTTGCCGCGTGTCGGACGCGTGGTAGAGATTCAGATTCTCGAAGGCCTTCCGTTGAAGAAATGGAAAAATGAAGATACGGGGAACGACGCGACGACTAAGTACTTACGGGGCATCGTGCCCTCCCTCGGTGCCGGGTCGTTGCAGTCCGCTTGCACTCGGTGCACCGACCGATTCATCTTGCAGATAGTATCGTGGACGGTAGGCAGACGCTGGAGGAGGCTGAAACGGCCATCAGGGACAGATGAAGGTGTTCCTTGCTCGATGTTCGATGCCATCGGGCTACACGTACGCATCAAACTGAGCTCTGCGTAAATCCTGGCCTTCGTTCCCTGTTTTTCTCTTTTCGAGAATTCTTTTTCATCCCTTGTACGGCGTCCGCGATGGCGCATTGTAGGAGAATTTGCAGCGACAGGTGCTGCCTTTCTTCTTTCTCTCTTATTTGCTTGTACGCCGCTTCGCCGTTCTCATTTGTGTTTTACTTGTATTTTCATGCTTCCAACAGAGTGTACGAAGGTTATTTGTTTTAGTGAGCTCTTTCGAACGACAGCGTTGGATAGTGATGGTCAGGCTGACGTTTTTCAAAATGTACAAAATGTGTGTAAATGAAATTATTTAAAAAGAGCAATACAGTATAAATATTCTGAATTTTGTCAAAAATCCAACGAGTGATTTTTCTTCACGGATTTCTCACGGGTACACGAATCTCTCTCTTGTTTTCTCTGTTTCTGTCACGTATATTCTTTTCGCAATCAACCAATCGGATTCGTTCTTCACGTAGATAGCTTATTATGTACTCTCACCCCTCCCCCCTGCAATTAGACCATTACATATATTCTTCTGGCAATTAGTCTATTACAATTAGTTCCGCCGGCGAACTTAAGAAATAATAAAACATAACACCTTATAAATTTCTAGCTCATCCCTTTTCAGTGCATCCTATTTCTGATATAATCGCTTTTCTACGCGATTCGTTGCAATATAAATATCCTTTCGATCGTTCATAGAACTCGAACAGTATCATTGCATATTTATGCGATCGTACAGCCTTGTTCCGTGAAAAATCTGCTCAACACGCAGCACAAATCTAAACACGCATTTAATTATAGCCGAGGAACAAAGTGCATCCGCATTGTTTCGAGCGTTAGGAGGATATTTATCGGGAACGCCGCGGCGCGGATAGATTTAGTAGGCTCAGCAAATGTGTATTACAATTAGTAATTACACGAGAGATCGAATGTACATCGTGAAAAGCAACGTGGGCGCGCGATCCCTGCATACATACATAGGTGAACAGAGAAAAGATCGTTCGAGTTCGATCGTAAGTTCAGCCGTCTCGGGGATCGCGATATCCTGAGAAAAGAGAAGACGCCGCACCGGAGAAATGTCACGCAGCTGGGGAAAGTCCGCGTGTGAAATCAACATGTATGTTCTCATGAAACATGAAACCGAACGTTGATCCGCGTAAATCATTCCCACAACTGAATAATCGCTTCTTCTACCTATTATCGGTTTAATGCATTACTTCCTCCACTGCGCGTTGCCCATTATTTATAAATACTAAGGCGGGCATTAAATAATTTTTAACAAAATATACAACCGACATCGAGATGCGCTAAAAAGTGTAAAATAACTTTTATTTCGTTTATACAACTACGTGACAGTTATTAATAAAACCTATTTAATCGTTAAATAGTAGGTAGGTCTTTTCGAAGGAGGCGCAAAATTAAAAATACCCGAATAAACGATGCTGCTAATAACGATTTGATTGCGGTATGGCGAACTTGATAATTAGTAAGTCGTAAGAAAAAATACGGAACGTTATATAGGGTGGTACAAGCGAGTAGGGGGTGATTCTACGTGAAAAATTGAATCGAAAATGTAGAATAAAATTTTTTCATATGACACAGTACTGAAATTTCTGGCGCATCCTGTACGTCAAGACCTCGCCATACCATCATTTGCATCTGCAATTGCTTAAATACGTCTCGACATACGTGTACTTTTCATATTTTTTCTGCAAACGCAAGCAAATAAAGCATAGATTACCGACATCAAGTCACATTATTGGAAGTAAATAACGGTGGTAGAAAATGACAATATATCATTAATATAAACATATAATGTCTCACTGTGCACTAATGAAATAAATAAAACAGTGATTTTATCGATGCAGCATCATTATAAAGCTGCAACTGAAGCTTTAATTACCACCAACTTCCGCGATACCTAATACGAGACAATAGTAGGATGAGCGATTCTTGTTAATTACAAGGAGGAAGTGTTTAATTGAAAATCCACCTACTCGAATTGAAACACGAATATAAATTGGCAATAGATGAGAACCTACTATTGAGACTTCTTGACATAAACATCCTAAGAAAAAATAAACGATAACGTAGAAATTCATGATGGAACAATGTTTAAAAGCCTATTATTTTATAACGGTATGAAAAATACGTTTATGATTCAAGTGTTCAAATCACATTTGATCACAGAAATCACAGTGTACGCGAAGACATCGCGGATGTAGAGGCGCAAGATCAATTAGCAATTAAGGAGCCGGGTGACATGATCATTAGTCTATGTGTAGAGAGAAGCAGGGTCTGATGTTAATGGGCAGCATGGGCGAATGGTCGTCAAGCGTAACACAAATACCACGAGTCTAGATACACACATATATTTAAAGGCAAGAATACCAAGCGCTAATGAATAATCATTGGTATTGCACACACTGAGAAACGTGTAGACTCTAAATCAGAGATTTGAAAATTTTATTTTTTGCAAAGAAAGAAATGACTTTCCTCTTATAATTTCTTCTTTTATACAGTGTCATATCGAACATCTAGCTCGTCTAGTAGTTAAGCAACAAATTGGTAATACAAAACAGTGGCAAGAAATGTAAAACACGCGTAACGAGATTGCGAGTGCTCAATTTTAAAGCCATAAGGCAGGTACATAATTTACCTCTTTTTGTTCGTTTTTCAATTCATTATACTATCCTGTAAATACGTAGGTTCGTAATAAATGCCCGTTAGAAAAAAGGTATTGCAACGTGCGATATCCTTTAGGATGTAATAACGCGTGTTCATGGGTAGTGACAATGTTGCAAGCCGTCAGGTGAAACATTCGAGTGCAGGATATACGTTGATCCGACACGACAGCGAGCCAGGGAGTCGTGAGTTGCAGAGGGAAACAGGTAAAAACACGAACGTAGGAGCAGAGATATCGTGGAAATCGTTAAACCGGCTGCAAATGATTCGAACGAAGGCCGTGCGATGGTACCGCTCATTCAGTTCGCAGGTCTCTTCCAATTTCGCTGGCGATGTTTCTCTTTCTCCCTGCGACGTTATACTTTATCGATCGTTAGGTACGACATTGCTCTGCCGTGCTTCGTTAAGCACGAAACGTAAACGTCAACCTAACGACCGGTGGCAGCCGCTTTACCTTTTTCCACGCGTGCTCTAGCTCGTAGGGTCGCCCACAGAGAGGAGGGTCGCGCAGACGTTCTTACGACATATCGATGCATGACGGCCAACGTCGCGTCGCGTCGTTCTGCTTTTTTACTATTCCCCGACGTTTCCTGGTGGGAGTCGATCGCCAGGTAATGACACCGACTACGAGACACGCGTAGCTAGCCTTAACGATACATACACTCCGCCACAATACACAGTCTCTCCAATAATCGATGAGACTAGTTAAATTGCCAATAAAACGAACGAGACTCGTCTTATCTTTTTTTTTTCATTATCTTGACAGTCGATGCAGAGTTTATAACTATTATAAATTTGTCAAAGCTTTCTTCGTAAATTTCTACCGGGATCTACTTTTTACTTAAAAAGGTCGCATCAACCCTTGCAGAGCGGAGCCTGAATCGATAATATATAAATTCATAATTTTTAAATAAAAGGGTTTTATATGTTGCAAGGGTGATTTTCAAGCGAACGGTGTCAAATTTAGAAAATTTAAATAATTGGGTTCTCTCCATGGTCCGCCATTTGAGGGTAACCAGTAAAATTCATTAGCGACCCCATGTCTAACAATAAATACAGAGTTTATACATTAGTTTCTTAATTGAAATATATTAAATCTAAATTCTGAAACCCGGAGCGTGGGAAACGAAATTAAGGGTGATTAATGAGTAATCTTTTGTAGATTTGCATTTAGTGTCTTAGGATATTGTCGCGGAGTGTACACCGAGGGGTGGGTAAGGGGTAAACGTCGCTAAATTGGTTCCCTTCACCGATCAAGATTTGTAGACATGGCGGAGGTTACTTTTGGATGTTAATGGCGCTGCGTGGGTCGTCCAGAAACCTCGGGAACCAGATGTGATGCTTTAATGGGTGAAAATAATTCTTGCTAGCGCAGTAGTAAAACTTCTACCGTCGCGTTGTACAGTGGAGTCTAGCCAAAAAAGTCCTTATAAAAATTAAATCTATATTTTTAACATTTATGGCATAACTAATAATTTTAAGTGACGATTTTTGTCACAAAGAGCTTCTGGATTCGAAACTTAACAGATAAACGGGCAGTAATTAATTATTTATAATTGCATAAGTTAACGTTATGTGTCGACAGTTCGTCTCACGAATTCCTGTTCGGTTATCGCGGTTCGAAGAATTCGCAAGCGTTTCCGCTTACTCTTTCATGCATCTCTGTTGGCCATCAAGCAGGCAATAGCTAACGTGACGTGTAGCTATTAATCATTTCGCTAGTAGAACTAACATAAGCAAAAGGCCGATTATAATACGAGCTACCGTGTGAAATCAAGCAGCCAGAGTTTGCCGGGATATTTATGCAGCATATCGCTTATGCATGCGAAACTGTTGTCCACAATGTCGGCTGACTGATTAATTTATTACAATCCAGTTTAACAGGAAGCTGAAGAGTTGGAAAAATAATAATCCTTAAAGATACATTTGTATTCTGACATAATTATGATTAATCAAAACACGAGTAACGAAGTACCAGTTAAAAGACGTTCATATTATTTTTAGTTTGCGTTATTTATTAATACAAATATTCTTCGAGGAAAATTGTTAAATTTTTATTGAAAAACTTACAACTCGTACCGCGACAAATTGTTTTAATATGAAAACAGAGTTATTTCGTTATCCGTTAAAATCAATTACTCGAACAGCCTTCTGCTATGATTAGTTGGTATAATCAAGATTCCTCTGTACATCGTTCGAACAAACGCTTTTTACACTCATAAATATGAGATTCTGTAATTATTAATCTGCGGCAATGACGGGCTAAATCTGGAAGCAAACGAACTAGATTCAAGGAGATTCGAAAAAGTCGCGATCGGTGTAATAAATACGACGAGATCGCATTGAAAAAGGTGGAGCATGCGACTTTAATTGCGACTGATTTCACGCGCCGCTTCTTAACTTATCTCGCGATCATCCGATATAAATTGCCGTGTTCGCGTGAGTAACTTGAATCTATTTACTCATCATGCAGATGACCGGTAGCCGTTTCTTCTCCTTTTTCCTCTTGTTAAGACCCACCTACCGACACCATCGTCTGATCAAGTTTCATTACGACGATAAATTGCAGAAGGAAATGCTGGAAAGAGGATTGTGAATGGCCGAACCGATTTGTGTTTTAACCTTCTGTAACGAGCTGTAATTTTCGAGTCACACATAACGATCGGGGATTGATGCTACACATATCGACGATACTCGAATAATTTCATATCATTCGATGGAAACTATTGTTGTATTCCACTCGCGATATTTATTTATTTCAATCACAACGTGAAATACAAGGAAGTTTTTGATACAATATTCGTCGTGACAAAAGTAGACTCTAGTCCTAAGATGGTTCGGAAAAATCTGACCCAGAGGGAAAAGTACCTATTGGGTATTTTATAAGATCGGCAAAATAGGAAGATGGGAGTTATTGTGAGTCCAGTGGTCGGTAATGAATGAGGTCATGAGGTCAGGGTTTGGAGATGAGTAGTTCGAATGAATCGTTAGGAATAGAAAGAAGGACTTGGGCTGACTTATAATACGATAGCCGAACTATCTAACAAGGGAAGTTCGGTAACTCGAAAATTCCGATTTTTTAAAAACTTTGCAGGTTTGTAGGGGATCTCAAGAGAAGTATAGCGCAATTTTTGTTTTTGACCCAATTTCAATTCTTCAGGGTGAAAACACCCCCTGAAGATAGATAGGTGTTTCCATATTTCCCTGTATATTAAAATTATCGTAGATATAATAAAATGGTTATAATAAACACATATTATGCATGTGTGCTCGCACACATACGTGGTAAGTGATAACGCATCGTTCAAAATGCAACAATTTAAATACCACTTTACAACAGAATTTAAAATTTTTCAAAATAACAGTGGTGAGGGGAATTTTTTTATTTAAACAAAGAATTTTTATCAATTTAATTGCCTCGTTTTATAAAGCATTAAAAACCATTCAATATTTATTATAAACATTTCTTTATATCTACGATAGTTTTAAACATATACAGGGAAATATGTACCTATCTACCTTCAGAGGGTGTTGGTCCTGAAAAACTGAAATTGGGCCAAAAACAAAAATTGCGCTAAACTTCTCTTACAAACTTACAATGTTTAAAAAAAATCGGGATTTTCGAGTTACCGAACTTCCCTTGGAAATACAATAGTGAATGATTCGGTATAAAACTCTATCGACATCTCGCATCGCTTCTTTAATTGTAAATTACTGTACCGAGTAATAATTAGGTATTTAAATATCATGCTGTTTGCACATTAATTCGAGCCACCGTATTTCATACCGATTATTCGCGAAGTCATCGCGATAGCCGGGACGAAAAAGGAAAGAAAAATCAGTGTCGTCAAAGGGAAATGACAAATCACGTATCCCGAGTGAACCGATTTTTTTGCACTATAACGCTTATTAAAACGACGCGGTAATCGAACGAGGCAAAGCAAAGAAACCTTTCAGGGTGTTCGACGTAGCAGCGTATGTATATGCGAAGCAGACTTAACAAGGAGAGTATGACTCACGAAAATGTAGCCAGTTTTGCTCATACGTTTCTCCATCCCGATCTCTTAGCTCTTTCTCTGTCGGTGTTTTTCATTGGCCGTATCTTTATCTCTGTTTCACGATTGATTTATGCGAAGGCGCTTCCGGCAGTAATTAATAGAGATTGCGGCTCCGTCCTGAGCAAACTCGTATCCTCGCTGTTCGCCGCGGCTATCGGGATTCGATATCGACTCGATGTATTCTACCTAGACGGAGCTGCAAATTCGATTTTTTTTTTCTTTCTTTCTTTCTTTCTTTCTTTCCCTTTCGAATTACGCGCGTCAGGTTCTATCGGAATTGCGTTCGTTCGACTCGACGAGGCGCGAGTTTGGTTCGATGCTGCTTAATGACCCTTAACGAGTACCAAGGATACCATATGTGATTTTACAAATGATTTCAGTGTTCTCCGTCGTTTGACTCGGCTTCTCGTTTTCTTGGCTCCAGTTCTGCGATCGCGGCCGAAGTCGTTTCACGATTTCAGTATTATCTTCTCTGCCTCTCGGCCGGCTTTTTCTTCTTCTTCTTCTTCTTTTTTTTTTTCATCTCTTCTCGTTAGTCGAGTAGTACTATTAGTTGAGGAGAAATTGATATCAAGTTTCCAGCGCTGCGAAGCAGCGATACGTTAACTTGATTTCACTCGGCCTGTAGACGTGTAATCAACGCTAGAGAAATTGCAGTTGACTTTACAAATGGCTTCGCGAACTTATCCCTGCTTCGCCTGCTTAATGATGCCCAAACGTTATTACGGATGCTATAGTGCGACTGGTTTTGTGAAAACCGCGCTGACATGTTGCATTCATTCATCGCGACATATTATTCTACTAAGCAAACACGTACGGTGGGCTGGAGCAAAGAAAAAAAAACAATTTTGCCTTTGGGCATCAGTAATTTGCTTCCAATTTATTTCTGAAATTCGGGAGGAGAACGTTACTCGTGATCAGGAAATCATGCAGCTTTGCTTTAAAGTATTCCATTTACTTATGAGCGGAAGTGTACCAATATGTAAACCAACCATCATGGTTAAATCAATAAAAATTCGGACCAATCTCCGAGCTTCGATTTTTATCTTACGCTATGTTTTCTGGCCGTAAAAGACAGCTCATTATATTCTCGTTAAATGCACGTAGAATGGCGGAAACTCCGCCTCGTGAACTGTGAAAAATCAGGAAGTGACGTTACTCTGAAGTCGATGGAATATAATAATTGTTAGCCAAGCTATGTGCCATAACCATATGGTTAAGCCTAGTATTAAGCGAATTTTTATATTTTCATTTTTAACCTATCATCGAGCGGATTTTTAATTAATAACATCTAATAAAAGAGATGTAACTTGAGTGTTATGGCAAGCAGTGGGATCTCTAAAGGAAATTTAAAATAAAATATATCGAAATTGATTCCACCCCTAATAATATACGTATACGTATGTATACCAAAGTTGCAATAGTCAAACGTTCAAAGAATATCATCTTGGAAAACGTTCAGACATTTGCGACATTCCGTCGTTTGCTAACATAAAATAGATGACACGTCGCGTCGTGGTTACACGTTGGGTCAGCAGCGATATCAATTTATTCATCTGATACAGGACATTGCCGAAAGCGTAAACATGGCTGCCACGAGGACGCAATAGTGGACGGTGTTGAATTCGAAATGCAAACTTGCGTGATATAGAATCGTACCGGATTAGCCGGAAGATAAAATGGTGATTCGACAATTCCATAGAAATGTCTGCTCAAGAGGACTTTGTTGCATCTGAGGGCAGGATTCGTAATGATTACTGGCACGAGAAATCGTAAGCCTGTTCTTGAACCCGCGCGGACGACTTGGGCGTAAGCTGCTTAAAAGGACAATGTCCTTGCTTCGTCTCGTAACAGAACGTTGAAACGATACATAGGAGCTCGACAGTTTACTTTGTGTACAAAAAAGGGAATTTCAAAGAAGATGGAAAAGGATTTCATAAACTTGATATTTTTATTGTAATAAGTACGCTCAAACTGGATATACTTCTACACGCGAGAAAACTCGAGGAAATCTTGCAATAGATACTTGCAACATCGTTCACACTAGCATGCAAATTCTCGTAATATCGTCGAAAATAATTGTTTCGCGAGAGAAAATTGTGAACACATCGCCATTACTCGGAATTTTGGACAAAATATGAAGACACTCAAGCTCTTAACCATCTATCAGTAATAATACAGGAATTACAACGAAGTACGAAGAAGACTAATAAGCGAATGGTCAAAAGTGGATGGTAGAGTTGTTCGTCCAGACTATGTTTATTCGAAAGAATTTTTGGGTGCCATTGGCAACGGGTTCAAAAGTTATGGGACTTAGAAATTTTCATATTTTTAAGTAAATTAACACGGTTTAAGAGTATCATCCTCTCCTTGAAACTGAAAATGAGTGCTCGATACTGGGTTTCCGTGTTCGATCAGTCGGCCAAGGTTGGTCGGTGGGTGCAGCAGAGGCGCGAGACGAAAAGCAGTGCACGTCGACAGGAAACGAGGAAGGAACGCGATGTAAA
Source organism: Osmia bicornis bicornis (assembly GCF_907164935.1). Classification (NCBI taxonomy): domain Eukaryota; kingdom Metazoa; phylum Arthropoda; class Insecta; order Hymenoptera; family Megachilidae; genus Osmia; species Osmia bicornis. Next base: position 8,656,136 of record NC_060218.1, on the reverse strand, counting down.
AGACGAGGAAAGAAAAAAGGTACCCAGAAGACGTGGAAGTTGCACCTGCCACGCGGTGGTGCGGCCGTACAAGGCCGGTGATCCTGAAAAAAACTCGATTCAACGTTTCCACGCTGCGAAACAGCGATGAATAACGCTCAAGTCTCGCCTTAAGCAGCGTCTCTCTTCGAAATCACGATTGATCGATCTTGAGATTCCCTTCGAATCGCGGTAGAGACCCGCGACGTCGATGTCAGCACGATTGCCATTGAATTTCATGCAACGACCTGCCACGGCAACTGTTTCCTCGCCGGTCGCGACAGATCTTTGAGAAAACTTAGCCGACCCATTAATTAAGAAATTACACCACCTTGGTTTGTTTCAAAGAATCTGGGTATTTATGAAAATTGATAACTGAGAAGCGGCAGAAACATAAAGATCATATCACGTTTTGTTGAAAAGCTAGTATTCTAGTAGATATATCTTCAGCGTGATAGCTTTCGCGTAAAATACGATTGCTTGGCAGCTCGTACAATTACTTTCCGACCAAGATAACCGATCTTTACTCGTATTCAAGCTGAAAGAAATCGGTAGCATGAAGCTGTGCCATGCTCGATCGATCGAGGTATAATTTCTCGTAAGTGCGTGCCTATGCAACCGGTGTTTACGCTTCACGCGAGCCACCTTAATTAATTAAGAACAAGAACAGCCGCGGTGTAAAGATGAGTTCGAGCCCTTGATGATTGTCGTACAAATGCGAAATTGGACGCATTTAATGGACGGAATTAATGAATATGTTAATTATAAACTTTTAGAGAGTTTATCTTTAGACTTCATACAAGTGATTCGATTTAGTAATTTAATCAAAGGTCGAAGGTTTTGCGGGTGAAAACTGGTGGCGGATTCTTGTCGGTAAAACCTGTGTCGGTGGTTTCGATGTAATCGAACTGAAAGACATCGTTCGCTGAAAACCGTGAGATCTGATCGTCAACGCAGCGAGCAGATCTCATCAACAAGCTGAAACGATCGCGATCGAAGCGAGTCACGGTGTGTTTTCGTCGTCATTTTCTTCGTCATTCTCGTCATCGTTGACGACGCATCGTTTCCAAGCGATCCAGCATGCTCATGCCAGCTTACCGTGATCCGAGATCCGAGATCGTAGATCGGAGATCGTGTCCGCTTTGCGATGCCGCCGACTCGTTACCAGATTATTCTCAAATCTTGCTATCATCTCCGCATGCACGCACGCCTCTAACGTACATACCGACGTTCGCCATTTTATCGCCTTTCTTCTCCGACCGAATAAAAATCGCCAATATTTCGCGTTACCGGTTTATTAATTAATCATTTCTTCTTATATTTTCATTAGATTTCTTATGTAAAAGAAAATTGTTGGGATCCGGGTAAGAAAAGTATTTCAGTCGTTTCGGATATACACTGGTGGAATTAATTCTGGACACTTTGAGTAAAAATATTCTTTATTTCACATTTGTGCAGAAAACGTATATTCTGCTATGCTAAATTGATACCGTAATATTTTTATTGTAATCTATAATGTTTATACTTAATATTTTCACATGATTTGGTTTGTAAATATTTGAAAATTTCATTTAAAAAAATGAAAATTTCGTAGAGCACGAAACGTCACATGATGTGAAATAGTCAATCATAGGATGAAAGGATATCCAACGAAATATTAAAAAACAATGATTAGAATATAAAGTATAAATGATTATATATTAAATAATTTGAATAAATGCGAAATTTAAGTAAACATTTAAGTGTCCACAATTAATTCCACTAGTGTACAACTCCGGATATAATGGACACTTGCGGAAACAAAATGACAGACCGCCCTTATCTAGATTTTAGTTTCTTATACCCTAGACCTTTTAGGAGAAGTTATCTGTGACCCTTGGTACTTAATGATCAACTACTCCTAGATGAGAGATTAGTGTCTTTGCAAACTTTCTCTATGATTTTTGAACTTAGCTAAGAAATGCGAAAACATGGCTGATTAACATCGGTTCTGATCTGCTTATCATTTTCATTGCTCATTATTTTCAGAACTGTTTCAACTCTTGTTTATAACTCTCCTACAAGTGTCGCTAGAGAATGATCCAATTGTTATTTAAAGCGCGGTGGTTTTCATAAATCTTCGTTGTTGTACTTTTCAATTCTCTCGGCCGTGTTTAGGTTCGAATGTTTCTGGTTGGAAGGAAAAATAAGTCTCGTAGGTCAAGCTCGCATTGTAAATCGTCCGCGAACGGAAAAGTGGTCGCGCACCTTGGCGAACGTGATTTACCACCTTAATACGTTCGGACATAATTCGTTGCGCGGACAGTAACCAGGCAGTTACTAGTCGGTAACGGTTCATGCGAAACGAGCAAAGGGTTAAGCTATCCTGTGATAATCGTTGTTGAAGCGTGTACGCTTGATGCCGAGTGAAAAATCACGGCACACCACGAGAAGGCAAGAATGTACCACTGGGACGTTCGATGAGGTATGGCGAACAGTTTCCCGCCGACCGATGTAGCACCAGCTATGCCGCGAATTTCAAAAACCTGCAAACGCAGTGGCTGCTATTAAACGTCTTATCAAGTTGAAAGTACCGCGGCTTGCTTTAATATTCTTCCGTATCTGCCTCGATTCTACCAAGCATCAGTATCACGTATCGCGTTACACCGAAGTTGTTTCAGTTATTTATCGCGGTACCGATATACACGCGTACTCCTCTCTACTCGAACCTGTGTCTTTATTCTATCTTGTATATGGCACGTACTGCCGGCCGAACAATGTTACTTGTTTAAAAATGGATCCGCACAATTTTACGACGTTCGGAATACTTGAAAAGATAAAATGTTACTTCAGAAATCCAGCGTATGGTATATAGGTATATTGTTGCTTTCAAGATTTCAGTGCAACCAAGGGAACCATCTAACGATGGCGGTTACTGAATTCGATCAGCATATTTCTTTTTTTATGTGTGTTCACCGAATACTTGTAATACAATCGTTAACAATTACAAATGCTATCAGCCTTATCTATAACGTTCGGTACTTTTTCTTACGACTTATTAATTACCAAGTTCGCCATACCGCGATTAAATCGTATTTGGCAGCATCGTTTATTTAGGTATTTTTAATTTTGTGCCGCCTCCGAAAAGGTTGAAATGTATTTAGTATACTATTTAACGATTAAATGAAATAGTATTATTGTATACTTTTTAGCACATTTTATTAATGCAGCAAGAGGTTTTATTAATAATTGTCACGTAGTTGTATCAATGAAATATGAATTATTTTACACGAAGTCGGTTGTATTTTTTTTTTTATTATTATTTTATTATTTAAGAACTTAACTTGAACTTATAGGTATATTGTTGCTTTCAAGATTTCAATACAGAAATAAATTTGTAATGTCTACAAATTTGGAGAATTCTAATTATAATCGAGTGAATTTAACGATAGCACGTGCTATCTTTTTGTCTAATTATGAAAACGTAGCTCGAACTTATCTCGAATTTATCATGAAAATAATTCAAGAACCAAATCTCGATACACTGCGAATATCTACGAATGTTCGAGCATACATAAATATTCAGGCGAATACACGCGGTTTACCTGTCAAGATTCAGGGACAGGTGCGATGGCATCGGCAAAGGAGAAATAATCGGCGTGGAAAATCAACGAACTGGATAACCAGCACCGTCTCAGGTTTCAGGTTATAGTAATTAAAAGTCAACGATCGGTATTCAATCTGGCGAAAGTACATCCGTCTTTATGAAATACGCGATGCTCATTGTTGGCGATATTCCGGTCTTATCGTTCGCTTATCGCCATTATGAGTAATCACTGGTAAACGGAGAACCTCCGGTTAATGCGCGAATCATTAAGCAAATGCGTATAAATTATCGCGCACCATTTCGCAGAGTTATGAATGTTGCCGGAAATCATCAGTTACAACGTTTTCCCGTAATGCATTTTTAACGAAATCGAAACCATGCCAGTATATAATAACGTTCATGCGAAACGAGCAAATTCCGTCTTTTTCTTCGCCGCTATGTTTAGCAGTCTACACGCATCAATTTTAATGTCGGTAAGATAATTACACCCCATTCCTTCATTATTCTTCAACGCCAGATTACTAAAGTAATATGATATATTCTGAAAAGTGATATTACTTTCGAAAGAGAATATAGAACAAGGTTCCTTTTACCAGTCTTTATTTACGACCGTTCTTTCATCTTACACCCTCTCGTTAATATTGCCAATTTTCTATTAATATAAAGCATTATAATTATCATCTTTGCTTGTACATAGTAGAAGTCTAATCACTGAAAAGAATTGCAAATTTTTGTTTCAAAATACACTTCTCTACTGATTTTCATTATTGTTAGGTCTTGAAGTGAATTTTTCAATTACCGAATTCCACTCTTTTCTTTATTAAAGATAAAGAGATTTTTCTGCTAATGAACACTTTCACTGTTAATAACAGCGATTGTGCGAGCGGGAAAAGCGTGGGGTGGGTAACTACCCCGGTCGTGCGTTAGAACGTTGAAAAAATCCAACGCGAGTCGAAAGAATTCGATGAAAAAGTTCGTCCTCCCGGCAATAAATTTATTCAGGGACATAATTTATCATAATTTAAAGCTTCCGCCCTTCTGGCGTAATTATTCGAGCGAAACGTATCGTGTCGGAGCACGCGAGACACGCGTTAACTTCTGTGATACGCGACGTTCGCAATGAGCGCGGTATGTAATTCATGTTTATTTAGTTGTAGAAATCTGCTTTTCATTAAAAATTCGACGACCCACGGCTGTCACGGTACCGGTAAATGTTGAATAGGTTCGTATAAATGTGTAATAAACGGCACGCGATATGTGCAGTAAGTACACTGTCGTTCATAAGTATATTAGGATTCTTGTAATTTGGTTTTCATTGTTCTAATTTTGGAAGACATTCAGACTACAGAGACCTTATTCACTCTTTCGTTTTTTTTTTCTTTTTATATTCAATTTATCCAATTGGAAATATTTTAGTGCACAAGCAATCACTCACATAACACAGCTCAACATTTATGGACAATAGTGTACCTTCTGAATGGTGCGATAATTGTATGTCTGTATGACTATAAGTTTAAATCACAGTACTTACTGTACACGATATTTCCTTTGCTTCTATGTACTAGAAAGTTCAATTGGCCGATTCTGTGCAAGTTATTACGTTGTAACTAGGGAGGAATTTAATTGAAAAAGTACACCGTGAAAGATTGCGATCGGTATTGATTGTGAGATTGGATACATGGGTACTTGATAAGAAAATAATGAATGAATGAATTGGAGCAAATGTGAGTACAAGTAAAAGAGCTTTGAAAATTAATTGTCAGAGTAGATTATAAATTAAAAAGAATGCAATTTTAGGCCGGGAAAATAAAATGAAGTCCATTTTGGGTTTGAATTTCAATCTGTACACTTAGTTAACACATTGCTGACCGACAATTTTACGTCGTGGTTGAACACGACGAAGAAAAATTTTACAATATCCCATATTATCCTGGGTTTCGAAAATGAAAATAGTCAATGCAAGTGCAAACACGAGTTAACACGTGACTGGTTAGCAATGTGTTAAGTGGTTTTTCAGTATAACATTTACTGGGGTAAAGTGTACTCCATAGATATACGTACATGGACGAATAACGAACAGTTTGCTACTATGTAAGCACACCGGAAACCAGAGAGCCTTCATTACAGTGTCAGACTTGGAGTAATTTATAGAAAATTATATCGAGAGACGTTGATATTAAAAAGTTGCGCGTTGATTATGTCATCGTACAAGTTCGAATTTTATTTAATCGCAACTGTTTCATATTTTATCACATCATGCAACATTCATGTATGTAGTCTTATTAGCATTAATCTTTATCACGACAGGAACATGTTGAATTGCAAAAATTTAATCGACACGTTATCAAAAATAAATTAACTTGATTCCTGTAGGAATACTTACTCGTATGCTGTTTTAATTAGAGGGGAATATCTTTCTCGAAAATTAAATCAATTTTCAAAACGCAAATTTACAAATTCTGAGGATTAGGATGGCACGTTTAGTTCTCACGGTGACAAATGTCGTGCGAGGATATATCATAACCGATCTAATTGATAATCATTTTTTTCTCCATTAATATTTCACGGTGTTTAAGTTGAATGAGAAATACAATGAAAGGAAGCATTACGCATTCCAATGTCGACTTCCACTGGGTGTGATATTATGGCGTACGCTGTGAACTGGTTGCACTCGGCAGATAAGTATCCCATGAAATCCGTAGCGGATCGACGAAAAAGACGTTAATGTTGTCATTGAACCGGTTTTGCTCAGCTTCGATCGAATTCAAGTGAAAAAAATGTAATCGCATCGTAAATTGCAATGTTATAAATCGAATAACCGGATGAGCATAGAGGGAAGACGAAATGCAGATGTATTTTAATTTTCGCATCACGCAGCCCGACTATTTTTCTTCTAATAATGTAAATTATAAACATCTTGCAATCAAGCCTATCTGAAAACCGGTTATGAGTAAAATGTTACGTATTTTGCAGTCTTATGTTAATATTATTGCTCATTGGTATACGAGGTTCTGTCTGGACGATTGAAACAAGATAGCAACATTTGTGATATTGAAAACAACTTAATTTGTGATTTCTTTATGCAGCATAATTTTACAAACACTTCTGAAACCTGTACTTCATACTATTTATGTTATTCCTTTTTTTTATTGTAAAAATTTCATCTTCATAATTTTTCTAATTATTATAAGTAAAATTCTCGAGCTTCTTATTTTATCGCACCCTTATAACGCGGTTGCGAACAAATTCTTTGTCGGCATGGTACAACAAGCAGAAAAGGTTTTTAACAAGTGTTCAATGATCCTCGTAGACATCTGTACGCGTAACTTTTGTACCTTGGGCGCAAAAGCTACAACCTTTTGAGGATCGAACGATCGTGCATCTGCCATCGACATGCGGTTGCTTCAACGCTCGACAGATACTCTTTCTGTCGTTGAAGATGGCACCTAGTATTCCACTTGTTACTCCTTTTATTCGTTTCTTACATGTCACTTACTACATTAAAGTATCGGATGTCCATGCAAAACTTCTTGAGTTTCTTAAATAGCCATGACATCGGTGAAAACTCGCTATCGACGATGAATCCATTAATCATTTTCATCATTTACTAATCAAGATTAATTCGAAATTAACATGATATTAATTTATTAATACTCAAACGTTGTGTATACATAACATTTTATTGAGCTTTTTGTAATCATCAATTTTTATTCTTCTTTATCACCTATTTACTTTTATTTAATATAATAAAAATCACTATCTTCTAGATCTTCTGGATTTCTGGATAAAAAAAGGACGTTGATTGATTTTCATAATATTGTTCGAACGTATTTTATTACACAGTTCAGTTTTTTTAAATACAAGTATCCCAGGTTTTTCTTCGAATAACCCATTCTCATAAACAACGAGTTTTTCAATGATCTTATCTGAAGGTTTTCAAGTAGCTATAAGAAGATCCACTTCCCATGCGGAATATATACACTACCTTTTGAAATGTAAAGTAAAGGTACGTGGTTCACAGGAAGAAAAATACAATATATGTATTATAAGAAAACCGTAGTCATTAAGGCCCGTTTAACTTTTTCTTCTATCAATTTTCTCCGAGTTCCATCGACGAAGAAACACTAACCCCCTTGGATTTTTACCATTCTCTTCAGTAATTGCCCCCGACGGAAGATCTTCCATTTCAAATTCAACAAACCTAGAAAATAATCGAGGGTTTCTGTCTTTCAACGGGACGAAAAAGCATTTCAATGCGGTCTTGGTATCGTTTTCTATCGTGTGAAAAACGAGCACTAAGCAGAATATTACGTTACCGGTTTCTATCGATCGTATGAACGAAGAACGTATTATGTGTACACTATGTAACATTTCTTTGGTTATGCTCTGTCAATTTGATCAGGAAAGTTCGTATCTCGGTCAGGGGCGGATATAGAGAAAAGCAATAAAGAAAAGATTCATTATTTATAGTTTCAGGGGAATCATGCTCCAAACAAAGTTACGTTATATCAAAAATCACATGAAACGAGGGAAATAAATTTCTTTTAATGTAATTTTCTAATGAAATTTCAAGGTCGATTCCTCAGAACATTTTAGGCAAAAAAGTATGTTAATTAATTAGATATTTTAGTAATTATTTAGAAGTCGAGCTCTTCTCACCGATTTCGATATTTTAAATTGAAAAATAAAATATTTTCTAATTTGATAGATTTCAAGAATTTTTGATTTCTCTTTTTCTATCGCGTTCCAATACTTTTTCCTAAGAATGTCGGAAGAATTGTGGTTCCGCCCCTGGTCCCGGTAAGCAAGTCACACCATATAAGCTTTCTGCTATTCGTATTACATTACGGTGTCAAAGCGATGCGAAACGGCAACGATACATTACCAACGCGCGGCTACGGCGTGTTTCGTTTTTTGTCGCGCGCGACACACGCTGCCGTCGTTTATCACGCCGATCTTCATCCTCTCTGATGGACGCTGGCGATCGCTTGCAAATCACCGGGACGTGTCCGCAGTCGAGGTCGTTCGACTATCAGCGGAAGATCATCGGAAGACTAATCTTGAGTAATGGTAGGTTGAGTGAACGTGCACCAAGTTTATTGGACGATTGCCTTAAAAACTTGCCCGGGAAAAATCGTTTGACTGGTGCACGATAAAATATGAGAAAGTAGGGTTGCTTTCAATAATATATCAACTTTTCGATCGTTTGTATTAACCCTTACATTTTTCTTACTATTCATTGCTCGTGAAAAAGTCTTTTCGTTGAGGACACGACTGGAAGTAGGGTTTTCCAATCAGAAAAATATAGAGCTTAATGAAAAAAGGAATTTGGTAAATGTCTACAATTAGGAGACGAGAAATCAATTGAAAAGAAGTAAATTCTATGTATTTTTGCCCCCCGAATCCAAAACTGTTGATAAAAGTCGAATTCCTTTATTTTAACTTGAATTTTTCTTATAACTGTTTTATTCCAACACTTTTAAAAAATTTGGAAAAATTCAACAGGTTTAAGGGTAAAGATTGTAATAATAATGAAAATATATAAAGGAAAATACTTAATAATTAAAATTAAGGACTTAAGTTCATGCTATAGACGATTATAGTTTTGTAAGACATCCATTTTCTTTTTAGTGCTTTCTTAATCAGTATCGCATTAATTTATTGGAAAAACGTGAGGCGATAATTTATTGACCGAGTATGCGATGTGCGGCCAGTTTAGTGTGCAACAGAGGCGGCTTCGTACGTCAGGTGAACGTGGGGACAGAGACGTTTCAATTTAAAAGCGGCCCACTGAATAAACATTCGATCTAATGGCTTCGGTTGATCTATAAATCCCTCTTTCTTTGGCCCGATCCTCGATCCGGCGTGATTATATCGATACCTTTGAGCGCAAGACGTTTATCGCGTGAAAGGGTGCGCTTTTACGTCCACCGACCGTCGCGTCGAGTCGCGTCGGTTAACTTGCCTTTAATGCACTCGAAAGCCTTTCTGACATCGTTTCTTTCCGAACTTTCTTCTTCGCTTCGTTCTTGCAGAAGAATTCATCGCTTACGAAACTTCGATAAATCTCTTTAGGGAGAGGCAAGTAAATATGGCAGGTTTTGTGAAATAAATTTGATTCTTTTTTAAATTTAAATTCATTTATATGTAAATAATTTAGTTGGAAGTTTCGTAAGATATAAAATAAATGTTATTTTATGGTCAATATGACAGTCATTTTTAACAAATAATTAAGCTTCGTTTGTAATAATGCAAATCTGAGGATATCACTTGTTATCTAGAAATTTCGAACACTGATGAATCAGGGGCTTTCTTTATCAAAAGCAGTATATCATTGCTTGGCTAGCGTGTATCTCCGTAACAACGTAGCCGAGATTCTATTCAGCCGAGTCCTCATCCGGTCTGCATCGGTTTGCATCGCAAAATGGGCTGGTGATTCTGAATCCGTAGTAGGTTCGTTTGTAATCCTGATTGGCAATCTTCCAAACCTGGTTCACGATGTCCGCGAAATGGAGGGGAATGATAGCGAACAACTGGTTGCGTAAAGACTCAAGAATTGATTTATCTTGATTGTGTTTCCTTTCATGTATCGCTTTAACCTAGTAACCCTAGAAAGACGAAGTGCCTTCCAAATAATATCCTTACTAAACCTACCGTCGTAACTCATTATTAATTTTTCTTTTTAATTTTCTTCCCATGACGGGTTGCAGAAACACACGAGCAAGACAAGCCATCTGCAAACCGGTAATCTAATTATTTCACTTCTACATCATTTAACAGTTCGCTAATGGCTAATTACCCTTATCGGTTATTTTATTCATCAGAAATTACAGAAATTACACACGTTTGCTATCCGTTCTTTTTGCCCGGCTCATTAACGCTCCATCTAGTCCACTCGTCCGTAGAACGATTCGCGCGCAATGCTGATTCGATATGCTAATTTAGGACATAGCACATGCAACGTAATGCGCGAAAATTCTGTTTAGAATTATTCATTAGTCCGATCACGACGCTCACGGCTGATTCAATTAGCGAAGGCTACATCGTGATGGACATTTAGCGTCTTCGCACATCCTTCGCTGTGCTAACATTCTACACTGTTGAAAGAAATTATAAAATAACGATCTTTTGTTCAAATTATATTTTTATGATACGATATATTTGCCTCAGAAAATGAATTTTCTTTATCAAATATTTTCTCAGTATCCATAAAGAGGGTTCCACGAAAAGTTATTTACATTATTGTATAAATCGATTCGTGTAGAGAAAAATTTGCTGAATGTAGCTTTGAAGTACCTGTGATCGGTTGATAGTCAGTAAAATCGATTTGCGGTTGAATGTCTTCGCTGGGATTCGATACCTGTCATTACTCTCTATGTAAACATTCCAGACCCGTATTCGAAACTAAATTACCTTTATATTCCATGTGTTCGTCGAACGTCGATTTGTGTTTGTTTCTGAAACTTGGATAAAGAATACGACTGAAATTTGACGGGGTGCAGTTTTATTAAAATTTCAGGCTGTTTCCGAATGGTCCCACCAAAATTGAGAACTCAGGTTCGGTATATAATCTAAATTGACTGCAAGAAACCGATTAAAATTGGTTTCAGAGCTGGATGTCTTACCGTTTTCGAGATATCGTGGTAAGGTTGGGTTAAATTAAGTTAGGTTTTGTGTATGCGCAGTATTGAATAGCGCATGCGCAGTAATGAATAGCGCATACGTAGTCTCAAAATTCTACAAAAATTTTTACCACGATATCTCGAAAACGGTAAGACATCCAGCTCTGAAACTAATTTTAATCGATTTCTGGTAGTCAATTTAGGTTATATACGGAACCTGAGTTCTCAATTTCAAAACGTTTGAAAATCTAAATGATGCTAATATCTTCCAGTAAAATAGCTTCACGAATTCTCGCGCGCACAAAGGTATGATTTGCAAACGTTACGACCACTCGACGATCATTATCCAAAGATCATTGAGCAAAGCAGGCAAGGTCGACAGTTTCGAGAGATCGTTCGGGCACGACTCGAGCGGTTATTCAGAAGCCTCGCGGTGCTTGATAATCGGAATCTTTTACGATCACTACTATGTAAGCTAAGAATTTAATCGTTGGGCAGTTGGTAAGCGCGCTGCTCACGGCGCGACGTGGATACTGTCAACAATTTAGCGGGGCTTAACGAGCCGCGGTAATTAGCACTCTGTCTTGGCGGTAGGTAATGAAGTCGTTTCGTGGCGTTGAACGTGCACCCTCCGCTACATGTTTCATTTTTTCTTCCTTTCTTTTTTTTACTTTACTTATAACTAGTGTCACGATAACTCGCGACTGAAAGCTTTGTTAAAATTAGAATAGACGATATTAAAAAGTAGCGATCAAAAATGTAATCATCTTTTTCAGAAACGATGAAAAGGTTATTCCTTGGTAGCTGAACTATTAATTCCTAGCAAAGGAAGGTATTTAAGAAATGATTAACATAGGATCGGAAATGTCGGATGTAAATGTCGGTCGTCTGACGAAATGCAAAAGTGATCGCTGATGTATATCGCAATTAGGCGTAGGATTCTCGTAGCGTGTCGCGCGAAACCGATAATTATCGATCTCGTAGAGGTTGGAGGAACGGCCTCGTGCCACCACGGGAATCTCGTATGATATAACTCGTAATTCCCGTAAGAAGACGTTAATGCGACGAGGCGTAAGGATATTAACTCGATGCCCACGCGAACCGGAGGATTTTTTCCTTAGCTAGCGTGTTTCGCGCATTTCACCGACCTGTGCGTTTATGCACGCTGTGTTTTGTGCAGGCTTTCGTGTACGCTTTCACACGACAGTAAATCGCGACATTTAATGATCTATGATACTAAATATCATAACTTTGTTGTGACCCCTGTAATTGAACCATAGGTGTATCGATAATAATCAAAGGTAAATGAAAAATCTATCGCTAACGCTGGTAATAATTCGTTTATGGATAAAAAAGTAGAGCATCTCGTTTAAAGGATGAATAAACAAACAATTTGCAGCGCGTGGGCCAATAAAGAAAAGGAGAAACGATGGGATTCCTGGAGTTTCCACTTTGAGATTACGTGAAGCGTGACGGGATCGATTTTGCCAGGCTGTTCCCTCGTTCGTTTATCGACTTCTTCTGCGGCTGACCGCTGCGGGCAAGGGAAGTCGCTCTTTCGATCCAGTCGAGGATTCGAGAGGCCTGCTCCTCGACTGGTTTGATCGGCATCGATAAATTGGATCGCTCATTCATGTTTCGTCGTGCACATACCGCGAGCGGATTCGTCTCCTTCCGCTGGATTCCTTTCCCTTCCAGCGACACAGTTGCCTCTAATCACCGACAATCTCGTCAATCGATCCCGTCGATCCTTCGTGTCTCGCCGCGACCAACATAATTATTGCTTATCTGGAAGATAAGGAACGACGAATCCCAGATCGCACGATAAACGTACAGGCGGAGTTGTATCTCTCGATCGAGTTTGAAAAAAAAAAATTTCAATCGGAGCTCCTGAAATTCTTTATCGTTTTTATTTTTTAACATATCTTCAGGATATGGCCAAACCGTGGCAACTATAACAAAATGCCACTAAAATGATAGTTGGTAACGAGGTTTTAATTTTATTATTATGGTAAGGTAAATTTTTTTTTTCAAAACGATTGTAAAGAAATTTAGCTGAAACTTATCTGTGATAAGGTCACAGATGTTGGATCGTTAACTTTCTACCGGTGTTTTGATCCTCTTATTACAAAATGTGTATTCTTTAACGCAACAGATAATCTCGCGATAATAACTCTTTTTATACGGCAATAAAGTTTGATCAGTGATCCGTGAGAGAAAAAGATTTCCAAACCGGTAGTCTCCTTCATCCCGACTAGGATACTTTAATCTTTCGAGATAACAATCGGATTTCCATCAACGGTATCGTGGCTCGATTCGCGCGAAAGACGGTTCGATTGATGATAGGAATACTCGATATAGAAGGATTGCCACGGTGAGAGTGATCAGACAGCGATAGATAGCAGTAAAAGCGATTACTCTTCGGATCGAAACCACCGAGGAGAAAAAGTTCGATGAAGGATAAGGAAAAATAGGAAATCAAATTGAACGACAATTGAAGAAGAATGTACCGAGCGAAAGAAAGTTTTCACTGACTGTGAAAATACGAGAAAACACGATGGATATGTAAATCATGTTTCATTTAATATTTTCCAATATATTTAAAATAAATACAGTTTTCTTTTTGAGCTGAATAAATTCGCCTCTCAAGAAGTTACACATCTTACAAACAATTTCATTTGTAATTTGTTATCTCACCAAGTCTCTTGTATTCGTAACAGTATAGATGGCAATGATAACGTCTTACAATCAGACTGACGGGGCAAATCGATTACCGTAAAATCCACACTGTCGAAATGAAGCAACGAAGCAGAGAACATGAAATCTGGAATGAAGTATTGCATTAAGTAGCAGAAAAAAATGAAGAAACAAGAGTTGGTCGGAAGTAGTTGCAAATAATGGCGAATAGGTACAACCAGGCAGAGAGTAAGATGAAGAAGGAAGATGAAGAAAAAGAACAGAAAGGAAGCTGAGGTAGAAGTCAATGTTGAGGTGAAGCAGAGAAGAAGAAGAAGAAGAAGAAGAAGAAGAAGAAGATCGCGTAGGCTCGATCTCGAGGTGAATGCACGATTATGTGATCACTCGAGGATGCACTGATTCTTTTTATTCTTCTTACAAAACTAGTTTACACCGAGAGTAGAGAAGAAGTAGGAGGTAAGTTGTGGCTAAGGCGCGAGAAAGAAGCGGCGAAAGAAAGAGCATGGCGTCTCAGTGAAGAAAGAGAGGGAAAAAAATCTCTGTGTCGACAGCCGATCTGATTGGATTTATCAGAGGTAAATGCGTTCGGTCGAGTACGTGTAAGCCTTTTTTCACCTTCCAAGATTAAATCGAAAGCCCTCCGGCCCTCTGTCGCTGCTGAACACGGATAGCATCTTTCTAAAAGGATTAGGAAGGCATGGATTAGCGATGTTAAACCTATGACGTTCGGGAGAAACTTAATTACGAATCATCAAACGTCTTATACAATTTAACGACATAAAAACACTTAAATTAAGCATTTGCAAAAGTAACCGCGCAAGCCTACAGATAAACAATTTACATCGTTGCTGATAAAATAAATAATTTTCATCAAGATTTTGCGGTGTTCTGTTCTGATTATATGTATCTTCAAGTTATTATCGAAAATTCTTATTTAACCTTCGTTGCTTAAAATACTACCCCCATTGATTAGTACGATACCTGTTAGTAGTCTGGATTGCGAAGTGAACAATACCGTATCTAAAATCAGCGTGTATATTTCAAGCGATATCGTGGTTCCTTGAAAGGTTGAAGAGCGAACAACCTATTTCTGAATAAAGACACACCTTTTAGCGGTACAGTATTATAGATTGAGATCGATGCAATTATTCCCGTAATTAAAGACAATTATCGTTATTGGCGGATCGTTGCAGATCTTCGAGGGGGGCCAAGAATGCGCAGCAAGCGAATCGAGATCACGGAGATATAGATATCTTCATCGTTATAGAGAAAATCTTTTTCAACCTTGTTCGATTGAAAATATAACAGAAAATACTAGTCACTTTTACTATAATTTTTTCAATGCAATATTTCATACCTATATTTCTATTGAAAAAATAAATAAATATCGATGGTCCGTTTATAATGAACTCTAATTATTATAGGTAAGAAAACCAAAGATTTAGCATATTTTGTATATTACTGTACACTTATCTCATTAGCTCTCATATGAGAAACGTTTGAAATACAAGCAAAATTATCACTGGTTAGGTAATAAAATTTCTGTCAACATAAATTAATAAGACTAATTAATTATTTCTGGTCCACGGATGGACTCGATTGAACCGTTTCTTGAAGATCGAAACAGCGGTATCATTTAATATCTTTTCTTTCCAATATGCTGGCCCGACTTCAACACCGGCCGGCTCACAATCTCGAGGTAGATTATAGCCGAATGATTTCACCGCGGTAGTCGGAGCAACTAAGCTCGTCGAGTTTCTACGCAATAACAGCGTTATCTATGGCGAACGATCGAACTGTAGCCGAACTGTAGCCACCTTAGACGTTTCAAAATACTATTTTACCTCGGGTGTCGGCCAACCCGTTTACCATACTTCATCCATAAATATTAGCGCCCCGGTGTATCCTCGTTTCGCGATCGGTGAAAAAACATTTCTTGCATAATTCCTCAGTACCGGACAGATCCACTTCCATCCGTACCGGCTTCTCAGCATCCTATTCGTCTATCGTTTTCTCTTTTCCCCGTCGCATATCGAGCTCTCCGCAGCAGCATGGATCCTGGCATACGGCCTGGAATATTTATGGTATTACTTGGCGAAGCTTGAATAGCAAAGCCGCGGTATGTCCTACAAGATATCGGAGAGTTTGCTTCTTGGGTGGCTTCTCGGCTCCCCAGGGGGTGCCTTGATCCTTTTTCTCTCCTTGCCTCCCTCTACTCCAGCAATCTTTAACGTGTGTGCTAGCTTCCATCTCTCTCGCCTCGATCTCTCCACCTTCTCCTGTCCATCTTGCTTTCTCTCTTTCCATCCAGATACCGTAACGTATTCTAATGGAATTACCTGCCTATTACCACATTCTACGCTATTCCGCAAAAAGATAGTACACTTAGTTAACCTTCCTCTTCTCCGATCTATATGATCCTCTTTATATTCACGTAGTTTATACACCTCGTGGAATTAGATTCTTTTCTTTTAATTAGGTTTATTTTCGTTCATAAATTTCTTTTCCATTTAATTCACATTTTTTGTAAGCATTTATATATTTGAATGGCAATTTCAACAGGCAGTTAAACGGTTCGCCATAATCCATTCAATTAACGTTTCAATGACTGGTATGACTGTCAAATCGTAAATGCAATTTGACGTTAATGAGTTTCGACGAGAAGTAACGTAATAAAAAAGGAAAGAAGTAGGCTAGGTTTTTTGACGAAAACCATGAGTGAACAAAATCGAACGATTACATAGCTCTATTTATCGAGCACGTGAACGCAATCATTTTTTCGTGAACCGGCTCGTAGAAAAAGCGTTCGCCTTTTCTTACCACCGTGTTACTTTATTCGTCGATTTCACGCGACGGAAATTACTTACTCGAATGTGGCTGGATTTTATCGCGTTTCACCTATTCTCACCACGGTTCGAGCGTAAAATCGCTATTTAGTTCCAGCTTTACTACTAGTAAAGTCATCATACGTGTTGAAAGCTATTCCTGGAAAAGCTATCCTTGCCAGTTTCTTCAGGGATAGCGTTTCAAAAGAATAGTTACGCTACCACCGTTTTTAATAGTTTCGCACTTTGATCTCGTTCAACACTTTGACTGCCACGCTGAAACCATTGAAAATTCCATCAGGTATTACTTCTGTCTTCACAAATCTTATGTACATTATCTTTAAAATATTTCATTATATTTTTATCCACAATTTCAAGTACATATCTGATACAAGTATTTCCAATTAAGTAAGTCAAAGAATTTCTAATAGCATGAGTGATGGATTCCTATTGAAATTCAAGCATCACCCATATATGAGTGACGTGGCGTTCAAAGTGTTAATATATTGAAACAACCAAACTAACCGAAATCACAGATGTCAAATGTTGTTGTCAACGAGCAAATGGCTAATTTTAATATAGGCAATTTATTAAAGAAATCGGTAGGATAGTGTGGATTTATAGCGGAGGAAGAGAATCGCATGTCATCGCGGGGTTCAAGGAGACATGAATGCACGGTAGGAAAAGCGAGATATTTATCGGCAACCGAGCAGTGTTGAGGTCCTGTCGAGTCGTTCAATTTACAACAATTACAAAGCACAATGTAACAGCGAGCGCACGTTCACCAGACCCGTTCCATCGGATATTACCCCTTTCATTATGGTAAGAGAACTTTAATCATTGAGATTTCTAAGAGTCTCAGCGACACACGCTTTCTATCCATACCTCTGGTCAGTTTAACGAAGGAAAAACATTTATCAGGTATTATGGTTCAGGTCATTATTATATTTCATTTTAATAAGAATTTAATTAACATCTTCGATAGGAGAAATTGGAAGAAAAATAAGAATCCTGTGTCTTTTACATTTTCTTTATTCAAATCAACCTTGAAAACCATTGGCCATTCGTAGATGCGAGGGCAACTCACCCTCTGATCAGTCTACATCCCTCGAAGGGTAAATCTCACCCTGCCACTATCGCCATCTACCAACAGCATCGAACATCCCCTTATAACGAGGGAACTTTGATCCGCCTTTCGGATTTCCAACCGATTAAACATTTCTCGTTGCCACGCCCTGATGTAACGTTCCTCAAGTTCGAACGAAAAGATGAAGCTTCCGGTCTGGAACAACGGAATGCTACCGAAAACACGTTTCTCTCTAGCTCCTTGTTTCGCAATCGGCTAACGATTAAACAACCTTCCTCGGTTATTCGGATCACCCTATGAATGGAGATGAAATAGCTCGCGATACGTTCACGATGGTATTACACGGTCGCTTGTGCACCCGACAGGTACATATCGATGGAGATAAGACCATTGGTTTCCGAGTGGTGCGTTGTTGCCTCACCAGGACTCTAGCCGAGATAAATAAGGAGTGGGCCCAGCATGAGACCCAACGATCGTGGCCTGGTTTGCCGCCAAGGATTAGGTCGTCTCATAATCGTTACCTGACTGACCGCTGCCTCGTCGTGTCGCGATTAGGCAACGCCAATTATCGATCGTTGTCGCTTGCCGCGATTAATCGAATCGACGCGGCAACGATCGTGACGGGCCGGAAACTTTCCTTATTGTTATTATTATATACATAAAAGCGAAATCCACTGACTCACTCAGCATGAAATCGATGAAATTATAACTTGAAATTTGGAAGGTAGGTTCATTGTATGACGTAGACATCCGGTAAGAACGGATTTTTGGATATTCAACCCCCAAGGATCAAAACCGGCCACCGCGCTATTGCAGACGTTCTTGACGACTGTGTCTCTTTCTGTTATTAGGAATTTTTTATTCTTCTCTATTTATTTAATCAGTTTCTTATGCGGTAGATGAATAATTTTGAATGCGATGCGATATTCAACAACATTTCTTCTTTGTTTTGTTTCCTTGGTCTTTTGTTACGAATTAGGCTCAGTTTTATTCAATTACATAGTATGGTTTCAATTATTAGGCTTCTTACGCGGCAGAAGAACACCTTTGAATGCGATATTCAAAAATATTTCTTCGTTTCGTTTTCTTGGTACTTTTGTTACAAATTAGATTCAGTTTTTTTAATTACATAGTACAGTTTATTTTAAGGAGTATCGAATAGAAAACTTTTATTAAATCACAAAATAAAGAAGCCGACTGTCATTTAAGATTTTTTTCTTTAAATTCATCGATGTAGAAAAAGTATAATCTACTATTATTTTATCGATTCAGAAAAAGTATAATCTACTATTATGGGTACGCCAATTCCAACAAACCTTCGGGTTCCGACCCCGATCCTACCCATATGGGCTTTGATGACTGGGCTGGGGAATAACAAAAGGCTCTCATAATGTGTTTCTATGCGGACGAAGTCGCGGGCATCAGCTAGAAGTTTTATAAATTCAGAGGATCCGACTAGAGTTTGAAAACAGTGGCTTAAATTTATTAAATTCAATCAACTACCAGATTAATTAATGTTTTTATCAACGTCCATCGCTATTCTAAATTTGCTACGTTTATACCGCTGGTTCCATAATTTATGAAATTTTTCAGCGTTTACAACGGTTATTTTTTAGAGCCAGCGCGCTTTATAAGTTCATTTACCTATGTACTTATAAAGGAGCGCACGAATCTCATGAAAGTCACATCAGGTTAATTGCTACCAGCAGCCAGAGACAAATTTTTTTACCATTTTCATCAATTTTTTTATATCTAACTAATTTCCGCAATTTCCTTGACGCAGCAAGTTTCTATTTTCTTGTGTGCACATTCAGTTAAAGGTGCTTCTATATTGAACGTTATCGATAATATCGTTGTTAAGATATCGTTAAGGCTAATGAAAGTGGCTAAGGTAGAATGTCATATAATTTTATCATTCAAATTTGTTTATTCTTGTTTGTTAATTAATTATTCTTACCTGGTACGCTACCAATAATTTATTGATACCGCAATATATTATGGTAATATCGTTAAAGCAAATGGGAACGTAATTTTATCATTCAACTCTATATACTTTTGTTTCTACTTCAAACCTAATTTGAATGATAAAATTATGCGTTACGTTCTACCTTATTATTAGTCCATTCCCATTAACCTCTTATCTGGATAGTTTATTTATATAACGTAGACAAGTAGGGATTGGATAAGAATTTCGATAAGGTGTCTAGTTTAACTTTAGAATAAATTTTCAGAACCAATCTATATTTTTTGGATACCTATTTGTTGGGATATATGTTCAGGATTAAATGAATAATTGCATACGTATCAATTCCAATTATTTACATTTAATTATTTTCATGGAGCTACATATTTTTTGTATACAATTGATTCTTTATAAAAATGATAATAAGCATGAAATTTCATAAAAAGGTGACCCTGAGAAAATTTCTTTCTACCATTGTCTCTATTCTCTAGAGTTATTATTAACCATGGTCTCACCCTGTATAGACTTATCGGGATATACCGATTCTCCTGGAAATGTTTATGGCTGTATTACGTTCTTTTTTTTTTGACGTTGAATTACGCGAACCGCAGCGAAGCGTGTAACAATATAAAGAGAATCGTTTACCGTGTTGTTATGAGATCGTCCGGCAATTTGATGCAATATAGAAGCGTGTCTTGAACATCTCTACTTCTCGTTCTTGTTCGTGTTTGCTGCTGTTGCTACATTTCCCTTGTTCCGCGCAAACTATCTTGCTCGACACTTATCAGGGACGGATCCAGAAGCCATGTTTGGGATGGGAGGGAGTTCAGGGATACACTACTAACTGATTTCTGAAACAAAGTTTGAGATTTTGTCAGATTCTTTTGTTTTAATTGTCATGTAATATGAAATAAATCAGATGATCAAATAAAAATAGGAATAGAGGAATTATCAACCGAAATGTATCAATGTTCAATCCGAACAGAAGTTTGAAATTTTGTTAGGTTCTTTTGTTTTAATTGTCACGTAATATGAAACAAATCAGATGATCAAATAAAAATAGGAATAGAGGAATTATCAACTGAAATGTATCAATGATCAGTCCGAATAGAATCGGTAACCCAAAGGTCTTGCACTCTCCTTGTCAGAGAGTCGTTCCACGCTTACTTAGCTTGCTTGTAATGAAACCCGCGATTATTACCGATGGAATCTCGGTAAACGGCGATTCTTGGACGCCAAACCGCTCCACCTCGTTGATCGCTGCGCCTTTCGCCATTTCTGCCCGGTACACCACGTACTACGTTAATGAACGACGTCGAAACGTTTCGACACCGTCAAATTGGCCATTGATCTACAGCATTTCCTTTTCTCCTCTTTCTCTGTTATGTCGATACAATTGCACAGCGGGGTCTTAGACACTCGGGACTTATTGTTAGAAACTGTTCCCTCTATCTCAAGTAGAACTTAGATTTTTAGTCTTCGATATCGTTAGATAGATAGAATTTGAACTTAGAATCCTTCTCCTCTATCCCCAGTGTCTTCCTGGCACCACGCTCCCTTATTGATATCAAGAATCTCTGTTAAACTCTGTTTCGAGTAACATAAACACCTACACTTCCCACACTAGAGGTGTGCGAGTACTCGTAATTTACAAGCTGAGCTGAACTCGCTTCGCTTGTTCGAGCCGAGTCGAGCGTTTGAATTTACCGAATTACTCGAAATCGACCAACTGTTTGAAACAAAAGCGAGCTACTCGAAAAAATCGAACTACTCAAATATTCGAGCCGTCGTAAAACTTCGATTTACTTGAAGATGAATTTTGCTTGTTTTTGTTTCAAACTCGACTGATCGATCATTGTTTGACTCGAAATTCGAGTACTCGAATAAATCGAGTACTCGCACATCTCTATCCCACACTACTCTTTCCATTCGCACACTTCCCCTCCGTGTTTCGCCCGCCCTATCGTCTGCTCTTTCCTCTTCTCCCTTCATTCTCTCCCTATCTTGCTCCCTTAATTGTTCCTCATTCACCCTGATCTTCACACACGCATTCATTCACCGTGCTTCTCTGTATTTTTAACAACAAATAACTCTATATGTGCACATATAATTTTATGCAATCTTATTTTCACTATACAGTCGATTTGTTAAACTATCGGTCATATTTTTTAATTTTGCACAAAATAAAATATTGCAACAGTATTTGAAATACTTTCTAGGTTAAAAGTCCATCGCTATAGCACGGACATCATTCTGTGTCAGACAAATTCTCCATTTTACGTTCACATAGCAACGAGCTTCAATTTTCTCCATGGTCGGAGGGTGCACCGTACACTCTCTGTATCCCCTGCTTGTCATAAAAGGCGGTTAAAGGGGGTTGGGCATAGGGGTTAACTATCCAATCCTGAAACAGGCAATACCAGTTGGTAGATCGAACGTAGAGGGTTCGATGTTTCCTTCGGCAAATAAATTCCAGGAGATACTCTGCTCCCCAAAGTTTATATTTCCAAGTTAAAATTGTCACGGTACGTCGCTTAGTTAACGTAGAAGTTCCGGTTGATTTCGTCGTGAAATCCTGGCGGTGAGGTGGTTCGATTTGCATGTCGCTTATAACGAACGCAACTGTCGAGGACTTCCTATCTTCTCAGGTGCATCCAGAAACTTAATGTAAGTTTGTCACGCTCGACAGTGGTACAGATTTCTATTAATTTAATCATGCAAGCGTCTTTTTATCATTTCCGGAACAACCACGAACGCGAAATGTGTATAAATACTTTTTGCCATCGGTTTCTTTTTTTTTCATCTGTTGTAGTTATTAATTATCAAATTACTAAGAAGTATTTCAACTTAAAACAAAATTTATCACGTGCAAAACACGCAATGATTAAATGCTATCTAACTGCAACGTCAGTTTTACATTTGCTTGCTACATTTTGTATGGCAAAGAAATGTAATCTCTTTCAATCAACTTCAGTGTCGAGCAAGCGTTTAAAATCATTCATGGCGCGGAGGTTTTATATAATTATCATGTCGTGTTACCGATAAGAATAATAATCTATCATTCTAGTCGTAATTTAAACGTCCGTCAGCGATTCGAGGCTAACGTTATCCGGATATTTCTCGTCTTGTTACTTTTCAATTTATCGTGTAACCTGATGTCTAGGATGATGGATCATCTACATTCAATTAGAATAGATGATGCTATCGAAGCTGTTGCCTCGATAATAATCATCAAAGTGGACGAAAAATAAAGAAAAACGATAGGAACGGAGAGAAAAATGAAAGAGATGCAGCGCGTTGATGCCGCATTGTAAATAAATATTCTTATAATGCGATCGGTTCAATTTCTCAATTAATCAGAATGTTTTAGTTAATTAATTTACACCTTCGATTAAAACACGTAGAACCGATGATTTATAATCGGAGATTGCTAGAACGGATAAAATATAGAAATTTATTAATTTTCACTGGGATGCAACATTAATATATCAGAGAATTCCTCGAGTACGTGACTAGGAGGATAAAAAAAAGGCTAGAAATCGTAGAAATAACCACTCCCTGAATTCCATTGAAGCGTACAACTTTAACGAAGACTACCGTTTAAGAATCGTTCAATTTTCTCGCGTGTAACTTCTCCTCGTAATAAACGGTTGATTTTAATTATCCAGCTTGAATATGAAAATGCGTTACCTCCCAATTACTCAAAGCTTTCTTTGGACCCCCTTTATGTATCCTATTTAATTAACTCCGTGCCTAGTTTACCTTATCAATTATCCACTTTCTGCGTAATAACACGTGTTATTCTCGGCCATGAAAGTGAACAAAATAAATACACATGTAACTAATCGGTCAGTTTGTATCGAGAAAGTGGTCGTGAGAAAATTTCTTCATTAAGCGAAGGTACACGATACGCAGCCCTTGGTGAAATAGTAAAATTTGAATTAAAATAATTAGAATTTCCACAGATATCATTTCCTTGGCTGAGTTAAATTAATTATTAATGAACTTGTAATTAGTATCTCGATTACGTATCTTTCTATACAAATTTGAAATTATTTAATAAAATATTTGAATATTATTTTCATGAGATTTCATTCTGAAATATCTTGAAAATATATGAAGGAAAGAGTGAAGGTATAACATGAGACAAAAAGTACACCATTTGAAATCGTTTCATTTCGTATTTGTCGAATAAGAGTGTGACAGCTATCTCAACATGTCCTGAATCGATTCGCAGAGAGCGAGGTAATTTCCGCCTCATCACGATGCACCACATTCCCAAGAATTTTATCATCGATCCCTTAACGCGATCGCAACAAACTACTCTCTGGAACGAAGCGGAATGTTCGTGCGAGACATTTCGATGAGCAAATCCGCGAGGCGTGACAAGCCTGATCGAGACACGAGCGAGGAATGAAAATAGCGGGTGTGGAAGAACGAGAGATCTTGGTAGTAGATCGCATGGATCAGATCCGCGATCAACGGACCGGCTCCGCGAGCGGACAGAAAAAGGAAGCAAACGCCGTACCGTGCCGTGCCGGGGGAGAGTGGTAAGAACGGCAAAGAATGATTCTTGTAATGGTGTTGACACCTACATAACAGTCTGACAAGTACAAGTCTAACGATCAGACGCCCCCGGTCGAAATTTCACTTCTACTTTTCGACCTATCGAAAATTGAGCCGTTCTGTGTAACTGCAGCTTCAACAAGAGCGTTGCAGGAAAAATCAGCTGCAATTTGAAATTTTTTATTTGAAAATTAACTACAGTCGTACCTCGGTATACGACCTTAATCCGTTCCTGATGTTTGGATTTATACCGAATAGGACGTATACCAAACCAACCTTTCCCATAAGAAGTAATGTAAAAATGATTAATTCGTTTTCATGTAAAAAAAAAATATGTTTACATTAATGGGGTTGTAAAATAATTTAAACACTGTTTCGGCATTTAAACGATTTCCCAGAAGTTTATAAAAAATACTTACTAGTTTTTTTAACATAATTAATTTGGAAAATATAAATGTAATCTAATTATAGATTCTAAATTAACAGAAAAATGGAATAAATTTTATTGCCTCTTGTTTTACAGTTATTTTGTTACATGATATCCTTACTTGGATGATCAGTCAGTTAATAATACATCAATTCCGAATGTAATTGATTATTAATTTAATCTTTCCTCTGAGATAATTATTTTAAAATGACGCAAAATTCACAGAAAAACAGAACGTATTCCAAAGCAAACGTGTATCGAGGTACTACTGTATTTCACAAATATTCACTTTAGTCCTTTATTCGACAATCGAAGCGTTCTACATATATGTATGTACATCGAGATTCACTGATCGCTGCATTTTATTCGATACCCCTAGAAACGTTCACACCATCTGGACTTCCCGCCATGCGGCGTGTTATTAATTTTTCAATTACGCGGTAATTATGCGGCCATTAACGTAATGTAATGTCTTCTAATACCTGTTATTTGCTTTAGTCGCCTCGTTCGGTGAGAAATTTTTCAGACATACGTACACCGATTTCCTGAAGGCATATGGTATTCGCTTCTCTACGCAATCCTTCGTGACGCTGCTAAAACTCGCATAAGGTTAATACCGGGATAAAATGAGCTCCGAAGTCAACCGTAATTCTCGGTTGTCAGGATCGTAAGCGCAACCTTTTAAAGTAAATTGCATCTTGTTCGGTGAGCTATGAATACGTCTAGAGCGACGATTAATTTCCATTTCCATACAATGTAACCGAACCCGTTCGCTTAGAAATTATCTAGCGAATTTAACAAAGCTTCCGATATTTTTCGATTTTCTTCTCTATCGATCGATCTTCGACGAACGCCACTAACTAACAATGAGTACCGCGTAACTGGACCGAACGCTAATGCTGGTTTGTTGATTGCCATTGGTGACTTGCAAGTAAGATAAATGATCCTCTTACTGGACATGAGTACGATCGCTTAACAATAGTTACTTTTTAACAATACACATTCCTACTCAAAAGTTATAGAACATTTGTGAGAATTTTTATGAAGATATAAAAATATTCAACTCTAAATCAGTAGATAGCGTGGTAATTACATGCACACGATAATAAAATTGTATTTTATTGAATATCTCAGCTTTTGAAATGATTATAGTATATAATAATTGTAAGAAATAGTAATTAATCTTTTAATACTCTGAAACTGACCAGTTACTTAATGCGCATCAACTTAATAGATACAAATACAAAAATAGAAATAATGGAAATAATGATAAAATCGATTATTTCACCTAAGTGCAGAAAAACAAAATTAGAAGATCCAGAAATGAATCTTTAAGTACCTTCCGCCCATTTCCTGCTACATCGTTAATTAAATGAAACGTTATCGATTATACCAGTTAATACAAACCGGTCGGTAAAATCTGCAGAAATTCTGCTACCTTAATCAAGTGTATCTGTCCTTCGGTTTAATCATTTCGATCACAATAATGACGTCCCATAGTCTCTTTTCCTTGAAAACGTATAACGTCTTGTCGTCTTTACGAGTAAATACGATCCCGAAGAAACTTGCATGGTTTCGTACAATGACTGAGCGAAAACGGCTACCTAATGATATCTTCTCGATAGCGTACGAAGAAGGATGAGCGCTAAGGTAACCGGTTAATTATCGCGTTTCTATTTCGGACACGCCTTGGCCTTTTTTAGAAGACACGAAGAAGTGGTCTCGGAATCTATGGAAGTCATAGGCTGCGTTGAGCCGTGTTTTTGGTAGAGCTACTATCACGTGCAACTGTTTTCAGAGAGAAGCTGGAACTGGTATTTCGCAGTCGGGATTTTTCAATAGAAAGAAAATAAAATTATATTCCTCTTGATACCAGATATATATTTTATATCTTCTTCACCATCGCTCCAAGAAAGTGGCGC
This sequence comes from Osmia bicornis bicornis, assembly GCF_907164935.1. NCBI lineage: Eukaryota > Metazoa > Arthropoda > Insecta > Hymenoptera > Megachilidae > Osmia > Osmia bicornis. The sequence continues at coordinate 8,629,423 of NC_060218.1, read as the reverse complement.
TTAAAACAAGAATTTCTATCTAGCATAGAACCACTTTATATTTCTTATATCTCTAATGAGATATAATGAAAAATAAATGAGATAATTAATGTGGTTGATAGAGAACGGTTCCATGTCGGATAGGGATAATATGTACGAATCCAGTTTTAGCGTTGGATCAGATGTAAGCATCCTCCGAGGTTGGATAAGCTTCGAGGATTGCTCGTCACGTGATCGACGATACGTCACAATGATCGATCACCGAATACGGAGATCATGCTCGGGTGTCCGCCCTACGGAATGCAACTATAGAGAGGATTCGTTTCTTCTTATTTCTGGCTGTAACGTACCGGATCCTCGATCCTCTGTCGCTAGTCAACTGTCATCTATCTCTGTGTTGTTGGTACCACCTGGAAATAAATGACTTTCCTCTTTCTACTGTATGTTGCGTTATCTGGCGGAGTTCGATGTTTCGAGCTTTCGAATTTCTTCCCATTCTTCTTCAGTTTACTTTCATTCTAATTAGTCGTTACGATTAGAGCTGTGTTTCTGTTATCCTGCCAAATTTTATTCTTCTTCTGTCGCGGAAATGTTGTACGGTCATCGAGGAGAAACCAAAAGCTCCGAACTCGTCGATTTCCCAGAGGCTAACTGACAAGAGTAACGAGTTATAGTAATATCCTAGGTGGATTGGTAACGCGCGTTTCTTCGTTTCACAACTCTTTCTCCAACGTCACCTCCTACCTATTGCTCCTCCTCCTCCTTCGTAGCTGCGTCTCGATTGGAGTAAGTAGCTCATTCGCGAACAGTTTCGCTCCCTCTCTCGTTCCCTCGACTCTCGTATGCACTCCGTCCTTTTTCCCGTGCACCGTGTTACATACACTGGGGACACAAGTTGGGGTACACGTGTTGGGGAGAAAATTTTGAAATTTTTTACTGTGATTAGAAATACACAGGGAGGATGAAAGTTTCATTTGTAAAATTTATTGTTGCTAAATTAAAGTTATAGAATTGTAATATAAAAGATCACAAATGGTACTTATTTGATTTGTTGTAGAAAGACAGCTGTACATTTTTATAACGGTAAAATTAAGATGTAACGAAATATAAAATATTGCAATTTGTTAATGATTAAGCGTTGAAAATATATTCTGAATATTATAGCAATCGTTGAACTTAATAAGCCATTTGTGTTCAATTTGAATCTGTTTGACGGTGCAGCCCACCTAATACGTTAATTCTACTGATAAAATGTAGAATTGCTACCTGCGCAATTGCTACCATAGATTATCTAGTTTGTTGCTCGATAACTTTCTACCGTGATGTCTTGCAGTTTTCTAACGGCTTTGCTGCAATGATAACGAGTCATGGACTCGCTTGTTACCAGAACGCGTTCTACCTTCAACCCTTTTTCTTCTTTTACCTTCGCGATCTGGTTAGCCTCTTCTTTCCTTCGCGTTTCTGTTCTTACCAGTTTCTCGACACCCCTTCATTTTTTCCCTGCTTATCGATATACTTACAGCATTCTACACGAGTCGCCCTTATTTTTCCTTCTTGCAGAATTCACATTTTCTCTATACTTTGTAAGAAAATTGTTTTTCAAGGTATCGTTAATAAAATATGCTTCAACTCGTTATCGGATAATATTCTTCCTTCGATTCTTCTTCATTAAAAAAAGAAACATTCTTTCATGAAATGCGCATGAGCATGACTATTGGAAATGTGTCGGAGTAAAAAGCTGAAGGCGGTGTCACGGTTTAGGAATTAGTTAGGCCAAGGAACATGGTCATGCGACCTTACCACAATCGTTCGTTTCTGGTTGATGCATAAAATAAAATGATTCAGCTAAACGAAAGAAAAATCTTTAATAAGCTGAGAATAGCAAGTTCAATTTCCTGTAGCATTCAAGATCAGATATTGGAAAGTTCCTCGTGTTATTTGCCGCGATCCTCGAAGAGAGGAGGAAAAGGGGCATAGTTTTTGCTAATCTGAAGATCTTGATAACGAAGGTTCAGCTGTTCCAAGCGTATCATATTGAAAATAGCTTTGGAAAGGATGCACGGAATGCTGTATCATACCGGTTACCGATTGATCAACAAAGATGACTCGTTACTACTGTCGACGGAGTTATCCCGAAGCACAAGGTAGCATTTTTATCGAGATCCTATCGATCAGATATTTATTGTGCAAGAAGCGTAGGTACACGTGCAAGAACGTCTCACTGTTCGGATTTCGATGAATTGTCTAATTTGATTCGATTTCAAGAATTCCTTTTATATTTCTTTATCGTTTCGCGTGATTAAAATAATTATTTACAATGCGCCTAACTTTTTCCGCCACAAGTGTCACTGTATCCCATTAAATTCCAGAGTCACCGAGAATTAATTTCTAAAAATCCTATTGTAAACGCTCGTCTAAAATATCTTCTCGAACCGTGGTCTAATACGAACTCTCGAAACTTACCAATGGCGCCGGAAATCCGTCCTATGCGCGGCATCGAAGTCACCGCAGTCTCAAACTTCCACCGAGGAACTCATCACTTGTCGTTCAACAAAACGTGTACACACAGTTTCCAATGATCGTCTTTCCAACTAAATTCCATTTAACAATTGTTAAGAAAAATCCCTCGAAAATTGAATCGGTAACCATTTCACGTATCAATTCATTTTTATTATTATTACACTTAACTAGGCACCTGCGAAGATGAACGATTTTACTCCATGTTCCTTTCTCCGTTATCCTCTGTCTCCAAACAGAATGGAAGAAAACGAGGAAGAAAAAGGAAACACGACTACGCCGATCGCCCACGTGCCGTACACTCATTTCAACCGGTCGTTTTTCGTAACCCGCGACGTGAATGACCCGTGACAAACTCGCGCGAGGCTGGCTGCGCGCGTACCGGTTCGTTTATGAAACCCGACACCTTTGGCATTAAAACCGCATTATACGTTCGTCGAGTAGCAGAACGCTCGATGAACTCCGCGTCGTGGAACCGGAAGCTCAACACCTGTCAAGCGGTCTTTGACTGGACGTTGAGAGAGAACCTTCTCGTTCATGCCCGATACGCTGATTTCCGGTAAGCCAGCTTTCCTGACGTGAAAATAAGCCGCTTGCGAGCAACCCTTTGAGTGATGCTCCTCTTTCTCTCCGAGCAGTTAATTATATAGGGACTCGCGATCGAAGGAGAAGGAAAATAAAAAGAAAAAAAAAAAAGATAAGGATAGGTTGGATCCTTGAAAATAGATAAGATGACAAGCAACAGCTTCCAAGCAAATGGACATTCCAATTGGCCAGGGTGCACGAGGGTCCACACCTCGATATTACGCTTCGACGAACGTTTGTTTATCGATCGAGCTATACACGCTCCGAAGCGGCCTTTCTCTCACGTTCTCGACTCGCAGGAAGTTGCCGATTCTTCCTTTTTTCCTTTCCTCTCTGTTACTCATTCTACCCCGGCCTCGTTCCTTCTTTTTAAGCCTCCGCCTCTATCCTCTTCTCTCTCATACCGTGCTGAACAATTTCTCTCCCTTTCTCGTCTGCCCCCCTCGTCCTTCTCTCTTTCTCTCTCTCTCTCTCTCTCTTGTCTTTCTCGATCCCGCGTGTGTGCAGCCTCTAATAGTCCACTTTGCCGATACGGTGAAAACGCGATTTATCTTCGTCACGCGTCACAACACACGACCGCTCCGAATCGAACTTGTCAGTCAGTCGACGATCTCCGGATATGCTGTACACCACGGAAACACCGAAACGGACCTGGACACCTGGACACCGACTACTCCTCTCGCTCTTCGTTCGTGTTAACATTCTTCTACCGTCACCAACGTCATCGATCGGCAATTAACCCCGAGTCACTTAAACTCCGTTGAAAAATCACCTTGTTACTTGGTCCTTAGATTCCCGAGAGCTGTTCTTCTCTTCCGGTTATCGATCCGTCCGATTGGTCGCGGACCTCCTCGAGGATGACGATAGATCGGTAACGCTATTATCCTTAATTTGTGTCCGCGGGAAGAACGAACGACAGAGCGGAGAACGGTGTTTCTTCGTACGCGAACGCGGCGAGTAGCCGAGGCGAAACTGAAAGCACTGAAAAGTCAGCGAGAACGCGAGTACCGAGCGAGCCTCGCGATTCTCGGGGTGATTCGAGGCACGAGGGATGACCTTGCCCTAGGACAACTCGGTGTTCCTCCTCGTCGGGGCATCGGCGAACGACTGAGGGCTGCAGACGCCGGCCCCCGGAACCCGGGCACCCGACACGCCACAATCCGCTCGAGCACTGCACCGTGTTTCAGGACCAGTTCGGCCGCTTCACTTGGCTCCGAAGGAAGGATGCCGTGCGTGGTTGCTCGCTCCTCGCCTTCCCCCCTTGATCCCCTCTTCGTACTCTCTCCTCTGCCTTCCCCGCCCTCCTTACTCGATAGCTGCTACTCACCCAACCCCTTTCCCCACCTCACTCCGCAAGGATTGCCCCCCTTGTGCTTGCCTTGCCGGCGAATCTCTTCTTTCCTTCGAACGCTGAGTTGGCTGTGGTCAGGGGACCGAACTGGACGTGGCAATTCGGCTAAAGGTCCGTTTCTACTTCCACCAGACAACGTTGCTCTTCTTTTCAAATAAATCATGATACTACACTCATTTTCTTTATTCAAGGTCGTTTCAAGGCAACGGTGTTGGAGGTCGTTGAACTCGTCTCGATGTCGACTACAACGTTGCACTGTGAAAAATAGATGTTAGTGTGTAATGGGATTGAAAATGACCTTGGGGATTGTTTTATCATCGTTGGATGCACTGCCCAAAATTAAGCAAACTCGTAGTCGTGTTTTCCTATTTTTTAATAGCGACGAGAATAATTTAGATTTTATTTTTCTTTCTAAATGGAAGATAATGGCATTACTGATTCTACTAAAATATAATATAAATGGATCGATCCTGATCTATCTTAATAACAATTAATTCGTTATAATTACCACGATATAATCAATTAGAAAATTGATAAGGAAGCAATGAACTATCGATGAAATCCAAGGGTTAATACGACGTGAGAGTTCGCGTTTCTTATCGTTTCATCTATCTCCTGGCGAGGTTTTCCCTCGTCTGAACATGTTCCACGTCGTAGTAGCAATCCTACTCTTTCGTTGAACTCTCCGGTGCAATAGAACGATCGTAGTACGGCTTCCGCGGTAGCTTAGCCCCCTACTTTCGTTGCTTTCCCTGCTGCCAATCGCATCTTGGATCCCCCCTGCGAACCTGATGGCCCACCTGAGCCCAACCTCTTCGCGTCCGACGGGAGCCAATCGCCGTGTCTAAGGTACGATCTAATGTCTCGGTTGTAACGGGTGTCGAAAGTGGAGGGAGATAGAACACCGTTCTTATATTGTGTCACTCGTACGCCTCGCGTTCGCTACCTCAAATTGATTCACCGATACCACGGAGAATCTTACGATCCTCAACGATGCTGCTGCTGATCTTACGGTTGATCCTGTTGATCCTGTTAAGCTGCTTACATTCTGAGAACAACTTCTTGCCTGGCGTGAATTAATTTCGTCCGGACGAGTTTAGATCATTTACATCGATTCATTATTTAAAATTTTATGCGAGAAATCGTGCTGACAAGTCGAATAGTTTCGTGTATAGATCTAAAGTAATAGAAATAAAGTTTATTAAGGGATCGTTAACCGTATAATTAGCGCGTGATAAGGAATCGACGAATGAATAACAAACCAGTAACGCTTTGTTTCGCTGTTGGTTGACCCAATTATTGTCAAGAATGCCACCTTAAAAAGCGTAAAAATGATGACTTTGATCGTTAGAAGTATGAAAACATAAATGTCGTCACGGTTCACTGGCTGATATATTGCTACTACCAGCGCATATGTGCCTCTAATAAGTATTTAACCGTTTCCTTAGAATTTAACGATATGATCAGCATAATTTGTCGCGCGTAAGCACGACCGTTACCGATACAGACAGCACTAATTCATTAGCCAACATTTCTTTCCAGACGAGTTTTATATTTGCACCCGCTACGCGTGAACTGAATATCTGTATTATAGACCGAGATTCTGAGTCTCGCTAGTGGAACAACCTGTTTCTACAGATATGTTGCTGAAGTATCGGCTGCGTACGGAAAGTTTGTAGCGAAGTTTTACGATAACATCAAGGTAAAATCTGAATGCAGCGAATTGCTCTGATACATATGTTTGCAACATTTCAAAATTCTCTTTACTCGTAGTTTCCATCCGGTCAGCATCCATAATAGTCGGACCGTCAGAACGTTCAGCATATTTTAATCAACAATTATAATCTGATTTGAATCATGAAAACCGGTTATAAACAATATTCTCATGGATGTTGGTTTCAAAAATCTTAGCGAAAACATCAAAGCTGCAATTACCAGACACGATTCTTGTTGACAACCACGGTGTACGTTTATAAACATTTACTTTTTTATGTACTCGATCCAGGTAGAAACGTTTAGCGATGGCAACGGATCAGTATGTCGGCATCTTTGATATTCAGATCAGGGATTTCTACCTTGCGTGTGCAATTGCACCTGTGCTCGTAACGTCGATGCATATGCAGAGCGTTTGACGTTCCGGAATGAAGAGTACAACCTGAGCGAGCTGCGTTTATACCATTAATTTGTTTTCCTTGTACAAAACCGATACCGTGTGACTGAATTATTCATAAATATACAACAGCTATTTTCCGTCAAAGAAATCAAAGGTAACGTTAACGAATCGCGTACATTCGTGAATCTAATAAATCTTGGAAGACATTTTTCGACAATATCGAGTTATTGCATTTTTTAAAAGAAAACTTGATAAATCGGTGCAAATTTTTTATTTTATTAAATGCAGAATGTAACTTACCATTTACAATCAGTATATTTCGATGAAAACACTAGGAAAATCACGTAAAATGTTAACTTAGCACGTAAACTTACTATAGAAAATAAAAGTACGAAGCGAGATCGGAATGTTCCGTAGCACGGGAACGTAGGGCTCTTCTAAAGACAGAGGAAAGAAGAGGATTGAAAGACGTACGATCTCGCGTGATGGCCTTTTCGTTTCCTGCCACGCACGCATTTCACGTAACACATCAACTTTATAAGAAGCATACATCGCTCTGACTGTCCCCTAATTCCTTGTTACGCTATTCTGCGCAACCCCTTCCCGAGGAAGACCCCCTGCGAACTTGATTCACCGGAGTAGAGTTGCAGGTGATGCAGTCTACCTTGAAAAAAAGACCGCTTCGAATGGTCTCGTACACCCTAAGCTTCCCTATGTTCAGGGGTGGTGTAGGGGATGATGTCTCCTGTGACTAGTTTAACTCGTTTTTCTTTCTTAGGACAGGAGGGTAGACTTTTGCTCCCTGCCCTGAACTCTCAAGACCGAAACCGAATGATGGACAATGTTCTCCTCTGCAATTCCCCTAATCCTCTCGTTCTTATTTTATCCATACAGCTACGTGTATTAAATTACAAAATAAAATATTATTAAAAATATGTATTGTATAAAACACTTTGTATTCGATGAGGTTTAGGTTCATCTTGAAGAGAAGATAGGTGTCATACTATACACCTACTTTTAATAATTTTGTTTATAGTAGCTGTTCGATCAGCTTCCTGTGTCTATAAGCATTCTTATTCGCGAAGTCTATTGTAATATGTGTACGCGTTATGGATGCAACGTGTCATCTGCTGACCGGTTCGAGCTGATATAAAGTAAGACCGTGGGAAGAAGGACAGATTCAAAGAGGTAAAGTGTTGTCCGAAAAGGATTCGAAAAATATGATGAATAATTGGACAGTATTTTTTATGGCTCCTGAGACCATTTGGCTGGAGTGTTTTGATTAAATTTCGATCGTCTTTTACTTTGCATCTAAGGGTAGTTTATGGGTCAGTCGAATTTTGCATCGTTTTACTAGCACAATTTTATTTTTGCCTAATCTATAATAAATATACACGAATTAAATGATTATATTTTAATAAAATTTATTTGTACAGTGGTTACAGTCCTGGGGGTTTGAATTTTTTTATTAAAATATATTATTTTTCAAACTAAAAATAATATAGAAATGATTATAAATTAATGTTAAATTTGCGTGTGGTAAACGATAGAAGAACCCTTTGAGCACCTTGCAACCTTACCTGTACAGAAGAAATGTTGGCTAGACAGGTCTGGTTGCACGAGCTGGACAAACCTTGGACGGTGGTTGCTCATCTTCGCTGGGGGTCCTCTATGTTTTCGCTGCCTATGGGAAAATCCTCCTCAATTTTCTACCACGCACGCCAAGCCAGCTGTATTGAATTTTTAAGGTTCAGCTTCATGCAAATCAGTTGTTGTACGACTCGATTTATTGGCTTCGGATGTCACGTCTGGTCGCCTCGAACAGCGAAACCGGGTCAATCTTATCCCATACCTGCGAAACGTAGGCAAGAGTGTTTCAAAGCTAATTTTAGCTTAGCTCGCAATTACAGTGATGTCACTAAAAGAAAACGACACGATGTAGAAACCAGAAGCGAGAAGCAATAAATCGCGGTACAGACAATTTAAATGGACGATGGTTCACCGTTACGGCCAGAAGAACAGCCTCGAGGGATCGCCATCGTAACTCGGAATTAGGATGCCACCTTTCTGCTTTCTCGTTTAAAGCATCGTCCCGGAAATCCAGTCAGGAGCGCGTTAGCTGGTCGTTCAGCACAAGGAAGAACCCAATATATCTATAGGAATTTCTCGCGATAAGTTTCGAACACCATACCGCACCGAGACTAATAAATTCTATAGAGGCTTACACCTTTGGAAGTGGAAATCTTGATACAATTTATAATCCCCATACATTATTAACATTCATCATATTTTTATCTATTCTACAATGTTTCCACGATTTACCGAAGTCTTTTTCTTTCAATTAGATTATGAGTCCAAACTCGTAATTAATAAAATTCTATTGAAAATTTCATTATTATTTGTACATCGAACAGTTTGAAATCACGGAGATGTTAATACATAGCTTCTCACAGTAACTCGTTCACTTTCTCCCACGGCCTAGTCTCACAGTATCTTCGAGCGAACGCTCCTATTCTTGTTCGTACGCGAAGGGTGCCGTCTTACCTAAATGGATAAGCTGGTATTCCATCGGATTTTCCAGGTGAGTAGCGTGCAAGAAACACGGCCGGCGAAATCTCGAGCGTTTAATCTCGAGCGCCCTTTCCTCCTGGTCATCGTCTCGGTCCAGCTTTATGCAAATGCGTGAACCGCGAAGGGGGTTACAGAGCGAGGAGTTAGACTACAGCTCTTATGCGAGTCCCCGGGTCGCATTATGTCTACCTACGGACGTAGATGGTGGTTACGTTTCTTCTGTCGCACCCCATAAATTACCCGACGTACAACATTTAATGGCCCCGGTGCCTTTACCGGTGCCAGCTTCCTTCCAGTCTACCTTAACGCCCCGCCATCGCGTGTTTAGCGTCGCGGGCCCGCTCACGACCGGAAAATACGCCCGGTGACGATGCAACAACCGACGACTTTATCGCCTTCCCTCCGCTCTTCCGCTGATAACAGTGAATATATTGACTCGTTTCGCGCGCTCCAATGAACACGATTCCATTATCGACACCTATAATATATTCTTACGATTGCGCTAATCATAACTTGGAATTAATCGAAATGCAAGCGAAAGAATTTTATATCTACATATTTCATATTCTATTATACCAATTTGCCATCTTGTTGCAACATTTTAACAAAATTATACAATTTTCTGAAAATTCTAATTTTTCAATTTTTAGTGATATTTTTTTTTGTGCCGAGATTTAATATTAACATATTGTTTTTCTTTCTAGGAGGATACCCCGAAAAATCCAGTCTCTACTTGCCAGTTAACCACAAAGTCTACCTCGCAAATCATCAAACCGTACACTGTACCCGAATATCCGAAGCAATTCTATCCGGGGGATAGATTCATACCATCGCGACGTAATTTTAACACAGATGCTGCGAGATATATTCTTCTAAAGAAAAAGCCGGACCATTTAAAGGAATCTCACCTCGATGTGTTTAAACAAGTAAGAGTATTCTTTCTTTTTGTAACATTTTATGCATGTGAAGTATAAAACTAAGTACCAGTGTTTTCGGACATGATAAATTTTTTAATATTAGTCGAAACAACGCTGTTGCATCAAACTTTGAATTAGCATAAAGGCCGTCCGGATGTGGGAGCGAATTATCTTGTTCATGTTTTTCGATGAAGGCATGTAATCTTCGATAATCCATAAAGATAAGATCGAAATCACGGCGAGGAAGCGGCTTACCGCGCGGAAATTACTGTTCTTAGACTTCGGGAAAATGAGTGCCGTTTCAAGCAGAAAATAGAACTTCCTCCATTTCTCTCTCTCTTACTCTCGCACCCTCTGTTCTCGCAACGTACCATTAAGCTAAAGCTCTTCGCGATCGTTTAAGATTTCCGAGAAGTGCTTTCGCGAATGTATACATGTATCGAAGATACTAATTAATTTACTAATGGGATTTACTGTAATTGATAATTACAATGAAAGACGCGAGATCACAATTGAGATTCAATTTGTTTCACACGTTCAATTAAGTAGAATTTAATTAATTCCCTCGTAAATTTCGATTCTACAAACTTCATCGAAAATTTTCACCGAAGGTAGATAACACTTTTTTTCCATGGAATGAAACTCATAAAATTCTGAAATTCCCAATAAAAATTATTAGATTCCGTTTAAATCAACTATTTTATTAAGAAATTATAAAATATTGAAATTTCCGTTTCGAATACAAGTTGAACGATGTACTAGAATTAAATTCGACGTTAAATCTGGAATCCGATGCAACGAAAAGGAAATAAGACTAATCGAACGCGCAAGAAGAGAAAATAAATTGATCATCCAATCTCGGATTCAATTACACTCACGTTGTAACTATTCGCGGAACCGCTTACCTATTTTTCAACTTAAGTTCGATTAACGCTGTGAAATTAACGTTAGCGTCTTCATTGGCGAGGATAGGAAAAGAAGAAAATAGGAATCGAAGAGAATGGAAAGTCGTAATTAAACGTGAGTCTCGAAATCGCTAAACGAAGATATCCTAGAAACGTAATTTCCTGAATATAACGTCGATAATATTACTATAATAACAACAAGCAATAATATACTAGCATCGATCATATTTCCTTTGCCTCTTTCCTCCTTTTTCCAGAAGATCCTTGTAGGCGAGCCTGTCTGCTACCACTTCGCTTGACATCCGACCACCGCTCTTTATTTTACCCTTATTTCCCTTATGGATTGCTATGAATAGCTTCATCGACGTAGGCTGTTCTGTTATGCGATTTATGATTATAATCGTCTAACGCGACTTATCATTTTGTCATAGAAATAAAACAATGAGTCAATGACATACTATCTCATCTCTATGCTTTCAGTCCTATTGAAAATAACATTTATTTCTAATACATTTTTACGTTTCATAAAAATATCAACCTTCTAAAAATTGTACAGTTCGTGTAACGTTCAATTGACATTCGAGGATCACGTTTTGCCTAGATTAACTAAACGATCGATGAACGATATACATATAGGTAAAGTCTCTACCGACCGCATGGCAAAAGAAATTTATGCACCAGTTAATGGTGGAGGGAAACGTTATACCAGGATTGAGACAGAAACAAGTGCTGCGCGGTAGCCACTTATCCTCGGAAAACAAGTCGCCTGGAAACTTTGCAGAGCAGTCTAAAGACCTGTGGGACGAGAAATGCTTCGAAGATGGAATGTGGAAATCGAAGCCACGAAAGAGGCCTTTAATAGGCACTATGGAGTCCATATTAGATATACCTGGATTCCAGACGTCGTCACGTAAGAATTTCATAAAATTCTAGGATATTTCGAGCTTACCTCCTAAGCCATCAAACTATTTCTCTTTTTTTTGGCAATTATATAGAACAGGGTACACTTCACCGATTTCAATGATCTCGACGAAAAGGCACCATATAAATAGAAGGATAGACATATTAAAGAAATTATTAAACATTAGATTTAATTTGAACACTGATGGGGGAGGAAAGACTTAGGGAACTTTAAGTATTGAATGTTTTTAAAATAATGAAACTTTTTCTAATGCTCGAAGAGTATCGTTATCATCTGATCGATTGGAGTTCGAGAAACGTATTTGTGGCGAAGATTGAAGGTACACTGATGTGTTACGACAGCCGGGTATCTCAAACAGTAGAGAGATTGCAGAACTTGAATGCTACTAATGTGTGCTTAGTGAAATGGAGTGGAGCAGGTCGGTTTGTTTGATATAATCTATTGCATATTATAATGCATAAATCATTATCGAAAAAATACAAGTAGCGTTTAACAACGTGTGAAATTTTAATAGGCGACAAATTGGTTATATGTACAACGTCTTCGAAGATCAAAGTATACTCGGTGGAAAAGCAGAAAATAATATGGACGCAAAAGTGCGCGAGCGTAGCCATGTTCGATACACCCTGTGTGATACGATGTGCCTGTTGGTCAAAAGACGACCAACTAATTGTTACGTGAGTGATTTTCATCCCGAATTTGTCACTTAATTATTTTTTGTAGGAGAGGGGAAAAAAGGCGTTTCGTCTCGGGATCGTCTGTCAGACTCGTCAGTGGGGCTGACAACAGACGATCCTTACCCCAGACACCTATCATACAGTACTTCGGAACTCCTATATATTTGAACTGCATGCCAGGCGACCGCCAGTGAGAACACTGTCATCTCGCCGCCACCTAGCGGTCTTCGGCCCAAACTAAAGGCGTCCGGGGAGACGAAACCCTCTCCCCTTCACTAAACACCTACATTATGGAATACTATTTATTCTGTTTACAGGGGTTGCAAAGGATTGATCTCGGTTTATTCGGCGAAAAATGGCGAATATATCGATTCGGTACGGGGACACACGCAGACTTTGCTCTCACTTGCATTTTCCAAGGACTACCGATACCTGGCCTCATCCGCGCTGGACATGGATGTTCAAATTTTTCTCTGGCCAGATCTGACTCCATTTTTGAGTATTTGCTACTACGAACCTGTTAAAGTAAGTTGACAAAATACTGGATTTTACAGTAACCCTCTATTTTTGAAATGAATATGTTGCAGGCATTGGCTTGGCACCCGCACGATGGTAGCTGTTTATGCATAGGCGGTGGCTTAGGCAACGGGTCCCTGTTACTCTGGAACGTGAACAAGGTTGATGCCGTGAGTTATCGTCTCGTTAAGTTTCACGGTGCCGTGGAGAACTTGGCTTGGAACAAACGTAGCGCAGAGCTGGTCGTTCATTGGTCGTATCGACGAAGACGGAATCGTTATACTGTGATGCCGGTTTTCGCGAACCTCGATCACATTGTCGATGTCTTGCCAGTTGATAAGAAGATACGAGTCAACAGTATCCTCTGGAATTTCGATCACACTCAATTAGGTGAGCGAGAATCGTTTCTTTCACTCTTGCTTCGTTGATGGAAGTAAGTACCTAATTAGTTTGAAACCATTTAATCCTTGTGTTGATAATCAATATATTCATAGTTGTTTTATGGTTTGGATTGTCACTTTTAAAACTGCTGATTCTGGGTGCAAGTCGTGTCCTCTAGTATTCCTCTTTATACGTAGTTTATGTAATTATGTAGAAATGATTATAGTATTAAATGTCCTGTGTGATATAATTTGACTTTAATGATGATTTAAACGAAGGAAGCTAATGAGACAATATATTTTTCACAGCTGTTCAATGCGATGACTCGTTAATGATATATAATTTCTTCGGTAACGAGTACCAGTACCAGATGAAACTTAAGAAGCAACATAAATTTCGAGAGATACCAAACAAATCAACTGTTACAAACTTCAAAGAATTCAATTACTTTAACATTCGGTAGAACTGGCAGTAATTAGCAATAATTAATTTTAACATTTTGTTTGAAAATTTATTATTCATTGTTTTTATTGATCAATAATTTATAAACGCAAATTCTCTTTTCTTTTTTTGCCAAAAAAAGTTGCAAAAAGAAAACAGAATTTGTATATACACATTATTTATTAATTTTATATTTTGTTGAGCATATTTTTTATTTCTTGTTATCAAAGGTATTGTTTTTTTATAAAAAGATGAATTATGATCTATTCAGAAATGTAAATAATATTTTGGAAGATTTAAACGATTAAATCAGGATTTATATTTCGGTTCAGGAAAATTTACTTTATCGTATCTCAAAGGAACTTGACGTTTCCGAATGCTTGCTTAACAGTTCCTCGTTCCACTGATTTTACTTTAACGTCATATCCTGATTTGCGTTATTTACCGCATCCTGACAACGATTAAGGACGATTATAGCCGAATCGCGCGCAGTTAAAATTTTCTCGAGTTCGTTTCACAGCAGGTTTATCGATCGTTCGGAAGATAACGCTGCACAATCTCTTGGTACAGCTGTTAACGATTATCTCAGCTACCATCAAATAAATTTTCACGTTTCGCCACCTACAGTTACGCCGGTTGAATTACGTAATTATTTGTCCGATACTAATTACACAAGTAAAGGAAAGTAAAAACGATGGTTGTCTGCGAACTGCTTATCGTTTCGCCAGGAGGTAACTGCATGCAATATAGAACAGCGGGTAATATCAAACATAAATACAATACTAATTCTATTACTTTCGAGCAACCAGCCATCTTGTAGTCATTCCCACCGAATCTTAGCTTCGAATTAACATAACGATTCTTTTATATCGTATCATATCGGACTTGTAATACTTAAAAATCAACTATTTCATATACAGCAAACAAATGTGTACGTCTGATGGGTAAACAAACAGATTATATAATTATCGGCAACTCGGAATCGTCGCAAGCCGGATCTTCATCAATTTCCCGTTCCCTCTGTCACTTGGTATAATTATAGAAACGAGGATTTCATTCAGATTAAACGGTCCTACAAGGACGCGGTTAATGGCCTGAAATTACTGTCCCGTCTCGCTCTTGTTCCTGTCGGTCCGCTCGCTTAACTTAAAGTAACTAGAACAGATATGTCATTACGATCTCGTGCTAATGCCATGCTGTTCGCTAAATAACAAACGACCATCCCGATGAAAAACAGTGCGACCAAGCTGGTTTGGCTGATCAGGTAGATGTAACTGTGCAATCTAAGAACAGACCCCTGTCTAATCGAACGGGTAATGAATGATGAAAACCAGAGACGCCATCTAATTTGCAAATACCATCGTTCTGATATTACGTTACTCTATTTCTTTAATTATTTTCATTGTGCAAAGGCAACTCGTATGCACGGGCCAGCCATTACAGTATCGATACCCAGAGGCGGATTCGCTATTGGGAATTCGAAAAATTTTTGCTGCGCCTATTTAATTAAATTTTATTAATTCAATTTTTTCTTAGATAATTTAATAAACTCCTTTACTAATCTTCTGCTAAAAATTCAATTTCCAATACATCCTTGTCGATGTGTCAATTTGATTTTTATAACAAAATTTATTTATTTCCTCTTATCGTGAATTGTGAGGCACACTCCATCGATGTGTTCGTTTCTTAGTTGCAAAACGATAATTGGTGGATCGGATGCTGTGTTTATGGGGCAGTTATCGCAATGAAACGGTTGCTGGTTATTATTAGGAACGATCACGCTTACGTCTAACGAAGTTTATTATCACGATTGCACCCCGTTACCTTCCGACTTCCCTTCGCCTTTTTCCCTGAGGTTAAAAGCAGCGATACTGTTCGCGCTGAATGACAACCGCGAGTTTGGTTCTCCGTTCGTGCGTCTTGATGCTCAGAATCGATCGTAACGAGATCCTGTAATCGGATATCGGCCACGATGAACAGCAGTTGATTTGAATGTTCCCACCGAAACGTGTAATAAGACTGCATTTCTCTTCGTGTTCAAGTGAAATTACAACAGCTGTTAATTTTAAAATTATTTCAATAAGGTAACCACCATTGCTGAGATTGCGGTTGTAAACGTATACTTTAATCCCAGTAATTTTTAGTACAGCAGTTTCTGAATGGCCCCACTAAAATTGAGAACTCAGGTTCGGTATATAACCTAAATTGACTACCAGAAACCGATTAAAATTGGTTTCAGAGCTGGATGTTTTACCGTTTTTGAGATATCGTGGTAGGAAATTTTTGTAGAATTTTGGGACTATGTATGCGCTATTCTATACTGCGCATGCGCTAGATCCTGAACTTACGCTATTCGATACTGCGCATACACAGAACCTTATCACGATATCTCGAAAACGGTAAGATATTCTTGTAGTCAATTTAGGTTATATACCGAACCTAAATTCTCAATTTTGGTGGAGTCATTCGGAAACACAGCCGTTAGTGCCTTTTATTCCCAACTTGTTGTTAGTAAGGATTTTCAATCCAATGCTGATAACTGTAAAGTCTTGTTTCTTCTTCTACCACTGTTCCGTATCGTTTAACCAGAACGTCCCTGTGTATCGAGCATGTACATAATAAAACAGAACGTAGCGAACTGTAAGAATAATTCATTGAATGGGATTTGAAGGAAGCGACAAGGGTAAGGTTTCTCCGTTCCAGATGCGTACACACGAAATTCCATGTTTCGCGAGTTGCTCGTCCCGCGCGAAGTGACAGAAGTAAGACGCATAGTTGCACGGTAGCCGAGCTCCGCTATCTGTGTGCATTTATCATGCGGGCAGTTACACCAGTCTTGGGGTCTCCCGTGTGTCGCGGCATTAATGAGACGGGCGGACGTTAAGAGAAATGGCAGACAGACAGTCAGGACGAAATTGCGGGGAAAAATACGGTTGAATTCAGTGAATCTTATTTTCTGTAGGAACAGATTGGTTTTTCTACGATCAGGACTGCGATATAGCAACGGAGATTAAATGGATAGATAAATGAAACAACTTTGAGTACTGTCGTTTAAAAATTTTTCACTTAGGAAGATATTTGTCTTCCTCCTGCGAGAGACTCCGCTTCGAGGAACGCAGAAGAGTGTTCAAACCTTACGCAGGAAGCTCTGCGTTTTATCTGACGATTCGAGTGGAAGATAACCCCCTACAGATGATTTTTTCATTCTTTCGTAGCTGGTCGATTCACTGGAGAATTATTGCTCACCGAACGGGATACAAGTGTTCGCGATTTGTTAAATATTCATATTACAATGAATCGCTTGTACCTAATCCTAAAATTGCGATTCGTAGCAATCGATGACCCCATGATTTCTACTAGGAAAGATGTGAAAACTTAGAAGGAATTAGAATTACTGTAACTAATGATTAATGTACAGATAGCGGTGCGCAGTTACTGTATTATAATTTACACTATTTTGAATCAATAATTAATTAATCGTGTCATTAACTTCCTGTTACATAGAAATATCAAACTGCCTCGATCGTTTGCTATTTCTAATCTTCTTCTTTGATCTAAAATTTTCCTCTGAGATAGTAATGATCTAGTTGCCATTTAGAAAGCTCGACGATGAAAAGCAAGAATGAAAGAAAGAAAGAAAGAAAGAAAGAAAGAAAGAAAGAAAGAAAGAAAGAAAGAAAGAAAGAAAGAAAGAAAGAAAGAAAGTTATAAGTATAAGCAAGGAGCAAGAGCAAGGAGCTACCTCGGCAGGGGGCTTGGTTACCAAGGGGTAAGATCACGTAGTGTACGTCCTACTCGCAATTCGAAATAGCGGGGCTATAAATTAGTGGCTGGCTATTGCCTTGCCGAGAAGGAGAGTGAGCAATTATTTCCTTTGGACGCCATATTTCAGTTTGAACGTCTTAATAACCGAGGATACGCGGGCTTCCCTTCGAAGCTTACTGCTTCTTGAACATTAATCCAAGAGAAATGGAAAAGGGGGAGGGAATAGTGAGGCTTAAAGAAAGAAAATCACGCGGAGATTTATTCGAGATTGCCTCTAAATCTAAAAGATTCAGTTTTCTTGTTGTTTTTATTCTTCACAAGAATATTACCGATTTTTTATTCTAATCGAGTTGCTCGAAAAATTCGTAGCATCTGCTGTGTTTTAATATTCTTATCATTATTATGATTATTATTATTTAGCTGAAACGAGTGATATTTCGAAGAAATTCTGGCACAGTTACACGTTTTCTCGTGTAAATCACCGGCAGATTAACATAGTAAGGAAACACGAATATTGTAAGTTGTCCTTAAAGAGGCTTGCACGGCGCTAGTATACTTTGCATACGTTACTGAATCACGTGCTGTAGCTTGGTAGTCGTTAAAAGCGCCGTATATCATGTCACCAAGGGACATGGACTGTGGGTGGATCTGATTTGGAAGCAGCACCGTGACAAAACTAAAGAGTGCACTCTATGCAAACTGGTCGAGCTAGCCTCTAACGAGCCGCGATTTCAATTGCGCGATTCGCAGCTGCGTTTTACGCAATCACTTGGCTGTTTTGCAAACGTACAATACAAGTATACGGTCGTATCGCGAACCTTTCTAGCCCGTTTTCACCGAATCTCGTCCGAACAAAAGCGTTTAAAAGAGATTTATTAAACGATCGAATAGCCTATGCTGTTCGTTAGCTGCCTTTAGATCCAGTAATTATAAAACATTCTACGACCGCCACGAGCGTTGGTAATTCGTAACACGTGAAAATAACGCAGACACACACTCGTTCTTGATAATTAGATGAATTGTTCAACTGTCGGTTGATGGCTCCTTACTTGAATTTGTCACGCGACACGATTATGCCTACCTTTTGCAACAGCAATTCACTCTGGAACTTTATGGGATATTATTTATTTTTACGATTTGAGGAGAGAGCGATATTATGTTTTTAACTTTAGATTCAGTGAACACTTCCGTGTTTGATCAAACACCGCAATCTTAAGCTTTCACGCACCTCTATAAAATAGCAATAATGAAAAGAATACTGCTATTTTTCAAAGGCTCCAATTAAACTCGAAATAATCAACTATCATTTATTACTTGTCCATACTCATTATCCACTTATAATAAAACTTTATAGGAGTATTAAATGCGTTACGATCTCTTACATGATATCGCAAAATTTATTGCAATCGATTGCCTATTAAAGTCTCTCGTTTCAATAAGAATCATTATGATGATCTTAATCCTCTCATTCGTCGCGGTTTTTCAATTATAAACATCTTAAACTTACCCATTGTGTCGTGAAAGAAGTAAGAAAGTAGTAGAAAAGAAAAACGGTGTTAGAAGGGAAGGCTCATTAGCATAATTCTATAAGATTATTCAATCAACGTCACCCGTAATTAATAGGGCTCACCGTGTATTCATAGCTGCGTCGTGTACGTTACAGGAGAGCATAAAACTTGGCGTTTAAAAAACCGGAGCGCCGCGGCGGCCGCACCGGTCTGATTAACGGCGAGAGCAATTTCAGATTTTTCGTAGTGAAACATCGTTCTCGACAGGCATGTTGAAAAATCAACTAACCCAAGCACAGTAGCGATTTGCCTCGGTGTTTTATGTATCATCCAATCGGCTAGATGAATACTAATCGACCGCTCTCAGGAATTTACAAGTTACGCTTTTCTTTTTTCATTTTTCTTCCGGATAGCCTATCATTTATTCCATCTCTCTTTTTTATACTTTTAAACTCACGAATTGTGTTCATTGAAGAATATCTTGATTGAAATCCGTAAAGGAACAATATGTACACGGATTTTACTCTGATCCATTGTCTGCTGCGACTGATAACCAGCTATTTTGTATCAAGAACATTTAATAGAAGATTTGTGCAGGCACTATTAACTTCAACTTTTTGACAGTCTAATAAAATTACAAATTGAGGTGAAACAATTGCGATTTAAACTATCATCACGCACTTTTCAGGATCTTTTAAGGAGACACCTTGTATGTGGTGAGTGGTAAGGTAGAAAGGTGCTACTTTGTTATAAGCTCCCTTCATCGGATTAAACGATCACAATGGAACATTGTAAGGAGAAATTGAATTACTTGAACAAGACACTTGGAGATAAATATCGAGCTTGCGCAACAAAGTGATGTAAAAGTATCTCGCTCCGTGACAATGCGTTTTGTGTTGCCTTTCAAGTCAACCAGTTGATCTCGAATGACAAGTCTTGTCTATCTCTCACGCGAGACAATCTAATTACTATCTACGATGAAGAAAACCAAGAGGTATCAAAAAAGAAAAGAGTCTACAGCAACAAGATTTTACCGCAGCATTCTGGCATTGTCCTCTGTAATCATTCCGAGCATATTTTCCTTCGATTGACACGCATCAAAATATAAAATCTGGTGAAACCGGAGTGGACATCACCGTGTACCGCGATTCTCGTTCGTATTTCCGCACGATGGAATCCGGATACTCGGCCGGAGGACAGCGTGCAGCTGGCCGCATGGAATTCTTCGCATAAATTGTGCATGTGCGCGTCCGTGGACGAGCGTGGGCGGTTGGAAGCCGAGTTGGTGGGGTTGCAGACCCCTGCTGGACCCGTGGCTGAGTGTGTCTGTGCGCGGAGCGTGGATAAATAATCGCGGAAATCTCGGTGCAAATATAGCCGGACGGTGTGGTGAGTGAGACGTAAATGGAGATTCAGCCTGATTCCGCATCGATTTCCATCTGACGCGGGTATCCGTTTGCCAGCTTACCCGCACGACGCGACGCCGCTGCCTAACCCGGCTGTCTACCGCCTTTTCGCGCTCTGTCATAATCGCTGAGAATTTGAATAATTCTACCTATTATTATATGTTTATGCGATGAAAAGATATAAAGAAGCGTAATTTATTAGAAACACAATTTAGAGGAGATTTGGACAGAGAGAAAGAGGATCCTCTCAATTATTTCCCGATGCCGCGGCGTATGAATGAAAGAGGAGATTCCGGTGACGCGCGCGGGTGATAAATGTATGCCAGCATCGCCATTATTTTCTATAAACGGTCATTACTTGAATTTATAGCGCGACTGCGGACGCGTTGCGTGTTCGCCTGCGTGCACCGATAGAACGTGAAACTCTAGTTCGTGTATTAACTTGAACACGTTTCCTGCCTGCGTTCCTACGTTTTCGTATTAACTTACCTACACACTCGTACCTACGCTTGTGCGGACGCCTACGATCCTCGCGATATAACTTACAGAGCAACACGGTTAAATTACACACACTGATGTTATTTATTTATGCGTTTGATATTTAGAGCCGTATCAGCTGAGGTCATTAGCGACTGCACTTATTTGCAGTGCTATATCCGCTTCTTCTTCGCATTCTTCTTAATATTTTTATTACTTTGCAGAAGTTCATTGTACTGAGTTTCTTATCTCTTTTTTTAAGGATATCTTTGGTATATGATAACACTCGCTTAACTTTCTTTGATTTGCTATTACAATCAGAAAGATTAAGCTATCATAGCCTATAGCCTTTTGCAGCAAAGAAGTTGCAAATGTGTTTGAAATGTTCCAAGTGTCTTTTCTATCACAACTACTCGAACAACGTAAATCGTACATTTCGTACATTATAGATCGGTCTGCGGCTATTTTTCCTCGGGCGTAGGCGTGAAGCCTGAAGAGCGCGACAGCGGCATGACTCGATGGAACGAGCGCGAAACTCCTATGCGTAGATGCAGCCTATGTGTATGGAGCGATTCGTTACCCAAGGCGTCTCAATAGACTTCGCACGAGCGGGAAAAATCTTGAAAAAGCAGTCCGTGCCAGATCCGATCAATGATTTATAAACCGCGGTGCATATTTCCATGTACGTTTCGCGCGATGCGCAGTTGATTTAGGGCAATTGTGACCCTTGGAACAGGCGTGTCTCCTAATTTCTTCTAAAAAATAAAAAAATTGTTTCAATGCATTTTTCTCTCTTTGAAAAGAATCCCTTCTTTTAGATGTCAATTAAGGCATCAACTTAAATCCTATTGCAAAAAATGATTTGTATCGTTTGTTTTCTAGCCAGCTTGAATAACCTCTCAGTTGTTTGCAGAAGCGGGACTGGCCTGATCGACGCCTATAGAACCGTCGGGGGCAGCGTCCAGGTTGCTCGTTAAGTTCAAAATCACGGGACAATTCAAAGAAACTGCGCACTCTTCTATTTCTCCACTTCTCTCAGTTATTCGCTCTGGTTTTTCGCGATGTCAACCGCCTAAGAACCGACTTCCTGGAGGCATTCCTCTGTACCTATATGGGATCTCTATATCCTCGGACCGATGTCCACGTCTCTCGTTCGAGGTGGATGGTAGCAATGGTTGGCCAGTACATTGGTGCAGGTGTGGCGGCACGAGTACCACAAAGAGGCCCCGTAGATGGTACAACCTCTGCTCTCGGTCCTCGGAATTTTTTTCAAAGTGTCGCGCGTTCGCCTGCCAGGTCGCCGGAAGAGCTGTATCGGTCCAGGCCACCTGGGAGCCTTTAAGAACCTTGGCTCTCCTTGTGCCGCCCGGAAGAATTAATTATGCTAGCGGCCGGTCCGTTAACTCTTCGCCATCGGAAAAATCCGACCGATCCGATGGAATGCGATTCGAGCCAACGAGGTGTCCGTTCGTTTTCAATGTACGCCGATTAACTGATTTTTTTACGATGCACGTCGCACCGCGAAACATTTCTGCGATAGATATAGACATTTTAGGTTTCGCTTAAACCAACTGGGTAAAATGGTCGTTCGATTCGTTGAAAAACAAATTGCTCGTCGATGGTATTGAATCTTTGACTCGTAAGCTAACACTCGCAATGGGTTTATAGGTATAATACAATATGGCGCATGCTGCGAGAACAGTCCTCGGAATAGCTGGACCGAAAGATCGCGATCTTCGCCTACCGCCTATCTCACACCGGTTAGAAGTCTATTCTTCAGCAGAATGCAAGTAAGATCGTCAGATAGCTTTGTGCCGGCCAAGTGTGTAGCCCCTTGACTTGAGTTACAACTGGCTGAAGTTTCAACCAGTCGAGTATAAAAGTGTATGACCACCTGCGAAATCTCTTTGACCTTCCGTGTTATTAAATCTAATCGTGCGTTTTTCTTTTCTGTCGTGCTCGTCGCTTCGTCGTTGCCGTCTCCGCCTGTTCGACTTAAAAGAAACGTTCTTGCGGTCGGCGACGCGCGTGACTTGAATTTGTTTCCTCTGTCTCGGGTGGGAACTTGGATTTTTGGTCTTCAGTACCAATAGTGCAATAAAATTAGAGCTTAGAAATTTGTTCATAGCTCTTCAGAGTTCTTCTGGTACTATGCTTTCCTATAGATACCAAGAATCCGTCCGGAGGGTCGGCGATGCACGGTACTTACTTGTTAGACTCTGTTTCCTCTATTTCGAGTGGATCGAGGGCTATTTATGGTATATCAATTGCATTTTAAAGACACTATGATTTGACTAGTTCCTTTTTATTAGGTATTAGCTTTATCTATAACCGAATAGACTCTTATTAATAGAACGATTAGCTCTATCGTAAAGGAAAGCAATTATAGTGTACTCGTACATTTAAAAGCAAAGTTTTTCGATACGGCAGTGCTCAGACTACTGCAATAACCATTACTATGATAATAAT
This sequence comes from Osmia bicornis bicornis, assembly GCF_907164935.1. Taxonomy (NCBI): domain Eukaryota; kingdom Metazoa; phylum Arthropoda; class Insecta; order Hymenoptera; family Megachilidae; genus Osmia; species Osmia bicornis. The sequence goes on along the minus strand of NC_060218.1, from coordinate 8,605,923 downwards.
TTTGCAATAATTGATCGTATTGAAACCATTTACGTATGCATTATGAGAGCATCATCGCACGGAGATTATAACGCAGCATGTTATGCTCTCTTCAGTTTCGTATAATATTACCTTCAATTTTTATTTTTAATCAGAGAAAATAAATTTAAAAAAAAAACGTTGCGGATGCAACACCTTGGAAATTTAAATTTACGTTGCATTTACATATAGATATGTATGCAAGGTAAGTCAGTAAGAACTGCTATTTTATACCCTGTCATAGGTACTTATAGACCATTCTTTACGTCAATAATATTGAAATTAATGTTGATCCACTTATGAAGCTTTTCATTAGAATAAAAACAGCCACTCAAGCCCGATAGGGAAGAGTAAAAATAAAAATATAACAATTCTGCATAATCGCCTAAATATCACAATAAATACTTGAAATGAAGAAAGTAATGAAGATGGAGCAAAAAAATATTGGCGAATCAAGAATTTTGTTTGAACGCTACATGGTCATAGGTTAGTCACTTCTTCGGTCATCGATTCCTGTTAAAGTCATCGACACGTGACTCCGACCGGTCCTGTAATCCAGTTCTGTCTGGGCCCAATCAGTCCACAGCACTTAGGGTATATCGGCGAACAACAAGACAACAACCGGTGGCGAGGTCCTGATTACTATCGCAAGATCAAGGACGTCCACCTACGAACCGTGCTGTCTTGTGTACCGTTACCATCGAATTCGTGACTGCCGTAAGAATATCTTGCCAGACTGCTTCAGCCAGCCTAATTAATTTCTTTTTAATTATGTCGATCTAGAAAAAAAGTTTCCAGGTTGGTGTATCAACTGTTGTCCCATTAGATGGTATCATATAAAATGGTCGATTTCGAAACGTACGAAGTTGACATAGAGGTAGCGCAAAATAGAAATTATGGCATATTAATTTGTGACTTAAGGGGGTGCGTATTTGCATACCAGCGCGATAATCGTATGTCATGTTACATTGCAATTCCTAGAGGACGTATAAATAAGAAAACTTTATCTTGTTTTCGTTGCAAGCAAAGTAAATCGTTTCGATATTGGCTATCGCGAACTATCGGCAATAATAAATAGCACGGAAATTAATTCTACAGTATGTGATTGCAATCGTGCAATTTTCATTTTGTAATCTAGTGGTACAGCTAGTGGAAAAATAGTGGAATAAATAGCGTGCGTAATAAAAGAATACGAGAGGGCGCCAGAAGTCAGGACCAGAAGACGCAGAATTTTAAACTTATACTTTAAAACCCCCTGTGGCTCGGGGGGCTTAGAATACAGCCACGGTATCCCCTGCCTGTCGTAAGAGGCGACTAAAAGGGGGATGTAAACGAGCGAGTGAGATGAGTGGACTTAAAAGTACAGAAAGAGTGTGAGATTTAAAAGTACGGACAAGTATGAGTGGAATTAAAAGTACAGAATCATATAGTATAAATAATGTAATTGAAAATGACGCGATAATGCGCGTGGCCGATAACTTTTCGTTGGGCAAAAAGGGATAGATACAAGTCCCTAGATTACGCCACCCTCAATAGAGGGAAACTTATGAAGTGAAGTGAAGTGAAGTGAAGTTATACTTTAAATGTGAAATTCAGCATAACGATTGCTACATATTATTATCATGGAAAACGAGACATGCAACGCAATTACGGGAACGTATACGGTGAAGTTTTCGATGCATCAAATACCGGTAGAACGACATTTTATCAAGAGAGACGAGTTTTCTTGGTCCGCAATGGGAAACTTTGCTGACATATAATATTTCACGAAAGATAACGTAAAAATATTTGCTACCACATTCCTCGGTAATAGATGCAATATCGTTCATGCGACGTTCATGCTCTGATGGCTATTAGACAGCTCGAATCCTCCGTCCAGTCGGAAAATATTACACACTTAATTAAGCTGCTTATAACGTTATTAATCTGGATAAGTTAATGGAAAAATTCGTGATTTTTCGATGCGATGTCTTTACGGTTGAATTGAATTGATGTTGAACGAATCGAATTTCAATTCTTTTTATTATATTTTCTCTTTAGCCATCTTCTCAACTCTGTATATTATGTACTTGAACGGAACCTATCACAAACGATAAAGTGATTTCGGTAGTCAATTACTCCCTCTCTCCCATAATAATAGTAGCAGTTGATGAATTTAATTTGTCCCATAATAACAGTAGCAAGTGAATATTTTAAACGGGAAACATAATATTATAATTATACATCTAATTTATCGGTCAATGAGAAGACAACTAATGTCCTGCTAATTAATGTTTTACGACGGCTTTGATTTTTTCTGGAAGCACGGTCTGCGCGATTAGCACGACTAGTTAGCACTAAATACAGATCTATTATAAGAGCAGTTAATGAGCGAACGTGCAGCATTAATTGCAATCACAAAATAAGCTCGACTATCTGGACAGCCGGCTCTTCCAAGGTTAGTCGTTCCTATCCTTCTACACACGCGTGTACTTACAAAACGTTTAAAGAAATTGCGTGCAGTGCTGATTATCATATCGAATTTTTATTATTATTATGTCCGTGTTACTACTAATAGCGAACGTCTTCGTCTTGTGCGCTCGTAAAATCCTTTATCTCACGAACCATGATGAGTATGTTTGGATTGCAAAATAGTGCTTTGAATAAATGAAATTCAATAAAATTAGCAAAACAAGTACGATTTTCTTCTAAAAAAGATTCTGTATCGAAATAAAACACGCAGAAATGGCATCTCTCTGAAACGATGGAAAATGCACTGATAAGAAACACGTTGAAAAATTATTACCACTGGTTATCAGTTGTTTGGCTAGTAATATTATTAATGGAACATATTCCCTGCCAAGGTTCATTGCTCCGTTTTACCGTGAGTAAAACTCATTAACTAATATACTTCATCGTTATCTTCTTCGAATGATGAGCTATCAATGAAATAATCATTCAAAAAATCTAAGCATATTTAAAATACCATAAAATTGTTCCTACGTAGGGTTAATATTCGAGAATCCGTTCATTAACTTCGTATCTATACAAGTCTCTGATAATAAAAGTACCTTAAATACGTTGCATTCAAAATTTGTCGTTACTCGCAAAGTTCCAAATTGATCGATTTCATTTCCTTTCATCAGACCCTGCGATATCATCCCTCCCCGAATCACTTGCTCACAGAGCACGCGTCGAACAACACTGATCCACACGAAACAACACCGAAAGCGTGGGTGGAACGAGTTCGGAACACACTTACTTTCTTGCATGCAACGCGAAGGCGCGAGATGGTTGGCAAAAAGGGCCGACAACTTTTTCGCTCGCCAACAAGATCGTTATCGTTATCATGATCTCAATCACAGCAGCCGGTGTTTTCGCGTACAAACTAACCTTGTGTATTTCGCCGGGGCAGCCGATCTGATCGATTCTCTTATTCATTTCGCAATTTGTCGTATGTACAGGGTGTTTCATAATACGCACGACCCGCTTCAAGGTTGTTTCTGTCGTACCTAGTTGCAGTCTCACATAAATTTTTAACGATCTCGTCACTCACATCGACTAATTGGCGAATTATGGCGATGTACACGGTGCGAGAAATCTCGTTCGTGAAAAGCGTTCGAATGAAACTTGCATGCGTGAAGATGTTGACACGATTCGAGATATAAATCGGATGTACCAACGCGTTTGATTCGTGCTCATAAGTTCCGTCAGTTTTCTCATGGTACTGTATTAATTTAAACGCTTTGAGACCCATTGGGACTTTAAGGTCCACTCCACCCAATAAAAAGAGGCTATAAATTGTGGTTTATGTAGTTCAGACATGTCCGGGTATATTTATGAGTTTCAAATGTGTCAAGGGAAGAAGGATGAAATAGATAAAAAAAAGCAGTAAATAAAGGGTTAAAATGACCTGCCTGGCCTGTCGTTCTTTCCGAATTCATTTTCGTGCAAGTCACGAACGAGAACTCGCCAAATTTCCAACATGTTGGGAACCGATTCAAGCTCGTGCGTGGTAACACGCGTGCACGCACGTGAAACGTGAAAAGTGTAGCATTCGAGGGCTTCTCGTACGAGATTTCTCGCACCGTGTACATCGGCTATTACGTTTCTCTGTATATATTTGAATCCACGCGACACATGGCCGCCGCGGCGCTGTTTTATTTCAGTCACGTAGACAGGTTGCCGATGTTAATCGAAGCCAACGCAACGGAGCGATCCACGAAAGGTCCACTATCGTAATTTTGCATCTACATGAAAAATTCCTTCCGGTGGTTTGATCGATCAGGCTGCTCGTCGCGTTGCATCGATCGATCGATGGAAGACGTTCAGTGATTCGATATACCTCTTCTTCTCTTTCTCTCGCCTTTCTCCCCTCTTACTCTGTCACGCCGCTGATTGCACGTACGATCGCCACTCTTGCCGTGCCTCGTCAAACGCGTGCAATCATTACCATCCGTATAATTACGCTTGTTCACCGGACTGAATCTTTCATTACCAATAATCGATCTTCTTTATTCGGACGTTCGCGGAACGCGACATTTTAATTGATTTTTTCACCGGCCAATCTAAGGTATTGTTAACAATTACCCGTCGTCGGGTAATGAAACGACTCCGTTACCGCGGTGATTGCTTCCGATTTTTTCCAAGATATACTCACGCATCTCTCCAATTAATTAGCCGTGATTATGTCTTTCGATCGGACTGGTCAAAATCTATAGGCGTCTCGCGTTAACACCTGTATCAAATTATTATCTGCTGAAATAACGTGGTTGCTCGGGTAATTCCAGGATCGACTTGATCAACGTGAATGTTCGAATCGATTTATGGAACGTGATCACGAAATGAGACGTTTCTTTCTGGTGATAACTGCGAATGTATATCGGATACGCAGATAAATTGATATTTTAACACTTTTGGCTACTGCACATTTTGTGACATCTTCGAGTCTGTAATTTCAACCCTTAACTACTATCGTCCGCTTGTAACATCGCTCTCGGTTCTCAATTATTCCTAACCCCACCACGACAAATCCCTTCCAGTCATATGCACGACCATTCAAAAGCTTCGATACACGTAAATTCTACTAGGGAGCCGGTGGTATTACTAATGAGGAAATATTCAGTATTAGATGCAAAAGATTTCACCCCGATTGGTCCATCCATTGCAAAGTAATTACTGGACATAGATAAAAAAAATACACTCGTCGATTTAAATAATCTCGTCCTTTCTCAAGTCGATTAATAATAAATTTGCATAATTATAATTACGCAGCTGATGTTTACATTGTAAACTTGAACGTAAAATTTATAAATTAATACGATTAATAAATTTTAACTTTAGTATACTCAAATGGAATAAGCTGCTATAAATTAAGACGCTATTGCTAATTTATTTATGAAATAAATGTACATACGAATTGATGTCGAGTTCGAACTCGATCATATCTTCCTTGGAAGTTTTCAAGATTCGCGATAATCGAAGGAACAACTTTACGAATCACAAGAATCGCCTCTGGGTTCAATCTTACCTGCGATTATTTTCTTTCTCCAACTTCATAATTACAGTAATTTTCACTATTTATAGGCCATTCGACGATGTTATAACGAAAAAATGAAAGTATGCTATATCAGGTAGAACGTATAAACTCGAGGCGGTTTGAAAAGTTTCCTTTAAGTAGGGTAATTCGCTCGAAACGAATTAACTTGTATGGGGAGTTTTAAGAAAATTGTAGGGGAAAGTAGAGTAGAATTGAGTACTCCGGTTTTTTCACTGATAAGTGTTGCTATTGTTTAGCAAACCCTTAATAATCATCCCAAAACGTTATTATGCAATTGAAGAGGTTGCAGCTAATATCGAAACATTTTAGTATCTCTAATTGTCTAATTTATTTTCGATATAGGAGAAATTACGGAAGTGAACCCAAAACCCCGGAGGCAAACTTGAAATTCATGTATTGCAAAAAAATGAATTCTTGATTTATTCTTTCCACCGGTTGCTACTTCGTTAATGAATAGTACTTAATATATTCAGAATGAAAACAGTCAAGACCACATTCCTTTGTGATCTGATATGGCGTTTATGCTCTACTGAATCCCGGATTACGCGGATGACCTCTTTCGATTGCAAACGTTAGAAAACTATGAAAGTAATGAAACAATTACAATGTAATCGTTGAATCATAACTTTCTCTTATATGTTCAAACTTTCTAGCAACAATTGATCAACATTTTTTAGCATACCAAATAGAATTCATTGTAATATTATAATTGTTAATACAAATATTGAGATATAAATATCGAGTAACCATTTTCAAGTACCATTTAAATGCATCGGCTGATTCATTAAAAAACGGGATGGGTAATTTAGAAAGGACAATTTATCATTATTTTCAGCGTTTTCTCTATTTCTCTTTCTACTTACCCTTCGCATGCATGACCGGTGGCTTCTTGCGAGCATGTTCCGCGTAATTGAATCACGGTCGTTCGAAGGCGCGCATAAGCCGGAGAACGCAGAAATCAAGTTTCTAATCGATTTCTGGTCACCGCAGCGCCCCTCGAAATCTTAACTTACCCGAGGGCCAGCATAAATCGCCGGACAACCTTCCTTTCCTTTCCTTTCCTTCTTATTTGCATTCCGTGCAATTAATATTGTTCCGACCTCGCTAAACGTTCTTATCGTGTTTAACTTTCTTTTTACGCCACATTTCATTATACAGTGCATATCGAAAGTCCTAGAACAGGCAATTTGTAATTTCTTGCCTTGTCCATGGAGGTTGTAGCTAGAGGTGTGCGAGTACTTGATTTATTCGAGTATTCAAATTTCGAGTCAAACAATGATCGGTCGGTCGAGTCGAGTCGAGCGCTTGAATTTTGCCGAATTACTCGAAATCGACGAACTGTTTGAATTAAAAGCGAGCTACTCGAGAAAATTGAACTACTCAAATATTCGAGCTGAAAATTCATCTTCAAGTAAATCGGAGTTTTACGACGGTTCGAGTACCTCAATTTTGTTTCAAACAGTGCATCGATTTCAAGTAATTCAGCAAATTCAAGCGCTCGACTCGGCTCGAACAATTGAAGCGAGTTCAGCTCGGCTTGTAAATTACGAGCAGCGTAGGGAAATATCAGGACTCTCCCTAGTCTCTCCCTGGGTTCCCTCAAACTCAAAGTAGTAGACTGCTTCTTCCCTTACGTTTACCCTTAACCAACGTGAGGGTAGACTGGAAGATTGTATTAATTCAAGAAGAGATTAATTTCTAGATAAAACTGATGTCATGTCGAAAAATTAATTATTCTTATCGCGTGACTGCACTTTGATAAATCGTACTTATCGATGATTATCACCATTCCTGACGCTGTACCCAGATCGCAAGCTCCGGCAGAGGAAAAGCACTCGACAAACCAAAACCAGGTTTAAACGCCTCGGGGTGCGACGATCAGCTTTGATTTTAATGTAAATTACCAGACTCCAGCAGTGCTCGCTCGTACGCTTCGGTATATAAATAAAACGTTCAAGTGAATTAATGCCGGTTCCTAGAAAGGACACTAATGTACATCAGAATCTTATTTTTCTTAGCCAATTAAAGAGGGTAACAAATTACCCGAATATAAATAAATGTTAATTAAAGTGTCTCGATTGAAATGGAAAGATCCTAATGAATCGGTTTTATTCGTTAACTTTTCATAGTTTATTTCCCTCTTCGTGTCTGCTCGCTTTTATAAATCATTTATATATTTATTTAACAGTAGAAGATTTCAACTAGATACAAATTTGAAATTGATCTCTAACTAATGGTAGAATATTCATTAATATCAGTTAAATAACGAAGTGATAAATGGTATAGAATTAAAGTAGAATTATAAATGCAGTTAAAATTAATTCATTTTGCAATAACTGAAATGTTGCTCATTACTTATGTTTAATTGCTATAATAAACACCGATAGAGAATTAATTTCGATTTTATTGATATATTTATAAACGTACGTTGATAATAATCAAGCGAGGTAGAATAATGTTGTATCTTAAGTACAAAGTCAATTAACATGATTCATTTTGAAGCAACACTTCAAGGTATGACGTGTTTTTACGTTTTTCTTTATGCCATCGACTTCCTTTCGCTTGACGATTTAATCCTACCGGAGGGTTACGAACTAATAAACGTCCCTGTTCAAAGAACACGTTGCTAACGCGAAGGCAATGCGTTACGTTGGACAATAATTTGTCAGTTTCTTGCGTGCCATGATTTACGTTTGATCGATGTTCCGTGGCACGTCATCCGCGATCGTTTAAATGGTAGCACGTTCGAATCCTTGTCCGGAATGATTATTAATGACTGGTATCATATGCGCCTATACAGTGGCCGAACATCGATTAACGGTCTGAAAAGCTCAATGATACATGAGAAGTACTTTAGACGATGATTAACACCGTCAGTCCTTAAATGTGATTTGTTCTGCTCGGATGGAAGGTGAAATTGTTTAGTCTACACGAACAGGGTAAGTCGTGATAATTTTGGCACTGAACTAATTATTGACACTTGCAACTTTAGTCAGAATTCATAAGTGTTGACACATTTTTTATTTAATATCATAATTTTTAATTATGTTACCATTTTCCCTAGAACGTTGATTGCTATCGGTGGTTATTATGCCCTGCACCTCAAATTCTAAATAATCGAATAATTACTGAAAAAAATAAGAGACTGCGAATTTTCAATATAGTCAGAATTATACTAACAATGCAAGATATCGATCTAGAAGCTTAAATTTTCTTAGCACTTCCACTGTGCCGGTTAAAATCTTAGGAAAGTCCACGATTCTCGGTACTGTACATGAGAATAATCTGTCGAGACATTGACGCACAGTTGAAAAAGATAACTTTCAACCAGGAACTACTCTTTTATTGAACCGTAGGGAGTCCGATTACACGGCCAGATATTGGTCAAACGAATAGTGCAATAAATATGCTTCATTAAAAATAATCAAGAGCATTAAGCTACAATGCTATCTAAATGATCTTTCTAATTCATTAGTAATACTTCCGCGTTCAGGTTGGGTTCCGCATGAAACGCATTGTTTTTACTAACCAGGGACGAAATTTTGTTGCAACGATTGAAACTAATCAGCTAAAGCAGCAGGATCAGATTTAACTGCATTCATTCGATACCTGTAGTGTACCTTTTTACGGTTAATCAGACATACGCGTTCCACTCGAGTAATTCCGCTTTGAGTGACATATCCAATTCGCTTTTATCGAAATCTCCTCGAGAAATCATAAAAAGATTTTCTGAGACATAGTTGCATCCTTTTTTTTCTGAATCTTACATGTCGGTTCTATGTATATAAACGTAGAGTATTAAAGCTTCACAGGCAATTCCCTTTGGTTTATGGTGTATTTAGTGTTCGGCCTATGGCTGTTTCATTGGCCATACGTTGCCGTAGCTACTCGTCGAGGTGGCTGTAAAACAAGACACACGATCTGCTACACGAATGCTTTGTTTCATTTCTTTTTCTGCTCTACTTCAACATTGTACACGAATAGTAGCAAATATCGTAGTAGTAGTAATCGCTTTATACCTCCTTGATGAATTTTTTTACCTGTTTTTATTTTCTTTTCTACCGTGAAAGAAATAGGGGAAAGGCAACATAATTAAAAAAATATACAGTGAGAGGCATACCTTAAAATAGAATACCTCGGTTAAAATTGGACTAAATAACTTGAGGTTTGTTTAGAAGCTATAAAAATTAATTCACTAAAATATGTATTTTCATCGTTTTAAAAAATTATAATTACTTATGTTCTTAGATGAAAAGTCGCGATTTTCGGAAATTTTAATTACTTATAACTTATCTGAATCTACGAAAGACATATTTTAAATTTTCATTATAGGCTCACATAGAAAGGTTCAAAAATTACCATTCACTATTTTTTTTCGCCATTTCAACAAATTGTAATTTTTTAAAACGATAAAAATACATATTTTAGTGAATTAATTTTTTTTTCTCAAAAAACTTCAAGTTATTTAGTCCAATTTTAATCGAGGTATTCTATTTTGAACAGTGTCCACTTATTTTTGTCTCTCACTTATATAATATTGTCTATAGACAACATTACTTTTTACAAATAAGCGTAAGAAATAACAGTGTTTTCAGACAGGAACACACTCAAGTAAGTACACGTGTCTATACACACATCGCGGCAGATGAATTCGTGTATTGGCCGAGTGTTGCGTGTCCCACATCGTTACTCGCTTAACGTTGTCACGAGTTCATCTGGATCATGTAGCCATCCCACTTAATTTCCCTTCTAGAAAAGTTTCGTTTACACGCTAGTGGACGAACAAATCACCGCCCGCTGCGATTTGCCATAATTAGCATACGATCCTGCCTACGCGTCGCGTCGCGTCGCGCCGGGAGAGTTTCTTTCGTTAGATGCACCGCGCAGCTGCATCTGCACAGAATCCCTAAAATGCATTGTGACAAACTTGATAGAAATTGCAAAAATTGAATTTTTAAATTAGAAAATGAGAATAATAATTATTCAAATTATGTGTAAGAATTCTTAAAAACGAAGTGGGTATAAGAATGATAATTCAAGAATAAGGTAAATAACTATGAATAGTATACTTTCAAGTGGTGGGGGTAAGAGTTTTTATGGGAAGACAGAAGGTTTGGTGAAACAGTTTCCACGAAAAATTCAAAGGATCAGTTTGCCAGGGAAATGAAACAATGGGGTGAGTAATATACGTTTGTTTTAAAATACGTATTTTACTGGTAAAGAAACTGGTAGTCTAAAAATTGATTAACACGATTTCCGTGTTAACCGTTCCTGTACTCTCTCACTTTTCTCCTTCTCTCTACTCCCCATAAACTTCTCGCGTGTCGCGGTCACGTTGCATTAATAATTCATTTCCGCGTGTTGTGCGTATTTCGTGTATCACGCGAATAATCAATTAATTTCCTTGGAAATAGGTTTTACCGTGATGCCTCGTAAAATTCTACCACGCGCTGCTATTAAACGTTCGTTCCGCCCATTACTCTCCTTTAACATTTTTTTTCCATCGCGTCTTATGATATTGTTTTTTTTATGGTTCGCTATAAAATCGAACGGAAAAGCGGATCGTCATCGAGATACGATTTTTCTAAGGATTGGTAGCGGTTACAATAGGAAGTGGTTACCGGATACCGGTAACCATAAGGCCATTGTAAGTCAAATCGATGCACGCGAAGTGCTTTCGAAACTCGCTAGCTCCTCCCACTTTAGAAAATAAATAATAAGTGGAGCACGTAAGCGGCAGTCCGCGTTGTTCGTGAGGCGATACGGAAGCTGCTTTAGCGACGGTACATATTTTCGCTTACATAAGAGAAAGGATATTCTTTCCTTCTTTTTCATTCAGCATAAAAGACGTCTACATTAAATAGATATTTTAACAAACATTATCATGGCAAAATTATACATCCCCATCGTATTTTTATAAAAATATATATATTTGTTTCATCCACCCACCCTCGAGTGAAATTTTTCAATTTTTATCTTTAATATGGTTAAAATACAATATTTTCCAAATAAAAATGGTAAGGACATTTTTAATTAAAATTTTAAAAAGAGATAATTCATGTTGTTTTTAATTAGTGGAATCTAATACAGAGTACTAATGATATATTGTATATACATATAGGAGAAGTGAAACTTTTCAATTTTTATCTTTAATATGGTTAAAATACAATATTTTCCAAATAAAAATGGTAAGGACATTTTTAATTAAAATTTTAAAAAGAGATAATTCATGTTGTTTTTAATTAGTGGAATCTAATACAGAGTACTAATGATATATTGTATATACATATAGGAGAAGTGATCGAAAGAAACGCGTCGGCTTAGGATGAAAAGCAGTTAACGGCATATCATGAGAAGAGAGAGCGATTCAGCATCCTAGAGAATCTTTCTCACGAGGCTCTTTGCTATAGGGCAAAGATGTCTGCATATGTCCGACGACACGATTATGATTTATGCTGAATCGAATCGAGACTGATTTATGAGAACGTAACGTTCTTAACTCTAGGATATATAGGGTGTTCATACATTTACAATTTACTGAAGATAAACATAGATATCAAAACTTTTAATTGAAACGTGATTACTTGAAATTTGTGCACACTTATTAACTCCTGTGGTTCCATTACAAATTTTCAAATTTTGAAGCTTTTATCAAAATTCCATCAGAATGAAATAGATGCAGTTTTGCCTAATAAAAGCTTAAATTTAAAAATCATCTGGTCATATTATTTACTGCGATGGTAGACGCGTTAAATGATTATCATTATCCCTTTTTACCCTATGTTATTATCACATTTCGTTTCATTAAATTGAACAAATTATTCGATGGAAAGAATTCTGTACCTATACTTTGATATGGATAAAATCTGGACAATTTTATTTTTTCCCTTTTCCCTTCTTTTTACCCTTTTTTTTCTTTTTCCGCTTAGACTGGGAGGGATCAAACAAGGGGACGCGTGGAGGCTTAGGTGGCGGCCTACCATCGCCAAGATGATCAGCCACTGGAGAAATTCCAGCGATATCTTTGATCAGATTTCCCGCGGGACTGGTATCAACTATCATCTCTCGATTTGCGAAATTATCCGCAGGTAATACGCTCATCCCTAGCTTCGACGAGTCTTTAAAGTTACATTTATACTCCGTTCCATCGGGTTCCATTTTGAACAGGAAACAATTGGATGCGAGAGCGTAACGCATTAACAAGCATCTGAAGCATAATTGATGTTTTAAAAAAGTTTTTGGAACATTTATGAATCAACGAGCGTTCTACGAATGAGAACATTTTTCACTACCTTCCTAAATTGAAAATTGTTATCTCGAGATCTAATCGACCAGCGAAATTTTGACCAGTATCAATAAGATCGAATGGTCCTCTGAACCTAAAAGGCGCTGGGTTTTCAATAAGCAGGGAGCCCTGAAACATAAAAAGACAAATTACTATACTGATTTCTATAAGATTTATTAAAATGAACTTACCAGATCGCAAGCGCATCCGCTAAGATGCGTTCGAAGAGAACAGATAGGGAAATTATCGTCCATTCTGAAAACACCAATCCACAATGGACATTTCTTCATCTTCTTAAGTAATTCTTCGCAAGTCATCGAGAACTGAATGGACTGGCCAGCTTCGAAATCGAAAACGTAAATCTTGTCATCCTCTTTGCTGGTTCGCTTGCGTTCCTTCACTTCCGTCACTGGAAAATTAATAAATACTACTTTCGTGAGAAGCGTCGATCCTGTGGAGTCAGTATACACCTCCTTGTTTAACTGAAGCTGTGACACACAGACGTCTAACAGATACAGTCCAAACATAACAATAAATTCTGTGCGATAGGATACAGAGAACGTGTAATGTTCTTTATATGTAAGGTTATAATGAACTTGAGAATTTTACGAAATGAAGTTGCACCAATTATAAAAGAATAATATTTTAGGTACGATATCAGTTTGTCAAAATTATTTAACAAGCAAAAGGATGAATAGTGTAGGAGTTTAGTGGAGGGGGAGAGGGTTTCGTCTCCTCGGACGCCTTTGGTTCGGGCCGGGGACCGCTAGGTGGCGGCAAGGATGACGGTGTTCTCGCTGGCGGTCGCCCGGCATGCAGTTTATAGGAGTTCTGAATTGCGGTGTGATAGTCTGACAGACGATCCCGAGAAGAAACGCCTTTTTCTTCCCTCTCCTACAATAGGTACGTCGAATGTGGTGCACAATAACGTGCAAGCATTCTCGATGCTATTATTTTTCGTGGGAGCTGTTAATTGCCGTGCGGAAAACACTCGCCACGATGGAAACTAATTATTATTATTAAGATGTTCGAGGACGGGCTTGCGTTACCCACTGGTATCCTTGCGGTTCTACCCCCGTTGTTATTCGTATTACACACTTACCAGTTCATATCCTGCAATTAGGATATCGCGTAATGAATCTTTCCGCGTTTCCCTGCCGTTTCGTTCGACGTACGTTACACACCGATCTCGTGACAGGGGTTGTTATTTCGTATTCTCGCTTAATGTTCACCTGTCACTGGAGCAGTTAAGTGATTCGCGCCAATCGTTTCGCGTGCTCCTTGCGATTGAAATGTTTTTACAGAAGCCTGCTTGATTTTTCATTCAAGAGCTTACTATTTGTCAAGATTATTGGACAATCGGAATGATTATTGACGTTTAACTTTCATTTCCGCCGCTTTGTAGATACTTGAGAACGCTGATTTATCAAAGATATCTTTTCCAGTCTTCGTGGTGAATTAGGAAGAACATCTGGTGATATTACCCTGGTGATAAACAACACTGTTAATTTTCAGTCGTGTTCAACCGATGACGTTTACCCTCGCTACGATATGATATCTCAATGACGGCTGTTGAATTTGCATCGCACCGAGAGCGCGGAACAACGCCGGTGTTAACAAGCGAAAGCGTTAACGAGAGAGTGTGTTAACGAGCGAATGACTCGGCGAGCGTGACAAAAAAGAAAAATTTACAGGCAGTAACAATAACACTTGCCGTAATTCAGCCCCGTTAAAGTACCTTCTTACCTGGCTCGTTTCAACTCTCGGAAACCAGAGCCAACAAAGGGAACTATAACATTCATTCTATCGTTTCTAGATCGTGTGTGGCGATGTTCGAAGGATTTTACGTGGCAGTTCAAGGCGCATTGAATTGAAGCAATCAGGGATTTGAAAGATAATACGATCTGTTTTCTTCTAGTATATGGGGTAGCGATTGATAAGTGGCCTATGAACTTAGAATGCGATAGTCTTCCTCTACATCGTTTACATCGCGATTATTTCAAAGACATATGCATTTTCTGATATTTTTAATTCGTATATCACTATCACCCAAATTTCACGTGATTTAATTTAGAGGTATCGTGTATATCAGCATTTCTTAACCCTTTTTGGCCCGCGGACCGGCGGTTGAGAATAACTGCATTACAGGAATTTGTCTTCAGTGCCGTGCTAATCATAAATTATGTAAATTTAAAATTAGTTAAAAATATTTTTATTTCTCAATTTTATAATTATTTTTCTTTTTTACAGATTAAGAAAATTTTTTAACACGGACAGGTAAAGTTTTCATAAAATTATTCTATATTTCAGACTCAAGTGTTAATATTTTTATCTTTATTTCATAAAAGATTGATTGATAATTGCACCATTAATGAAACATCAAGTTTTTGCTCGCACTGTAATACACGTATTCATATCGTTCTTCAATTTCACCCCGCTCGTATCTTTCGATCAATAATTATACGTTACAAGGTACGAAATTTCATTAATATGTATTAAAAATTTTAAGTAATAGTTTATTATCAACGAGCTTGAAGATATTATTAAAGACCACTTGTTAAACGATAATTGGTACCAACAAAAAGTTAGAAAGCTATTACACTTATTTTTTATTAAAACAAGTGAAGTCTGATATAAAATCAAATTTTCTGTATTCATATTTTTAAATTTACTTTTGCTAATTATTTAGAGTGTGATGAAAGTAATCATAAAAGAATAATATTTTAAACGAGGAAATCCAGTTTCGTTGAAATTATCACGAACGCCTTCGGTAGATTTTGTAAAGATGAAGAAAAAATGGAATTTTCATTCCAACAGATAGAACGTATTTTTATAATTCATCCCCGATGAAAATAAATTTCTATCCAGGATCAATTTAATGGTCTGCTGATGTTTCTCGCGAGTAGCCGAGCGTTCGCTTACCAAACAGATTAAAGCAGGATTCCATCAGGAATCCTAGCATCGTGGATGCCTAGCATCGATACGTTAACCTGCTTGTAGTCTGGCATCAAGGCTAATCTTCAACGCAATCACGTTCGCGAAGCAATAAGCGAGACGAAACATCGCACGGTCTTCCCATAGACGCAAAATAAATTCCACGGGGTCGTTCGACGGTCTGACAAGGATCCTCGTGGACGGGAAGCGTCCTTGTTAGTTATGGACGTGGACAACGTAAGCTGTGCAGAAAATCGCCGATAGCTGGAAACGGTGGAATCATAACTTCTTACGGGGCGACGATTACTCGAGAATCGCGAGATAAAACCCGGCCCCATCCCGACGCGTTCACCTTTCTCTTTCACCCTCTTAATCCTCCTCATTTACCTCTTCCTCTTTTCTGCCCTCCCTTCTCGCCTCTTCACGGCACACCCGGTACTTTTCTTCCTCTTCGTTCGTCGTGTTTTCTTTAGCCTCGAAGCGAATCTGCCCCGACTTCTCGCATGCGAGGAGAAGGTGGGCACCGTTTTGCCGATAACGAACTGGTTAACACGCGTTCATTATCCGCGGCCACGTAGCGTAGGTATATTAACCAGGCTATACCGACCGGATTCTCTACCTGCCAGTGGCCACCACCTCGTAATCATTTCTTTCCGTTTCCCCTTCTTTTATAATTAGATACGCAATCGGTCACACGCTGCTCTATCGAATTCCATTGAAATACCGGCTGCACGGACGAACGTTGTTTCGATAACTAATTGGACTGTAAGTTATCGAAGCTTTTCGGTTTCGGCGCTCATCGTTCACCATTACCTTCTAAGGGCGCGCAGTTACCCTAACGCCATTGCCGTTCAGGACGAATCGGGCGATAACTGTTTTACTGCTTGGTACCCTGAAAAGATAGCTTCAAAAGTAGTACTTACTTGGTGGAAGTGAATAAATCTTTCACAGCATAATCTTCAGATCAACCTGCGTTGTTTCTGGATATTTTAATTTAGGACTTCCTTACATTACAGCCCCGGAAAATTTGTCACTTGACTTTCTTTTGGTTCTCAAAAATAATGAAACAACTACTGCTATTATTTTGTTCAGAAGTGTATACTTATAATTAGTTGATATGGAAACACAGAATGACTGGGTAGACATTATTATTGGTAACAGATAACTACCTACTTACGAAGAAGTGTAAGTGCAAGATGTACATGAATGTATATGTATATAATTGTAATGATTAATGAAAAACGATCGAAAAGATTTATATTATCCATTTAGATACAAAGTCATAGCAGAACGGTTACCTTCAGACGGACATTTATTATTTATATTATCAGATCGGACTAGACAGTTACACCGTGCTACAGTGGTTACAGTTTCACAATGGTATTCCATTTCTTTTCCCAAGATTTATAAAATAAATCGGATCAGTATTATCAATTATAGTCCGCATATATAAGGAGAATAAATAAAATTAAAATGTAATTTTTTGACCACGACGAAAGCTGAAATAGAGCAGACGTCGAGATTTTTTTGTCTCCTGGAGCTTCCATTTCAAAAGCAACAACCTTAAACAACCTAATATAACAAATTGTAATGATGGATATCCTTTATCGCTTCTATTTGCATAATTGTTGTATAGGAGGATGTAAAACGGTTCAATCAGCACCTCGATAAACGGGTTTTATCTATTTTTATGCGCCATATATGTAGCAGAAAAAATTCGCCTGAAGAAACTCAAGAGAACCTGATTTTCTTCTGCTGGATGAACAAAGCACAAAAAATATATTAAAATTTAACGCGATGAAATATTGAGTTTAATAATTCTTCTTCGCTTTTGAAACGTTAGGTCGTCTTCCAAAAGATAAACGAGCGATTTCGACCCATACCAAAATTATTATTATTATTATACAGAATGTTTCAAGCAATTAGATCAGGCTGCAGCTCAAGGACGGTCTACCTTAATCCTGGAGCTGTTGGCGAGTGGAACGGCACGGAACGAACAGTCGCAGTCGTAGAGGGAAGGCAGCATTAGCGTGCTAAGCAGATGCAGATGAAACAAATGGATTTGCTCGGTGACCATCGTAAATCCACGGTATCGTTGACACGATCCGTACACCCTCGCACGAACCGTGTTACGAACTCCGTTACGACCTTCTGCCTTCTACCTTTCTTGCCCTTTCCTCCTTCCATATATCTACCCAGAAACGGTCCATCACTAGCGCGCTACGTTTCCTCCGTGTCACTTTTCATTTATCCCAACGACGCCATACTTATAATTTTTATAAAATAGATAAGTGTCTATTTACATTATCAGATATGATATATTTCGAAATCAGTTTTTGCTCTATGTATAACTATCAGCCAGCCATTTTGTATCGAGACTAATCGGTGAAACATTTGTGTACGTGGTTATTTCCAAGGAACTCAATTAGCTTGAAATTGATATAGAGTAAGTGTTATTTTACGGTACTTTTATGTCATCAAGTCATTCCACGTTTCGAAACGAACCGTTTAATATGCAAGAAATAATAAGCCGATGGAACGATACCATTTCATTTATCAGTGAATGTAAAAAAAAAAAGATTGAATTCCTCGGAGGCCGGAAATATTATCGTTGATTAGAAGCGCGTGAGAAATAATTCATAAATAATCGGCACCGGTGGTTTCGCGGTTTCGAGGCTTCGTAAATCGCGTTAATGGAACGAAGGTGTATCGCGAGCTTTCGATCGAGATAAACGGAATTGCGTTCCATTAATTAAATTCCAATTGAGACAACGTATTTATTACAGGTGTTCGGTTTGTACCAACCGAGAAATCTAGCCCAACGACGAGCCGCTGACATGGTTCAACAGTGCTCTATTGCGAAACCACTTGTCCGCGTAATTTCACGTAGAAGGATTTAGTCATTCACTCGGCGTGAACCATTTTCGCTGCGAGCTCTAATTTGCGCGTTACGACCATGCTGTTTCTTGAGAAATAAACGCTTATGCGGGTAACAATTCGTGTTACGAAACTACCGTACCGTATCGCTCCATTAATTGATATCTCAAACCGACTCTTTGTTCAACGCTACACTTAATGCAATAAAATATAACTCTGTTATTATAATGTACAGTGACTCATAGGATAGAGTCGAGTGATTTCAAATTTCTTGAAAAATAATTCTTTAAAAGTTTCAAAAATGATTAAACAAATTGTAGGAAGCAGTTACATTACTACCCCTTCCTTAAAACCAATGACTGCAATTATGATTACACCAAGTTGATTGGAAAGCATTCATTTCTACACTTAACAAATTCACAATAAATGCTGTCATCACTGAACTAAATATGAACGTTTTATTCTTATTGTACAGTAAGTAAAATATTTAAATATCTTAAAACTGATAAGAGAGTTTTGTTGCCTCTAATATTGTGTACTGCATAGAAGTGCAAAGAAAACGTTTGTCGTGCCCGGTGTGCAATATCCCCTTATGCAATATCAGTCAGGCTCGTTGCATATTCCATGATCTTCCCTCCTTTTCCACTGTATTCCCCTTTCAGCTTTTCTTTTCCTTCGGTTTGTTTCTGGCCGTCGCGTCGCGGAGAAACGCCCACTAGAAATTTAGTTTCAGATTACGATGTTATCGCGGACAAAAGTGATATCGGGTCTCACAGGTTCGGCGTTTCCATCGGTAAATAATGTTCATATCGACTATTCGTGAACGAGACGCCGTTTAATTTATACATCGGTATCGACTGCGTTTGCACAACGCAACAAGCGAAGTAGCACTTTCATTTTTTTTAAATTTCTCGGATAGATAAATTTTAATTAAGATAGACAGCTTTTCTTTATTGTCAGACCTGCAAAATCACTTTTAGCAATTTAAAAACAAAAAATATTAATATTTAATGAAAAACAAATCCCTGTGGCTCGGGGATCAGAATACGGCCACGGTAACCCCTGCCTGTCGTAAGAGGCGACTAAAAGGGGGACTAATGGAGCGAGTGAAGAAGAACTAAAAGTACTGCAAAAATGTAAGAAAAGAAAATGTAACTGGCAAAATGATAAACGTAATGCGAGGAAAGGAATAATGTAACTTGAAATGGCGCGCGTAAACGCATCCCATTATTACAATTAAGGGAAACATATATCTAATCTAATCTTAATGAAAAACAAAAGATTGAGGGTAGAAATATATTTTGTCTCTATTCAAAGGGAAACGGTTTAGCTGTATTAAAGAGGCGCAAAAACATTGGGTAACATCGATAGGGGAGAAAATGCATCGTCATTGCGTTTCTATCTGATTTTACGGGAGAATTCGAGTGCGACAGCGGCGCGAACGCTTCGGATCCAGCGATTTCCTCATTCCTCGATCCGCTGGAATCCCGTGTACTATCCAGGGTTAGCCGATTCAATATTTCATCGCATCGGTAAATAAAAGCAGCGCGTCCGCTCTCACGTGCCAACAACGCGTTACGAACGCGCTATTAATTGCTCTTGCGTCTCTTTGCAGTCCCCGCGTCAAGGTTCCTTGATTTACGCGACCCGAGCAGAATAAGACGCGCCGCTGCGCCCGCTAAATCATCGCCATCCCTATCCGTTCCTCGCCTCGCTTTTTCCGTTCCTCGTTATCGTCCTGAACGGACCCGATATTTTGCATTTCAATGAACCTCGCGCCATCGCGCCATCGCGTTCCGCGCCCGAACAATCTTCCTATTTAAAACGTGTCTACCTGATTATTGGAAGCAAAACCAGAGATTCTATGGAAATTTTCACACGGATTTTCTCCTCTTTTGAAATTATTACGCTCGCAACGGCGATGGTTTAAAAATGAAAAAATATGCAACAAGGGAAGTTTAAACAAAAGAAGACAGTTTTTCAAATACAAAACCTGTTTACAGTAAAACCTGGATAAATGCAACGTAAGAATGCTTGGATAAGTGCAACATCGCTATCCCCTCCACTTGGGGGGATCCCCCTAAGCCGAACCGAGCCGCTCGGCGAGGAAACCGTGTAATATGATCCGACCGTAATATCGATGTGACTAATACTAATTGAACGATAAAACTTTTTTATTTTTAACTTTTTCTTAATTAAACTTCTACTAACGCATTTGTGAGATTTTTCTGATTAAAATGACACCAAACACGCTATAGTTTGAATTATATTTATAAACAATAGTAATCGAATAAACAACATAGAATTGACGACCACGACTGAATATAAATGATGTTGGCTGAATACAAAACATGTGTACGGACACAGAATCGGCATGTCGGCTGAATACAAAACATGTGTACGGGCACAGAGTCGGCATGTCGGCTGAATAGAAAACATGTGTACAGACGCAGAATCGACACCTCGCTTGGATAAATGCAACATTAAATACCCAGAATCGACACCTCGCTTGGATAAATGCAACATTAAATGCCCAGAATCGACACCTTGCTTGGATAAATGCAACATTAAATGCCCAGAATCGCCACCGTGCTTGGATAAATGAAACCTTTGAAACCAGAGCCAACACCGCGACTGGTTTTGATGTCGATCTCTGTTGCTTTTTGTCAACCTTTAACATCAATTTTAGCAAGTAATTATAATTGAAACTATATCGTGTTTGGTACCATTGTAATCAGAAAAATTTCACCGATGTGTTAGTAAAAGTTTCAATAAAAAAAAGTCAAAAATAAAAAAGTTTTATACTTCAATTAGTATTAGTCACACCGATACGTTTCGGCTCTTTCCTTTGATCATCGGACCTCTCTCTTTCCACCACTGTCTGTCTCTTTCTACGTTCACGCTTGGCTGGTCGTCGCGTGTAATCCGAGATTCGACACCTCGCTTGGATAAATGCAACCACTGGGTCCCAATGTTGGTTGCATTTATCCAGGTTTTACTGTATTACACTCTAAGACCGACAACGGTTGATTAGAAAGCAGGCAGTCTTTTTTCGCGAAGCTTATTAATAATTTGCGAGCGAGCTCTCAAATGACATACCAACGCGGCAATTAATACTTATCATACTTTAATCAAGCCGCTCGTTTATTCCGCGGGTTAGCCTACAGACAGCTAATCACCTGACCGAGTGACTAAACAATCAACCGACATATCAATCGATAAATTATTTCCTTTTTTTGCATTACAAAGAGAGCCGTTATGCTTGTAATACAAAGTATAGAGGTACGTATAGAGAAGTCGAGGAAGAACGAGGAAACAATCTATCAACCTTCGAAATAAGCAATTACCAATCGCTAATTAAAGTGGCTCGATGTAATAATTAGCTACTTATTCAGGATCACGATATATATTTAAGCAGTTATTGCTCGGTATCTTCATTTATAATTATCATAAAGAAGTAAAGTCGGATTTTGGATTTCAAATATTTTCTTCGCGGATTCTTGAAATAACTCGGCTGTTAACTTCGAAGCACTTAATCCTAGTCTTTTCTTTACATTCTTTCGTACTTTCTTATTGATCCTATGAATATGGTAATTGTAGACATGAATATGGTAATTTTCAGACACACAAGATCCTAGGCGATTTTCACGATTACATCTTAACACCACGTTAGCAACCATACTCCTGCTTTAAGTTATATAAGAGAACAATTTTCTAATTTTCCTTATACCTCTAATAATGTTAGTAGTACGACTCGAGTTTCCAATAGAGTATTATCTATTTATTCTAAAATTTTCGTTTTCCTCTTTCATTTCATTATGAAAACGTCTACAAAACGAATGTTAATTGTTGCGCAACCGTTCTTTGATCATTTACAGATCTATTAAATCGTTACTCAATTGTCGGTATTTACGACACCATTCCTCTTTATTAAAGTTCCTAATCGTACACGCTTCAACTGATCGGAAAGGCTAGTGGCAGGTATCTGTTATCGCGGATACGTGTCCGCGATAAAAACATTTATTTTCATAATGGAATAGGAGCGAAGCTGGATTGACAATGACTTAGCTATTATATGGAAGGATTCGACAGGTATGCGCAAGGTGTGCCGATAAAAATGAAGGCAAAGGATATAATCCGAAATTTTAATAGCGGTCAGATACGCCTTTCCCTGTTTTCTGTTCAACAAGAATTGCGATAAAAACCGAAGCGAAGTTACTGAAACCCCGATTGCATTCCGAGATACTGCATCGGTCTCGAATGCATTGTAAACAATATGCTTCGGGATGAAATAACAATTCATCCGAAATTCATCGAAAGGTCTATAAAGGCTTATAAAGAAAAGTAGAGCACTATACAAAATTATACATCCAATTGAAATTTTCAGATTTTAATATTTTTTTAATTGACCTTATAATTTTGTCCAGATGAAATTGTACTTATTTATAAATCGAACTAATCAAAGGAGATATCCTCGAGGCGATTCGAAGGATTATTCTGCTGGTGGCGACCTTAGAAGGTCTCCTCGCGACTCTGTCGGCTCTCCATTATTTTCTCTCTCGCTTTTATCCACCTTTTCTGCCACCCACTACCTATCTGATATTAAATCTGCAATGCGATCCGAGGTTCAAGCAGTTACACCGTTCGGACGGTATTCTAATGTAACTAGTATTCATGGATAAAGTTTCGCAACGTTGCTCTGGATTCTGATCTCGCTGGATTTTCTGACCTCTTAATTTTATGGTGTATCAAAAGCATGCGGCTTAGCCATACCAGCGCATAATAATAAGCATGTAACACGTTAAACTGTGATACGTGCAACGTAATCGTGTCCCGTTCTATACTCGGTAGATATATCTTTAGAGCCTTTGTTGCATCGATGTATAAACGATTTAGAAATGATGTAGGTTTCGTGTTTTATATTTCTGGAGGAATTTCACTCGGCGTTCTGTTTAGTTAGGAACAAGATACCTTATAGATAGTAATATATATATACGATGTTAATGATTAGGGATTAGGAATTGACAGCGTAGAATATCGATTCTTTCAAATATGAAACTTGGTATACAAAAATAGTGAAAAGTTACATACACTTTCCAGACATCGAGTTTATATAATATCGGTATTCTAATTGAATTGATTCTAATTAAAAGTTGAGGCGATTCTTAAAATGCAATTTCTTAAAAGTGGAAACTGAACGTTTCACTGGAGTATTAATACGCGATAAGAAATTTTAACGATCCAATCATTCGGGTATTGTTCACGAAGTAGTTGACCGTTTGCTCCCATTCATCCATAAGACTTATCATTATCTCATCAGGCAAGTAATTACGGGAAACCAGAATCGTGAAGAGTGAAAGAGAAAGAAAAGAGGAAAGGTAAATGGTTAACTGTAGTCTAACTCATTAAACTTGAGCGTGTTTAGACGTACAGCAGGTGATTAAATCATTATCATCAGATATTTTATGTTTTCGGTAGTATTATGACTTGGTTAATATACTCCGTGAGAAACAGATAGCAGACTTAATGGACTCCATAATCTTATCCATGACATAATTACAATTTAACATATAATTTAATCATCCCCTGCAGCTTTTTAATGAAAAATACCGTTTGTGACATAAGTTGGATAAAAAGATCGTTATTGTTTATTCTACTTATTATAATTGTAATAAATGAAGGGTTGTAACTATGCGATGGAAGATGGACAAATGGAATGCCAGCAAAAAGTGATAATCTCTGTTAGACGCTCGAAGTCATTACGAGTTCTAACCCAAGAGGTTAACCTCGTGCCAATTACTATTGATCTATTAAATCATAAATGACTAACCCTTGCTAATTACTTACTTTGCCAGACGTGAACTTGCGCAGACAGATGGTCGAGTGGCAGTTCTTTTTTCTGATTTCAGATTCATCTTGGGAGCTCTAAAGGTACAATTAGCGTTTCATGCATTTTAAGTGCACAAAACGTCAAGTAAATGGTATGTAAACCATATGAAATAACATTATCTTTCTTCTTACTGATGCGTACATTAAAGATATTACGCCGTGTTATGTACAGTATTCTTCCATTTCATTACGACCATCCCAATTTTAAACATTCACTTTAATTTACTTTCTTTATTAATTTCAAAGCACAGTACAGGTACATATACCGTCATTTAAGATCATATTTAATCCCGGCTTACTACCGTTCAAGTTAAATACTGCAGAGGTTAAAATTCACAGGAAAATAGCAATCTTGATCGTAGGTGTGTTAGCGAGTAATGCTTGTCTATGACTACACCAATTCACTTTTATGTCGTGTAGTAGAAAAAAATAAGTACATTAAAGAACGTAAAGAGGGAAATAATTGCAAATTTTATCTACCTTGGTGTAGTATTAAATTATAGTCTACACTATAGCCGATCCTGGACTAATCAGGCTATTACTATTATTATACTCTATTCTAACTTAGATAAAAATTCTTTCCTTTAGTTCTAGTAAAAATGTGTTAATCATCTATAGGAGGAACTACTTCCTGGATAGTGAATATCAATCGCTATAATAAGGAATTTTTAATCTTTTATCATTTATTTTTCTATACTGTTACATAATTAAGTAGTGCTAACGGAAAAGTTCTGAAAAATAAGAAAATGAACTATATTTAGAAGACGATACCGGAAGAAGGCGCATTTGTCGTAAGAGATTGGTAGACAAACGAATATGGGGGACGCTTGCGATAGAACCTCTGTGTGGGCAGTACGGTAACCTTCTATGACAATGAGTATCTTATCGAAAGATCTACGGGTTAGCAGCAAGATAAAACAACGCGAGTACTAAGATTGTAGTGGTATTATAAGAGCGAATCGCAGAAGGTGGAGTCACCTGTAAAATGTCGGTACAATGGCCGGCCATGTCACAGGTGTCTCGCTGTGAAAGTCCGCGAGGAGCACGTCAACTGATACCCTCGGCTAAGGAACCTACGTATCGAGACAATGAGTAAAGACCCATTAGATCGGCCGGACACATTGTAATTGCGCCTGACGATTCAATGCGATATTAGTCGTTAATTTATTCGCAGCCAGGGAGTTCCCTGTCTGAATGAACTTTGACGAGACTAACCAGGATTCTTCGTTGCCGATTGTCCTTCTTCTCTTCTCCATTTTTTAGTCTTCGTCTCCGTCTGACTTGTGCTGCTCAACTATAACTACTAGAACTTAAAAATCACGTTATCGATATAAATCTCAAGTATGACAGATCTGATATATAAAATAAAGGAAAAAGATAGGAAAGAGAAGTAGTTGACACATTCCAGCCGAAGCGGCTGGGCAGGGCCGGGCGGTTCCTGACAGCGGAGATACTACAAGTCCGATATGCACCGGGCGACGTAATAGCAACGGATGAATCACGTTCTTGTAGGAAGTGACCGGCCGCGGTCGGTGAAAATGTCCGGTTTAGACAAAGGCTCGCGGCAACGTGACTGCACTCTTTGTAGTCACGCTAACGAAGAGGGTCGAGGCCGATAGACGATCTGAACACGGCTGGAATGTTTCGTCTGGCATCGAGCATCGCATCTGCCATTAGCATTCGAGCCCTCTTGCCTCGATGGTGCGACGTTCGCTGTTAGATTCGATGCTGGCCAGCAACCTCGTGCACGATTTCATCAAAAGTCCGCGGTACCACCACCGGTTGATCAGGATGCGCTCCTCCACCTTGGTCATTTATCTTACTTCTCGTCGCGGCTGCGACCCGGTATCTCCCTTCCAATTCTACTTTCAGCCTCCAATGACGTTTACTCCTCCGGATCGAATAATTTATCTAATAATTTATCAGAAGCGTGTTTTCTTTTCTATATAGTCTGTCTATGAAAGTTTGTAAAGTCCTAGTGTAGCTGAATATAAGGAAGGTAAGCATTGCGGGGTTAAATCAACAGGTCGCGATCGTCGATTCGAATCTTTTCCACGTACCATTACGAGCAATCGACATCTCGACATCGACAGATCGGTAGAGCTAAGACATAGCGCTATCGGGGTTAGCTGGCGTTTATTAGCACGCAACGAGGCTTTTATCGAGCATGAAAAGGGCCGGAGGTAACTCGATTCGAACAGAATCGAGATGGGTCCGAGTAATCTGCGCTCGGTCGGCTACGGATTGCGATGGAAGTTCCTCAGGGCGTGGCAGATGCATTATGGATACTGTTTTACCAAGGTACATACGTAGCACGCATCGAATCGGCGCAATGAAACTTTGCCCCTGCGACGTGTACCACTTGCTTTTATATTTTTGCTCACGCTTTTACAGATTCGTTCGTGATTGCTGTTACCGCGAGTCAGCCGAGTAACTGGCCGACTGAATTACCGTAATGTAATGCTCCCTCGCGATCATCGAGCCAGGTCAATTAGAAGCTTTTCTACTTGATTCCAGCTCTGAAATAACTTTTATGATCGCTTATTCATGTTGAAAGTAATCAAGGTAGCCGTTCCTCAACTGCTCAGTTGTAATTCAGGCGATCTTCAGAAAATGCACGGCTATTTTCACCTATTAACGAAGATTAGGATGGACACAATGATAGCCAGTTAAGCAATAATTGTATTATAATAAAATCAAAATATCAGATCGAATATTTATTACAAGTTACCATTTACAAATTTAAATTATTAAACTATTAGATGATTAACATTGAAATAATATTTGTACGAGTTTCTCTTACGTTCAGGTACAGAAAATAGAAAGGTAAGGGCAACAGAGAAAAAAGTGCGAAATTGAAGGAGAAAATAAAACAACTTATCCTTGAAATGAAAGAAGAATATGAATTATGGATGTAGCTTCTCGCATCTTTATTAAAATAGCCAGCCTGTTCATGCCTCAAAATATGCATAAAATAAATTATGTGGTCCCTGTGTCGATATTAATAAACAGTTTGTTCGTGGTTGAACGTAATTTAAGTGACCTGAAATTAATTCGCGTGATTTTCTTATTACTCACTCTTGAGAAGATAATATCGAAAATTATATCCAGAGCCTCTCGCAAATTATTTTGTTTAATAATTGGAGAGAAAGTAAAACCTATATCAAACGAGACAGTATCCAATAAATTGTGAATATTTTAATCTTCTGTGATCATATATTTGGAAGTAGTTCTATTTTTCATAACTTCTTGATTGAATTTAATGTGGAAAGTAGAAGAGTAAAATAAATCCATCACGATAATGGTGTGCTAAGCTAATTAAAAGTTGGAATAGAAAAGAAACATGTAAAACAGGAAATAGCTGAAGAACAGAGATTCTTGTCTTTTAAAGAGGTCAAGTGTAATTTAAGATAACACCGGTTTTTTAATGCTTTGCTCACGCTCGAGTTGTTAGACGCTTATCAACGTTGTTATCTTCGAGTAATTATCAAGTATCGTTGCATGTCTACTTACAACTAACACCTGAACGTCCATGCGCTTTGAACTTTAATTACCGGAGGTGTTAGTTAAGCTTTTGACGATGGGATAGCTCCTTTTCCATCTGATTCCTCTTTGTTAAGGAGTGAGTGCAAATTTTAAACCTAACATTTCTAAAAGAAATTTGCAAAAGGAACTTGAATGCCCTTGCATTCAACAAGTATCATTACTATATATTATAGTAATATCAACTCGATGTAAGACAGATTTAAGGCTGAGTCTCGAATGACCTAGCCGTTTATCGTCGAAGGGTTAAACCGGGTTTTGCGCAAGAAAAGCAGAAAACAGACTCGCGCGGCCACTACCAGAAGAATAGAGTGATCAGGCGACCATAAATGCAAGAGAAGTCGCGGATGTGGTAAGTTGTAGTTGTCTCTGTTATCGACGACAGTCGTTCGAATGAATTGCGTGATTTGAATATGGCGCTAGTAATCGAGCGACACTTTTCTTTACCGACTGTGTTATTCATTTCACATGTGAGATTTCGAGGTACTTACGTATTGAAATTAGGAACGTTGAAACAGTTGGGTATATTAGTACGTTTTATAGTATGGTTCTTCATACATACTATCAGCAGTGACTACAGATGTAGAAGACTGGACATGCCTTTGTTTTCGAGGGGTCATGATTCAGGGGGTCCCAGACACCCCCAGATGAAGTTAGATTTGCGTGCAGAAAGCACAGCCAGTATAATAATCGTGCCTGTTTTACCAGTCACTCTTTTATCGCACCTCACGAGGGGAACTACCCAAGTGTTCCGCTCACTTATTAATGAAACTTTGCCACATTGTAGAGCTCGTCGCCCTGAACACGCCTATACCCCCTTTTGGGGGCAGACGGCTAATTGTTTAAAAGATATTAACAATTAAAGTTAGTTACCCCTTACATTCAGAAGCATGACAAACTAACACATACAAATGCTTAGCTCTGCGGTAAAACGTTTGACTCGCAATCTAGTTGTCTACGGTTCAAGTCCATGATTCACAACCTCTTTTTTCTTTTTTCTCTTTAATGATAATTTGTCTCTTTTTGAATAACTATTACAACTGTGCTATAATCATTGCATTTATTAATAATTAATTACATGTGCTGAAATTTTTTTGGAATTTAAGTTATCTTTTCTATCCAATACGTACATTAACACCCTTACCGCATTCAAAATTCGATATATCGATAGTTTCGATTAATTGTTTAAACATATTAATTGATTAATTGTTTTCGATATAACGATAGTTGGATCGATTAATCGATATTTTCGATATATCGATATTTTCGATATATCGATATTTTCGATTAATCGATATTTTCGATATATCGATAGTTGGATCGATTAATCGATATTTTCGATATATCGATAGTTGGATCGATTAATCGATATTTTCGATATATCGATAGTTGGATCGATTAATCGATATTTTCGATATATCGATATTTTCGATATATCGATATTTTCGATATATCGATAGTTGGATCGATTAATCGATATTTTCGATATATCGATAGTTGGATCGATTAATCGATATTTTCGATATATCGATAGTTGGATCGATTAATCGATATTTTCGATATATCGATATTTTCGATTAATCGATATTTTCGATATATCGATAGTTGGATCGATTAATCGATATTTTCGATATATCGATAGTTGGATCGATTAATCGATATTTTCGATATATCGATAGTCGGATCGATTAATCGATATTTTCGATATATCGATATTTTCGATATATCGATATTTTCGATATATCGATAGTTGGATCGATTAATCGATATTTTCGATATATCGATAGTCGGATCGATTAATCGATATTTTCGATATATCGATAGTTGGATCGATTAATCGATATTTTCGATATATCGATATTTTCGATTAATCGATATTTTCGATATATCGATAGTTGGATCGATTAATCGATATTTTCGATATATCGATAGTTGGATCGATTAATCGATATTTTCGATATATCGATAGTTGGATCGATTAATCGATATTTTCGATATATCGATATTTTCGATATATCGATAGTTGGATCGATTAATCGATATTTTCGATATATCGAAAATATCGATATATCGATATTTTCGATATATCGATAGTTGGATCGATTAATCGATATTTTCGATATATCGATAGTTGGATCGATTAATCGATATTTTCGATATATCGATAGTTGGATCGATTAATCGATATTTTCGATATATCGATAGTCGGATCGATTAATCGATATTTTCGATATATCGATAGTTGGATCGATTAATCGATATTTTCGATATATCGATAGTTGGATCGATTAATCGATATTTTCGATATATCGATATTTTCGATTAATCGATATTTTCGATATATCGATATTTTCGATTAATCGATATTTTCGATATATCGATAGTTGGATCGATTAATCGATATTTTCGATATATCGATATTTTCGATATATCGATAGTTGGATCGATTAATCGATATTTTCGATATATCGATATTTTCGATATATCGATAGTTGGATCGATTAATCGATATTTTCGATATATCGATATTTTCGATATATCGATAGTTGGATCGATTAATCGATATTTTCGATATATCGATAGTTGGATCGATTAATCGATATTTTCGATATATCGATATTTTCGATTAATCGATATTTTCGATATATCGATAGTTGGATCGATTAATCGATATTTTCGATATATCGATATTTTCGATATATCGATAGTTGGATCGATTAATCGATATTTTCGATATATCGAAAATATCGATATATCGATATTTTCGATATATCGATAGTTGGATCGATTAATCGATATTTTCGATATATCGATATTTTCGATTAATCGATATTTTCGATATATCGATAGTTGGATCGATTAATCGATATTTTCGATATATCGATAGTTGGATCGATTAATCGATATTTTCGATATATCGATAGTCGGATCGATTAATCGATATTTTCGATATATCGATATTTTCGATATATCGATATTTTCGATATATCGATATTTTCGATAT
The DNA here is from genome assembly GCF_907164935.1 of Osmia bicornis bicornis. Taxonomy (NCBI): domain Eukaryota; kingdom Metazoa; phylum Arthropoda; class Insecta; order Hymenoptera; family Megachilidae; genus Osmia; species Osmia bicornis. The sequence continues at coordinate 8,574,834 of NC_060218.1, read as the reverse complement.
ATCGATAGTTGGATCGATTAATCGATATTTTCGATATATCGATAGTTGGATCGATTAATCGATATTTTCGATATATCGATAGTCGGATCGATTAATCGATATTTTCGATATATCGATAGTTGGATCGATTAATCGATATTTTCGATATATCGATAGTTGGATCGATTAATCGATATTTTCGATATATCGATATTTTCGATTAATCGATATTTTCGATATATCGATAGTTGGATCGATTAATCGATATTTTCGATATATCGAAAATATCGATATATCGATATTTTCGATATATCGATAGTTGGATCGATTAATCGATATTTTCGATATATCGATAGTTGGATCGATTAATCGATATTTTCGATATATCGATAGTTGGATCGATTAATCGATATTTTCTATATATCGATAGTTGGATCGATTAATCGATATTTTCGATATATCGATATTTTCGATATATCGATAGTTGGATCGATTAATCGATATTTTCGATATATCGATAGTTGGATCGATTAATCGATATTTTCGATATATCGATAGTTGGATCGATTAATCGATATTTTCGATATATCGATATTTTCGATATATCGATAGTTGGATCGATTAATCGATATTTTCAATATATCGATATTTTCGATATATCGATAGTTGGATCGATTAATCGATATTTTCGATATATCGATATTTTCGATATATCGATATTTTCGATATATCGATAGTTGGATCGATTAATCGATATTTTCGATATATCGATAGTTGGATCGATTAATCGATATTTTCGATATATCGATAGTCGGATCGATTAATCGATATTTTCGATATATCGATAGTTGGATCGATTAATCGATATTTTCGATTAATCGATATTTTCGATATATCGATAGTTGGATCGATTAATCGATATTTTCGATATATCGATAGTCGGATCGATTAATCGATATTTTCGATATATCGATATTTTCGATATATCGATAGTTGGATCGATTAATCGATATTTTCGATATATCGATAGTTGGATCGATTAATCGATATTTTCGATATATCGATAGTTGGATCGATTAATCGAAAATATCGATATATCGATCCATCTATCGATATATCGAAGATATCGATTAATCAATCTAACTATCGATATATCGAAAATATCGATATATCGAAAATATCGATTAATCGATCCAACTATCGATATATCGAAAATATCGATATATCGAAAATATCGATTAATCGATCCAACTATCGATATATCGAAAATATCGATTAATCGATCCAACTATCGATATATCGAAAATATCGATTAATCGATCCAACTATCGATATATCGAAAATATCGATTAATCGATCCAACTATCGATATATCGAAAATATCGATATATCGAAAATATCGATTAATCGATCCAACTATCGATATATCGAAAATATCGATATATCGAAAATATCGATTAATCGATCCAACTATCGATATATCGAATATATCGATATATCGAAAATATCGATTAATCGATCCAACTATCGATATATCGAAAATATCGATTAATCGATCCGACTATCGATATATCGAAAATATCGATTAATCGATCCAACTATCGATATATCGAAAATATCGATTAATCGATCCAACTATCGATATATCGAAAATATCGATATATCGAAAATATCGATATATCGAAAATATCGATTAATCGATCCAACTATCGATATATCGAAAATATCGATTAATCGATCCAACTATCGATATATCGAAAATATCGATTAATCGATCCGACTATCGATATATCGAAAATATCGATTAATCGATCCAACTATCGATATATCGAAAATATCGATTAATCGATCCGACTATCGATATATCGAAAATATCGATTAATCGAAAATATCGATATATCGAAAATATCGATTAATCGAAAATATCGATATATCGAAAATATCGATTAATCGATCCAACTATCGATATATCGAAAATATCGATATATCGAAAATATCGAATAATCGATCCAACTATCGATATATCGAAAATATCGATTAATCGATCCAACTATCGATATATCGAAAATATCGATTAATCGATCCGACTATCGATATATCGAAAATATCGATTAATCGATCCGACTATCGATATATCGAAAATATCGATTAATCGAAAATATCGATATATCGAAAATATCGATTAATCGAAAATATCGATATATCGAAAATATCGATTAATCGATCCAACTATCGATATATCGAAAATATCGATATATCGAAAATATCGATATATCGAAAATATCGATTAATCGATCCGACTATCGATATATCGAAAATATCGATTAATCGATCCAACTATCGATATATCGAAAATATCGATATATCGAAAATATCGATTAATCGATCCGACTATCGATATATCGAAAATATCGATTAATCGATCCAACTATCGATATATCGAAAATATCGATTAATCGATCCAACCTAACCTAACCTAACCTAACCCTAACCTAACCTATCCCAACCCTAACCTAACCTAACCCTAACCTAACCTAACCTAACCCTAACCTAACCTAACCCTAACCTAACCTAACCTAACCCTGACCTAACCTAACCTAACCTAACCTAATATCGATTAATCGATCCAACTATCGATATATCGAAAATATCGATTAATCGAAAATATCGATATATCGAAAATATCGATTAATCGATCCAACTATCGATATATCGAAAATATCGATTAATCGATCCAACTATCGATATATCGAATTTTGAATGCGGTAAGGGTGTTAATGTACGTATTGGATAGAAAAGATAACTTAAATTCCAAAAAAATGTCAGCACATTTAATTAATTATTAATAAATGCAATGATTATAGCACAGTTGTAATCGTTATTCAAAAAGAGACAAATTATCATTAAAAAGAAAAAAGAAAAAAAAAGTTGTAAATCATGGACTTGAACCGTAGACAACTATATTGCGAGTCAAACGTTTTACCGCGGAGCTATGCATTTGTATGTGTTAGTTTGTCATGCTTCTCAATGTAAGGCGTAACTAACTTTAATTGTTAATATCTTTTAAACAATTAGCCGTCTGCCCCCAAAAGGGGGTATAGGCGTGTTCAGGGCGACGAGCTCTACAAGGTGGCAAAGTTTCATTGATAAGTGAGCGTAACACTTGGATAGTTCCCCTCGTCAAACTAGCATTTGAAGAGACCCAATTTTCACTCCCTTTGATTCTATTTTTTTTTTAAATCAGTCAAAAGCAGCACAAAACTGAACAATTATTATTGTAATTGTTTGACAAACTTGTATTCACTTCATGCACTTTGGTAAATAAATCATTTGGAAAAAGCAACTGAGTTATTATTTAATTTACCCAATTTCATTTCTGAATTATTTATTCGTAATTTCTTTTCTCAGCTATTTATTTAATTGACTTAAATTCTTCTATCATTTTAGTTATTCAATGTACTTAACTTCGTTTCTCAGTTATTTATATATAAAACAACGGGTTGGTCTTTAATAAATTACAAACAGAATATACAATAATTAAAATATTTACTTCCCATTATGAGGAGTTTGACCAAGAACGAGGCGCGACCTCCTCAGTCTTATAGCGACCGCCGAAGGGTACGGATCAATCAATCAAACATATATATACTTCTAATTTCCCTTCGGAGTTTATTTAATTTACTTTATTTATTTTTTCCGCTTATTAACAAGCTCATAAAAGAGGAATAAAATTTATGATTTTATCTCTCTTCTCAGCCTTGGCCGACCACCCCTTTTATTTATTATTTTATCCTTCCTTACGAGCCCCGCCTCACTTTTTCCAGTTATTTATTATTTTATCCTTCCTTATGGACTAAAGTCCATTCTTTTCAGTTATTAATTATTTTATTCTCCTTTATGGGACAAATCCACGCTTCCTAATTATTTATTATTTTATTTCTCTTTATGGGCTTCGCGGGGACCACCTTTCCCAGTTATTGTTTATCCTATTCCTACTCTTTATGGACCAAGGCTTCCCTTTGCAGTTATTTAGTTTTTTCATTCTTTCCATGGACCTTGCATCCTTTGTATCCCTGCATCCCTTACATCCCAACAGTTCTTATATCTCTGCATTGCTTACATCCCGGCATCCCTTATACATACTCCTGTATCTTTTATATCCCTGCATTAATTGTATAATTACATCTTATTTAGTTCCCTTTTCTTAAAACCAGAGGGCGCTGATCCGAGGTCGGAATTTTAGTTCAAATTTTTGCCGCTAGAGGGCCAAAATTTACGCGTGATTTAGTTCCTTTTTTAAAAACCAGATGGCGCTGATCCGAGGTCGGAATTTTAGTTCAAATTTTTGCCACTAGAGGGCGCTGTTAAGAACGCCGAAAGCGTAATTTCAAGGATGTAAGTGATAAAGGGATGTAAGGCACCGTAGATTGTAGGGAATAGAGTGATTTGTGGGATGCAGGGCTATAAGGGAAGCAAGGTTGTAAGAGGAACGGATATTTAAGGGATACGGAGATGTATAGGATTGAAGAGTGTAAGGGATAGAAAGGTGTAAACGATAGAGGGATGTTAGGCATACGGGGATGTGAGGGACGCAGAGATGTAAGGGTGATAGAGGTCTAAAGGATACAAAGATATAAAAAAAGTAGGGATGTAAAGGACGCAGTGATGTAAGGAATGCTGGGGGGTAAATAATGCAGGTTTATAAGGGTTGCAGAGATTTAAACGAATCAGGGATGTAAAGCATGCACACGGGAGTAATAAAATCAACACGTTCGTCTTCCTAATGAGTTTATTCAATAAGCTAAAAAGATTAACAGAGCAAATTAAATGAACACAGAAAATAAAATATGGGTATGTTTAGCAGGTAGATCTGCACACCTCGGCAGTCGCTGTAAGACTAGACTGATGATGTTTCACTTCGCTCTACGTCGAACGGTTGATAACGGTGCCGCAGCCAGCTACCTATAGGATACATATATCGTACATGTAGTGTTACATATATTTATATTACAATACATATTTATAATAAACATTATGAAGAGCAAAATTGTAAATAATGTAATTAAATAAGATCAAAACGAAAATTGTAAAAAATGGTTAAAAGTAATAAATAGAATGTATAAAATAAATGTGTGTTATTTTGTTACACCCCACCGTAACGATGTTAGTGTTCGTAATATATAATAGAACAAATTTACATTTTCTAACAAATTCAACGTAATTAATAAATTATTAATAAACGTAATGACTGTAGCGTAGCTAAAAGAAAAAGAAAGAAGAAAAGAATAGGCTCCCGGGATTTTGATTTCCAGTTATCTGTTCAATCGCAAAAATACTCGTTTCTATAGGAGTGTTTTGTATTTCAGAATATATGTATTAACTAATTTGAATTGTTAATATCTTTTAAACAATTAGTCGTCTGCCCAAAAAAGGAATATAGACGTGTTCAGCTCGACGAGTTCGAGGTGAAGATGGCAATGTTTCATTAATTAGTGAGTGTAATACTTGGCAAGTTCCCCTCGTAAGATGCGTTGCGGGTACAGTGGTGCGAGTCAACGATCGGTGAATCGATTACTTTGATATCGAAATTTCTCGAATATAGATATATGTATAATATGTTTGAAGAATATTGAAAAGAACTGTATATAAAAAAAAGTTTAAGGAACAATTTGCATTATTCGAGAGCAAAACGATTATCAAATTCAGAGGCATTCGTATGCCGGCGCAGCGAATGGAGTCGCAAGGACGTATAGTAGAGGAGTTTATCCTCGAATCTTAAAAAGAAAAATCTAGTCAGGCAATTGATATCCTAATTGATATAACTCGGAAAATGCGTTCGTCGTTTCATTTCGAATGCATGAATACACTTCGCGTCTAACAAGCAGACCAGTTTAACAAGGACTTCGAGCCTCGTGAGAGTAACTTAGAAGGGAAGTACTACCCCATTTCAATTTTAACAATTTATAGCGTTTGAAACATATATAGTGAGTTGTTGAATTATTCGTACCCCTCCAATTATTATCGACTTCAAACATTTAACATTTATTTAAACTATAAATTATAAAATGCTTATCAATGAGTTTGAATTGTGACTAAAAAGTTAACTATTACCAGAAAAGTATTTCCAATTGAATTATAATATTTTTATATTAAAAGACAAAATCACGAACCACATAAGCGTAAAGTACGAAAATAAAAATGATTCAGGGTTAAAGATATTATTGATTTCTCAAACCCTTTCACGACTTTTGCGTCACCCTGTACTTTTTTTTCTTGATATCGAGAATATCGATGTCAAAACGAGAAGACGTATTTATTCCGTACCACAGGCAGTGCTTCTGAAAGCTACAGAATTCCCTGTTAAGTTTTCTCGTTTGGTTTCGACAGAAGATCTCGAAATCCAGTATTGAGAGGGGCAAGCTTGCGGCTTGTCTCGAATTATTCAACCGCTGCAAGTTATCCTGACATAAATTCTCGATTAAAAGAAATAAAGTCCGAAAGGAGACGACATAAAACAGAAAAGGGAGATTATTTTCTTATGGACAATTATGCGTTAATTGCAATTTATTAGTAAGCAGATTTTTGTGCTCAACGAAATTAAGGAGCTCAATACTAACAAAATCAAAATTTAATGAGGTAAGAATCTATATAAAATAAAAAGAAATAGTAATAGTGTTCGTTTATCTATCACTTTCAATATAATAAAATAAACGATTGGTGACTAATGGGAACGTATACCTTTTTTCGCTTTGAACCATATTCTCACCGGTAAGTATTTCCCTTTCTAACAAGGCAAAACGATAAACTTGAGATTTAAGATCGAATCGTGCAGAGGATTCTAATCTTACGTTCCGTTCGACGATTTGTTCCGACGGCTCTCCATAAAACGCGAACTCTAGTAAACATTTACAGAGGAAAAGAGAATTTCGAGCATGCATTGAAGTCACGTTTCCCTGATTTCATAGGTATAAACGGTGAATCGACGATTAGTTTAGCATTACGCCGAGGGAACGTCTTAGGTGAACGCGAAGGTTGGGAATGAATGGGGAAAAAATCAGACTTAAAAGCGCCTAATTACTACGATCCATTTGAGCGGATCGTTTCAGCGCTCGTACCAGAAAAGAAAGTTGCGTAAATTTAACGATGTACTCGGCGAAAAAGAAGTTGGGCAAAGACGAAGAGAGATACCGCGATGGTAAATTTCGCGATAGAATTTCCTGGACGTTCCCCAGCTGGATGCACTTAGTGTATTTAAAAAGAAAACATTTCAATACGACGAACGCATGCATAATAATAGGCACACGAAATATAGTTAAAAAATTGCAATGCGGAGAATAACGTAGTAAGGATTGAAAACCTAATTATGGTAATTATAGACAAGATTCATTTTTATATTCCCATCTAAACTTTACGTAATAGCAGAAGAGTTTTTTGATCGAGAAAAAAAAGGAAACGTGTCACATGCAAGTGACTTAAAAATAATTCACGATGACACGCGAACGCGATCAATGAATAATTTTCGTGGGCGTCAGAGAGGAAAGTAATTACAAATGCGTTACATCGCACCATCGTTGAATTATGCATTTCCTGAGAAACCTTGTTCCATCCTTGTCAAGTTGTCAGCTCGTGTCAACGCAGATTTAAGATTAAATCCATTTTCGGCTGAAATGTTCTTCGCTTCTTGTTCAATTTCCAACAGCCTGTTAGAAGTGACACATCTCTTTCTCTATAAGGAAAGAGGAAAGTATCGTTAGAAGTAGGTAATAAAAAGAAATCCGGTATGAAACAAACGATACCCACATAAAATAATACCAAAAATTCGTGGACCATGGTGAATGTAAGGAAGAGGAAAAAGGCAACAAAGCGCGAAATAAGTCTACTCACTGCAAGTGTCATGGGAATGAGGTATGGAGCACCGTATAACAGAAACCAGGAATAAAAATCCCTGAATGGGAAGCTATCTATGTATTATCAATTTTTGCTAAGGAAAAGAAGATAAAGGAAAAATTATAATGAAACCGTGTCGAAGTAAACATGGTAAAATGTCATTTACGGGTCGACTTGTTGTCTAGTGAATTGAAAAATTAATTAACCACAGTGTAGGAGCGTTGATTACCGCGGTCAGAGATTTTTCTTTGACTGGTTCGCACGGGAAACGGTGACCCGTGGCAAAGACTGTCATTGACTTACGGCCGCAATGCCGCGCCGCGCCGCGTCGCGTCGGTGTGACATTTCAGAAATGTCTCCCGCCGTCAAGTGGGTTACCGTAGCAAATACGACTGACATAGCGGGTACAAGGTGTCTCCACGCGATTGCTAATAAATCGTATACAGTGACTGTCATTTAAAAAGTACTGCAACATGAATTATTATTCTACAAATTTTTAAACATTTTTTAAAATATTATATCTATATATTTCATTAAACATTCAGTTGCTGCTGAAGGGAAGGATAAAATACCTTCTTTACATGATTTGAAATGTGTAGAATGAAGTCGACAAAATGCTTTACCATTGGAATATCAAACAGTAATATAAACAATATCAGCATAAGTATCCCAATTAGAGATGTGTGGGTACCAGATATTACGCGACATATTAGTCAGGCCATACATCACTAATCCCAATACGTAATCCCTTCCTTATTAATGCAAAAATATGTGCGAAAAAACGTGGAAGCGTAGGCGTCGATGACAATAATCCTGAAGAGTCAGACGAAAAACATCAAAGTCTTTGTAGGAATCAACGCGTGTCCTTTTTCATTACCGGGACCCGGGTCTCGCGTTGCAGATAAGTTTAATTATAATTTAGGCCGTAACTAAGGAAAGCCGGGCTGGGCCGGCCTTGGTTCGGACAGCACCTAAAATCTTCGTTTTATCGCGAGCCGTGCAAGGAGAGCGAGCCACTCAAGAAGTGATCGGAGAACGCATAAGCGGCCAGCCGATAAGGCAAGTTGGCCAGGACGAAAACAGGACGCAGCAGGACAAGGAGATTCGTGAAAGGTGCGCGCGAGAGTGTGGACCATTCACGGTTGACCACTGGTCCACGGCGTCCACTTTACGGCCACGTAATTGTGAAATCGAGGCGCACGGGGTCCGGGTACATTGATGCCAACTGGTTCGCTTCGTGTCTGGCTGCAATTATTATTTCGACGGTATTCGACTGAAAAAATGTATGGATTCGCAAGTCCGCACCAGCTCTTGTTTACAGTCGTGCCTTTTTCGGGACTCGACAATGAAATGCTCCTGAGTTGGACGAAACGATCTCACGATGTATACACTCAACTACTTAATCACCATTCGATATTCTTCATTTTATTAAAAACAGTCTTTTGTAATACGATTATTATTATGAAATATAATGATTTTATTGAAATCGTCACAAATGTATTTAAGACCCCATGTACAGTCGATTACAGAAATATTTGGACACCAGTACGTATAGTTTTCATTATTATTATATTATGCTCTGCATTTTGAATGCACAGTATAAATACTATTTAAGAGATAAACGAACTAATAGCTACAGTCTGGTTAAAACAAATTAAATACAATAAGTTATAAGAATATTATTGATTTAATCACATTTAAAATCACCGGAAATGTTATTTTATAGTTTAATTTACGACGCAATTCACACATACCGTCTACCAGATTGACTGCATATTCTCAAGGTGAAGACCTTTATGGCGACCTTGTTTCTCAAACGAGTTATTTAATATTGTATATTTTACTCCTTTCAATTTAACGTTTTTTCAAATGCATAAAATCGTAAGAGTGGATTTTCTGCGAGCATTAATTCATCTTCTCCTACCGTGCACCGGTCCCGAAATAGTGCAACCCGATTTTTCGGATTGTCAATCATTCCTAGACTGCACGTTTCAACTAATCCGCGCAATAAATTATATAGTGCAACGTTGGCAAGGCAAATACGCAATCTCGTATTCGAGCAAATACAGTTATAGACCGCGGTGTGTATCGATGCGCGTGTGTGGCGATGTGATTAAATAGAAAGTACCTCAGAGATCCACAGCCGGGTAATGATCTTCGTCGAGTATCATGCCTGTTTACCTCTTCTTCGTCGAGTATCATCAAGGAAACTTGAGAATGACTCGCAGACATCGCGGCAGACCCGACTATAATTTCCGACTTTCGATTTTCTCGGTGAACTCGCATTTTCCACAGATGAATCTTCCTTTCCGACAGGGTGGTCGATACGTCGACCTCGAGGAAACATTAACGAGGAGAAATGTGTCCTCACTAGTGCAAGTAAACGCATCCACTTCCGTTGAAAAGTAATAAATTATCGTTTCGACTTCTCAATTGTTTCTAATCGAAAAAGTAGCCTGAAATTCTTGGATCGTGTTATCGAAGGCACACCTTCTGTTCGTGGACATACCACGAGAGGGGTTAGCCCTCGAATTAACATACAAGTTTGCCTACGCGAAATCACGCTTTGAATACACCACCTGGATTTTTGCCGATTTCCATAACGCGAAGGGCCATTAGCGGTTCGTTTACGCGGTCCGACTAATTGTATTAGACGTGAAATTAATTATTCATCATCGACCGGAAGATAATCGCTCCTCCGACGCGCCGCGACGGTGCCTCTCGATTCACCGTCAATACTATTATCGACGCTCGCTGTAAATACATTTCAATCTTTCCCGCTTGTAATTGCGGCTAAGTAAATAGATAAATATCTGAAGGTTTGGAAAGGTTCTTGGATCGTTAAGTTGTAATTGGAAGGCGATTGAAACGTTCCATGCTGGTTCCGTTCAATTTTCATTAGTCAGGAGTTAGTGGAATGTGGCAAAAATTGAAGTTGGTGAATTATTTAATTATTTCATTGATTAGTCTCTAATGGGTTAATCCGATTCACGCGTGAGACGCGTTTCAATTTCTTTTTTAGTATTGATTTTATACACCGATTTATCTTCTGAATAATTGTTCTTGATCAAAGTACTGACGCAGAATAATAATAGCGAATTCTGAAAAACAGTGACGCAAGTTGCTTAGAAATAATGGAAACACTGATGCAGAGGATCGCAAAGTGAAACGAAACGTTGGAAAATAAATAATGTTGATAATTTTAATCATAAATATGCCTGAAAGGTTGTTCAAACTATTGGATAAGAAATATTTAGAAAATAAAAATCGTATCGAAATTAATAAAGAAGCGTAATGAATATCAAAGCAAAGCCTAACGATGCTTATAATGTGTACACAGGACAATTAAATTATCTAATTGCGAGGTGAATGACTGGTCGAACCGTTGAATTCTGAAACGAAACACGTCCGCGAGCGCGTTTAAGCTCACTTCGAGCACGTTTAGTACGTGTCTGCAATATTAACGTTTTTTCCTTGGAATTCCTCGGGAACGCTTGAATTATCGTTTTCAAGAAAACTAGACGTCGATTTGTCAGTCAACATATTCTTGGAAAGCAAAATTTTCTCGCATCTTGCACAAGACGATAAGTTTCAGTACTTTCGTAGACAGTCTAACAAATAGCCTTTTAATTTTCAATCAAGTTCTTGCTTAAATTCTCGGTAATGATTATTGCTTTGCATAAGATTATTGAAAATTAAGTGTAATTTCGTAATAAATAACGTTGTACACAGTAGACCATCAATTATTCGAATTTCCATTCATTCAAACTACCTCTTCATTCAATTTTCTCAAAAATGAAAGCTTTTATATCAAATTTGCTTTCTTATCTCTTTCAAAATTTTCTTAGAATAACCTCTTCTTTCAATTATACTGCAATTTCCGAATCATCTTGAAAATGATACGAAAATAACGCCAAAACCTACAGAGACGGTTTTAATATCTATTGATAATATTTCTGATTAATATTAGACAATTGGTAGTCGACTTGTGCTGACACCTGTATCTCTAACGTTTTTCTATTGTAGTGGTCGGCGCAGTGCTGTTTGACCGCGAAAAATGATGTTTTAACTTAAAAGTGTATCGATCACTGAGAATAAGTAAATCATTACCTGATATCACTAAATTTTCTGCCATTTTTAACCATCTTAAAACTGTTATAGCTCATCCTAATTATATGGAGCATTATTTTGACGTCAAAGTATTAACTCATTCACTCAGGTAAATAGAAAACATCGTGAATGAATAGGATTGCAGGTAGTTACAATTTGAACGGATAGCGCGAATAAAATATTCCTGTCACACACACCGACAAATAGGTATGTAGGTGATAGAAACTTTGTTCCACGTGCAGCACGCCCGATGATTCACTTCGAGCTGTGCATCGTTCGAGAAATCGGCTCTGCATCCTGATCGAAACACGATTTCCACGAAATCACTGGTTTCACTCGTTGGTCAAACGCTTCCGTTTTACAGCGCACGCTACAACTCGTTAATTTTTCATTACACCCCATAACGCGTCGAATGAAGAGAATTTAAGAATACAAATTAATTAATCAACTTCTTCATTTATTTATGCAATAAAGCTCCTCTTAAAAAGAATTTCGAAAAATATAACTGTCATTTATCTGAAATTTCGATTCGGATGATGTTTTTTCATCTGAAAGATATACTTTGCTGTCTTTTACTCGGTAAATGGTTTTTATTGTGCGAAAAGGATTCTTGTTTCTACCACCTGCGGATATTTTGTCAAATGTTCACGTGCTGTAGTTATTTAGCTTCCGAAAGCTGAAACTTTATTATCCAAGACATGGTAATTATAAGAAAGCTGTTTAAAATTTCCACGAGTTCGAACCTATATTTATCCTGTTTATTGTTTCTGTGAAACAAAAGCTTTTATGACGAAATGAAGATATCGTGTACAAACTAAATGTCACCAAATACAGGTGTTCTCTGTAAACAGTTGTACATGCTTCTTTTGAACAAAAAAGAAAACAGTGAAATAAAATAATATTTGACAACTAGTCGATTTGTACTGAAATCATTAATGAAAGATTTGGACAGCCATAAGTTTTGTCAGACTCGATAGGTTTCGAAATCTTTCGTTTAGTATGCATCTAATAGAAATTGATCATGAAGATAGTGGAGCCGACAGGAAGTCCAGTGATCGTTTTCTTTCTATTTAGCCGCGGGATAGCGATTCTTAGCCGTCAAGAAGCGGCTGGCAGTTTAACGTGACGTCGCGTCGGGACCGAGCGAAATGTCAGGCCGAGAATTTGCATTTCCTAAATGCCACTGCGTGAAATCGACCAGTTCTCCCTGCCAGAGGATCGTTCTTCGTTTGATGGAAGCTTCGTCTCTTTTTTTTTTTTTTCTATTTGCTTATTTAAAAGAAATTCTTAAAATTTTAATTCATAGTTCCTAATATTGGCTTGAAAATTTCATTTACAATTAACAATAAAAATATTACATTTAGCCTAACATAGAATCTAACAAATATTACCGTCGAACTTTAGTGGCATTCTTATCGATCTAACCCGCTCAGACTCGCCTAATAAATCATTATTTATTGGCCCATTAATTGGAAACATTGCCTCAATCATTCCGTTATTGGATTAATTCCTCCTGTTTCCCTAAATAAACGAACCATCAAATACACTATTGCCTCGGGGCAATCGATCCGAGAATCGTATGCGGGCCTCGTACCCTAAAATTGCTTTCCCGTCGCAGGTTTGAAATGAATGCAAATTTACAACACCTGGTTGCTGTTTGCTACGGTGTTATGCGTTAAACGTACTTCCATCGCATCGAAGCAAACGTTATTGATTTTCAATAAAATAAAAATCAAATATTAGAAAATTTCACAAATTGCCACTTGGATTGCATTTCACTTGCAGATATTATAAATTGCATGTGATAAAGTTGCACCATTCAATCAATTTCATGATTCACTATTCGTATCGTTAAAAACAAATTAAAAAAGAATGACATGAATTTATGGACGTGTAGAGGCTATGCAGGCAAAGGAAAAAAAGAATAATGGTTGAAAGGAAACTGTTTGACTACGTAATGTGTATGGAGTTGCTAAATTTCGTGGACTCCCCGCTTTCTGATAAAGCCTGCATATCTGTCGTGTGGTTCGGTTTAGATACGGTCGTTCGTTTCGAGTACACAAAGAGATACATAGATTGCATCGTTAATTACACAGGTGTCAGGCGATAACACGTTCAACGATTCCACGTAACTAATATTCCGTTCGTGTAGCGTGTATCGAAATTAATTTGTAATCCACTACGTGACGATTGAGAGCGATAATAAATTGTAAAGGAAAATAGGATTACGTGATAGGATTTGAATTATCCTTCTTTCAAATGTCTGTAAAACTTGTAAAATAGCTTTGGCCAACTCTTTTGATGCAAACCTCTGTAATTGCCTCGAATCATAAATAACTCGTGTTTGATTCAAAACATTTTATAAAAGAAAAATTAAGATAATTCGTGCAGAGATCAAGGTGATATTGAAATTAAAAACAAGGGACTGAATAGATGGCTCTTAAAGTTCCTCTTGAAAGGGAATTCGTAAACGCGCATAACAGTAGGTATTCAAAGGACATCGTATAATCCTTTAACTGCCTCTTAGATCAGTGTTTCAAGTAGCGAGGAGAAAAGAAAAAGAGATGTACGATAATCCAAGCTCTGTTCGTTGGGAATATTAAGCAGAATCAGCGAATGGAAATCGCAAGCTTAGGCGGACATTCATAATGCTTTCTAAAACTGTTTTTTACATTCGACCACATACACGTATAGAAGATTTCGTTTGGATTTATGATACAATGTTCACTTCCCTCGAATAAACATCGACAATATGAATCACCAGAGATCCTGCACAACTATCCCTGCAACACGAATTCCCACCTATCTACGACATAAATTTTCTCATTGATGACTTGTGAGTACAGGAAAAGATTTCTTCTCGGTGAAATTTTGTGTAATTTATATGATTCGAAGAAAGATGATGTTGGTTGTATAACCAAGTTAAAAAGCTAAACCTTTATTGAGATAAAAATTGTATTAGAAATTGAAAACTGAAGAATAACGAAAGATAGAATCGGTATACCGCTTTTCACCTGTGATTGTATTGTGAAGCGATAAAAATACTTTTCCAGATTAATATTTAAAAATAACGTGGCGTCGAGATGACTTTGCGTGATTATTGGCAGGCCGAATATTTCCAGCATCGTTATTGCCAACTGGGACTTATGCAATCCGGTATTCGTGCTGCATTCTGAATATCATTTACATGTTTCCGGGAACACCTGACGGAGTTAGTCGTTAGTTGTGATTTCATGATAGCCCATCATTGGTAGAGGAAGCCAGAGCTCGTAACAAATTATCGATCAGTCGACCGCCAACCTTTCATTTCGTAATTAAAAAGAAAAATAAAGATACAAAATCGTACCTTTACATGGGGTAATCTTACACGATAGCAAGAAAAGAAGTTTAACTCGCCGATGGCGGACCATGGAGAGAGCCAGAATTTTAATCTAATTTTCTCACGGTTGACCTAAGCTCCGCTGCATAAGGATTAAGCAATTAAATATTTGATAATGTATAATACAAAAATACACGTTATCTGTGCATTAATCTAACAGGACGCAACTTCTGAAAGAAAATCTGAAACGATTAGATTAGCAAACGTGAAACGATGATGGTGAGTGCACGTGGATCGTCCAACAGGTGTCTTCGCGTAAAAGCACTTTCGATCTTAACAGTTACTTCTCTCTCTCTCCTGTAACAGCTGGTCGTATAGGTACTACTTCTCTTGCTCGTTTCTCTCCCACGGCCAGCCACGATGTCAGAGACCTTTGCCCCAATTCACTTTTCTCTTTCTCCGACGCGAAGGTTAGCCTCCGATCACCTTGTCTTATCGGTTTCATTTTCCTGCTTCGCCGTCCTACACCTTTCGTTCCTTCCTTTTTCCTCTTCCACCTTGCGTATCCCTTCCTAGTTCCTTTCGTTCGATAACACCTTTCTCTACCATCTATACACTCTATATTTCAAATTCATCCTCAAAACACCGTGGAAAGATAAATTGTCTAAGGGGAGGTATGTAGGTTCTATCAGATTCAACATAGGGGCACGTGTACTTTCTGTATTGGTTTAAATAGTCACATCTACTAATCGAGTCATTTGGAGCCGTACGATAAAAAAATAGGATAGAACTTAAGAAATTTTTGGATAACCCCATCAGACTACCCCTGTTACGAAGCTCAGTCTACGTTTAACTGGTAAACTGTAGTAAGAAGTATTATATACTCTTTGAAATTAGTTTACCTAGGTGTTACATTGTTTAAAAAGTAATTTTTAACCGACTTCGAAAAAGGAGGAGGTTACTCGATTCGATCAGTATATATTTTTTTTAAACATAAAATTAAAAAAAAAAGAGGAAAGTTAAGAATTGTTAGTAAATCAGAACATATGTACATATTCCAAATTTGTTTCCGGCTATTAAAATACTTGAGTTGGAAAAACCATAATATGTACTTCCGCTCTGGATTATGCAACACCGTATGCAAATACCGTTAAAATCCATCGATTGGCTTTCTCTCTGGCCTCCCTCGATTCTCAGATCGCATGACGTACTGACAAGAGTGAATGAGTATTCGTCGAAAGGAGATTGTTCCGCAGTCGATCTATCGATCGATAGATCTTTGCGGCTTGATCGACCAACTGATTGAAAACCGGTGAAAGTTGTCTGTGGTTCCCTGCATTCTGCTTCCATTACCAACAATTCAACCGATTTCTTTCGCTAAACGCGTGTTAATATAATTATAAAATTTCCACTTTCCTTTCCCATTGCATTTCAATAAATACAAAGTTAGAAAAATAAAATTTCGTTAAATTATATCGTGATCTTAAAATGATTCTAAGATTTCCCATTGCATTTAAATAAATACAAAGTTAGAAAAATAAAATTTTATTAAATTATATCATGATTTTAGAATGATTCTAAGATTTTCAGATGTATGTAACATCTTGAGAGTATATTCTCGAATGATGCGATGGAGAAGAATGATGGAGGTTGCGATTGCATTTTCTGCGAGGGGTCAGGCGACCCCTCACGTCGGACGCTCAACGATTAATCGGTACGGTTAATGAGTCGATCGGTAACAAGATCCAAGAACGAAATCACCGGGTCCAGCATGAACGTCGACTATCGTCGTAGAAAATAAAAAATCCTCTTCTAACTATGCACGTAGCTATGTATCTTGCTTAGTAGGTCGAATCAATTACCCCCCCGAGTGCTCGAAAATAAGATTAATCGAAAAGAGGCGTGCCAGCGTGACCATGCTGCAAAACACCACCGAACAAGCGATCTCATTTTCTCGATTAAAATTCTTCTTCCTTAGTCATTCGCGATGTCCTGCTCTTTTGACCCAACTGCGTTGAAAATCTTTATGCATAGGTTCAAGCGTTGGGGGAAACTTTCAGAGTGACATGGTACATTGTAATTGAAACAAACGCTTTAACACTCGCATGCTCATAGATTGATCCTTTTACACCCAGTAATCAGTTTACTTTTACAATTTTTTGCAGTACTTCAAAATTGTTGAAAATACAGTAAAACCTCGATAAGTCGTCACTAAATGGGCCGAGAAATTTTGACGACTTAAACAAAGTAAAAACCATATAAATTTTAAAATGATGAGGAAAGGAAAATGACGACTTATCCGGGCGACGACTTGTAGAGGTTTTATTGTGTTTCAAAATAAACGAACTGTTTTAAAAATCTTTTGACGTAAATTTCGATTATTTTATCAATTGCTTTTTCTTTTTTTTCGAAGCTCAACTCGGGGTACGCGTAAGATTAGAACTATTGGATGATTAATTTCGGCTAAATCGTTTTATTTCTGCGTTTCTTTATTTTGTTCACTTCTCCGTTTCGTAAATTCGATTTTCTTGTGTGTGCGTTTAGGTACTATTTTTATAAATATGTACAGTACCGGACAAAATTATGACAAATTGATTGTAAGTATTCATGTTTTGAAAATTAATCTTTGAGTTACTTTACTTAATTACTTTTAAGTTGTATAGTGATAATACTCTTATCTATCTTATTTCCGAGCAGTAGGTAATGTGTAAAAGAAATTGATCATAAGAGAATCGTTACGATCAAGTTGTTAAATGTCGTTTTGTCGGGTACTGTATATTCTTCGATTTCTTATCGTGCATTTCGACTTATCAAACGTCCCTATCTTTTGGCGTCTTGACTCAAGGCCGTGAACTGTTGCTTTCGCATTATCTGCTGTGTCAGTTATAAACAATAATACGAGTGTAACAAATCAGAACATCATTCGAAATATTATAATTTACGGCTACCAGTGTAACTAACGATTGAAATGAAAGTAATACGTATTTCACTTTTAGAAACTCGCAATATTAATTCTGAAACAAAGATAGACTATTTTAAAAGGAAAGGGGTGAGTTTTCGTTTTTATATACAATTTTTATATAACTGCTGAAGTAATTTATAAAATTTCCAAATTTGCAATATACTATTATTTATTAAAAATAAATTTTATAATTATATCTTTATAAATAAACTAATTTAAGTTATTAGATTCATGATCTAAATATAGATTAATTTCTTTTATAAATTTCTATAGTTTATAGTAAAACATTAAATTGCAAAGTTAAAAATATTTTTAAATTAGAAATTTATATATATATTTATTAATTTTTTTAGTACCTTAAAATTCAAAATTTTAAATGCATCAACACTTAAGCAAAATTTCAGCAAAATTAGCGAAACAACAATTTCGTGAAATTAATGCTACAAGAAGGTTTGACTATCCACCAATAAAGCGTCTTTTTCATCTTTTTATCCATACAATATTTTATTACTGCTAATTTTATAATATCAACCGTTGATTTGTATAGAAGAGACAAGAATAAGAAATCGAAAGTGTGAACGCATAAAAATAGATAAGATTACACGTTTAACTCAATAATAACAGCAAAGTTCGTAGTACCGATGAACCAGTTAATGCAATACCATATCAATCGGTATCGTTTCGGCAGACAAGTAATAATTTGATTGCCAAACGTTTAATCGACCACGAGAAGTTCGGAAACCGTAATTTACTCTGAAACGTTCGACAATTTCACATAACGTCGTTTATCTTCTATTTCGATCGGCATCGCTTTGAAATAGCCGTTCAATGACCACCGAAATGGTACACTTCAAACATATTGTTAAAGACAGAGGTCGCTGTGGTCGCAATAGCCTGCTATCTGATCTGAATATTACAAAATTAAATGGGGTAATTTATCAAAATCCACTGCTACACAGAATTGAAATACGTGGCTATAAATTTAGTAGTGGATTTAGTAACCACAAATAATACAAAATTAATATAAACATTTGCCTTATCTGACCTTGTTTTCGAATTACACAGGGCGGGGCATCTAAACCGGACCCATCGAATCACTTGTTTGCCTTTGATGATAATAAAAAATACATATAAGACCAATCTTATTTGGCTTCGAGGGGGACATAATTTGACATTAATAGTTCTATTTTTAATGAAGACGCAGAGGAGATACAAATGTCAAACTTGGTTTCATAAAAAGGATGGAGTATCTCTTTTTACGCTGATAAATTCTTCGGAAGAAACAACAACATTAGAATTTAAAAAAAAATAAAAAAACAAAATCAGTGTTAACGTGTTTAGTTTGCAACTTAGATATTCTATTTTCTAGAATAACAAATTATTTTCCTATTTTCTAAAATAGGTTTTCTCGTCGTATTTAAAAATTTTTTTTTTTACCTGTTTCACCGGAATTTTTTTCTTCCCCCTAATTGCGTTCGCCTTACTTGTCATTCAATCACACGTGTCTCGCAGCGTCCCGTTAGTTCGATCCCGCTTCCCGATTCAAAGGATCGATCGTCGTCCACCGATCTTTATACACCAAGCGCATAAATAACCTGATGTCGGTCGCTTCGAAAGGAGCATAATGTCAAGAAGGTCATTAATCGAGGCTCGGTGACCAGCGAAACCGGAAAAGTGAACTCTGCCTGTTTCTGCTACGATAGAGCAACAACCTGTACCTAATTACAGGGAAAGCGGCATGTAAGCCGCGACAACTGTTCGATCTCACTCGTCAGATATAATAGTAAAAGTAAAAAGACTCGATGTAATCGGTCTTTTTAACTGCTCGCTAACAAGGGGAGTGCACGACCTTCGGAACACTGATATCGTCTAAACGTTGCACAATTATAAATGTCATTAAAAGCAATAATTATGTAAAGTTAAAGCGCGTACCTCTTCAAAATGAAATAGAAATTAGCGAAACTGTTAATACTTTAAATTTTGATTTTAAATCCACAGGGAATCATATCATATCATACTATTATATAAAGAGACAGCGTTTGTTTGTATGTACAGAAAAATTTCAAAAATTACTTACCCGATTGATACCAAATTTTAACAGTAGCTTCCTTGCCTTCTCTGGAGTGACATAGGCTATATTATTTTCATAAACTGTGGAAACTATCACATTGAATTCTGCCTATCCGTGTGCGATCGTGACAACGTACGCGTTATGTAGTATGGGGTCGCCGTATTTCTACTGTTTCTGCAGGCAGCAATACCTACTTTTCTGAAATACTAGAGATCAACAAAAAATAATACAACAATTATTACTTCAAATTCTCGAATTTTCTATTTATGAGAACGGGCGAAGCCGCGACGGGGATGCTATAGTTAAAAATAAAAAACATAAGAACAGTTGAAAGTTGGACAATGTAATCTTACCGGAGTCTATGTTACTCGTTATTGGTTATGCAACCATGGCAGACGTACAAATATTTCTTTTAGTGTTTAAACAGCTTTTCATCCGATCCGTCTGTTCGCATGACGCTTATCCTGTATTGACTGCTTCCACTGAACCGGCGCGGCGGCGGAAGTTTCAAGTTGTTTGAATAAATCTTTACGATCGTGCTATTTTTATCTACCTACACATTTGTGTTTAATGTCATTCGAGTATTGTTCGTCTTTAATCAATATTATTACAAATGAGGCACGGTTGTATTTTGAGTTTATAATAATAGTTGTTTAATGTATCGTACCAAGATATCCTTAAAAATCCTTAAAATTACAGTTTGCTTCCTTACGGCTGATAAGAATCAAGATTAATTTCCAATGTTTACGAAACATCGACAAGATAATGAAAATACCAACACAATGGAGATGCAAAGAGTCATAACGATTGATAATTGATCTATGTATATCTCGTCCTTGAACGTTCCTGTAATAATGAAGTAGTCAAGGAAACTCCAGAAACTCAACACCAGCGTCGATCGGACATTTTGATTAATCATTATCGGATAACAGTACACGATTTAACGTTGAATTCGATACGAAAGCTTAACGATCCGTACCACTCGATCTGCCAGATTGAGACGTTCAGCTCGCACTAGGAAATCGATATGAGCGATCGTTCCGCAACGCGAATAGGATTTATTCGAAGGACCCAATGGCTTCGCTTTCATCGACAGAACACGCTCTCGTTTGCATACACCATGGCTACATGATAAGAAATTTGTGTCGAAACAAATTATCATTAACAAAATGTTATCTGTTTATGGAACGTTCACTATCGACCACTTACAGTGTAACGTTTCTACTGACAGTAGGATATAGACAACGATTTGTGCATATATTAAAATTTTATTACGTTCAGAAGTTGACAAATAGTTTCCAATGATCGATAATGATTTCAGGATTTTCACCAATTGAAACCAGTTTCCTATTAATATGAAATATATAAGAGTCTATAATAATCGTTATCAATCAAATGAGTATTTTAAACCGAACTTTAAAATCGTTTGTATCTACAAGTTTGCATTTCTTGTACAACCGGATCTAAATCACTGTAAATTGCGAACCGGTTTGAATTTGATTAAATTATTTCTATACCAGTTTTCACATTTGCTAAATTATATTCCGTTCAATTCAATTTTCGTATGAAATGTAATTCTCGAGTGAAAGTAACTTTTCAATGAAAAAGAAGAAACGTTCTTCTAAAAACAGTGGTATATTTTATCGGTATCTGCAATCGTTTCGATTTCAGTAATCAGAGCATAGAAAGCTGCAGGCTCGATCGGCTGCGTAACAACGCGAGGCATCGTTAGGTTGCGTTGATCGTGATCGAGGATCGATTTGCGAACGATCATCGATACATCGATAGACCGGTATAGGCGATATACCGGGAGCGTGCAGGTAATTCAGACGAAAATAAATGGCGTGTCGGTACGAGTAATCGTAAATTCGTCGAGTCGCCTCGGAATCGCTTCGATTGACTTATTTGTCCCGTGAAAGGGAAGTCACGATCCGATCGTAAACATCGGTTAAGCGCTGTTAAACGATGTTGCCGCGTGCTCGCTACGATACCTTGCCGCGCGGCTATTTAAGCGGCTCGCCAAAAAGTCCGGTAATTTGTGACAATTTCACGGGGAACGAGTCTATTCGGAGCTCGTATCGAGCCTTTCGAATTTACCTCGCGATCCGCTCGAAGGACCGAAATTGATTATCCCTGCCTCGAGGAACGCTTACGCAACGAAATCGCGTACGTGCCTATGAAAGTTTCATACTTCACTAACGCCATATAATTTCGCGCATTTTACAAATTATTTTCTATTTTCAAATGCGAAATGCGTGGGTATTCGAACGTGTCGCGTATCCGAGCTGCCGTTTTTACCCGACTTGAATCGAGCCTGAAATATCGGGTACCCGTTCGTCTCTATTGAATACACTGGGACATAGAAGCGCATCTCAGTGATGCATCACGATAGAGTGGCAATTTCAGTGACAACGTTAATAGCAGTATTGTAATAGCGCGATCGCATGTGTCGTTCAATTGAACAGCTCACAGCGTGTCTCGATTTCCTAACGTGTCGTGGCATCTGTAAATTGAAGTCTCGCAACGCTTTAGATCGGTAATTGCCAGCCCGAGCAAATAATAGTTGCGTTTCTTCGCGATCCCGCGTATTACTGGATCATCCTCACGATCCCACGATCCTATAGTGTCACGTAAAGAGTAATTAGTTCTAAGATTTTGCCTTTTAATTATAGAAATCGAGGTCGCCGCGGCCGACCCATGAATGCTGCTGCTGCAACCGCTCTTGACGCATCATTCCTTTCGAAAGGAATTTCTTTTAACCCTCGAATGACGAATCCTGGATTATTTAAGATCCGATCTAATGTTATCTAATATCATACTCATATCGATTTTTAACTGAAAAATAATCATACGCAGAAATCGTATAAATTAATATTAATCTCCTTATCGCCAGATAAGATTCAAATATTAATTTAATATCTCGTTTAATCAAGTGTCTGTATATTTGACACGTTTGCATTCGATAAAAACTTTTGACACATTTTTCAAATATTATTGATTTACGAAATACTTAAACGTGAGAAATCACAGAGTTCTCAGGACTTCATGAACCGAATGTTGTATTAGTAATGACAACAATAGCCTCATAAATATTAACGGTAGATCATGCTAGTAAATCAAGTGAAACCAGAGGTTCAACACCTGGAAACTCGGATTTTTGTCAGTTCCCATAAAATTAACATTTCCACGCGGCCATTAAAAATCTATTAGCATAATTGGCTGGTAGCGTGACACAAAGACCGTTTTTCTGATGCTTGAAAGTGTTAGCAAAAAATCCGATTAACTTCTAAGCGCGCCATTTGCAAGATAATTCACCAGAAAATTCTCTCGTCTTTACTTTCTCTGACATAGCATGTTTCACGCATATGTATCTAAATTAACATTTACAACGGTTAACGATTAAATTTAAATTATCACACTTAATTTTAATCTTTCCATTTAATATTTTCACTCGCTATTTCATTATTATTGAGCTCTCCTGTTTTACCTGCTTTTGATATTTTAATTAAATTCAGCTTATGACACTTGTCACTGTATCACCTTTATAGGTCAAATATTCAACGCGTTATAATTGATGTTTCTAGGACACAAGAAATTATTTCAAAATATGTCACTTGTAAATTATACTTAATTACTATAAACTTTCTAATCGTTTATTTTCCACAGACGATAATTAAGAGAAACAGAACAAATAATGAATGTTAAAAAATGAAAAAATCTGAGGTGACAAAAAATTTAAATCATCTTACAGCTAAGGTGCTTAGTCGTTAATAACTTAATAGCCGATGCGACTTTAATCATTGATATAAAAAAGAGAAAAATTGAAAATTAAATGCCACTATATTAAGCAAACTTGACGCTATGAAGTGCAGTTTTATCCACTACCTGTTTTCAAATGTCAAGTGTTAAATGACACAATCAATTTACGTTTCGATAAAATTAGTAGAAGTAGTAAAAATTTCTTTTCAACAAACTCTTCGCGAATGCCTATAATTGAATCGTTCTTAATTATTGGAACAACAAAAACGAGACTAACAAAAGAAAAAGACTTCGAAACGATTCAGGGAACGAAGGACAGGAAAGTGATTCCCGATGAAAGGTTTCGCATCGAAGCCACGGATTCGCACGCTTCAAACGATACGCTCGTCCCGAGCAATTAGCGGTTAGCAATGCGAAAGCAGTCTGATTAATGTAATTTCGTAACGATCGATGCTCGGTCCAGTAACGCTATAATCTCTAGTATCGATATGACCGAGCAAAAAGTCTCGTTATTGGCTCGTGTTTCGAAAACGACCAGCATACAGGATAATTCTTTACAATTAGCGATCGATTTATCACTAAGAAGTTCATTCGTTCATTCAACATCTTCGACGTGTGAAATTTTTCTCGAGCCAAAAGTAAATTGCACGTTACAGTTTTAGAATCATTTTAATTAATTTCTTCCAGTTCATAAGGTTACAACTTTTCTAAGAAACGAGCCGTTAGTTTGGAGAACGTCGTTAGTTCACGATGGACAGTCGATGTAGAAGGCTAGTCTCGAACGTGAAAAATGAGGATGAGCTCGGTCGCGAAAGCCGGATACCAAACCGTAACACCATAATCACCGAGACCGGAGTTTCACCGTTAATGACGCCGCGATGGAAGCTGCTGCATCGCGATGCAGGCTAGTAGAGTGGCGTCTATTCATCCCGGAGGATTAGCCGGTACCGCGACTTACGTGCATACAGGGTGTCCAATTTTAACCTACCTGCCACATGTATGCACTTATGAACTCGATACATAAATTGTATATATTGACAAGCAATGGAATTGAATTCTTTACAAACAAAACCATAAATTTTTGCATTTTGAAAATATTAAAAATTTTTTAAATGTTGCGATCATTTGTGATAAGTGTAATAATTAGTGTCATACGAACAAATAAACCTTTCTTTTGGAAATACAAAAAGAATTAGCAAGAAACGTAGTAAAGTAACACCATTACTCATGGGTGTTAAAGTCAGACACCCCATACATGTACTGATCGATGTTAACGCTAATTGCACGCAAACGTACTTACGCGGTTATGTAAATGCGGCGCGTACTCGACAACCAGAACCACATTCCCGCTAAACGGAGGCTATCTTCTAAACTCGTTACAATATCGATAGCAAATAAATTGTTACCGCTCGTTTCAGGGCTGAATATCGTTTAACTAATTAGCGGTCAATCCCATTTGTATTTACCTTTTTGCTGCTTTTCGCATGTAAGACTGCGTTTCCCGTGTATTTATATCGATCCGGTTGGACGAGTCGATTGACTATTTCTGCATTTTCATTTTTTTCCTTACCACGTTTTAATAGATGGATACAAGTATACTTTAGAACGTTCCCGCACGATTTTCTAGTCTAATTAAAGAGATTCTTAGTGCGTCTAGGTATGTAATTGATACGATGCGAGTTTGGCATGAATATTAATTTAAATAATCGTTCCTATAAACAGAAGTAGGTATTAAAATAATACTAGGTACTTTTTCCCAGGGAAGTTTGCATAATCGCTGTTTAAATGAACTTCAGATAATTAGGAATATCGCGACTACAGTTGAGAGATGGAAAGGACATTAGCGGGACGGCACAGGGGCAAAAGAAGCACTTCGCGCGCATCGCCCTGTCCCCACGTTTGATCCTTGCGTTCTAAGTTCGCGAAGTCTCATTTTTCTTCATTGTCGGGCGATGCGATTAGTGTGTGCATCGGCCAATAGCGTGCGATAATCTAGAACGCATGCGCGTGAGGCGTGACGCACCGACACCGACCAATCGTACCCGCATTCCTTTCTCTAATGTTCTTCCCATCTTTCAACAGTACTTACGTATCAGATCTATATTGATCGAGTAGGGATATTAGTGGAAAAGTCAGAGAATACTATTGGAGCGCGGATGTGTAGAATAATTGCAATAGCTTGGTAATTGAAAATACGCGGTAATCACGTAAGCATCACTTGTTTAATTGTCGCAACGTAATCGTGATTTACACGGCGCGCATCGCTAGATAATTGCGTGTTCCATCGCGTTCAGCGCAATGAAAAGTGAAAACTCCGGTTTTCATTTTCCTGTGACACGAAACTCTTCTTTTATTCACTTGTAAAACCATAACACAGCTATGAGAATACCCGTGATTTACTTTAATTTCAAATATTAGCGATCAATAAATAAAATGCCTGTGATGTGTAATTACTCGGCTTTCAGAGAATATAATTAGATGAAACGAAAGCTAATTGGTCGTATTTGCTATAATTTAGCAGCAGTGATTTTCGAGAAGATGAATATGTAACGTAAGCTGGAGTGGTCATCGGCTTTGAGTATCTATGTCGTTCATTATGCCATGTAATTATGTGCTAATTTATGACTCACAGTGGACCTTGGGTTTAGGATAACGAAATTATTATGCGTAACGGCAATGTTCTCCAGGAAAAGATAATTCTCTCTAAAAAGAATGTATAACAAAGCTAATCATCGAACTGTTATTATTTAACAATTATTTTAAATAATTACTGGCGATACATCCTTGAAGATACTATTTAAATAATTACTTGAAAACGCTATAGTTAAAACTTCAAACAATTTGAACGATTGAATATAATGAGCATATTTTTTCAATAAAATACAACGAACTGATCGAAGACTAGAATTAAAAATTTGAAAGAAAATGGAGGAAAGAAAACTGTGACATTGAAAATGGTTTACATTTCGACGAATTCTCAGTAGGAGAATTGATCGATATCCAAAATAAAACTGATGCTTTAATTTAATGAACGTTATTTATAAACTTGAAGACGTACGTGATTCGTATCCATCGAGCGGAATCGGTGATCGCGATCGCCTTTTCCTTTTTTAACGAATCGTCGATAGCCGATCCGTGCCAGACGAGAATTTCACTGGTCCTCGCGTAGAATTTCGATGATGTCGAGTTAGTAACCCGCACAGGCTTGCGGGCCTGGTTCTGAATACAATTTAAATTTCTGAATACATTCACGTCCGGCCAACGATTTTTGGATGGTTCGTCTGCTTAGGGTCAACGATCTGCTTCTTAATGCAAGAATGTCATACAGTGCATTCGTGATTGCAAGTCATATCGCTCATTTGCTGCAACAATGACGTTACTGAAGATTTTCTATTTTAATTCCATTACTGGTATATAATACAAACGGTTAAAATCAGTTTCATTTAATCAATACATAAACAGGATTGTCCGAATAATTAATATTCATGAATCAAATTAAGAATAAGCACAGAATGCTTCGAACGAACGATGCATTTTCATTATCAACTTTTTTCTTTTCAATCAAATTCACGCGTAAAGATAATATTAATACGATTCCATTATAAAATTGATAGTTACATCCGATCGATTCATCAAGTCTCGTATCGGTGAATTAATTTCGAGACAAGTTGAATCATCTGCACTTTGCTCATCTGTCGTACCTTTCTCGCACTTTTATCGCCTTGTAATTTATGAATTTGACGGGACGATAAATCACGCGCCGAAAACACGCCTGGAAATTGCATCACGATTTATAAAAATGCGTGCATTACGAAACGATCGCGATAATCGTCTTGGTAATGAGATTCTTAATTGCCATAATATTCACTCAATTACATTCCATATTCGTGTTTTACTTGTCACCATTGTCTCTAACTAATGAAACAATACAAATTACGCGTAGATCGATAATTAAGGAAATATCCAAAATGGTTACATTACAAGAAATTTATAATTATTTCTGCATACCCTTAATAAAAGGTAGACGCATTCGCATTTCGCTAATCTTCTTATCGCGGACACGTCGTTTATCGATTGTAAGCAGGACAAGGGTAAACGAAAATCCGTGTACTCGCGTATCCTTTCTGAAACATGACTGAAATCGATCGATTTCGCAGAAACTTTCTCTCCGCTCTCCGAGCTGGCTCTTGCTGGCAGCGATTAATTTTTGCTCGTGAAATGGGACGTAAATACGTATGCTCGGAACCGGAGTGCTCACGTAGAGTGCAGAAATCGAACAAAAGGGGCTGAACAGGAATTTCGACTTTCGCAAGTAATGATCCCGTAATAAATTAACCGAAACGATCTTGGGGACCTTCGGTTCAAGAAAAGGATCCGGCTGTTCCCTCGAAACAAGGTAAGCGGGTCTTCGTGAATTCGAATAATAAGACCTTCCTCTAGACAATGAACAAACGAAACGTTTGCAACGAACATTTTTTATCACTTCGCAATGGTATGTGTATTTATAATTAAAAAGCAAAGCGTAAAGTGTTTTAAGAGGTTAACGTTGCAAATTTATCAGACTCGGTTGATCGGTATTCGCCGTATGTTATTTCTCAGATCGAATGCCAGCGATAGGTTTTCATTGCTCGAGCTAATATCCAGGTGTAATAGTTTCTTGTTCGAATTAAAGAGCTCGAAAGAGCAAGAACAAAGATACCTATCGATCGTAGACTATCTTGTAAACCGTTTTCTAGTCTAGTATCGGCTTTTAAACAATTCGACTCACGGGTTCAACCTTTCCTGAAGCCATTGTCTGCGTTTATTCCAAGCCAACTCAGCTGATCATCATCAACGATGACCCTCTCCGAATCGCGGGATCATCGGAACTATGCACAAACATTTCTATAGAGGCCACCTAGGTCGAAGGTTCATCATCGATCGATGCAAATAGTCTGCTATCCCTGTCATCGGGGCGATATACAGGGTGCCATGTAACTGCTGTTGACCCCAAACAGAATGCGAATGATTCCTGATGGAATTAATTACGTATGGAATTAAATTTGAAGATGCGGAAGCAGCGGTCAGGTCGGCTGGTTTTTGTCAGAAAAGTCATGGCCAACGTTCTGGGCCACATTTGCTCACTGACCCATAAAGATATTTTCATTTATTGGGGAAAACCCAAAAGATTCTCCTCCGACTGTGGAGGGAAACTTGCTTCTGGACAGACCTGCCGGGCATTCTCTTTAAAATAACAAGCCAGCACGACGGACGACATTCTGTCGAGTGCGTTTGCTGGTGCTGGTCGCGTGAAAGACTTCCTTGCGAATAAATACCTATTGCGAAATATAGTTTCAATTATTTACACACCCACGTCATCACCTCAAAGGAGCGACCATCAAATATCTTCGTAGGCGACTGATACAAAGATTCAATTTTAATCAAGGTAGATAATTTCATCGTATGAACCAATGAGTAAAACCAGTCACTTTTAGTACATACAAAAAAGGTAAAACTTCTTTTAAAGGTACATTAGAAATGAATCTCTACCTATTATTTCATTTTATAGTATTTAGCCCGAATAACGCTTGCTAATGGTCATCACAGACACGATCAAACACCAAAGCATTGACGGCAAACATCGTCATCACGGTTTTAAATCAACATTGCTACAGCAATTTAATCCGAATTGTAACTCGAGAGTCTCGAATCCACGAAATGTAACATCAACTTTTGACAGCCGTTGTATAGCTCGAAGCGGATTCAATTCGAGGACCCTTCACACGACCAGCGATCAACGTGTCCAGAAACTATTAACCCACTGAGCAATCAGATTATCCAGCACTGTGTTTCTAAAGCTGGATTTACATCATCAGACAATTTGCACAAAATGATTTGTGTAATGGAATATGTGCGAATTGAAATTTGAAATTTGCATGAACCAGAAGGGTTGCATATTACCCGGTAAATCGATGCACTAGTGCACTAGTGCTGCATAAGCTTTCATAACAATCAGAAGCTACGACAGAACTCGATGAAAGCGTATAAAAGCGTATAAAAGCGTAGTCGAGTTCGAGGAAAGATTGTCAAAGAAATGAAGCAATAAATAAAAAATTTCTTTCGAAGTTTCCATCAGGTTAGAGACGCACAGGTGAACTCTCGATCTCTTGTTCATAACCTACATACGGCGACGTTAATGGACGAACACGTGACACAAGGCCGTACGATCACCTTGCTGCCCCACACGCCTCTTGAGACACCACCTCGTCCTTTTTCCGACTGATGGAATAGCGGAACTTGCCATTTTACAGTTACCCACCAGTCGGCGAACACACCGGTCAAATCGCGAGTCCGTCACTGTCTGTTGACGATCAAGCATATCCTCGTCATCGACCTCGATTTCCGATCAATCGTCAACACGCGTACGCGGCATTTCATAATGCCAACTATGCATTTGGTGACAGGCAAAGTATAAATTATAATAATTAAAAGCAATTATTTCATACATTTCCTGTACACCCCTAAGACTTACAGCAGCGATTATCGAGAAATTCGAATAAAACCTGTAAAGCAGTACGATAAGAAGTAAATGATCAATGAATAAAGAAGATCTACAGCTTGTAATTTCAGCGGAATTTTTTGATCACGTTTGCTCGTAACGAACGGTTAAATGCGGTCTCGGAAGAAAAATCAACGCAGTTGCCCCCAGTTTAATAGTTCCAGTCGCATTCCACGTCTAAGTACGTAATGAATGAAATTGCTAGTCGCTAATTGATCTAGTTTTAATTTTCCTCGCTGCCGCCTTTTTTCGTAGTCGGGCTGCACCGGTACCTTTCAATTGTCTGCAATTTATTACTATCGTTTCATTTACAATAATTGGTTGTCCTTTGATTAGCATTACTTAATTTTGTCGATAATATAGACGTATATGTTTGAAATTATTTGATCGATTTGTACTCGCGATAATTTCCGAGAATTTCTGGCGAGGGTGAGAAATGTTTTTTAAAATTATTCAAATAATTTGCAATACGTATTATTTATCTGTAATTTCTTGTCGATAGAGCAACGATAAACGATTCGACATAGTTTCAAGTATCAGCGACTTCCGTAACGCTGTTTCTACCACTTTCACTAGTTCCGCGCGTTTTGCTCTTACTTTCCAAGAGGAAAACGAACGTCCTGAAGTCGTAAAAATAAGAACGCGTGACGAAAAAGTTAATGACAATGTCCGATCGTGCGAGTCGCAATCACTGTTTTGTTATGCAGTGTAAATGCAGTTTAACAAATTTCATAATTTCGCTATATAACGCGTTATGTTGTGTAGCGCAGAGGCAGTTTTAGCAACACAAAAAATAGACTAGTTTCGAATTGAATTTGGGGTCGAAGGGTAGAAAAAAATGTTCGCAGCCGGTAGGATTCGAACCTACGCTCCCAGAGGGAATCTGATTTCGAGTCAGACGCCTTAACCACTCGGCCACGGCTGCTCACCCCTTGTACCTTCCTTCTCTACTGGAGCTGAACTGCTGAAACGCACCCCCTACTGCATACCTCCTCCTACAGGTTTATTCAATTATCTTCCCAATTATTAACCTTTCGTGACTAAACAAAAAATTATTATTTCACTTGATACTAGCAGACATTAACTTCCGAATATCAACTAACAATTAATTTATAATTTCTAACATTTTATTATTCAAAGCACAGTCTGTAATTTTAAAATCGCAATGATGTACTGTATTTATAATCTCGTTACCAAGTGAAGAATTGGAAATGAAAGTGCAAGGCGAAAAAGAATATCTTTCGAAAAAATTAAAATACAGTTTCAGATCAGCCGATAACCAGAGGTATGTGATTCATACTAGCAATACGCGTGAAAAGCTTGTAAATTGCAGTGACTCTTACAATTCTACAACGGCTCGTTACGATCATTCGGGAAAATAAGGTCGTGGGAAAGCGAAGGAGATGAAGAAAGAAAAGGAACGTAATGAAATTGATTTGCGAAAAAGCGGCATGCGTGATAAATAATCTTCCCTAAAAGGGTGATTAACAATAGAAGAACAAAATTCTGCCCTTCGATCGAATATTTTAATTCTCTAAAGAAAAGAAATTCCGGTGTACTTTTCTCGGGGACGGACAACGGTAAGGTACGAACTTTCAAAAGAGTTTGAAAATAGGGCATTCGATCCAATTAAAGGAATATCAATGATCTTCGTACATTTAACGTTACTTCTTTTTCTTACGATCCTTACACGGTTCCGTTTCCTTGACTTTTGCGTACCACGAAAGTATGCCTTTGAGAAAAACAATGAGATCGATCCTGATACAATGGACCCTTAACGAGCTTCCAGATATTCCAGCAAATACGTGAATTCACGTATCTTACCAGGATGTTTGTGTGTTCTCCGCGATACACACGTGCGTACGAGCATCGGAACAGGGAACCAGGAGATCAAAGGACCGGAGAAGAGAAAACAAATTCTTCGATCGGGCAAAGAAAGACCAGGAACAGGAGCGTAACACCGAAAGTTACCTCGCGAACATTCCGGTGAAGGGTTATAAGAAAGGGGAGAAAAGAAACCGGTGACACAAAAATCGATACAGGGGAAATGAAGCGTTCCGGAATGACAGAATGTCCGAAGAAAAATTCGAATTAACAATGATTGTGATAGAGTTTCTTCTGTAATTACAGTAATCGCGTCTCGTAATTGAAAGGACCATTAATTTCGTATAAACAGCTGATATAAATGCGAGCAGCCGGGAGAAGGGAAGAAAAAGTGTAACAAGTCGAGGCCGCCGTTTCTTATCTCGGCTTTCGCCATGAAACGTAACGCGAACCTTTGACATTCACTTTCTAACGGAACTAATATGCGCGCCGATAGTGAAAAAGAGTTACCTGAAAATATGTGAAACAAATCACCGACTGGACAAACGGTGAAAAAAGGGTTAAAGAAATATATAGATAGAAAAATGCGAGCCAGTGGTTTGTCGACGTAGACACCTTCCGTTTTTGGGTAGCAAACGATGTTAGCAATTATCTAAATTATTTTCATTTTATAAAATTTGTTGTATAATAAATTAAATAAAAAGCGATTTTTACACAACCTGCATTTCTACAATCCATAATTGCGCTATTTTACTGTTTATCTTTTAAACGATTATATCCTTAAGTGACACGGTATCTCGGTTGCATTAAAGGAAATAAATGAGGTGGATTTAAGAGAGTAATGACACGTATCGAAATCGTGAAAAGATATTTCGTGATTCGCGAGTATAAACACGCCGCGGAAGCAGCTTCACGCATGAATGTAAAGTGAACGTGCCCGGCGACTAAAACGCGTCTCACCCGTTAGATTCGCATTCTTACCGAGTATGTAAGTCCTAGTTTTCTGGCTCTCACCCACAACAGTGTCGAGAGCAGATTCCAGAACAGAATACATACTGCATCTTGTCTATCCTATCCTATCCTATCCATTTGTCTGCGAAGTCAAGCTGAAATGTATGTAGGTACGCATCACGTGCACGGTGAGCTGCTACCTTTCGAAAGTACGGTTACGCTCATCTTCACAGACTACTGTTATCAATCGTTTATTTCTTTAGACTTGAAAGAGTTGGAAGATAATTTCCTTTCATTTCGTAAGATTAATGCTACCCACTGTAGTTTGACGAGAGATCGGGATGTAATAATAAAATAGATTACCAATGTTATACCTAGTATTTTCTACTTTCAAATTTCTCAAGTTCAAATTCATCAATTTTACCGTATAAATAAAAAGATTTCCTTTTATCTGCGCATACCCGTTGGAATCGAACGAAATAGAATCTCTTTCATTTCTCTGACACAATTGCACGTTGAATGAAAAAAAGCAATCGCTTTAAGCATCCTGCAGTTCGAGCCAGTCTATTTGCAAAGAAATGAAAGAAACCGATCCCCTTACTGTTGCTGAAACAAACTACGTACAATGGTAGCAAACGTGTAATCGCATAGTGGTGCACACGACAGAAGTAAGTAAGAAGCAGCGTTACTCACTCTTACTTACGTTTACGTTACTTACACGTACCTCGAAACGAACTGTTCTCGATCGAATCGCTCGTCTATCCATCCATCGTAGCACACTTTCGCAACGCAGGATGTATGCGAGAGATGCCGGCGGGCTCGATTCAATTTAAATTCAATTACAAAACTATTTTCGAGCCTCGACTGGCCTGGATCGTACGAGTGTCCTGCGCAGGACCGAGATCCCCCCGGCTTTAATACCGTGAGAAAGGCATAGCTCGAGGAGAAAGTATTCTTATTCTGCTCCAAGGATAGTCTGGTACCAGTCTGTCTGACCGATCATCCATTGGTTGTCGCAATTTCTATCCTGAAACGGTTTAAGGATATACAGTACCTACTGCTCGCTTCAACAGCCACACTTCTTATTTCCTTTCTGTTCAGTTAATTGTAGATATCTACCGTGAATACATGTTGAATTTCTGCATAAATAGAATAATAGTCCTTGTACACTCGTGATCAAGTCAAGTCTCCCCAGGGAAAGTGCTGATGCTTCGGGTTCCCGTCCTTCCCCTTAGGCGTTCCCGAGGAGAATGACCGATATGGGGTAGGAGGCCCCGTATATATAGGTCTCCGACCCCCCACCACTGCCGGGTGAATACATACGCGCGAAAATTTGAATTCATATTTGTTTTGTTATTTATTCTTTAAAATTATATACTAAACATTATAATATTTAAAATCACTTTTAATATTAATATCATCAAAATTAATCAATTTTTCCATAGAAAGTTATTGAACAATTTTTTGGAAAGGTGTGAAAATTTTCAGTTCGCTTTCGCCGGTATGAACAGGGATTTTTGAAGATAATAAAAAATCAAAGGAATAAACAATTTCTGAGGAAAGATTGCATTTGAAAAGTCCGCGATCGGTGAAATGCAAAAGGTAGCCGGTTTCGGATTTGATTGAATTTCACTGGTCGATTACATTCAATCCCTGCATATCAGTTTTCGATGAAGAACAACGGGATCCAAGGCATTCTAGGTGCGGTGCCCGTTGTATTTACGGGCCGTTTCTATTCGAAACTCGTGCTGGTCAGCAGTTGTACACGTTCTTACACCTGAGCCAACCTCCTTGCAAGATGAATGCTCGTCGAGTACTCCCTCGATCCTTCGATCCGTGCCAGGAATAAAATCAATTTCCATGCGTGTATTAAGCTTAAATGACAGAAGAACCGTTGACCTTCCACTGTGAATTCTTTTACGAAAACTGAGAACAAGAGTAACCGGTTCGATTTTACAATAATCTATGAACATTTCTCACTTCCAAACAAATATAAATGCTTCTGAATGGATGCATAAAACGAACTGTTAAAAAGTAAAATCGTGACTGCACAGAGATACGATGCACCGTATATGCATGCAAAGTTGTTTATTTTTACGAAAAGAATCTTTATCATGAACATTCCATTACTATAAAGTAAAATATCTACAGCTGATAGTAAAACACAAAGTGCTTTATTATCATAGAGTACTCAAACTTCTACACGTACCTTGAACATTATAATTTTATTTATCTTTCCCTAAAATATTAATGTTTAAAACATCCTTCTTCTAAATTATATCAAAACAATTCTTATAAAATTGCAACCATACTTCTGTTACTTTAACAACATTATTAAGATTGATAGAGCATAAAGCTTTTAATGATTCCTTTCCATAAAAATAAAATCAATTTTACAATCGAATTGCTATAAAAATAATGAATGGTACAAAAAATATTTCGAAGCGACGATGTATATTACACGTAACCGGATTCAAGAAGTTTGAAAAAAAACAATGGACGATCAGTTTATTAGGACCACTTTGAAATTAATCACTTACTTGGAGACTGAATCAGAACAGGAGTGAAAATGGACCTTCCCTGTTCTATTTTAAGAAAAATTAATTTTAGATTGTCTACAATCAGTTTGTTTCATCCCAGTGTGAATCCCTCTGAAACAAACTGTAAATATTTGACGTTCTACGTTGCACACTTTCTACAGTAACTGATTCGCGATAGAATTTCTTCCGAATGCGTAACGCGACACGTTACATGAAAAGCATCGAAAGCATCGAGAAACGCATGGTTTACATGCAAAGAACGCGTGACAAGGAACAGCGTCTATGCAATCGTTGGTATCGAGACACGCGTTTCAGCTTTACGGCACGATCGAAGTTGAATAGAAGAAAAGCGAAGAAAAAAATGGATAAGATTCGAATATGTAGCCCGGTTGCGCGGCTGCGATTGAAAGTTGCCGCGAAATTTTTCCAATCGCTAATTATATAGTTTGTCAAGGTCCTTTTACAGCGCTGCATTCCACTCCACCAAGCGAGAAAAGTGGTTTAACATGCACGTGAGTACTAACATTTTTATTATGGCTAAGAACGACTCGCGCAGATCGAAAGGGCAATCGAAGAAATTTTGTCGAATCTCGATTGAAAATTTAGGATGAGTCCACGAGATTCTCGGATATATTATCTGACTACACTATGCCCGCTTAGACAAGTTCATGTAAATTAACAAAAGTGAATCCAGTATCAATTCAAATTACATTTTTGATTCGTTTATAGTTAACGGAAAAGCAATTTGCAATTTGCATTTTATAATTTCTTTGAAAAATATGATGTGCGAAAGATGACATTTAAAATGGTAGGCGCGATATGACAGGTAACAATTTTGATCATGTTTGAAAAGAAAATTGCTGGCCTGATTTATAAGGATGCTCATTTATCACCTGAATTGATTTCGATGAAAACGAATTTTATGACGCTTGTTTCGAAGCAATTGAAAAACTGAAAAAAGGAAGAAAAATAGAAACTTTGACGTGTGACGAGTTTATCAGAAAATCAGAACTTTGAAAGTATGTACTTAAAGAGAAGTATAGCTTAATGGACATCATATCAAGATAACTTTATTACGACACTTATTGACTTCTTGATTTACATTATTACTGATTTATTGTCCGTTCACTTACACGTTTTGCGTTAGAAAGATAAATTATTTAAGGTTAGATCTATTGCTGTGATTTAAAGCAAAAAAAAATGAAAAGAATAGAAGAATATTTCTTTCCAAAAAATATAATGTTCAAAAAATTGGATAAAGAGATCGATACCAACCAATAATAAATCTTAACAGAAGCGTCGTAGGTGAATTGAATAAAACTCTCACATGAAGTTGATCATTAACAGGAAGTACAATCGAGAGATGGAAAGAACATTAGCGAGCACTTCGCACGTACCGCCATGTCCCCACGTTTGATCCTCGCGTTCTAAGTTCGCGAAGTCCCATTTTTCTTCATTGCCAGGCGACGCGATTAGTGTGTGATCGCATCGGCCAATAGCGCGCGATGATCTAGAACGCATGCGCGTGAGGCGTGACGCACCGACTCCGACCAATCGTACCCGCGTTCCTTTTCCTAATGTTCTTTCCATCTCTCGACAGTGCATATAAACAACGCGATGTCAGGTGGAACGCGAAGAAGGATGCTTGGGAAAAAGCGTTCGAATCGAGGCGTTTTACACCAATGCAGAGGTCTGTAAATTATCCACAAATCGAGGAGAGATTTATGTAGCTCGATTCTGGCCCGTTAAACGTGTCCTATTAAAGCGCGAAACAGTGTGTCGATGACGGTTACCGATCGACACAGATTATATCCACAACGACAGGCCACAGCAGAAGATTTATAGCTGTGGTCTTATCCAATAGGATAGTAGTGGCTGGAAAAACGAGCGGTTCTATATGCTTTACGTCCAAAGAGGTGTGGATAATTTCTGCGCAGACAGGTTGCAACAAGATTTATACAACTGGGCTTTGTCCCGTGTTAAATAATCCTATCGAACGTACCCTCTCCAGATCGCCCGGTTTCGATCGGACTTGATGCTTTCAAATAATGCAAAATATTCGATGATTCGGTGATTATTCAATTAAATTTAGAGAGAGTAAAGTCGAACCAGTAGAGGCATGGGCGTAAGTGGAACTTTTTCTATGGTGGGCCAGCTCCGAGGTGTTTAATGCTTTGCATTTCGCAAAACTTTACAACACAATTTCAGAATCTTAAAATTCTGAAGTCTGAGAATTTTGGAGTTTTAGGTGCAGGGTGAACTTAGTTACGCTAATGAGTAGAGGCTCTCGAAAACGTGACAACGACGATTATCCTATTTTCAAAGGATCATACTACAATATTATGAAAGAAAGAAGAAACCGATTTTTCAACTTGAAATATGAGAACGGATTCGGATTAAAACGACTGAAAATAATAGCGATGGATTCGAAGGTAACGAGTCGAGTGGAAAAAGTACAAGTTATAAAGCAGTCGGCAATGGAGAGGAATCCGCCTTCGCCCGGGGCGCAATTTCTCTCGTACCGATTCGGTTCAGGTCGAAGGCTCGCGTGCAAAAAGGAGGTGAGAGAAAGATTGCGCGGAGGGGACTCCTCGACGATGGGACGATGGAAACTGAGCAACGAAATGAGAAGAAAAAGCGAATCAAGTGAGAGGAGATTCGAGAATGGAAAGATAAAGGCGAGGAAAAATGAAAAAGAAAATTACAAAAGGGGCAGCCATCGGATCATCCATAGCATCTATCATTGTCAATACATATTCAGTGGTAAGCAGAGTAATTTCAATTTCAGAGAAAAATAATGCTCTGTTACAAAATACATAGATACAGGAATCAACAAATTAATAACGCCATTATTTACGGCTAATGTAAAACGAAGCAAACGATGCTTGATTGCGAGAACAGCCGAATTACGTGTGCCGATCGTGCACACGTGTATGCACCGAGTGCATATCTTCATTTTGCAATGATGCGAGGTATGGATACAATATACGAGGCAATAGCAGCGCATAAAACGAGGCTGCACCGGGACATGCAACGAAGATTTACATTGGCTTCGAACACCCGGTGCTAGGCTACATTTTTTTCATTCTCCTTTCATACCCTTTTTCTGGGGCCTCTTACGGCTACGAAACGCTCACCTTCACTTACCGGTTCTTCAAAGACGTCTTTCAAACATCTTGATCCACATACATATATATATATATATATATATAACCTATATACTCACCATTACATTCCGGAAGCAATATTGGCCGAACCTTCACTTGATGTTCTTTTGTAAGCGAGAAACGTGCAGAGAGGGAATAAGGCTAAAAGTAAGTAAAACAACGTAGGGTGAAAGTAGGTAATATGTACACCCCGCTGTTGGAGAATCATCAATCTTAGTAATTCTTGAATCACCTTAAGTTTAGGGGATATTAAATAAAAGTAACAATAATACAAGACACTTTGAAGCAAAATGCTTACTTTTTTTGCGAACAAGTAAAATTTTGAAAAATCCTACGAGTCTAAAGAGTCAGAATTCCCGTCACAGAGATATTATATCTTGGAATTACC
Source organism: Osmia bicornis bicornis (assembly GCF_907164935.1). Taxonomy (NCBI): domain Eukaryota; kingdom Metazoa; phylum Arthropoda; class Insecta; order Hymenoptera; family Megachilidae; genus Osmia; species Osmia bicornis. The sequence goes on along the minus strand of NC_060218.1, from coordinate 8,535,339 downwards.
GAGTCATAAGGTCAATAAAAGTGTATGATTAAGTGTACCTAAGTCTGCTGTTTGTTACCAACTCTCATTGTGCTCTGTATTTCAACGCTCCTCAATGAACACTTGTAAAGCAAAAACAAAACGGCTAGCGATAATATAGAGGGGTTGCGTTTATTTTACTTATTTGTTCAAGGCAAAAAGACATGTTCGAGTTGATAGATAATTTCTTCGTTAAAATGTGCGTTGATATTCATTTTATAAGATGTACATTCAAAAGAAATCAAAGTAGTTTGTAGTCCGCCTTATACGAAGGGAATGTTGAAATCAGAAAAAAGGAAAAGATAAAATGTAACGACACGTTCATTCGTAAGATTGCGTAGACGTAATAGTGATAACTGTTAATTAAGTCATCGAAACTTGTTAATCCTCTTTAATAGATAATGAATATGAGAGGTTTAATATCGCGTGTTAAGCAACATTGCCTGCAACAGATACATTAAGAACTTTATTACACTTTACACTAGCTATTTCTGCAAGGATAGGCAGAACTTTGGTTCTGATTTAACCATATAATAGGAAAGGGAAGAAAAAGGCGTTTCGACTCAGGATCGTCTGTCAGACTCGTCAGTGGAGCTGACAACAGACGATTCCTGCCCCAGACACCTATCATACCGCAATTCGGAACTCCTATGTATTCAAACTGCATGCCGGGCGACCGCCAGCGAGAACAGAGTCATCCTTGCCACCACCTAGCGGTCTCCGGCCCGAACCAAAAGCGTCCGGGGAGACGAAACTCTCTCCCCCTCCACTAAACGCCTACAATATATTTATTTCGCAATTAACTTTGCAAAATTTTGCAGTCCTGAGTATCGTATTTTGTTAATGACTTTATATTTGAAAATACTTATCAAACGCGTTTTCATTTACGATTTACGAATCTATGTTCGGAGATTAGATTTAATTTTACAAAATTTCATTATGGTAAATAAAGTAAAATCAAAAAAATGTATGATATCGTTTTGCCGCGCAGTACGGAGTTACAATTTCATAACATCAAAGAAACCACAACCAGATGAATTAAAACAGCACTCTGGTCCGTTTCGAATAGAAAACTCGTGTCGAGGCTCGATTCTCCGACAAACCGTATCGAATTAATCTTTCTAGTCCTTTAGAGAACGCGTGACAGACACGTGGAGTGAAAAAGAGGAAGAGGTAAAAATCGGTACCACGATTTCATATTAGACAGCGGTCGAAATAGACTAGGTAATCCTAGACAGTGCAAGGTGAGCATTACGTCTCCATCGGTTAAGCAATAGCCCGCCTACTGTAATTTCAAGATCTCTAATCGTCCGTAGCCGTCTACCTCCGTGAAACATTAATCCTGTCACGTATTAACACGCTGAATGCCGTGCGGCTTGCCGCTCGCCTCTAGCCGTTCGCCGTTCGCCGACACCACAAATTTAATATAATCCAATAACTAAAAGAAACGACTTACGGATTAAAGGAAATTCCAAGCTCTGACGTTTATTATCATTTCTATAAGACTAGAGAATAAAAAGAGGTTTAGAACGCGGCCGCACGATAAACTCTCTCTGTTTCTCGCTTCACTTTCAATGTTTTCTCGCGGGACACTCGAAACGAAACTACTGCACAGGTTACCATGCGAAATCGATCGCGGGATTTCATCAACCGGGCTTTCCAGCTCGGGTTAAACCACCTAAAAAAAAATCTCTCCCCGCAAGTATCACGATTCGATTCACCATGGATCCGTGATCCGTTTGATTGAGATCAATAACCCAGTATACTGTCTTTTTATTCAACATATTTCATTGAACCAATTTAATATTAGGTTATTGAAACTTAAAACGTTAGAAACTTAAAATTTTCAAAAAGTGGCTGAAATAAAATATCAAATCAAGAGATTAAAAGATGTAAGATCGAAGAATGGATAGTTGAAAGAAAACATACAATGAAGAAAATTAACATTACAGAAATGAGATGTATAATGAGAAAGGTAAAACACAGGAGGTTAATTAGAATAAGAAAAATACTTACAATTATGATTAATAGAAAATTGTAACAAACGATAAAAACAAAAGTGAACGATCGTAGCGCGAACAATGAATCGTCTGAACGAACAAAGCAAAATTGCATCGCACCTTGTGATGGAAATAAAATAGAAACAATCGATTGTAAAAGAAAGAATTAGTAGTCGATGCACGTGACACCTAATAACACGATCAAAAGATGTACTTATTGAATAAACTGACAGACGACAAAAGTATTATTCGCACAGTTCTACATTATTAATTGTACTCGCATACGTATAATGCATAATATCCATGTTGGTGTAATTAGGTAGAGACCATGGTGGGAGTGATTCCCCAAAATGTAAATTTCTTCAATTCCACGATTCCAAAATTCCGAAATTCCAGATTTTCCAAATTATTAAGGAACTTGACTGATCTAAGAAAAAAATCCTAATTACGCCAATTGTAATGAAGTATAATTTACCTACACTTTGATAACTACTGCACCCTCAAACTATCACATTACCGCTTTCATGTTTAACTTTACTGCACAGGTTCTTAATATCTATTTTTATTTTCATACTCTTATCGCGCGAATACTTTTCGTCATCCCTATACATGCAACATTGTTGCTCCTCCGATCGGTGCATCTGAATATTCTGTATGATCGAGGGCGTCCTTTTTCGAGAAATCCTGCACCGACACGAAACGACTCCTTTCACCCGGATCCTACCAACAGAATGCTATCGTTGAAACGAGAAGGAAATGAAAGGCAGAAAGAAGCGCACGAATAAACACGCGCAAGGATGCCTCCGACTGGTCGAAAGAAATTATATATGAGGTGGAAGTATAAAATCGTTTCGACGAAAGTGAACGGCGTAATTTCACCGGGGAACGTCTCTTTCTCCTCTATGTTACAATATATATGTTTAGAAAGAAACTTCGACTTACCCTTTAATTACGACTAGACTATGGATATTTATGCAAATTTACATTTTATATATCAATTTTTTCTTTCTTGTTCATTTGATGTATTTTACCCTTCATGGCTAAGGGTAGAAATTATTTGCAAAAAAAGCGTACTATTTAGAGATTTACAATCAGGGGTGGACTGACCATTAAAAGTTGGGGAAACTTCCCAGAGGGACGGTAGAAATTTGAGGCTTAATTATTTAAAATTACAACCTGTCATGTCACTAATCCCCTGATAAAAATTGAGATACCAACCCGCCCCTGTTCGCGACACAAAATTTATAATTTTTCATTAGAGACTCGGATAAAAAGGTTGTAACAGACGACCTCCACTATTTTCTTCGTGGACAGTGGTGGTGCTTCGAAAGAACCCACCTTACAGGGAGTGAAATCGGATCTGAATCGATAATATCGAATTGTTTCTGTTGTACGCGACCGATTCGTAGAAGAAAACGCACGTTACGTTTGACATTTGTCTGGCATTTCGAAAGCACGTGAGCCGTCCGTGTCGCTCGTGACAAATCATAATGTCGGACGTGTGCTGACAATTCGAATGACGATGAAAAATGATGCGTGCACGGCAGTGCTGTTTTTCATTCGGGAAAAAAATCGGGTTCCATTGTTCTTGTTTCGCCGAGGGAAGCGGGTGGTTACTCGATGTCTCGAGTTCGAAACCATCGGAAAAGAATCGTGCAACTCGGACGCATGACGAAACGCACTATATCGTGGCAATGCCTGGCGTTCGCTAACGAGCAGATGACGAATAAAAGGGTATTTCATCGCGAATACCAACGAAACTTGTTGCAAGAATGGGACCTAACCACGCATCGCATATAATTTCGTTTCACCACGACATATAATATAAGGGGTTGCGTACGTGGCCCTTTTTTAAATTTTAAAGTAACATATTTCGAAAATTTAGCCAGGTTTCGTTTTCGAAACGACTCGTCTTGCATATTCTGTTTTACCTCATCAGCTGTTAATTTTATACGTTATCAATCACCTGTTGCACGCGATCTATAATTTTAGCCGCCGCTCCGCGCCGTCCGACCGTGCATAATTTCTGATATTAGTTCATAGGTAGGTACCTGACATTTCCACCAAGATTTTCAAATACAATAAATTAGCCGACTGACGATTTATACCCACCCTCTGCACACGCCAGGTTTCTCTGTTCTCCTGATAACGTTGCATTTGCTCCTTCGTCCACGAAATAATTTACGTTTACCGCGCGATTTCATTCTACGCGCAGTTGGATCTCGTTTATTTAACAAATTTCTAAACTAAGAGCAGTATCAGTTTATCGGCACGCTAAAGCCAAAAGCGCTCGATTCTCATTCAGTCGGTTCTTTACACTTGAATCGGTTCGTTTCGTTCACCCCTACAGTATTTCACTTATCATCGACAGCCAGGTTAATTGGATCATTTATTCTGAACTGCAAGCGTTCCTCTTTTTTTCTTCTTCTTTCGTTTTTGCTTGCCACACACTTGTTGTTCGATTCGTGAAAGGTCACGCAAATCCGGATATAAACCCTGGTGTACGTATAAGAGAAACTTTTTTTTGTTTCTACGTTAACACCTGGTCCAATAGAAAAAATTAATTTCTACAGCCGGTCACGATTTGTCATTCTTCGAGCATGAAATTCCGATTACATTTTTCTACCGAGTTTTTTCGTCATTCCTTTCGACTTTATCTTGATCTAGAAACTCGATTTACAATTAGTGCTTTTTTATTTTTTGTATTTTTACTACTCGATATTTTTGCAATTTAAAGAGTTATTATTATACAATATTATAATACGATCAAGTAGTTATTTTAGTTGATGGAAACGCATTGTACAGTATCGGGCAGGGTAGGCTTTCCCAAATTAAATTTTTCCGCGAAAATTATACGCCACTGGTGTGCCGCCAATGTATATGAGGCTTCCAGCCCTACATCGGTCATTCTCCTCGGGGCCGCCTAAGGGTGAAGGTGGGAGTCCAGGGAAGGGGTTGCTCGCGTCGAAGGCCCTGAACCCCAAAACCCTGGAACGTGAGAGCCCTCGGAAGGTTTACCAGGGTAGTGGAGTACTTAGGGGAAGAGGGACACCCAGAATATTACTATTTTCCTAGGAGAAGCTTACTTCGCTCGATACTGTACATACATGCTTTGCAATATGTTTCGCAAATACAAAGTAGATATTTTGAAGATGACAAGTTGCGAATATTTATCGTAGAGTTTACAATTAGTCCTATCACGATGATTTCACTTTTAACCTTTACGCACTGGCAAGCAACAATGACGGTACGTATAAAAAGAAACGCGTTTCATAGCTAAAGGGCAATTACTTAGGTATGATCGTGCTCTAGTTACATCGTGACACTTTCACTACCAATTAAGCAACGATATTTCATATGCACCAATCTGATACGTAGTTTTCATATTTTGATATACGCATATGAAAATATTGAAACGTGAAACATCGGCTATTAATTGCGGCAAGAGAAATTCAGGTTAATAAATCAGTGAAACGCATGGAAAAGTGTATGGAAACAGAAAATGATCCTGAAAGCAACGGCACAACGAACGCATACATTAGCTTGTCAGCTGAAACAGCCGATGGTGTATAGTGCATAGGATTACGTAAGGTTCTGTTAAGCAGAAGCGATTACGAGCACGGTTACCTTGAATACATCTCGCGAAACATCTTGAAGAGGTACATTCTTCTTCCCTGTTTTTGTCTAGCCTCGTGTCAGAGACACACGTAGTACGGGGAAATTGTAGTTACATGTCACGCTAACCAATGTTTGCTGTACGTTCAATCGCCAATAATTTCTACCGCGCATTGCCCGAGCGAAATGAGTTTCACGCGTGTTCGCTGTGCTAGCGCACTAACGAGCGATAGCACCGATTTTAAGAAGGTAATTCTATGCTAGCTCATACGCTGTCCTTACCTGTTTTTTATTTTTATTTTTATTTTTCTTATAAGGATATACATATATAAAAGTGTCATCAGGTACGTACTATTCTCAATTTCGCTTTCTGTTTCCTTTTTCAAAATATCTTGCACAATATAATTTTATATATTATGGCTAATAAATCTGTCAATACATCTTTTAATAATGACCAGAAAATTGCAACAAACTTGTAAACATGTAGGAATGCTGTTGTAACTTGGATTGCTAAAGGGTTATTTTTTTTTTGAAAGCGGGTAGAAATGAAAAATTGTTAGAAATATATGCAAAGCTTATTTAACATGAAACCTGTACAATAAATTCAATAAATTTTGTTTGAACGTTTGTGCTTCTACGAATGTATCCTTTTTTATTCCAAACATTAATTCAAGTTCACGAATTGGACATTAGTGTAACACATTTCATATTCTGCATTTCTGCAGAAACTATAAACTCTGCAAAATAATTGCTAGGTATAAAGAAAAAACAAGCTGTTAAAATAATTACAGACTCTTAAACTATATCTGGACTCTATTAGAGCGATTTTTAATTACAAACCAGAAACTACAGATCTTCGATCGAAAAGAAAAAGGAAAGACAAATAGCAACAGTAACTTTCCTATCAAGTTCCATATAAAATTTCCGCATTTCGTGCACACGAGGTGGAACAAATTAAAATACCAACACACCAATTTACAGGTGCAATTATAAAGTCAAAAAAGTTCACTTTCTCGCGTTCCATTCCAGTAACTGGGAGGAATTTCCTTCCATTTGCGATATCACAAAGCAATCGCACTTTGAAACCTTCGAATTCTTACACCGTTGTTGCAACCGTCGAAAAGAAAATCAGAAACTAATAATCAATTAAAAATATTGGAACGTGAAGGAATTTAGACCTGGACAGATTCGAAGAAACTGCATGATTTTGCATGCTTAAAATGCTTCCATGTATTTTCTTACAGCATCGAGGCGACGCGACGCAACGAATCGCGACACATCTTCCACGGGATTAGTAGAGGTTTGTAGGTGATTATCAAACGGCTATAATTGACACCGCTCGGCTCGACTCGGCGCGGCGCAGCAGCGACGATGTTGAACGAGCCACGGTGCAATTACATGCCGTTGTAATCACCGTACTACTCGCTCGATACTGACTCACAATCAGCTTGCTCACCGAGCTGTACGTATCCCTTTGCCATTTAATCCCGAACCTAGTAATTTCACAGTCGCGCGAGATCGATCGATCGATCGTGCTCGCAAATACTCTACTCGCTTCTTGATCAATACCAATGCTCCTGAACTGTTACCTCAAAGTGATATAGCAATGAGGACAACTTTTTGATATTTGGATGAAAAAGTGATTTGAATATATATTCTAATAGACCTTGGAAAGACTTATCCAATGATAATCCGTTTAGGGCCCTAGCCCTTTAGAAACTCCCACTAGGGGGCATTTTTGGTATATGGTCAACTATGACCGATATAGACAAATGAGGTGTCCTGGCATATAGATTTGGTCACTCTGAATCTATTGGTAAAAATTCCAAGTCAATAGCTCAATTCGTTCAGAAGTTATTGAGAATGATACCTGGACCCTGCGGCAGTAGACGCCCCCCAGGTGCCGTCCCCGACACCTTTTTGTAGTCTATCATATAAACTCTTTAACCTATTGACTTGAAACCTTTACCAATCGACTCAGAATGACTCATTACATCATCTTAGTCCCCTCGCTTGTCCATATTGGCCATATTGACCTTATACCTAAAACGCCTCCTAGTAGGAGTTCCCAAAGGGCTAGGGCCCAAAACGGGGTATCATTGAATAGGTCTTACCAGGGTCTATTAGAATATATATTCAAATCACTTTTTCATCCAATCATCAAAAAGTTGTCCCTATTGCTAAATCACTTTGCTTAAATCACATTAACCTAAAGTTAAATATATTATTTTTAAACACAAGGGTTCCATGTATTAGAAGAATAATATTTAAACTGACGGTGAAGAGTTTAAATTAGAATTTGTTGAAATAAAACAGTTATAGAAAGCTCTCCGTCCAAAAATATCAGGCGCAATAAAACACTTGGATTTTTCCAAGTCGTTTTATTGCCGATGACGTTTATACACTCGGCCATCCGAGAGTTAAGAAACGCATTATATTATATTTCTTACTTTTTTAAGGAAAAGGATCAATCATTGTATAGGGGTGAACAATTATATACGTTACTCTAGCTCCCCACAGAAATGTTGAAACGGAAAGGGAAAATGAGAATGATTAATTAGCTGCAGAATGGCCCGATCGAAAGTTGAGCAAGATTTTCTAAATGTTGCAATTTGAGCATAAATTGGCCAGTTCGATCGGAGTGCAATCGATCGTGGAGAACCAGAGCGCGTTCCCGGTTATTGCGGTAATAGTGTTACAATTTTGTAACTCATTCGACCTTTTCCCACTTTCTCTCGTTCGCGTTCGGTTCGCGAACGGTGCGAGCAGAAAGGACAAACATGTCTTGCTGACAACTTGCTGCCAGAACACGTACGGCCTTGCCGAGGAAAGTTGGCCACCGGTTCTACCACGCCCTACTCTGGCATTCCCTGCGATCGTGCACACGCACCCACACGCACCTACTCGCACCCACACAAGTCTGAGCGACACAGCTCGGCTGACGTGCACGCGATCTCCTGAATAACAGTCGGTCGAGTCGGTTCGCTAGTTTCGATTAATAATGCTCAAAAGTGGACTAAACAGAATTTCCGAACCGACCCAACTCGACTGAATGTGATCGAGCGTGATTTCACTTTTCCCTCCCGGTCTCATCGGTGTTTGCCCGCCCACGCGTTCAATCTCGGACACACGACACGAGGATTACGAGGGTTACAAAGAAGCCTGTGCAACGTGATTCTTCACGGTCCAATAAAACGTTTATTTATCGGATTATCACGGTGGAAATTTTCATTCTTGTATGCAACACCGCACCGTACAGATCCGCGTTCGACTCAAAGTTTCCTTTCTCGATGAATACATTACTACTGCTGCTGCTGCTGCTGCTGCTGTTGGACAGAGTTGATGATCGCAAAAAAGCGAATGACCTCGAATATGAAATTCACTACATTCACCGTGCTCCTCGAATACGTCTTTCATTGGCACTCATCAACGCTTTTTCTGTCGCTCGTGTAACTTTCTAAAAGAAACTACCGTTCCCGATCGAACAGATATAAATAAACGTTTTTGGAATTCGTAGACCATTGCAATTGAATTAATGAATTTCTAGTCCGTGTAAAATGGTGATAAGATTTTCTTGTAGGCGACACGGTAACAGAATGATTCGTTGGAAAAAAGAAAGGAAAGGAAAGCTTAAAATAGTGCAGTTATCCTCGATTAAGAAACGTACAGAAAAATCGGTATCGCGGAACGCGTTCACTCCCTTTCGAATCTGAAACAATATTCGTGTCTAAGAGGGGAACGGGTGTACAGGGGAACAGGTCATAATATCTATAATTTGCCACTGGTGCAATTGCAAGGCTGTCGTTGGAAAAATCTGCCTATCAACAAATCACTAACTGTATCCGTGTAACCCGTTTTGCACAATGTAAAGCACATTCTCCTATTACAAATTACACGTTTCACGGACGTCAACGCGGTCATTCCGAGGTATGATAATGTCGCGAACAGGCAATGTACGATATTTCAGTAGTGCAACAAGACACGTCAATTTTTCATCGCTCATCCATCGTGTATCATCTTTCTCGGCGAACTGGACTTGTCTGACGGTAACCGTTTGGAACCGGAACACGTACGGCCTTGCCGAGGATAGTTTAACCAGCAACCTGGTCTCACCACGCCTTACTCCGGCATTCTCCGCAATTACGCACCGGCACCCACACGAACCTACCTCGGAACTTGCACGTTACCCCGCACACTACTTGTCGCGTGGGCGAACTATTTCTATGCGGTAATAAAAATGCAAAATAGCAATAAGATAATAGTAAGGGTTTGCGAGTGAATTCGTGGGTTTGAACGATGCCAACCGTGACACGGGATGGAACTGCAATGCTTGGCTCGTCGTAACGCCTATATATTTATACTTATAGTTAGTAGGCTGATTCATACGTTTGTACGTTGCCTTTTTTACACGGAATAAAGTCGTTCCTGGGGTGCTAAGATTTCTTTATTTCTTACTCGAGAAATTAACAAAATTATGTTCTTCTGTTGCTACGGTATTTATTTAATGACCACAATTATCGTTCCTCAATTATCAGGACTTTCGGTCGTAATTGGATGGCCCATAAGAGGACTGATCATCAGATTCAATTTCTTTTGGGAGGACGATGAACGACGACCGGTTATTTATCTCACTGCAATTGGTAAACAGAGAAAGGCATTTACTGCAACGCGGTGGTCCGATCTTTGATACACGGCTATCTTGTGTAATAATTATTTAAGTATTTGTTTACTGAAAGAAACATTACGATACGCGTTACCATAAACTTACTGTTTCATTGTTTTTTTAAATACGTATGATTGATTATTACTAACGTAACTAGATAATGATAAAAGAAAAACACAACTTAGGCTCGGGTTATCTCTCAGGCGCGCTTTATTATTCGCAATTTATGCGGACACATTCTTCGCGTTTTCATAGCACGCGTTACGCGTTTATTATTATCGGTTCTCCACCCTCTATTATTCTTCGATACCTAGCGATTTATTATCGTAGAGAATGCTTTTGCTCGGAAACGCCGCGGTCGAGTGGACGTGTGTTATACAATAACCTTGAATGCCAGTGCGGAATTCGAGTGCAATTCGGTGTTACGATATATCGACTTGATGGATCTGCTACACTAATTGAATAATTCTGCATATTGGCCCTGTTATCGGATCGACACCAATTCCCCCCCTATCAATTTCGAAGGAACCGAACATCTCGAAGTTGCACCACATCCCGATTTTCTCTTCGTTTCTTTCTCCTTTCATCTCGTCGTTACGTTATTGCACTTTAACCCCTTCTCCAATGATTTTTTCGATAGTTGCGTCAGTGACAACGAACAAATAAAGAAAATTGAAATACCCGTACGTAGTATTCAACGATCGTTGACTGGGCAAATTATAATTAGAATTTAAATCAAAATTCAAAGCCAAAGACACATTTCAAGTGTAAGCTCCGTCACGAGAGTGACTCGATATTACAGGGTGAAGGGTTAAACGACGCATCGGAAAACGGCGTAATAATGACATTTAAACAAGCTAAAGTGAACTAGAGCGAGATTCGCTCTAGATCCAACCGTTTATCGGCCATTTCCGGTCAGACCGGAAAAAAAAGAGAAATTTTTTTTCGGCCATTCGTTAAGATTTTGACCCACTAAACTCAATGGCGCAAGAATTTTTTCGATAACTTTTACCGTTTGGCCTGTACAAGAGTGACAGAAAGTCTAAATGCTACAGCCCCCTTATCAAGGTCTTCAATCTTAGATACGGGTTGGCTAATTAAAAAGTGGGAAAGTTGGAGGAATAACTGGATGTTCTTTTGGATCTGAACCATGTTATTGAAAATCTACCGTGACCTCGGGAGATAACACGGTATTGACAACGACCTGCAGTAATAAAGAAAGAAGGAAGAAACAAAAGTCCTGTGATATTGCACCGTAAAAGTCTGGGAACTCCCTGCAAACTGTCTATACTTTATACCGTTCCGGTCATAAGCCGGGATATTCCCGCCACTAGCATACGGCTGTTGCTCAAACAGCACATCCCGCAGCTTATCTTATCATACACACATTTTTACACGCTGTGCATATGAAATATAAACAAAAGATGAATCTCAGACCCTTAATCCGGAGGATAAGCCAGTTGCATAGCTTTTCGCCGACAGACAGTAGACAACAGGAAAATTCTCATACGATTCCCTTTTACATATTTCATGAAAAAGCATTGCGAGTACGAGGATACGCGAAATACCTCGCGGTATTGCTTACCCAAAGTACATTCTATAAAGTACAATAATGCAGAATATTTATGTATTTTCATGGGAGAAACGTATAGAGGAGGTATTAGTTGGATTTTGCAAAGAAGAAGCATCGAAACACGTCGCATTGTCCAGAACGAATCTACACTTTGATTTCGGTATACACGCCTATCTGTTATATCCGTGAAACAAGTCTACTTTCTAAAATCAAATTTCAAATGCGATATGTGTATATCATTTCCATATTAAAGATTAAAAAGCACGATACAATCCAGATTACCGTATACTTTCGATTACTTTCGGAGTCGAACACTGTGCTCTGGCAACCTGTTTCACAAGAACCAAGCGTTGACACAATCGATAAGATCGGATCGATATAATTTTTGTACAGAAACTGAAAACACCGCTCATGGAGTAAAAAATGACAGCTTATCAGAGCCAATTTGACTAGCAAGAAAGTTGATCAACGCCGTAATTTTTATCATTAGAACCATGAAGGAAAAGAAAGAAGAAAAAGTTGTGAACCTGTCGTTCCATAACTGCAAACCAATCCAACTCAGCCAGATGCGAAGTAGGATCGAGCTTGCGCAACAGCAACAATGTTATAATAGTAGCCGGTGACTTGTCCAGAAGGGAGCGTTTAATCATATTCAGAGTAATTAATATTCATCTTTGCGAGTTAATATTCAACGTTGCACAACCGGGAATGTCCGATCGGCGAACGATTTTCAGACAGTCGTAGCCCGTTCGGTTGTCCCGTTAAGAAATTGCATTTGTATTCTATCGAACGGTCCAATCTCCCTTCGGACGATCGGTCTTTTTTCGTAACAGTAATTCCGTTTTGTTTCGTTTCGCGATCCCTGACCCGTCGACCCGACACGGAACGATCTACTATTAGCTAGAGCGTTGATAGAGCAAAGCTTCACCGACAACGGTGACGAGCAACAATTCTTATCGCGATTGTCATTAGCCTAATTCGAGACCTCCTGCCGCCGCGCAGAACAGCTTTCTACCTCTGAACGTTATTTATCGACGGATTAATAAGTGGCTGGCTAACCGGTGATTACAGGCTGGCTAGCCGCGACTTTCATTGTCGTTAAACGTGTCGTCTGTGATTTTACCGCGACACCGCGCCGTGGAAAAAGTGTTCCACCACCGGAGACAACTTCATTTTTATTTAATTATTCATTTACCTAGCCTTCTTTTTGGTGGCAGCCAATACGAATAACTGCTTCTCCAATTTTGTCAAGTAATCATTGACGATCAACGCTCAATTATGAGATTTTTTTTTACATGCAGACAAATTTATTCATCGCATCGTACTGTTGGAAGATAGACGATAACGATAATGATGGTAAGCGTTTTAAAAGCGGCACGATTTTCTTTCTAAAGGTTTGTCGTGTACACCTGAGGCGTCAAGCACGATTAGCTTATCGACGTACAAGGGAAGAACCTTTCGATCGGGAGAATTGATCGGAGGAATCGATCGAGTGTGCATATCGTCCTTGTCCGGCATGGCAGGATGGAGGAGACCTTTGCCATGGCGACGACGCTCCCACTCACGCGATGGCAAATCCTTTTCTCATCCACGGCTATTTTATGTCGAAACCTCTCAATGATAACTCTATATCGTTTAATATTTCATACCGGATAACGCTCCACGGTTAATGCCAATAAACAATACTTTATCCTTTGTAATCTTAAGAAACCAATAGTTTGACATTAAATGTTCTTTATTTACTGATCATTATACCCTTAAGTTACTTACGTACCAGACGTTTATTACAACATTCTCAAAGAATTACGTTCAAGAATTTTATATCGCTTTTTCATTATTATTACTTGAAACTTTGTTCAAAATTTTCTTCATTTTGATATTGAAACAATTAAATAACAAATGAATATGTGTAATTTAAAAAGGTATCAAATGGGTATCGACACTATTTGATACAGTATCATAATTTGTGGGCTAGAATCGATATGTATCTATCTATCGTTTCTATCAATAATTCAAACGACACTATCGATCACCCGGAACCAGTTCGCTCACGATTGATAGTTGTCGAGACAAACTCGAGTCAGGTATCCCTATCGTCCGAATTTTTCTTCCTCGCTTTGTGCTCGTTTTTTCTCCCTCCTTGAGAAGGAACATTTTCAAGGGAACAAGATCGATTAACGGCTTTCGTACAGAGTCAGTTTTTATTACGGCAAGAGTATCGGTCCAGGTACGTGGAAAAGAAATCAGCCCTCGAGGACGAAGGCAAGTAAGTAGATGGATTTCGATGGTGTCGTTCACCTTCCGGATGACCGTATACGAAGACCGGTCTCGAGTGAAACAAGCGTCGAAACGTGGGTTAACAGAACGAAGGTTTCCGAGTCGTTTAACTCGCATTTTTGTTCATCTCATTGACCCGGATAGCCATAACCGTTCTGTTAATGAATTAGAGTCATCGATAGAATGAATCACGATCAATGAATTATATAGTACGAGTGTTACTTTTTAATATTTTCTTATGATCGATTGGAGACATAAACAGTGTAGATTTAAAAAAACTGATAAAGTAAATGAAATTCTACGATATAGCAACAAGTGAATGCAAAAGGAGTTTTCTCAAGCATCTAGTAATGATCTCCTGCACAGAACGAGATTGGAACACGAAATACAAGACGCGATTAACCCATTATTCCCGCTCGAGGCGCCGATTTTCCAAATACAATGTATCGGTACACCTTTATGTTTAATTGACCGATTTCTTAACCCTTCGACGCGTACGCGGCAAACGAGAGAGAATTAATTCAGCAAGGAAAGATTTATGGGCCGAGGTAGAAGATAAAGTTAAAACCAGAATAGAGATATCGAGGAGGTCCGTGCTGATTTTGTCACGCTTGTCGCCTTGTAAAATGAAAATAACGCGTTAAATGTTGACGTTTAACCCGTTAAAATAAACAGCCGAGCAACATTTGCATAATGTTCATTTTACAGCTGAAACGTGCATTCGGTGAATAGAGGGGTAGCCGAAGAGGAGATTCAGTCGGTTAAATCAACTGTTCAGGTTGGTGAAGGTATATACCACGCAAGGACCCCTTCTGTCAGTTCCACCAATTTGACTAATTATACGTTGCATTATACATAACACGCGTTCGCGTGCACGCTATAAGGATAAACCCGTTAATCGCAAGTTTTCTCATGAAGTTACCTTTCTTCCCGGCCAGTTCAATCAATTCCGACGTTCCTCTCTCTTCATTATCTCCGACTGGAAGACGAAAGCTTGACGTTCGTCAATCAAACCGAGCGTTACGAAACCAGTTCATAATGAAACGGATGAAAAAGATCGAATGATTTCGGTTGTAATTAAAAGCGATAAAAAATAATTGGCCCCCAACGCCCTGTGCCGGTTTCTCATGGCTGCCCTTCATAATCGTGAAAAAAAATTACAATCCTGATTTTCGTTGCTTTTGAATAACAATATTCTTGTTCGAGAATTTTTATATTTTTGTTATACTAATTTCTGTAATATTTCTAACTTTTTTCTAATTACGAGCAAAAATGAGAGAAATTGAAAAAGTATTTCTTAAACATTAGAATATTCTCTATATTTGACATACTCCTATTTCAATCGATATCGTTCGATAAATAAATTAAAATGGATTATCGGTGATTTATGAAAGAAACCTAGCCATGCTTCTAAAGTATAGTCTTTGATCCCGTTATCCAGAAAGATACCGATCGAATCAAAAGAAAAGCGATCTCGCGCATTGGGAACTGTGCACGTGCAGGTGCACGTGCATTCTTGGCACCCATGCACTGGTGCATTGGTGCACTGGTGCACTCGCGTTCGCGATAAACAGCGATGCGCTCGTTTGAAATTTTTGATCGGTGCAAGCGCAAATTATATGCAATTTACATAACTGTACCTATAAATTCTTTCGTGAAAGGCGCTGCGAAGCATCGATAATCGTTTTACAGTTACTTAAAGGCAACTCATTAATTAATACATAACACTATAAATGATCTGAGAAAACTTATAGGCACACGATTGAAAAAATTCTTCTGGTATTTAGTACAAGATATAACCCTAAGAGAATGTAATAAATTAACATTCTTTGTAATTTGATATATTTCTCCTATGATTTGCGAAATGAACGAGAAACGTATCATTTTACGGAGAATTGATCAGATTGATTTTTAAATATCCGATCAAAAGTTTCGACTGTGTAAATAAATTAATGACACTGGTTCGAAGTAATTTCACTTCGATGGATATTGATAGTATCTATGTAGTTAAATATAACAGTTGAATGACTTATGACTCGTCGCGAGTCTACTATCGCTGAAGCAACTTGTATCTCAATACCGTATGAGTAATTATTGCTATTACGATCGGGGAGATATCGGGGAGCGAGAGTTGGCGATCGGCGAGGGAAAAGCGCAGGATGAAAGTGAAAAAATTCGAGCTTGAACGCAAACGGGTTGAAAACCTGTTCGATAATTAGCAGACTCGCTTCCAAGTGTCGCTTAGAAACTGGCGACATTAGCAAGATTATAAGTTACCGACGGCCGCATAGAATCTTCCACTACCGGGACCATACTGGTTCTAATTATTTTTTCGAACTCGCTCGATCGCTCCGGACAAACAAATTAACTTGGACTCGCTGCTTCGATCGAATTCATTTTTTTTGTCACGGACAATTTGCTTGCAAATACCTACAGTTCAAATGGCCGATGACCAGGCAACCTTTCAACAGACTTTTAGGAACAGGTTGCTCCACGTACAAGTAGCACGAATGTTTATAATAAGGTGAAAGGGGCATTGCCGGTCATCTAACAGGAAACCCTAATTTTAAGGCACAAATTCGTCCAAAAGTTCTTTTTTTTTTTAGAAACTATGCAATGGATGCTAAAAATTTTGACCTATAAGCAAAAGCGAAAACTACTAATTAACTAAAGTAAAGACTTTCAGTTTAAAGGACCTCGATTCAAAGGAGAAATTGTAAAATTGACAAAATGATGGCGTTGTTTAAGATTCCTTAGATTCCTATCCTCTAAAAAGAATATTCCTTTAACGTGCGATGATTATTTAATATTGAAGTTTTTCAGAGAGCTGGAAGGAAGGCGAGGAATAGTGCAGTCAGAGTGTACTTACCTGTAGGAGTAGGCTCGATACTCTGGCGCATCGAGACGCGTATGCAGATGCACGAGGACGATCGCGTGGAACGTTAGAATGCAGAAAAGAGGTGTGTACCGACCAGTTAGCGTTTTGAGTTAAATTCTTGCCGAGTCAAATGAACGCTGCAGGCACCAAGTCCATTATCTTCGTCTCCGACGACCTGCTCGGATGCCACGCAGAACTCCGTGAGAGCGTAACAATGCACCTCCTCCGAAATGACTCCGTACCTCTAGCTACCTGCCGACAAGAAATCAGTTGCATTACGTTTCAAAGCTTTGTCTCGTCGAAAATGATAAATAAGAAACTTTAACAAAGAACCAAAGGTTTTTGCAAGCGATTAATTGTACAGAAAAGAAATGAAATTTAATGCAAGTTTCTCGACGTTCTCCATGAATCAGAGAAACCCCTGGAGTACTCGACAATAGATAAGTGTCTTTTACATTGATCGAACCGCTGCGCTCTGGCCGCAAATTGCAGCACGAAATCTCTCGTGCGCAGTCATGCACTTCTCTGAAAACAGTTTCTCCGATTAATCGCTTCTCGATCGAGTCGAATGTAACGAAAGGTTATACTATTTTATTAAAGAACATGATAGAGTGAGAAAGAGAGGGGGTGGAGTAAGGGGAACGAGTGAACAAAAAACGTACTCTGAAAGAATTCGCTTTCTAAACTATCTTTGTAACAGGCCACTCAAAGCAATGCTTGTGCCGTAGGAAAAGTATCGAGTAATAAATTTTTAAACTCAAGAATTTTTCTACCTTTCATGAATCAGCGTTTCGTGCAATATAATAAAAATTCCTGTCATGTACAATGCAATTTTTACGTACTTCTACAATTATTTAAATATTTCTATGGCCTGCTTTCTTATTGTACCAGCAATCCTGTTGCTAAAATAACCATAAAGAAAATATTAGTTGGTCATATTACGTTACTTTACATCATCTTTGCAAAATACTGGATTCAGATATCTAAACCGATGGAAAAACCAACCGTCATTTACTCGCTTGCGTTACTTTCCACCTTGCCACTTTTACTTCCAATTTATTGTTTTACAACTACTGACAATCAGCCTCTGTGAAATGAGGAAAATGAGAAGAGGTGGAGAAAAAATTCAAACTATCATGAACCGTCTTTACAGAGCTGTAAAACAAAACTGGTGATGAAGTTCCTATTGAATACGCAAATGTCACTTAAGAAACGAGAAGTAACGAGGAGTACAACTAGGAAGCGTTTAATATAAACTTTAGGGAAACTTGTTAGAAGAGAAGCTAAATGCGATAGTAAATGTACGTATAATTAGAGCGAATTAAAAGAGACACTGTATTCGTACAATCATAGTGGGAAAGTCATCTCGTAGAGAAGATGAAAAGTTACGTCAAAATTAATTACATTTAAAAATAGGAAAATGTTTTTAAATAGAGAATAAATGATTAGTTTCATGAAATGATCGATCGCACGAAGTCGTTAGCTAAGAAGCGCGGCAAATAATTTCAAATCCGATAGCATCCATCTTGGAAACGTCTGTCTCGTCGGTCGTTAATCATCCGTTAATTGAAATACACTTTCGAAACAACGAGAAACGTCAATAACCTGGGTTCTACCCTCCTCCTCTTCCTCGTTAAATGATGCGGAATCGTCATCAACGTACATCACAGAGAAATGGTCTTAATGTTCCACCGATCGATGAGATTTTACAGCGATGACGCGAGTAATAATTTCCTACTTTCGTAATCGCAACTACAGACTTGCTTTTTCTCTCGCCTTCTCAATTTCCTTTTTTATTAGAAGTTCCGCAAAGTTATCGTTCGATGATTCAGCCGTATACCGATTCTCTTTCGATCGACCGAAAACAAGAAGAAACAGAATTTTCTGCAGAGCTAGCACGAGACATGCAGATACAAATGGTCCATGAGCGAACCGTTTAGTCCCGTGAATCCGTTGCAAATTTTCTGGGCATGCACGGTGGGCTGCTGGGCGATTAGAGAGAAATCACCTCGGACACGTCACGGTGTGCAAAGAACCTTTCGACATCGCTATTCGTCGGAGATCATTACGAGTGTAATCGGCATTCGTTCGTTCTGATGCAACGAGCGCATTGTTTTCACCGCAACGAAATGCGTTTTCGTTGCTCTCGTTCTTGCGATCAGACAGCTAGTAAATACTTAACGAAAACTCCTTCTCTATTGTCACTGTATTAGATAGCAATTAAGTTTATTCGCTGTTATTAAAATTAAGATAGACCAGGTTCGAAAGCAATAGTGCATCAAGATCTAGATAACCTTCGTAACACTCGTTAATCAACATTGTCCTGGTCATTTTGACAAATATTCAACGCGCTTGAAATTTATCCGATGAATCTTTGAAAACTTAATATAATAATCTGCCAATGGTAATAAGATTGTAAAATTTTATTCGCTGTTTTATTCGGCTGAGCGTGAAGTAAAGGCGTCGCAGCGTCATTCATAAGCGTCTAACACGGATACCATATCCACTATCCATACAATCAGAGAGCCGTAAGAAAGGATCGAGGTAGAGGTAAACGCGTGGAAAGCACGGTGTCGCATGCTTATTAAACATTCCATTGATTTTTCCGTTGCTCCGGTGCCTTTCTACCGGCTTGTTTCGCGATCACCCTAACCCTAAAGCCCACTCCCTAGATCAGATCGCATGGATCGTTATCGCCTCAATGAGATGCGTAAGAGCATAGATCACCGACACAGCCGCGCCCACCGCTTCTTCCACCTCCCACACGACCACTTTTCCGGATAACTTTCAGCTATTACCAGATTCAGCTTTCCAATCGCGTTGTTCATTCATGATTTACGATTCGAGTTGCAAGACGAGGTAATTAAAGTAATTATTCAGATGATTAGACTTTTAGTTGTTGAAGAATTGAACTTTAGACATTTTGTTTTCTGTTTTTTTTTTGGAGACTGAAAATTAATGGAAAAACCTGTATATTTTTAGCCAGGAGTGTACGACAATCCGAGAGATACTCCGAGTTGTCGAGTATACTGGATATCATTTAATTAAAGTTCCTAATTTGATCGACCGATAGATAGCTTACGATTGAAAACAATTGATTTAATCGATTGATAAAATTATTTGTAAATTGTTAATTATAAATACATATTACTCTTAAAAATTATATTGCATGTATCATCACATTTATCGTTTTGATCAATTTTTAAATTGTAATTAAAAAAATAGAATTTTCGTGTCTCGTTTAATTTTAAAGATTATTCGAAGGTGAAACATGTATTTCATACCTACTTAAATATTTATTTCGCAATGAAGAGAATTTTAATAAATCTGATCCGAATAAATAAAAAATTTCATTATCAATTACGATTGACTATCAATCATTTTACTCGAAATTATTAATCCGTGATTGATAAAATTTTCCGAAACTCTTATATTAGGTATAGAACGTAAAAGGGCACTGATTACCATTCTTTATGCGCCACCAGAGTATCTTCCAGTTTCAATGTATAATTTCATCGTTACAAGACAAGCAGTCTGAAATACTAACATCCGCTATGAACATCGCGGCAGAGGTGCTGCGAGATCAAAATAATACCTACATTTACATAATGATATCTGAATATTTCTGGACGAGCACACTCGAAAAATTCATGCGACTTTACAATCTTTCTACGACTCTCTCCCTGTCATAAGATATCGTGTTTTACGTTCCCAATGGCGTCGCGGTCGATCGCGTAATTACCGTAATTGAATGAAAATTCAATCGCGACTTCTTCCAGCTAGTTTCTTGGTACAAATTGCTTTCCTCGATCTGATGGAAGGTACAGATAGTGACATAGTTTCACAAACATCATATGAGTAATCTAAATAGTCGCATACATATAGGAAATGAGCGTTACACTCTGCAATTCTGTGCAAAGACCGTCAGGTCAAGACTGTCCGTCCCCTTTCTACGAGACCTTGGCGAACGTCCAGCCTTGTGCATAACTAAACTAACCTCGCCCAACCTAATCTCACTTCGCAAACTCTCACCTTCTCCATTGTGTTCTCTTTCTCCGTAATTAAAATTCAAAAGGATCCTCCTTTTCCACCCCAGCATCTCCTATGATTTGTCTCTAACGGAATGTGCGATTAAAGGCAATCAATCTCAAAACCAGATCAATGTTGGCAGTAGGCTGCAATTTTTTGAAATTTTTACAAAATCCAGTAGAGTCACTTTGGTTTCCATTCAATAATGGTGACCCGTCGATTGCAACTCTGAATACCAATAACATTGGAGGAAAACAATGCCTCCTGCATGCCTTTGACGTAACGTCATTACTTTTCACTGTAATAAGCGAACGAAATGAATGTAATTATCAGGGTGAAAATGACATTTAGACAAAAGTGTAAATATAGCAAAAGGGGGCTAAAGGTTGAATCGTTTGAAAAGTTCGTCGACTTCCGTGGCGGTGAGAGCAAACGGCACCGCAGCGTCGATCAGTGGGTACTAAAATACCAATGCCATTTACGGTGTTGCCTGCTGACGTAATGTTACGTCAGGTATTACCGTAATGACACCTCGTTGGTTCGTCAATTGTTCGTTAGGGAAGGATAATACGAAGCTAAAAGAGAGGCGCGCGACGCGACGAAGACTCGGCCGTTAGACAATACGTAATTAGACGACACAGACCATGAAAGGTGAAGGAGGTTGACCGAACGAGTATAAGAAGGAAGAGGAGAATCATGGGAATGAAGGAAAAGGGATAAGGGGCCTTGACCGACTATTCCCTCGCAATTCCCCTCTAATCTTCGGATTCGATTCATCCTTAAGTACCGGTAAGTACTTAATGATATTTCGCTTAATGATTCTTTATTACGCCTCGTCATTGTGTCAAATAGAAAAGGAACTCCGATTCTATACAGGCTTCGACGTAGAATAGAATTTCGATCGGGTTGACTCCGGTTCGGACCGTTAATCAAATACCGATCGCGACACGAACGAGTGACAGAATCGACCAGATCTCGGCCGATTACGTTAGACTGTTAGACAATGCATAATTAAAGAACGTAAATAACGGAAGGTGAAAGAGGCTGATCATAGAAGTGGAACGGGCATGAGGAGAGGGAAAGCTCTAGGCACGATGGAGAAAAAAGAGGGAGGAAGGGCCTTGACCGAACCGATGCGTGACCATCAGCTATGGACAACAATCGGACAAGGGAACTGATTCATTTAACCAGGAATGTCTATCCGTACCGTTATGTCGTGATCTTGCTACCACGAGGATAAGAACGATTGATCAATAAACGAACACAACAACGGCGAAACTATTTTCACGCTGGTTTCTCTAGACGTACCGGTACATAAAATCTTTCAATTCTTATCGAATGGCTCGAACATGTCGCAAGGAGTTCATTAAATTCTTGCTCACCTGCAGCAACTGGAAAACAGAGCGGAACAAAAATTCAACGTCTTTGCACACGTCTGAAATGGAAGAAAAGATAGAACGTTCTTCAGGTGGATCAATGTTAAGGAGAGAAGATAAGTTGAATATTAATAATTAAAGCTAATGATTCGGAAGATACTGGGATTCAGATAGACAAAATTACCCGGGTACCCTTGAGACACTTGGGTATACAAAATTACCCAGGTACTCGCAAGGGATTCAGGTAGATAAAATTATTCGGGTACCCGTGAGACACTCGGGTAGACAGAATTACCCGGGTACTATTGAAACATTTGGGTATACAAAATTACCCAGCTACTCGCAAGGGATTCAGGTAGACAAAATTATTCGGGTACCCGTGAGACACTCGGGTAGACAAAATTATCCGGGTATCCGGGTATCTCCTAAGTTAAAGGCCTATTAGCAATTGCATAGAGGAGAAAGTAGTTTTTAATCATGGTGAGAGCAAGTTTCGATAGAGATCCTTTTTTTCACACCGATCCTATGAGACCGTGTACCGAACAAAAGGGAAAAACAGTAAGGCACAGATACCTACTGAAATTATCCTCTTTTCTTCTCCGTGGCTTTAGAACAATATACCTGCATGCCCAATAATTTGTTTGTAATAACGATAACCGCAGTCGCGACTACGGTCTCACCGTCTCGGTTGTTTCGTCGTTTCACGGAAGTTATTAAATTACGCAACGAAGCGTCACTTCCTGGTTCTTGGTTAACATGAAAAACAAGACCCAAATATCACTTGCTTCGAAGTCACGATAGACAAGACTTTTTTTAAATGCATCTCTATTTGAGAAATATCTCGAAAGTTGGAAACATTGTAAAAACAAATAGGGTTATTCACGGTTCGTGATTGGTAAATCATTTGCACCGAAAGGCGAAGAATATTTAGAGTGTCAACGAAGCGTCTGGGACGAGATCTCTTCCGTCACGTTAGATAGATCTTTGACAGCTGATAGTGACCCAGTTTCCTTCCTCGCGCTGTTTTAATCATTAAAGTACAATTGCAAACGAGCAATGCCAAGTAGATTAATGTCAATGATTTGCGCAGATCTTCACTGTAACGTTTCTGCTATAATAGCTCCCTGTTTAATAGAGAATTCAAGAAACGTGGCTGGCGATTTTGGGAGAACCTGTAGCAGATAGGAGTAGAGAAAGCTGGAAAATATGTACTAAACTAGAGATTGAAATTTTCGACTATAGAATGAACTTGTGATCACTAATTTAATCGTATTAACGGGATTATATTTCTTCAGAAAGAAACACAAGCCTAGAATTCTATATAAGAGCTCAAGTTCCTGGTAAGCCAAGCACTATAATCCGAACAATTACCTAGTACCCAAGGATCATACGTACAATCTGAACTTTGAGAACTGATCTGAAAATACCGGTTAACAGAAAATGGTGAAAGGAGAGACTCGTTAAAAAGAAATTGTAACATAAGTAAAATCAATTAAACCATTTAATAATTAGGAATCGTACAAACCTAACTATCGTACAATTAAGAACTAAGTGGTGTATCATAAAATTTCTGAGTATGAATCTGGATCGCATTGTCAATATTTGTAAAAGTAGAAAGAAACAAATATTAAATAGCGATGCAAACAGAAAAATTGATTTAAGAGATTCAACCTTTACATATTTAATTTTATAATAAGTAGGATGAAGGAGAAAAAGAATAGGATTTAAATAGCAGTCTCAGGCATTACGGGTTCCCTAATTTAGGATCGAGAGGAACCGGTTCTAAAGAAGAGGTCAAAGAACCCCAATAGGTTCGTTTAGATTATTTTCCAAATCTAAGGATGACCAGAAGAAGCGAACATCGTCACCAGAAATAGAAGAAAAGTGTAAGAAGAAAGTGCATAAGGAAACCAGAAGTCCCTATCAAACTTATTACTGGAATAAACAACGGTACAGGTAATGCACAATTTACAAGTACATTATTTTATCTTCCAAATCACGTATTCCACAATATTAGGCATGTTACTTACATATCTAAAGTAAAATTAGTTACACATGTAAATATATACATAATATGTATACACGTGTAGAAAGATAAGATAAACCAACGTTTCTTTTATTAAAAACTCGCCACTCTTGATTTATATAATCATCATGCAGGAACAATTGTTACGCGATCTTACAGTTTTATCATTTTAATGAATCATTAATAGGTATTTATTCGACGGATTGAAAAAAAATTTCAACAAACCTTTCAGAGAAAGATAGAAAACGGTATTCGAGCGCAACGGTACTGCTTGAAATTCAAAGGGAATCAGTTCGTCTTCGCGGAGCGCATATTTTCACGCGTTTTACGAGCCGCTCGAAGCCATCGTCAGGAAAACACCTGCACTTTGACGAGGAACTCATCGTTCACTGTTCACGCGGCTCATGCCGATAATCACGTAGTACAAACCGGGCGCGGCAGGCGCAGTAAACAAGGAAATATTCCCACGCGGCTCGTGGCTTACTTCTCTTTTTCTTATTATTTTTTTTCAAAATTATTTTTTTCACAAATCTATGCGTGTGTTCGATTTTCTACTATACTTGTCCGCCAGTTTGCGAAAAATATTCATTTCTATTTAGTTGAAAATCGCCTAATGCATTAGTACAAAACTGGTTAATTAATTAATTAATTATTGGATCTGGTAATACAATGTAGTGAAATTTGAATTACCAACAGTTAAGGAATTGAAAAGTTCCTTTCGCCCCTGTCTTAGCTTGATACAACATTATCTCAACGATCATCTAGCCAAGATTGTGTCCAAAGAAAATTTCACTTTACTTCAACTATTTGTTCAATCTCGTATAACACACGCGCCCATCGCTAACTGGCAACTTTCTTCGCTAGTAAGCTACTCTTGGAATGTAGTCGCGCGTTCACGCACTAATTATTTTAGATAAAAAGTCGCGGATATCTGAACAGTACTTTGTAAGAAGAGAAGGGGAAAGAGAAGTTGGGGTATTTATATACGAAAAGTGGAAAGATGGCCAAGTAAAGTAAAGAAAGAACGATCAGAAGTGAAATAACCAGAATGTTTCTTTAAACGCTATAATTACACGTTTTCTTTTAGTCTTTAATTCCTTTTTATTTATCCTCCAATGAAGATAAGCGAATTAAGACTCCATGTAAAAAATATGCAAATAGTTATCATTGAAAGGATGAAAAATTAAGGATATTTAATAAAAATAAAATACCTGTTTGCTACTACTAGGTAGCAGCCATAAAATATGTATATGATATAATAATGATCTTCGTCAAAGATAGGCATCTCCATGCAGAATACTAATTGTGAAATATTTTGTTACCGTAATGATTAGTATTCAATTCTTCCAGAATATACAGACATTCTTCATTAATATGCAGGAAGTTAATAAATATTTTATAACATTGAGATATTCATCGATGATCATCGTTTAGGAATTTTGAATATAAACTATGGCTATCTTTAAAAAACTGCAAAAGTCGAATAACATGGAAACGAAGCAATTTGGATGGATAGCTGGAATGATCAATGGTTATTTCAGAACAGAACATTCCGAAAATGAAGTTTATCGAGTGTAACAGAGAGTTGAGCACTTATCCATAAATGACTCGTATATTAGAAAAATAAGAAAAAATGTTTCAACATTATCGTGAATCACCGATTCGAGACGAATGGTTCACGATAACCACGCCTCTTTAATTTATTCAAACGAACACGACAAACTACAGCTTTCTTAACTTCATTAGCTCTGTTTCAATCGAATATGATAATTTTATGCGAATATCCCTCGTAACGCCAGTAGCGTTCGCCTGCCGCCGCGGCACCGCCGCTCGAAACGCTAATTTTTCTATTTCTTTTCCTTCATTTTTCTTCGCGCCGTGCATAAGTCGACAAAAATACTTTATTATATCCTATACTTTCTAATCGTGCTCCACAGAGTAAATTATGTCTTAGTGTCACCTGCGGTACACCTTATAAAAGGACACCGCGAATACGATTCCTACGCTGATATCGACAAGTGTACTTTCAGTTACAAAATACGTGTCCACAATTTCGTTACGTAAATACTTCCTGTCGTCTAATACTAATAAATTGAAAATATCTGATAAGGCGACATAGCCTTGGCACCGATTATCAATTTTTTGGTTAATCTTAACGATTGGTATCGTTGAAGAATTATTGTTTAGAAGGGAAGAGAAGGATTTTCTCAGACCGAATCTCGACGGTAACTTTTCCCAAAGAGGTATTTCCTCGTTACGCGACGCGCGGCGTCGGTACATTGTCAGGAAGAACATTTGCATTGACATAGCAAAGCACCGCAAATGGACAGGCGGCAGAAAGTCGAGGCGTTGGCCGGCGTTTAAAAGCAACTTTACGGTGCGCCGCTACAAAAAGATCTGGTTCACGTCGTTCGGTAAAAAGCATTGAATGCCAATACCGGCCACGAGGTAGACCGAGTGAAATGTGGCATAGCGAAGTCGATAACAACGACATAGCCGAGACCAGAGCGCAGCCAGGACTTTCACGCGTCCTTCGACGGACTTATTCCTTCCAAGTGGACCGATCGACCAACTAAACTCTCCGGAACGTTATCGTTCCCATACAACGCATGCCCGTCGCTTTTTCTCCTCCGCAATCAAACGAAAACCTATTACTTATCTCACTGTCTCTGCGACGTTATCCTTCCCGCTATAGAATAATAATTGCAAACGTTTGGCGTAATCCATAAACGTGTTCTTGGGCTAACAAACTGTCAGCAACATTGTTTCCGATAAAAGTTGGATCCAATATTTGGAAATTCATCCACTCAGGCGTTTGGTTGAAGAACCAGTTAAAATTTGAATAATTTCAATTGAGGAAGAATCGATTGAAAATAAGGGATATAAATTTGAAATTTAATACTTGATCGCTTGAAATTTTCCGGAAAGCAAATCATTGTGAAATTGACCGGTCAAGGCAATTTCGTTCCGTTCATTATTGTATCAGTCTATAAAATAGCATCGTATCGGACAATCACGCACTCCTACGCGGGATTGTAATCGTGAAATATGGGGCGTCGTGGCGCAGAATCCAAAGTGAAAAGTTATTGCTTGTCGTACTGGTTCGCTGATTTTGAATGGGACTGCGGTTGAACGATTGGATAATCGTTCTCTCGGTACTTGAATAATTTGAAGCCCTGTCATTACAGTTCGCCATTATTACTTCGCAATATTTATAGATCGATTATTCTCCTTCTCTCTATGAACGTAATCAATTCGTTTGTTTTCTTATCGATTCTTCTTGATTGATAATAACAAAATTTTCTCGTTACGAGATTAATAATAATTTTCTACCTGGGCTTTCCGTTGCACAGGGTTCCGTTTCACGTTTGATAAAAATTCGTTTAATTAAGACTTTTGTCTTAAGCTTTAGAAAATTCAGAGAATTTGGTTACTATATGGAACATCGTACGGCATTGCATAGTTTAAGTTTAATAACCTTAATGAACGAACAAGTTTAATTGAATAATCAGAGTGGACACGCAGCTACCGCATACTAATTAACATTGCATGCGGAATCGGACTTACAATTAAGTAGTTACAAGTGTAGCCATGCAATACATTGTAACACCCCATAGAAATTCTATTTACCGGCGAATAATTATTAGTCAATTAGAAAAAGTGCATTTCTTCGTTGCAACATTATTCTCGAATCTTGCCTAGAATCATTAATTGCATATATTGTAGTATGCAGTGTACAGTGAAATTGTGAAAGTTAATCAAATCTTTCAGTACGCAAAACGTTAGATCAAATCGGATCATTACTGGAATTCATGAAACTCATTTCTTCGGCTTATCAAACTCTTGAATAATTCACATTCAAGTAAAATGCTTTCAACTTTCGACTAATTATAAGCATTATACAAACTTAGCCTTGCCTACACGTGGGTTAAGTATTACATAATATTGTTATCAATGTGAACGATTATTGCCTTTTTATGTTTACAATATTTACTTTTTTTTTTGCGTTAAACATTCAAAGTCGTGCAAAGAGCTATACTTTATATGATTATTGAATAGAATATCGTGGCTTCTGAAATATTCTGAATTTTGTCCGTTACCTCTATTATTAAATTCTGAATCATTTAGTTAGTCGCTCGGCAAGAATATCCACAATGATCCAAGTTGCTCGTCTGCTCGAGCATTGTAAAACGCATTCGTTTTCAGCGATCAATTGCATGATATGAAACGAAATTAACAATTTTGTAGAGAAATGATCATTTTGAAGAATATATGCTCCGTTGGGATCAAAGCGACGATGAATTTTAACAAAACGGTATATGAGAAAAATCGTCGAAAGCGAGAAGGAAAAATAATAATATACGCGATTTAAAAATTAAGAAAAAATAATTACATCACAGAAGATTACGACGAATTATTCCGTTCGTCTGATTATTATCTTAAAGAATATTAAAAAGTGGCTTGTACGGCGTCGCGTCACGCTATCTCTGCAGACAGAAATAGTATTTCAAGTTATATAAATGTATACTGTCTTAATTGATGCAATTAGTTTGAAACTTTTGAATGACGAAGTGCTATAACGGACAATACGATTCGTGTTTCCAACGCGATAGCCTTATCAAAAAGTTTATTCCAGACCTCAAGATCTGAAGAACTTAAGATTTGGAGAAAATCTGTCTGTTTTTGACGACGCTTGCAACATGGATTTCAAAGTAGCGTTAATTTAATTTTGAAAAGAAAAATGATTCGCTGGGATTAATAAAGGAGCAAACCTCAGACGATCCAGCTACACTTTTGTTAACGAGCATCTTGACAAATTCCTAATTCAAAGCAAAGAGTTTCTAATTTGTGTAGCTACATTTCTTAATTATAACCGAGGAATGCGCGTTAACACGGTTTTATTTAACCCTCTCACCGGTATTCTACTTTCTCAGAGTGCTTCTCACGATCTCGTTCGGATTTTCAACCGAATCTCATCAACATGAGAAACATGAGCACGAACAAAAAAACGAACATATCGTAACAATGCAGCAATATCTCGTGAGCAACGGTAACTAAACATCGATAAAAACTTTGTTTATTCGTAATCAAGCTGAGAATACTTGCAAGTGATAACATCATAACAGATAAGAGCTTAAAAAAAAAAAAAGAGAACACATTTAGTATCAGTCGTAATTACTTAAACGATAGCGAATTCTGACCTTACTCCACTCGTACGATTTATGTTTTCCATTAACCATTTTCTGTTTCAACACTGAATATATCTTCTACTGTTTTTATTTTCAATTACATTGTAGTAGTGATATAAATTTCTAATATCACGAATTTTAATTATTATTTTACCTACTACTTAAGTGCGTCACGCATCTGTTAGTAATTTCTAAATTAAACATCTTTAAAATTAACCAAGGTATTCATCCTAGCTTCATTCTAGAAATTAAATTTAACTGCTGAGTTGAAGAACAAATAAACGTAACATATTATATTTATCAGCGTATCGTAAAAGAATGATAATTTTTGAAATGATTAAACTTACTTGTCATTAAAATTAAAATAGATAAAACAGTAACATTGTGACACGATTTACAATCTACACCGACCGAAGCTAGAATCAAGCAGTGAAAGTTTTCTTTCTTAAATTAGTAATTATTATAGTTAACGTATTATATTCAATAATTGATATCATTAGCTGATAGAATAGGATCGGATTTCCCATGGCCTACAAATAGGACCGTGAAAGTAGTTAAGAATGTCTACGGTCTGACGGTGTCCTCTCTCTTCACGAATGCAACAAAACTAATTCTGTATTTTATATCATAAAATTTCCAAACTTCCGATTGCTAACAATCAAACTAGTCTACTAACCACTCGTAATAAAGAGAACTCCAGGAGCAAACTCTGTAACTGTATTTCATGCTCCAAAACTCGTAAGTTGCCACGAATACAGCTTATCAATATTGCTCCGTTTCTAGGGAAAATGTGCAACTTAATGAAAGGAATAGGTGAAGCGCGAAGGTAGAAAAGATAGGTGCGCTCGAACCGAAGTCGAGCAGTCGCGGCCGATTTTCGGCCAGCCCAGCCGGTTCAAGGTAGAAAGAACGGGTTGTTTCTTTTTGAATTCGGCCGGTCGCGTCGGAGGCGGTGTCGGCGCGGCAGCAGGTGGAAACGCTTGTAAAGCAAAGCCGACGGAGGTGGCAATGGCGGAGCGTATTGGGAGAACTGGTTTGCTGGCGACACGGCGCGGACACGACGCGGAGACGGAACGGAACGGAACGGAACGGTGTGGCACGGAATGGTGGGGGGTGATCCGTTTCGCGGCGTGGCGCGGCGCGGCGGCGTCGCGACGTGGGGGAAAGCTTGGCAGCGACAAGTGATCGTTTACAGTTATAGTCAGTCCGGATCGGGCGCTCGGTTAGCCGAGACTACTTATTCCGTGCTAAGCGTAGCTCCAACAACCGATCCCGATTTGTCGAGCCGGTATTAAACGCGACGTCGCCACTTACGATCGCGACCGTATCGAGAAGAGAATTCGAGAGTGAAGTGTGTCCGTCCACCCTTGGAGCTTTTATTCTCCCTTAAGGGCATCGTTTCCCCAGGATAAGTTTGCTCTTTCGGCCTCGGTTCTACCCTGTGGCCCCGAGTTTTTCGTGTTCCCGAATCCCGCTGGCCCTCACCACCTGCGCAAAACCTGTGGAATCTCGACGAAATCGAATCGAGCACAATTAACGGTACACACACACACACATACATTGGTGGATAGCAGACGCAACGATCGCGCGGACGAAACGACAGCGTCGGCAATGTGTACGTCATCGGCGGCATTCGTGGGTTCATTGTGACGATTAATTGGATACGGGCGCGAGTTATCGAGTCGACCTGCTCTTTTCTACCCTTTTCATTTCCACCTTTATCCGCTTCCCCCTCGTTCACTTTGCACCGCTTCCTTCTCTATAACGATCCTAATACTTTCTAACCAATCAGGGTGCAACTTTCTTCTCCTTCAGAGAAAAGAAAATAGAGTAACGTTCTTATTTCGTTTATGTTTATCTATGCTCATCCAAGATAGTGCGTTCTCTTTGTTTCGCTTCCCTAACGACAACCGGGCAAGAAAAGCGACGCGACGCGACGCTTCGTTACGATTCACGTAAGAATGCACGCCGACGAGTAGGTACGGTCACTCGCACGCGGATGTGACCTCGTAACGCTCTCCGAGGACTTCGAGAGGATCTCGATGGAAATGGAAAATGGTAAATGGAAAGGAAGAGACCGATCCTCCTCCGCGTACGTTTCCGTTGCGTGCTAGAATTTTTTTTTTTTTTTTTTTTTTTTTTATACTTTTCCTTGTTCTCGCGTCGCGACGTACGCGACGTATACAGAACCGCGCAGCCTTTGCTGACTCACTTGTTGCTTGCCGCAAGAAACAGGAATTCCCGAATACCAATCGTGGCGTTGACTCGTCTTTGATATATCATTTAGAACTCGTGGCAGTACGTATACCGGGAATTCCTCGCACGTGACTGGAAACGCGCTAGTTTCGGAGTTTTGCATCGATCGCTTCGAAGAATCCGACGCGCTTCCGGTTTCTCTTGATTTTCAAAGAAGAATAATGAAATTTTTGCGATCGCCGGTTCTCGTACGCAGCCACGGTGGGAAAGAGGCTCGCGAGTTTCGGAGCAAGTTAACTATACACGGTACGCGGTGAGAAGAGAAAATCTCTCTCATCGTACGCTCTGTTTTGCCGCTTCCGCGAACCTTCTTTTCGCCTCATCCTCCTCCCCCATGTGACAGAAACTCGGATTTCGTTTCAGATATTCTCTCATTTGCCATCCAAAATTTAAATGAATCATTTTTAATAGCAACCAATGTTTCTCGTGAATCCATTTTCTAAATATAGATAAACGATAGATGAAGAAAGAAATATGAATATGCATAACATGGCTGTCGTGTGAGCGGATTTTTGGTATCTGAACACCACTCGCTCTATCGCCAGGCGAATTCAAAGTTTCCAACGATCGCTCGAAGCATTTTAAATCGCGTTCACCGTTACGGAGCCAGTGTGTTTCAAACGATTACGCAACACCATAACTAAAAATACCGGAACGGTATCGAGTTAGACGATAATTCCTTGGATTCTACGGTTAAGAACGTAAGAAAGCAATAACGGCGCTGAAGAAGGAGGGAAAATGCCGCTACTTGCACGATTCGTTTGTCGTTTCCGCGAGATTCCTCTTCCATTCATGAATACGAATCAACAATGACAACGCGTGAACGCACCTTCTGTTTTCATTCATAAATCTTATCCCGTTGCAAATGTATGGATCGATGAAAAGAAGAAGGGAACGTAAGCAAGTATCCGAAAGGGTTAAAAATATTCGCTCGGATTCGGATTAGAGCAGAAACTCGAAACGCGCGTGAATTTCTCCTCCGATCGACTGTTTGCATAAAAATATCTTCCACGCTCGTTAACGTTGATAACTTGCAGACGTACGCGAAATAGATTCGTTTCGGTTGAAATCGAGTTAGAGTAGATGAAAAGGCAGCGTGGAAACGCGCAACAGGTCCTCTCGATCAACCGGAGACAGTTCAATTTTCTGTCGTTTCGTCTCGCGCGAGATAAATCGTAAAAGTTGTTTTCCTCGCACTATCCGCAACGATAGCCTACAACTTTCTCCCCATCAACGAATAATTTCCACGTGTTGCGCAGATAGCGCCTTCCTGCTGGCGATCGAAGGCAATTTCATCGGATGCCCGAGGGAATTCCCGA
Source organism: Osmia bicornis bicornis (assembly GCF_907164935.1). NCBI lineage: Eukaryota > Metazoa > Arthropoda > Insecta > Hymenoptera > Megachilidae > Osmia > Osmia bicornis. The sequence continues at coordinate 8,502,120 of NC_060218.1, read as the reverse complement.
ATGGAACGCGATCACCGCTATGGATCAATCGAGTTTATAGTTGAAAGTAACGCCGAGGCAGAATTTAAGTGAACCAGATGAAGCTTGTGTAAATTGAACCGAGAAGAAAAGTGTCGTGTATTAAGAAGAAGAAGAAGAAAAAGAAATAAACGTAAAATAGAAGAAACGAAAGGAGGAATAATAAACAGTGCCTGTTGGAAAAAAGTGTGAATTGTTCGCGCTTAATTAGAAGAAAGAAAGAAAGGGAATATTTTTCTAGAACCCCGTCAACTTTCTTAAGGAATTTTCAGTGTCCTAGCAACGAATCCGCTTCTTCCATGAACAGAGACCGGAGATAATCGCACGTACCTCACCCAGGACCGCCGACTTCCAAGGTAAATATACCACCTGTTTTGCCTTCGTTCCGTTTCACCTTTAATGCCCACGCGTTTCTGATCGAGCAGAAATACCGTGCACGCGTGCATTCATCTACGTTTGCATAGCAATGCACATTTTTGCAATACAACCGTGCATTCCCGTGTCTCGATGAACAGAAAAACGTAGAGGAAAAATGAAAGAAGAGGCACGAGGCAGAAGCACGCGTCAGATTTTCCTTCGATTACGTTTCGAGTACAACGGAACGTAAATGAAGAATGAAATTGCGATACGAAACGTATAACACAGTTTATTTCAATCAGTTTCACTTTCGTCCAATATTTTATATGGAGTTTCCCCCTGCCTCGGCGTTACAATGAAACACAAACGCGATATTACACTATCTGTGCTGTAGATTATACTGTCCACGATAAGTGTTCAGCCGAAGGTTATCGTTCACTATCGACACCGGTTCGATCATTCATTAACCATATTGTAATCCTTGCCGACAACTTTACCAACCATCTCTTCCCGTCAGTTTCTTCGAAAATGGACACTTTCGCTACGAAACATTCCAAAATCCTTGTAATTAAATTTGCAGCAATCAAACGTTTTCTCTTGGAAATAATACAAAAGTTAAAAATTACGCTTAAGAAAAGTTTAAAAAGTTTCACGGTTCTTCTATAATTTAGATTTAAAGTACACGAGTACTCGAAGCTTTTGCTTAATACGAATAGGAATCCAGAGCGATCTTGAAATATTCAGAGTGGAAATGAGTATCCAGATATCCGATTATTTATGCAGGGGTTAAACGATCTCTGTCGAGAAATAGAGAGCCACGGATATACTTTATGATTAGTGAAATCACTTCGTATAGCGGGCAAGAGACCTTTTCGACCGCTTCTCGACGCCAATAGCAGTGAAAGGGTTCAATTTCGTTCCGCATGCTTTCCTTTCTCAAAAGATTATTGTTAGATTAGTGTAGCAGAGTGGTGTTTTATAATGTACAGTGTATAGGATGCGTCGAAAAAGCGTACGAGCAGCGTTACATGTAGCTGCAATCCGGTCGCTCGACTTTCTCCGACTCTCGATTGAAATGTGCACGAGAATTTATAAGGGGAATAGCGATTTCAAGATTGAAATACGGATCTATGTATCTTCGAAATGCAACCGATACGCTTTTTTAATGTGCTGATACTTGTAACGAATTAATTAATTTTTAAGAAACGATGAAAATTGTTTTTCTCGTGCCGTTGACATTATCGCAGATACAAACGGGAGGTAAAAGGAAAATTTCTTGTTTCGTACAGTGCGTTATCGTTTTTATGTGGAATTGTTATCGTTATCGCGAAAACCCAGCTGTTTGTACAACCGAGAGCAACTAGGTAGCGCAGCGCGTAAGTGTAGTAGGTGGTATAGGTTTTGAAACGGCGATATAGTACGGTTTGCGTGTACCATCGATCCGATAACACGAGTAACCCATTAAAAAGAACACAGGAAACGACTTTTGGCCCAGATTAGTAGCCGGGGATTTGCATATAAAGGCCGTTCCAACGACCCGTTCTTCCACCTATACCGAACCAAATAAAATGGTAATATTTTAATCTACCAAGGCATTTAATCCACCGGTGTATTTATACTTTATCTGAATATTTATTCATTTCTCCGATCTTTTTATAAGAAACACTGGCCTGTATTAATTATTTTTCTTACTGATTGAAAGTAAGAAACAAATGAACTATTAAATACCGCCATTGGAACAGTAGGAAAATGCGGAAGAAGATATAATTGTACATAAATTATGATTATCCTTCGTAATCAAGGATACGGAATTACAATAATTACCTTCGACGCATCTATTTTTCAAACAAAGAGAAAGTAAATACCCTGATTGTGAATAAATTGCTATATAATAATAACGTTACACGTAAGTGTAAAAATAATTTTTCTTTATCAATTTTACTAACGACCATGAAAACTCTGTAAAAATGCAGTGTACGTTTTTTTGTTTAAAATATATAAAATTATTTTCTTCAACAGTTTTTTCATTGTTTCCTACTTTCGGTGACCAGCCATGTGATCAAATTGATTTATGAACTCCCAGATTAAAAATAATAATCATTGTCTTGCGCACTCGTATATTGATAATTACAATAATTAATATTAAAGTGGCGTGCTTTACGAGCGCGACGATGTAGAGATTATGCGAAGAGTCAGCCATAGATTGCTTTCAAACCTCGTGTCATAACATCTGTCTCGAAATCAGAAAACCGCACAGTCTGATAATATCGTTTTCGTTCTGCTTCTTTAAAACCATTTGTCGAAACAGAAACGAGCAAGAAGGCGTACGTGAATTTTTCTGAAAGTTGACATTCCCGCCACGCCACTTTGCTTTCGCGTAACACTTCTGGCTATGAATAAAATATTGCTGGAAGTTCGCGGAATTTATTGGTTCCTACGAAACTCGATGAATTCATAAGATAACTTTAAACAGCGGAGCTGATTTTTTGTCACTGAACATGTCGCGTCGTGTTTTTATCAGCGTTATCTTTGACAATAGCTACTAATCAGGGTCGAAAATAATTCGTTTATTGAAAGAATCTTTAACGAAGTGCAGCTGAATTATCCCAAAATAACAAGGTTAATTATTCAAGTGAATTTTTTACTCAAACACTTGTTAATTCAATTCCACTATAAACACGCGTTATTGCAACTAAACAATTAGTATTTAAGAAATGAAATGATATTTCTGAAACGTTAAAAGTCTGTTAAACGAAAGACACGTGTAAATTATTATGCTCGAACAATGTTTATCGAAAAATACTATTCTATTGAATATTTCCTGTTTAATTATTCCAAGTAACGCTCTCTTTAGGATAACGTGATTTCCACGAGAAGTTTTTGAAACAAAAATCGTTTATTACGAAACATGTTTCTTTGATCAACCGATCGAAGATCATCTTTAAATAACACGATGCCTTTTGCCATCGATGCAACTGTTGAGAAAAATATTCAATATTTGAAGTAAGGACATCGGGAACATTCCACGTGAATGAACTCACAGACCGGATGTCTGAGGTGAGGAAAACCACTATTATTTCCTGTTAGCATAAAAATATTTTTACCTCTGTTAATGGAACATATGCAATGAAATAAAGAAACACTATCGTTTATCACTATCGTTGAAGAGAATGTTTCATAGAATTTTTCATCACTTTTCTTTCCGCTCTTGTAATTTGACTTTATATTGAAATTTCGATGGGAAATGCTTGTCTCGTCGGAACATTTGCATCTATCAGCTGTTTCGCGTTGTAAACACGGTGCTTTCTAAAATTCCATTTATTAGACGAATCTTTCGTTGGGCAAATAGGAATACCTCCCTTAAGCACCGTCTCTTGTACAACGGTCAATTATGTAATGCTAAATTTTGTGATACCTGACCTTTTCTGTATCTGAGAAAAATAAAATTAAAAAAAAAAATTCCATTTGCGATGCTAAGAATGTTCCAAATACCTCTATGTAAGCACGCGTAGATACATATTGACGAAAGTAGCCGAAAGTACAATGAAAAATAGGCAGAGATTACTCCAGTTTAGACATTACCTATTTTGTTATGCACATATACATTCAAACGTTATAAGAAAATTCACTTGTTTTTAAATTTTAATTAATAAATAGAAATAGAAATAGAACGTCGGGTATTGCATGAAATAATACAGTACCGAGCATGGTAGACTTCTCCAGAGAAAATACCGATGTCCCGGATTCCCGGCTCTCAACCTTCCCCGTAAGTGGTCCCAGGGAGAATGACGAAGTAGGGAAGAGGGTCCCATACATGTATGTATACATAGCTCCCCACCACTCGCATAGACGTTTACGCAGGAAAATTTGAATTGATATTTATGTATCATTCTTACCCCTTACTTCTATATTAAACTTTATAATGTTTAATAATTAAAAGTTGTATTGCTTTATTTCGAAATCACTTTTAATATCAGTAATAATATCTGCAAAATTAATATATCATTTGAAAATACTTTTTTCCTTGATTTAATATGTACGTTCCCGAAACTGCTGTTCCGAATCATTTGCAAATATTTAATATTTCGTCGCGCAAGGAGATAAAGAGTCGGATTAAAATTCATAATCGAGGGAAAAAATAAAGGTGATGCGAGCAATAAAGAAAATATTCCATTGCTAGAAAGCGAAGAAGAAACAATGTGCACAGAACCATTGTTAATCTCGCATGAAAAGTTCACATTTTGACGCAAAGATAATTATTGCGACATTTGTAAATTATCGAAGCCGACATGTACGTTCGAATAACAAAAAAGAAAAAAAAACAAGTGTTCCTTTTAATTATCCAATTGTGGAATATTTGAATCGTTGATGTGCCTACTGTACGATAACTGACAGGAACACTTTTAATGTTCTATCAAAATATCACTAAATAGACGTAAAGAAAAATTGTACACTCAGAGGAATCGACTCGATACCACCTTGTCAAATTCTTCTGCATCTCGATTCTTTTCTATCCGCGTGTTTTCAATGATCACGTGTACATACATGAACAGCTCTACGTGAACGGATAACAACATAATCTATCGCATTATATCGTTAATGAATAGACACACACGTCCGACTCGAAGTACATACTTGACACGCTGTGCGACCTGAGTCGAAGTTATCTAAATAACACGGTAACGTAACGCATACAGACATACATAGATGCAAGTTTGTGGACGGTGTAATGGCCCCATGTGACACCGTGTATATGCACGTACGTCTCAGTTCGTCGTTAATAAAGTCGCGGAATACATATAGGTATTCGTCGTTTGCATTAGACGGCATTATACGCTGGCATGCATTCGGCCGTGAGTAAGAATACTTGTACGAATGTCGTTAACAGAATCGCTGCTTCGAGGACGATGACGGCGCAAAAGTGTACTTAATCGCTGAAGGATCGTATCCATTCCTCTGTACACCCGTAGCCGCCGTCACTTTGTAGCTAAATTTCCGACAAATCCTTTAGCTCGATACCTATTGATAGATTCGATTCGATGAGGATGAAACGGACAACCGTTTAACTCGATTTACGGGATTTCATTGCGGCTCCAAACAAGAATTCTGACGTCAGATAAGAATTTCTCTTCCGAACGTTTTTCTTACTCTCTGAAACAGACAACTTCCTGTTTCCAAGCAAGAACACTTCGGTAAAAAAATGGATTCATAATATTCCGTTTCCTGCTTACGGATTCATATTCCATCCGTCGACTGAGGTTAATGTGTGTGTGCGTACGCTTCTGTATAATTATGCTCTATACTAGATTCTAGGGAAATAATAAGTACCTTTTGTTAATTTTCATTGCAACTGGAGAACACTTCGCTACTTTACAAACCATTATCGTAACAGATAATGTTACAAAATACACAATTGCGTATTAGATAATTATCTTTACATGGTTACAAATAATTCGGTACACGAAGCATTGAACGTTGTGAAATTATATCACGTTACAATTGGTTACATAAATGCTGATCTAATTCGACGTATACGAGGAACTAGTTGAAATCTGTAAGTTTCTCCTGCGTGTAAACTGTTCGGTAAAGAAGATAAAAACACAGAATTATTACGAGTCAGTTTCCCCGAGGAGGCAAGAAAATCCAACTGGACAATCCAGAAGAAAGCATTAGTCGTGAACAGGCTTTCTCTCCATATTGTCTTCGTTGCTTTTTCTTTTAAAGAAGCAAGCGATATCGGAACTTGAGGAAAGCATGTCCATCTTTTCTATCCAGTAGTATCCATTTAACGTTTCACTAATTTAAATAGTGGTAATACTTGTTTCTGTAGTTTGCTCGTTAAATTACAACGACGCGTAGAATTTCAATAAATATAAAGACAAATATCCTGACTGACTCATCAACGCCCAGCCCAAACCCCTGAACCTAGAAACATGATATTCGGGTAGTGTATTCCTCTCATGACGTAAGCACCCACTAAGAAGGGATTTTTAGAAATTCGACCCTTAAGAATGTAAAAAGGGTTAAAATCTATTTACACGGATTCGTCAATATCTCTTAGGCCCGATGAGATATCGACTAGGTTTTTGCTTAGAAAGGTCACCCATACAAATGATTAAAAACATAATTCAGGATTTTGTTCTAATCAACCTCTAAAGGCGCAAATCTAGATTCAAGGATGAAGGTAATTATTTAGATTACGGACAGCACCTCCGATTTCGATGAATTTTTATTAAATATGTTGTAGAAATCAACATTTTGTACAACTTTTTCCTATTCATATAACCGCCGCTCAGCCTTGGTTTTTTTTAGATATTTTCGAAAAACTGTCGAAACTATCACACTGAATTCTGTCTATCCGTGTGCGATCGTGACAAAGTACGCGTTAGTATGGGATCGCCGTTAATAGAATTTTGCCTTTTCTACTGTTTCTGCAGGCAGCAATACTTTTCTGAAATACTAGAGATTGATCACCAAAAAAATAATACATCAATTATTACTTCAAATTCTCCAAGTTTTTATTTATGAGAGCGGGCGATGTCGCGACGGGGATGCTAGTTTTCAATAAAAATAAACGAATAACACTGCTGCTAAAAATTTCACTTGGCTGTTACCTATACACACACGTATAGTGCGTTCGGTGAACACCGACTAATCTGAGCAATAAATTATCTTAAGCCTCACGCCTTAACCCTGAACGTCGACCTCTACATTCATAATTACGTTTATTCTTTCTTCAAATAAATCACAAGTATCACCGTTGCGATATGGTTAATCAAGCGTTACCCTTTCTTCCTTTTTCCATACAATCGAAAACACTGTACTGGTACAATGTAAGTAAATTTAAAAAAAAAAAAAAAAAAACTAAAAAATATTTGCTCTGCCTTGAAAATTTGGTTTATAAAATATTGTATTCTCTTTATTAAAGAAAAAATAAATTTATTATCAAGGGTATGATAAAAGAGAAGCAAAATATAAAAATAAAAGATGGATATTGAAAAATGCAGAATAAGTTATGTTGCGCCTCGGATGTCGATAATGCTCGACCTATAGCTGCCCTTAGACCGTCGCGTTGATAAAAGCAATTACCTAATCGTAGATCGTAAAATGCAGAACGACTTAATTGCGTGCGAAGAATTCTTGGCATTGGATCAACCGAAGTCAGGGAAAACGAGATATCCCACTTTGATCGTCTTACAATTAGTTAATCTCGTTAGTTGCTTCCTCTAAACGTCTCTTTCCTTCGAACTGTTCCCCATTATCATTCATGCATACCAATTGCTTACAAATCATTTTCTTTCCTTATCTTTGTTTAATCGTTCGCTTGCTGCTTCGGTATTTCCCCATTAAGTATATTCCCTCGGCTATCGTCATGTTATACATAAGTAGTCGAGCATGCTTAAATCAGGGATACGAGTATGTAACGTGTGAAATCAAACGGATAAAAGATATCTGAATAAACGTGGATACAAAGAAATTCATTAGTTTCGAAATTAAAAGATGTTTTACGAGCTTGTAAGAATAATAAAAAATGAATGAACCAACGAAACGAAACGAATCGCCTGAAGCAAGGCAGATTAAATGCTTCATCTGGATCATCTTATATAAAAGGTGTGTTGTGTATTACGATTATGACCACATGTTTATTTTCATTCTTTAAAATTAAATTTTCCATATTCTTCTATATTTATTACACGAATCAAAGAAAATTTGTTCTTCATTTTTTATTTATTCCAAAGCAGTTTTATGAATATGCCATGTTAAACGATGTTGCAACAATGACGATAACGTGAAAGATTAAAATGCCACAAAATTCGAGAGGAAACATGAAAATTAATAATAATATGTACTTATCTACACGCGACTGATAATGATTTGGTTATTAAGGGAATTCATAATTGAAAATAAAGTTGCACAATCAATTACAGATTTAACGTAAAGGAAGCTTAACGAGGTACATAAGTACTTACTTACTAACGATAAGTATGTATTCATACATACATCTATAAGTAACTACATAATGTTGCTCTATTAGCTTGTTTGGTTTCCATGAATTGCACTAATTCAAGATATTGCCTTGAAACCTATTCTGGACTTAAGTCTTCAAATAGTTTCAATTCACAAAATAATGAATGAAATCTATGAGTTCACATAGTACGCATTACATCGCATAATATAATCTGTAAAGGAGAAACGCTAACGCGCGTATAAACACCAGAATACCTTAGCATTTTCTGAACTTGACTTCTGTTGACACCAAGTATTAACGATTGTAGCAACAACAAATTATCAAAATTCTTTTCTCGTGCGTTCACCTCTGTAAGTCTCAAACACTTGAAATAACGTAATTAATTTTCTCTTTCCTCCCAGCCGTCACAAAAATCTTTTTTCTTACAAAAGTCTCTGGTATCTTAAGTGTTATATAAATAATTTTAAGTAACGCTTAATAATTTGACGGGTCTGGTTGTTTTAACGTTATCGATTATTCAAAGAAAATTAATGTAACGACGATGTTTGATTACAGGGGGTCCACAGCGTAACTTTCCTCAGGATAATGCGAAGTCTGGAGAGGTTATCAGGTAGCGATCAAGACTGCGATCAGGAGATGTACATCGACCTGGACGACGCTTCCGTCGACTCGCTTACCGGAAAACGCAGTCGGCACCATGTCGTTAGTGCGGAGGTAAGTGGAATAAACAATATACAGAGTATTCCACCATTTCATTTGAATTACATGATGCATATATTGACTCCGGAAATGGAGCAGTTCGAAAAAATTTCAATTATTCCCATAAAATTAATTAAAGGGAAAGGGCCCATAGAAACATTCTTTCGAGGAACGTAATCAACACATGAAAGTAGATGATTGGTTAACAGGAAGATAAAATAAATAAGAATTAAAACAATGAAAGAAGAGCTTCAATTTGATTAAATTTGAGAATCTAATTAAAAATTCGAATACAGGTAGGTCTCGATTAGTACGAGTAATAAATCCCAGAAATTGTTCACATTATTTGAATTCGTACTATTCGAATATTTGAAATATAGGAAATATAGCAATACACCTAAATAATGCGAACAATTTCTGGGATTTATTACTCGCACTAATCGAGACCTACCTGTATATAGTTAATAATAAGATGGGAAAAGCATTTACCGTTAGATGACTATGCATCTGTTATGGAAATCATTTACGCCAATCATCGTATTCGTAGTTGTATTTGAAACATAAAGAAAAGTTAACAAAGTGATCTCAATTTTAGACGAAAACTTGCAACCGAACTCGATACACTCATCAACAGAAGTCATGGAATATTTTAGATAAAAATTTACAGTTCGTAGAAATGATTATATCGGACGAGTATGTAAATATTTTCCGAACCGTTTACGAATATCAAACGGCAGCTAGAAAAATTATTGTTTAAACGAGAAGTCGAAACGGAACTGAATACTTGTTGAAATGATTGAAAAGGTGGGTGAGGAGAGCGATAGTAGCGGTAGCGAGAGGAGTCCGAAACAAGCAAAGAGAAGAAATCGTGGTGGACCACCGACCACCAGGAGACGAAAAAGTGGAATTTCCGCGCGAGAAAGGAACCTAAGGAGGCTTGAGAGCAACGAGAGGGAAAGAATGAGGATGCATTCCCTAAATGACGCTTTCGAGGTAATTTTCCAATCTCTTAAAAAGCAACGTTTCCCCGAAGCATTTATCTTGTAAATAATCTTAAAGATACACGCTATTTCAATTTAGTGTCTTTATACTAAAATTACATTTTTCCGATTATCCAAAACGCTATCTATTCGTATGCTCGATATAGTTACAACACCAATCACTCAATCAATAGTACCTACGATTTTATTGGTTCAGAGATACTGTTCTTAAGTATTTTTTTTGCTCTTTAACGCTAAAACTACCAAACCAGTCAAAATGACTGGTTTCTAGTTATCTTATTTGAAATTATAAATTTTATCGAGATATTTTTGTTGAAAGGTATATTAAATTATGTTTGATGTTTTACGTATTTAATTTTCTACATTATTTTCAACTGAAAAATAAGTGTCCATCAAACGTCGGTAATTCTAATGTTAAAGTAATATCTAATCTATCATATTACCTGTACCGGATCTAAAGCGGACGTAGGCGACTTTCGAGATCTTATTTACAGATAGAAAGAAAGCGGAGTACGTAAAATAGAGAAATTCAGAGTAATAATATTTATATTTATTTATTTATGAAAGTTACAAAAGAACGATCGCCGTTTTTTCATAAGATAAAGTCGGAGTGTATTTGAAAAAATAAAAAAGGAAGATAAACTTATATATGGAACATTGTTTAATTATATTATACACGTATTTACTCTGAAATTGTCCAAGTACTTACGTACATTTTTCAAGCACGATCGATAGACGAAGTAATTGAAATTTCAATCTTATCGTTAACAATGTTATCGTTTTCAGCAACTGCGCGAGGTGATACCACACGTAAAAATGGAAAGGAAGCTCAGCAAAATAGAGACGCTAACGTTGGCCAAAAATTATATAATGGCCCTAACGAACGTGATATGCGAAATGCGCGGTGAAGAGCAGCCATACACGTAAGTAATTCGAAAATCCGTACCTATAAATTTCATTGCCGTTACGTGTGCATGAATTCGTTTGAATGTTTGATAAGAAATTCCGATGATTAATAGCAAATACGAACAACGTTCTCTCAGCTAAATTAATATGTTACACGGTTGGCATTCAAACTGCTACGCAATTTTTTAACTCCGATGCGCTTGGTAATCGATCATAAACAAATCTGTGAACGAAGATAATATGAATGCGATTATTCAAATATGGTATAAAGAAATGGAAGTTCCTCTAAAAATATTAAATGTAAGTTTTAATAATTAATTTTGTACGAAAATTATTTTAACGTATACCTGAATGACTCTATGTGGTAAGAGAGGAAATTTTCATACATCGATTCAACCTCGTTTAAATAACAAACGTTGCGCAAGAATAAATGTTCACACAAGGATGTAACCAAGTTAGAGTACAATGTCCGATTGCCATTAAACGGTCAAAGATGCGCCTCTTTTCCACATTTTCACCATTCCTTCAACGCCTCGATGCTTTCTCGTCCGTTACATTCCCCTTCTACCGTATGTATTTCGAAACATGTTTCTGTTTATGTACCGTTTTCATTTCATTTAATTCGATCGAATTCAGCACAGTAACATATAAAGAAATCCTTATTTTCAGATCACGATTATGCTTTTTGCCTACGTAGTATTTAAAGTTTTTAAAATCAAATAAGAAATAAATATTTACATACTCAAGAGCTAGTTTAATATTTCAAACTTATTTGAAATGTTTGATCTCGTTCGCTTAGTACCTACGTAAAAATAAATAACAGATCGTATCATCTATTATAGACAAGTAACGTCTCAAATATGGCACAATTGCTCAAATTTGATAGTATCGATATTCCATTAAATCAATCTGTACGATCCTTATCGAAAGCGACAAGAACGTATGATACAAGGACAAAATTATTAAATTCATTTCAATTTCATACATTGTCGTTAGGTTCATTTCATGATTATCTATTAAAATAAAAATGATAAGTAGATACTAAAATAACACTGTCCAACAAATTTTAACTTTCTTTTGACGTGCCGATTCCCATTAGGTAATTCTTATAGTGTTTTGTACGCTGATTATGAATCTGCAAATCCGTTTTGCTCCTATACGTACAGTTTTGAACAAATTTGATTTTGAAAAAAAAACATTTTTCAGATTTAAACAAATTTTCTGACGTAATTATAAAACATATTGAAATTCTATTTACACTAAAAGATTCTGTAGATTTTCCTGAATACAACGATACCTATCTTTGATACATTATAATACAATTCACTGTTGGACAGTGTAATTGATAGTTTGATCACTATAAGTACACAGAGAAAATAAGACATAATTTTGAAAATTACTATTAAAATGTTTACTAAAACCAGTAGCAATCTGAAATATATATGTCCTAGTATCCATTATGTACTTCCTGTAGGATTTCATGTGCTGATTACGAAATTATACCAATCTAATGTAACAATACCGATAATTTTTCGCGAATAATTTGGAAACTAGACCAAACCACCTATTATATGTGATGACCTTGACAATATACTTCAAGGTCATTAAAATTGCAGGTAGCTCCCTGATAATTGTAATAAATACATCATATTAAAAGGGGATGAAGATTTGTGTGTAATACGCATTCTTGTAATCAAGCAAAAGTTTAATTGCTTAATTTCTTGTACGAGTAAGTGATTCGAAACTTCTGAACGAATCGTCGACTTTCTTTCACAGATCGTAAATATCCGCGTACGTAACGTTTTTCTTTTTTCTAATTGCAAAACTAACGGCGAATAGTGGTTGGTAATGCCAGAGGAAGGTATGCATACCAAGTAAATTACACGAACGTGTTTAGATCCCGATCGCGTAACGAATCGTTGCCACAAATCTGAAGTTTCAACAGCCGCTACGCGATTGCGTGTTCACCACGACCGGTGCAATTCGAACGTCTTCATTAAAATCGATTTCGAGTTTCATCCGCGTTAGGAATGATGTATCGAACGCCAGGGAACATTATTATTTACTAACGTTAACATTCGCCGATATCGAATCGACATTCGAAAGTAAAGGCAGTATTTTATCGGCGACCTTTGCTTTATCCACCGTCGGAATACTTCGTGACTAGAATTATCTTTACTTATGCTGAAGTAAACTAACTCTTATGAACACTTCGCTTTACTTTTCACTTCGGTAAATTTCTCCCTGACAATGTTTATCTATATTCGCGAATACTTCTAATATTAGGAACCGTGGAGAGAAAATTACCCCATCCGTAGCCATTTGTTTGTCCCCCGAATGCAATCCAAAAATAACCCCCTCCCCTGACAGTGGCTTTATTACTGATGGAAATGCCATATAAGAAAATAAGGAGTAGATAGTAGTGATGTGCGCCCCGACTAGTCGGGTCGCGGTCGGTTCGGAAAACATCGGGTGGCCTCGGGCGGACGTCCGATATTGTATGTATGCATGCAGTCGGGTAGCCCGACTATTTCGGGTTCGGTCGGGTTCGGTCGGATACAGTCGGGCAGATTCGAACGAGCGCCCGCGGGCCGCGGCCCGCGACCCAACTCTCGTGTGCTTGTTAATACTTGCAATAAGCATGTGCAAAATCGGTTTTATATGAAATTTTGGAATAAGATCATTTTTATTATGTGGAAAAATAATACTTGTAACGAATTGCAAGTATTAACAAGTACATTGGGTCGGGGGCTGCAGCCCGCGGGAGCTCGTCCAGATCTACCCGACTGTACCCGACCGAACCCGAAATAGTAGTCAGACTACCCGACTTCACGCATGTGTTACCATTTCTGTGGGCGCCCCAAACCATTGGAACACCTCGTGAACAGGTCTGATCTAACATTAAAGGAGTTAGATCTACCTTAGTTAATCGAATAGTAAATCGTATGATAACCTTAATTATCTCGAGCAATCAGTTATAACTTCAATCTATATATTTCATTAGCGTGTTGTTACCCGAAAGATTAGTAAATCGTAGATCGATGCAGTTGTTATAATAAGAAAATAAGAAAAAGAAAAAGTAAAAAGATCGCGTTGTCGTGAAGATCGAAAGATAACACTGTAAGATAGCATGCGAGATATTAATATCGTGTCCGAGTTAATTGCATCATAGTTATCGAGGCTGAAATGCAGTGTCGATAAATATTGAACGATATCGAAAGTCGGTTGCTTGACACGTGTACATTTTGTTTCGTGATTTGAAAAACAATCGATTGAAAGAAATTAAACGATAAACAACGTAATTGAGAACGATCGAATTTTTGCGATGTCGGTGGTTATATCGCGCTTCGCTGCGTCTGATAAAAAGAACGGGCATATCTCGTGTGCAACGCGAAATCTATTCCGAAATCCAAAATAATTAACGAATAAGTACAACTTCTGAGTTTTTTTATTTTATTTTTTTTTTTTTTTTTTTGTTAACCGCGATAAGTGGCGATAGCACGACTTATCAGGTCGGGAGTTGTTTCGCCCGCGAAAACAAGTCTCATTAGCGGAGTACACTGAGTAAGGAAACAAGAGATAGGTTGACTTCATTTTTTTTTTCTTTTTTCTTGTGTGTTTGCCTTTTTTTCTTTGTAAATGTTACGACAATTAATTCCAACACGGACTGCACTATATCATCTACATGTAAACTGACGTAATTTATAGAAAAAAATGTCTATATTTACTAATTCTACCCAAAATATGTAAACATTTTTAGATACAACAGAATCTGATGTAACGAGTAAGAAAACAAATCACGTATCCACTTATCTGTTATTAATTTTATGTTCGAGACATAAAAAAGTTTTCAAGGCCGAAATTAAACGGTTAGATAGATTAAATAACGTGGAAATGATAAGATTCCTTGGAATGTAATTTTGTGAACTTCAATCCGAGACATGAACATAATTTGTTGGGAATAATAATGAAATCAGCAATTGTTATAAAAACTTTACTACCCATTCTTTTACTACCGAATTTGCTCGCTTCAGTAAATAAGAACTATGTGCAACATTGTAAAGATACCGATGATTTTAATTATCCCGAAGAAGTTTGACTTTGAAAATTTATCTTCGCGCCTCATTGACCCTATGAAATCATTCGAATTTGTTTTTTCATATTTTCGTATCTCTAATCGGTACATAAAATAATTTGGTATTCAATTTCAGATCATGCTGAATGCAACAGCATTCCTCATTAACGCGTAGATCCAATATTGCAACAGAATTTTCAGTTTGCAGAAAACGACATGCAGTTTCTGCATTTAATAGATGTTAAATAATAATACGATTACGTACCACGAACAAGAGGTCGAATCTACGACAACTTTGTTTACTGTAGATTCAGTCATAAAGTATCATTGAATTACGTTAATATAAAACTTAATTTACGCGTTAATAAGAAAACTGAATAACTTTCGACGATGTATTAAAAGCAAAAAGGTTATCTGATATCTGATCTGATGTAAGAACCATCATTATTTTTATTCATAAAAATAAAAGGGAAAAAAATTGTTTTTCAGATTCGTCGATGGCGAATGCGGTTCTAGCAGCGGCGATAGCACAGGCCAATTAGAATTAAGCGGTGGTGAGCAACCGGAAGAAGCATCCCCTGCATCGATGCACGAAACCAACAACAATAGCCTGCTCCACGAAGATCTAGAGCGCAGGATACCGTAGCTCGCTCGATTACGTGTTAAATTAATCGATCCTCGTTGGCGGATTCAATGAAATCGTTCGATAAAGTGTATTCGTGAAAAATCGTCTTCTCTGAACTAATCGCGAAGTAGAGAAACAAACACGAATGAACCTCGTGGGGAAAAGAAAAAACTGAGAAAGAGAAGAAAAGAAGAAAATAAGAGAAGATATTAAAATTTTATCGAATCGGTTGAAAGAATGAGAGGGAGAGAGGGAGGGAGAGAGAGAGAGAGCGCGCGCGTGCACGAAGGGGGAGAAAAAGAGAGCGAAGGAGGGAGAGGGAGAGAGAGAAAACTAATAGAGAATCGTTAAAACCGTGGTCGCAAAAGTAGTCGTTAAACAGCGGTTCGAGATTTATCGAAGAAGATGCAATTCGGCTTTTACGAAATGATCCGTCCAAGGTCGACCTCTGGAGATCTTTCGAAGGCCAACGAGGCGTGAGGTTGACAGAGAAAGAAAAAAAGACTGACTTCACGGCCAGTCAGGCTGGAAGATTCTCTTCTCTTCTTTTTCTCTCGTGTATTCTTTTTTTTTCCTTTTTTTTTCCTTTTTTATCTTTTCTGGTGACATCGGTACGTTACCTTGAAACACCTCGATCTTTCGGTTCGAAACAATACCAATGCTAAATAATCGATACCGTATTCGTATCGATCGTTAATCGCCGTGAATTTAATCACGTGCCAAATGTATTCGAACAGCCGAAATACATGTTACGGTAGACATCGAATTGATACTTATTTAAAACAAGATGGCCGGAGCTTATTGTTCCGTCCCCGGTTATTCGTATGTAACCGCAACGAATGTAGAAGCGTAATTGTATTCGTGCAATTGATTCGAAAGGAAGTTTAGAAATTTCACGAGACACTTTCACGATACGTTCACGCTTTGATTGCTTTCGATCTGAAGGATCTCGAGGTCGACGCCGAAAGATCGGATCGCATCGACGACGGTAATGATCAGTGCGACGCGAAAGTGTGAGAAACTGTGATAGAATTTCGTATTAGAACCTCGTTCCACATCGTCCTGCGAGCGACACCCTACTACATAAATACTTTTGATTTGTTTTCTTTCTGGTTATTGTCCACGGTCTGCGAGTTGGATAGCCGAAAAATCGTCGAACACGTTCACCGACGAAAGTGACCGTCGAACGAGACCCTTGGCCAACAATAAAGAAAAGAAACTGTAAAAGGAAATGTGGAAGTGATCGCGAAAATGAATATTCGGTTCGTTCTATGCGATTCAAATATCAAACGGAGAATTGAAAATAAATTGAAACCCTCGCTATTTTAACCCCACGCAATTTACGTGTCAAACATACTCAGTTGTATCTGAAACATATTTCTAATTTTAATTTATACGATCAACGATCGAGGATGCTAAATACAAAGCATATTTGCCTCGATGAATTAGTGAATACTAGTTAGCTTTGACGCAACTACTGAGAAAATTACAAAGCAGAAGGTTAAAAGTTCATCGGCTACTGTAATTTGCTGTTTCACTGTATGATTCAAATATCCGTAATCAATAGGCAGCAAAATAAATAATTTGTTACATTACATATTGAAGAAAAAGCACAAAAATGAATGAAAAAGTGTACTATACATTGCTATGAGAAAAGAAGCTCCGTTTAATTTTTCTTTCGGATAGAACGAAACGGACGTAAGTATATAAGTAAGTACGTATGTATGTATGTGTGTATGTGTGTGTGTGCGTGTGTGGGTGTGTGTACAGTGGGTCGCAAAAGTATTCGCACACCGTTTACAACAGAATACCTCATTTAAAATTGGACCAAATGACTTGAGGTTTTTCGAGAAGATATAATAAATTAATTTACTAAGATACCTATGTACTTTTGTCGTTTTAAAAAATTAAAATTTGGCGAAATCGGGAAAGAAATAGTAAAAGGCGACTTTTTAACTTTTTATCTGAGCCTGTAACGAAAATTTAAAATATGACATTTGTAAATTTAAGTGTGTTTTCACAAAATGTCGCGATTTTCAAAAATTTTGATTACTTGTAACTCTTAAGTACACTGACCAATCTCGATGGAATTTTCAGCACACGCATAACTTATTTGAATCTACGAAAGACATATTTTAAATTTTCATTATAGACTCACACAAAAAAGTTGAAAAATTACCCTTCGCTCCTTTTTTACACGATTTCAACAAATTGTAATTTTTTAAAACGACAAAGGCGTATATCTTATTGTTAGTAAATTAATTCGTATAGCTTCGGAAGAAACCTCAAGTCATTTGGTCCAATTTTAAGTGAGGTATTCTGTTTTAAACGGTGTGCGAATACTTTTGCGACCCACTGTATGTACATATGTATATCCGAAGACATTGACTTCGATGGATAACGTGTACCTTAGATGTATACATATATGTATCTATATATATTAATATATACGTGTGTGTGTTATATTAGCACATTAATGATTAATACGGAAGATATTAATCATGGATGTGACGATATAATAACTTACTGTATTATCATCTCGAGAACGGGGACCAGAGACATCGATTTAAGTTACCAAATCTCGCTGGCACGCGGGATACATAAGTACTTGAAACTAGCTTCGTGTAATCAATTAGCAAGTTTGCCTTCCCTTCTTCGGTAAAAGAGTGGATGATGCATTTAATTAGCCGTGCTAAAGGCCGATTCACGAAGCTAGTCTCGTACGACTTTCATTTCTTCCTTCTGAACTCATGGATACTTGTGTATGAACTTTCCATCGTTTTCTTCCGAATACTTAAACTTTTTCATTTTCTTTTTTCGTCTTGTATCTACCATCAGTTTAATTTACGTTGCTCGTACCGTTTCTTCCTTTGTTCGAACGAACTCTTTGTACAGTTGCTTTCATTAAGAGTCCAAGAAATTATTCGTTAGAAATAATCTCTCGATGATTATTAATATAATTTTAACTCTTTTTGGTTTCGCGACTTCCCGAAAGGACTCGACTTACATATGGAAGTCTCTATCAGCCTTAACTATTCAGGGTGTCCAAAAACTGGGGTAGGACCCGTGGAGGGATGATTGCTGAGGTCATTCTAAACAACTTTTCCTTTGCCAAAATGTTGGTTAAGGCTTAGTTTTCGAGTTATTAACGAAAAACACTGGCCAATCAGAACGCGATTTTACCGCAGGCCGAACCGCGAAAGTGTTGCATCAAGTGCATCGGCACCACGTCGGTGTAATAGGATTCGTTGGGCAAAAGTTGTATCGAATAATGAATAAAAAAAAGAAAAGAATAATAGTATCGAATTATTGGTTGATCATGTACAACGAAACTTTTGCCCAACGAATCCTATTAGGTATACCGACGTGGTGCCGATGCACTTGATTACGGCTTGAACGCAGAGCGTACCCAATTGGCCAGTGTTTTTCGTTAATAACTCGAAAACTAAGCCTTAACTAACATTTTGGCGAAGGAAAGAATTGTTTAGAATGACCTCAGCAGTCGTCCCTCCACGGGTCCTACCCCAGTTCTGTGTAAATGAATTCAGTTTTGGGTGGCCTGAATTGGTCAGAAATTTCATACCTTGAACAACGATTTAAATCAATTTAATTGCATCGTCTTATCGTCAGAACTATCAAATCGTCTTCCTTCTATTGGTGTTCATAAATACTTGTTCGTTAACTCTCTATGAGTCTGGTTGTGGTAACATAAGGAACAGATATAAGCTATTTCAACCGTTGCAACATCTTTTAACCGCACAACAGTATTTAAAATACGTATACAAAAGAAATCTATAGAGAGTTGATGTCACTTGATCGAAATTGAAATAAGAAACGAATCTTGCATTTATCGTTGTTTACGAGAAAAAATTATATGTGTATCGAATCCTTGGTAATGAATACAGATTATTTCAATTTCCGATTAATACACGATCGTCAAATTCGACGTTCAGAAGCAGTTCGAAAAGAGAAACTCATTATTTTCATGTGCACCTCGTGTAAATGATCATTTTCCACAAGCATGTTTTTATCATATTTAAATATCGCAATGAGAATGATATCCCGCGTAATTATCATAAATCATACCGAATTACTAAGAATTTTTAAACATATACGCCGCCAAGTACCACTAGATACGAATAAGTATAAAAGGAGGTGTGTATGTACCCTTGAGTTATGTTTTTATGTATTATATATTACGCATGTGTACACACAAACGCAGAGTTATCTATAACACACATGCGCGCATATACGTATATATATTTTTGAAATAAAAGAGTTTCATAAGTGACCATATTCTGCATACGAGTTTGTATGTAGTTGTGTGTGTAGTACACGCAGGCTGGTTGTGCTTATATGTATATATACATGTACATATACTATAGTGTCTCCTACCACTCATTTATCCTTAGCTATTTTATTATTTATACAGATGAAAAAAAGGAAACGTTTCAAGAAATATATTACCTATGTGTTGGAAAAGAGGATTAAATTTTATATTCTACGTATATTTAGATTACCTTCACCCTCTATAGCTTACTTTCCCTCCTAAAATACAATAACTTTCTCCTGTAGCCTTCTTTTTGTATATCTTTACAAATAATAAAATAATGAAGGATCGACGGGTGGTTAGGTACACCTCCTATTATATGTACCGTTAAAAAAAGAGAATATAGAAGACAATAGATGTAAACGCAGATATACGAACAGAATATATAGATACATACGATCAGGCATATGATTAAGTAATAAACGCGAACCATGCGAGAAACGGAAACATACTGTCTTATAATAATGAGTCTCAAATGCGGAAACTTCCTTCTGTGTGCAAGAAATAAAATTAAGTTATTGCGACATTAAAAACGTTAGGGTTTTTCATTTAGGGTAAATATCGTTATTGATTTTGTTTTTCTCTCTCAGCACTATTTTTCTATGGCTTTGAAAAATGAGAAAAACGTTTGTGCAATCATTAAATTGAACTTACTGTTCTTAATAGAGAGAATGCGAGTTCTACGCCATATTTTTCATGGTTTTTAAATTTTGTTATACTCTTATAGGGGAATAACGAGCGAAGCTGACGGTGATTCACATTTACCATCCATTACATTTCATGCTCAGAATTGCATATTTCAAGAGAAACATATTCCTATGCCACATATTAGTTTGTACTGCACACTATATTATTGTTATTGCTATGATTATTTTACGATTTGTATTATTATTATTATTATTAATATTATTATTAATATTATTATTAATATTATTAATTAATATTATTAATATTTTTATTGCTATTGTTTAATTTCACGTTAGTACAATTCTTGTCATTTCGAGTCGATCGATGTACCGTGTAAACTCGGTTTCACGAATAGTACAGATTCATGATATTATTTATCGCAAATAATCTAAAGAAACTGGACAAAAATAGTATTTGCAAAATAGAACAAATAATACGTACAGTATACAACATTACCTCGTACTTTTCTTTTTTTATTTATAACAGTTGAAATGTTTATCAAATACGGATGGGACAATGTATTTTGTCTAAATTGATCGCAACGAATGTTTATCGATCGATGTAAGTTACTTCTATTCCAAATGCTATTTTGTTCAGATCTGATAACGAGTTACAGAATTTTACTAGCGTACATATACGTTCATCAACGGGGGAAAAAATGTTGCGAATACAACAGTAAGCGAAATGCATGTTGATCTAAATTTATACTGTACACGTATAATTATGTATTGAAAGAACTTTGCAGAAAAGCTTTATCGGAAAAACTGTCCCTCGATCGAACGGCCACCACTCATCTAACATTACAAGAAATATCCATATAAAATACACGCGCATACCTCTTCCAATATACCTAAATGGTATGGAAGCGAAATTTTAAACAGATTTGTTCGCTAATGTTACTAAGGTACTTAATTTCTGAAAGTAACAGGGTGCATTGTTATTATCGTATGTATCGATCTTAATATTTACCTTTTGTTTTAAAATATTGTGTTAAAAAGATTAGAGCGATTTTTAAACGAAATTTGCAAACAATTACAAAAAGAGATAAGAAAGGAAACAGAATCTTGTTAATGTTAATTTTATTCTAAAGTCTAGAACCTAGACGATTATACGAATATAAACCTCATTAATGACAGAGAAAACATGGATAACTTTAACGATGTTTTAAAGATTGTATAGAGCACTATCAGTATACATGTGTACGTATACATTTGTGTACAAAACGAAAATATAAGTCTCCTAAATAAAATGAGCTGGCCTCTGCAAGCCCTGTTTTACGTAAACGCACGTGTCCTCATTTTGAAACCTTTTCATAGAATATCAAATAAACTATCTTCGATTCGATTAATTGATTTCAAATTAAATTTAAATTTATATTATGCTTTTTCTTTTCATTTGTATAGTATCGAACAGGGTGGTTTCCCTCAATGAAAATGGCGATGCTTTTGATTGAATTGATATTTATGTTATTCATATTTCTTACTTCTACACTCAATTTTATGATGTTTAATAATTAAAAATGATATAATTTTGTTTTTAAATTGCTTTTAATATTAAAATGGCCAAAATTAGAATTTTTGGAATGCCTGCTTTCCTCATATCGCCATTTTCCTTTGGGAAGACTACTTTGCTCGATTCTGTATATACGTTGATTTATAAAATTGATCAATCCCTTGTTAGAATACCTTACATCCCACTCAAAATTTACATTTAAACTGAATGAAAATAATGCTATGTAAATTTCTATTCTTTTTAAAAATCGTTCCAAATAATTGCTATATGTCGTTTAATTGAGGCTAGCAGTACACACGACTTATGCATTATGAATTTGATGAAGTTTCTAACCTAATAGCTCTTTTCATTCCATATTTCATTATTTAATATTCCATTTTCATTCTATATTGTATATGTTTAAAAGAACTGAATAAATAATTGACGAAATAGGTATATAGATAAAAGTGACGAAATTGTCTACAATATAAAGGTTCGTATTTACCCACGATACAGAAAATATTACTCTTTATTTGATATTTGCAATCAATTAAATTGAACTCTACTTTTGTATCTTATTTAAATTGTTATAAAATTATTTACCTACCAATGTTAACTTCATAAAAATTATAATAAATACTAATGCACTTATAAACAGGTACTAATTAAATTTAGACGAATTTTGATAACAAGTAACTGATACTGTTTTAATAAAATACTAAAGAAATTGTATTACTGCATGTAATATTTGTATATTTATATTGTTTAGTAAAATTTTATTATGTTACAAATCATTGTGTTTCAAATTTTATACCAGATATGACTCAAGAATACAATTTGGTAAAATCACTCAATAATAACACATTATGGTTGAAGATACAAGATCCTTGGTGCAATGCTGTGTCCAATGAAAATTCCATTACAACGCTAGCTCAAAGTATTGTCAAAAAAATTTCAGATATAACACAACTACAAATTATAGAAAATTTGTCTCTATTGGGAAATCAACTACCTCAACTGCCCAGCAACTTCACTGAATCTATAGCAAATCTAGTTTATCTTGATTTGTCTGATAATCGGTTAAGTAATTTACCAGACTCTGTAAATATGTTAAAAATGCTAACATATTTAAATCTAGATAATAATCAATTTTTCTGTCTTCCAAATGTTGTATGCGAATTAAGTAGCTTAAAAACATTGAAAACACGTAAGAATCATATAAGATATGTTCCAAATAATTTAGAAAACTTATCAAATCTACAGGATTTGGATCTGAGTTACAATGAGTTAGAGTATTTGCCAGATTCCTGTACAAACTTACATCAACTAAAAAATTTATCTCTTGCTGGTAATTGCTTCAAAGTAATTCCAGAATGTGTTGCTAAGGGAATGGAAAATTTACAAATATTTGATTTTTCATATAATTATAACTCCAAATTAAATGTATCTCCTAAGAGCAGCAATTTGAATACATTTTATGCAGAAAGCAACTATACTTGTCCTTTATTTCCAAACTGGATACTGAGTTCTAAATACAATAATCTTGAAACAATATCATTCAACAAAACAAGATTTAAAAAATTCTGTTTACCAAAAAACCCAACAAGATCATATATTAAAAAGCTATCAATGGTGCAATGCAAGCTAGATGATCCAACAGTAGACAAAATAATCAAAGATATGACAAATCTAGAGGAATTGATAATTGGAAATATCAAGTTTAGTTCAAACAACTATTTTTGGGATATACCAATCGAGAAGGTGAAGGAACCATCTAGTCTGAAAAAACTTGATGTCCACAACACAGGAATTCCAATGGTGTCTAATATTATTAGAAAGTTTGTTAATCTATCTGTAATAGATATCAGCTCTAACAATATATTTTGGTTGCCAGAAGAAATTTGTTCTTTAAAGAAGTTAAGCAGTTTAAACATACAAAAGAACAAACTAACAGCTCTTCCGAAAAGCATCGGAGAGTTGATATCATTGAAAGAATTGAAAGTGTGTTGTAATCAATTGTCTGAATTGCCTGAGAGTATAGGAGGTTTAAGCAATTTGCAGTACTTAGATTTATACGATAACGAATTTGAAATGTTACCAGAAACGATAAAGAACCTACCAAGTTTATTAGGAGTGGATCTTGAGCAAAACTACTTTTCGACTGACTGCTTATCGGTAAGGATGTAAAACAGCCACAGCCTTATGGCTGACAACGAATCAACCTTCGACGAAGGCTTAATTTTATTCAGTCTTCCGTACAATTAGACGGTTGACTTTTTTTATTCTCGAAAGGTTACAACGGATTTCTGTATTAATGGATCAAATCAATAGCTCAATAGGGATACTCCTTATGAAAGTATGAGAGATGATTTGAGAGAACATTGGCGAGAAGAGGCCAGAGAAATTAATGGATTTAAGTTGAAACTATCCGACTCATCGGAGTCATCGTCGGACGACGAAAGGAAATTATCACTTTCATCGAACTCAAGGGAGGATAGTCCAAATGTTGCTGTTTGCGCATTGTAAGTGGAAAAATTATAACCGTTCAGTTTTTGTTGATTAATTTTTTAATTATTTTTCTTAGACCTGAAGGCACATTTAATCAATTGGAAAACGAATGCTGGGATTCTTCAGAGGATTCAGCTGATGAATTTGATCCTCATGGTAAGAACATATAACTTAAATAAGGAGGATATTTTATTTAGCAAGAAACATTGACATACGATTTTTTTTCACTGTGTGATATGTTTTGTTTTCAGAATGTAAAGAGCCAAGAAAGCGAGTGTATTCGCCGTTCACATTTTATAAACCATTGCAACAAGTATATTGTCCCGCGGAATCCCACCAACCACGAATAATCACCCGTGTTACGCGAATGTTACAAGAAGGGACTTTAGTTTGGTCATCAAGTTATGAAGAAGGTCAGTTTGAAGATTGCTAAAGCAAACGACGAAAAGTGCATTTGATTTGAGAAGAAACAAAAATTAAAGGATTACTATTCTAGATCATTTCAAGGTATAAGTATGGCATTACAAGTCAGATAAATCAAATTCAAAATACTTTTATTTAAAATTCACGTCATATACGCTTACCGGAAGATATTATTTCAATAAGTGATCTTCTATAGTCCAATTAAGTATAGTTATTGTTAAAAATATAATAATAGGTTTAATTAATTCAAAACTGATTAAATTTTTGAAGTACAAAGACAATTATAGAAGTTTAAATAATAACAGGTACAGCAATGTAATAATTTCATTACTTAAAAAAAATGTTAACATTGCCATCTCATAAACTGTTAATATGTAAGTAAAAATGTATAAAAAATAAACATTTTTATTTTTTATAGCTTTTCCAACTTTTATTTCTTATACCAAATTTTTGTTGTAAAATAAATACTGTGATAATCACTGTATTTATACTAAATAATTATGTTGCCCGTTGAAAGCTGTTTTTTCTTAAATATTAATACAAATCTTGTAATAATTTCTTTTATGTCATTATTACTTCTTGAGAAGTAAGTGAATTTGTATCGTAGAGAATACTGAAAAATTTTGAAATAACCTTACTCACCCGCTTAGCTACCACTTCGATTCCGTCCGTCAGAAGTCGGCTATTTCCGTAACATTGGCGTAGGAAACTCGTGGCTGTTTATTCAGAAATATTCTCCATAGTCTCTCGTGCGAATTTCACTTGCACTAGGCTGGTTCTTCAGTGATTTTCCTCCAGATCCACTAGAAAATATGGCCAAATTTTCGCTATTGTAGAAACTGATAACTTTCGTATTATTCGTTCAACGAGAAAACATACCTGTTTCACGCAGCTCAAGGAGACTCTCTACTTGTTACTCCTAACTTTATGGCACTGCGTGGTTATATACACGGTGGACACAAACATATATATTAAGAAACACGAGTAATAACGATGGAGGTCGACAAGTTACTGAATATGAGATCACAGAGTATGCTACGCAGTACCACCATGCGCTTGCGCAGACGAAGCATGCTTGAGCCAATCAGAGTTATAATATGCGCAGAACAAATGAAAACTCGTCGTGTTACAAGCATGGTCTCTCGTTGAACGAATCATAGTTCTTTATTGAAAATCAGCCCTAAGTTGAAAGATAATGTGTGCTAGAAAATAATGACCTTTCGTGTCCTTAAAACAGTTTCTCAGAGACTGTAGTGGGAGAACGTTGATCTTGTTGGATTTCTACGCTATTCATTGATTTCCGTTTTATTGAATTTCACTTCAGTTTTAATAATTTAAAAAAGGTAATGACAAAAACAAATTACATATTTGAATCATGAAGTTGTATTTTAGATACTGTTTTATCGATTATAGTCTTAGAAGGTTATGTGATTTAAGGAAACTTTTAACCATTGTTAGTCACAATGTGTTTCAAGGTCTCATTTTTCATACATTCTTTTAAATTCTTGTCTATTTTATTCCGTCTCTATTATATACATATACAAAGTATTAATTAATGAATTATTAACATCTTTCCGAATATACGTACTTACATAAAATACAAGGTCTAATGCCTAACGAACATACATACTTCCGATTTTGAAATAACATATCTCTTTTAAAATAATTGTTAGAAACTTTATTTAGTGTTAGTGGGTAACGGTCCGATCACGCGATACCGCGTGTTCGATTGTCAGCTCTTAGCAAAAATATGGTGTGGCTTGAGTAGGAAGTTCAGATCGTATCAGAAACGGTTAAATAATATAATTTTTTGTGAAATTTTCTAATTGTATAAAATTAATTACACACAAAATTTAAAATTTATATTACTATATTTAACCGTTCTTTTATCTAAAATTCGTTAACCTTGATCATGTCCTATAACCTTCTGTTAAAGATTATCATAGAATGTGTTTTGGAACTTCTTCCGCCTCAAAGAAAAAGAATGAGATACACACGACTTTGAACTAGACACTGATGATAGTATACTTAATAGTTTATACTGTCGATAATTTCATTCGTATGTCGTGGGAATGATTAATTTATGTTACGATATCTTAAGTGTAATAGGGTACAGTTCATAACACGTGAGTATAGTGTGATAATTTTATCACTTTTCATACACGACCACGTTATTTCGAACCAAATCTAATTTTACGTGCTTCATTGATAACATTTAATCACCTGTACTAATATGTTATTGCTGATTATTATTTTAATCACGATTAGTAAATAATTACATTAAATATATATTTGTTAGATAGAATAATTAATTGACTAATTACTTAGCAGCAATATGATGTATCAAAAATAGTGTTTTTACAAGTACGTACATACATTATACTTTTTTATTGTTGGAAGCACATTTAATAATTTCAAAGTCGTTTGTATTTTTATTTTAACTGCATGCCATATTTTTTTATTCTTACGATTAGTGTAATGGCGATGGTACAAGCGATTTTAACGATATAAGTTCATTCAAAGATGTAAAAGATGCTAATATAGTAAATAGATTAGTATATAATGCAGAAAATAAGGATTTTATTGTACCAATTTATTTAATTTCAAAATGCAAAGTCATAAAATTATAATAATTTATTATAATAATATGACAAGAGTAACTTTTTGTTATATGCATATTGATATATGTATAGCACATGTTATCAGAATTTGTTAACAAGTAGTTGTCATGTTTTGAAATAATTGAGACTGAATTGCTTATTATCTTGCAACACATACATGGATGATTTCACTAATAATATAGTTTAATATTGTTTAAATAATATTTGTCGAATCATAATCATAATTCAGCACCAAAGCTTAATGAGCACATGATGTTTCCTAGAATGAAACATAGAAATAAAACAAAAAAGTACACACAGTTTATTACTATGTATATATATTATTGTGATATTATACTATGATTTTAATGTTCTAAGCGTTCATGTACTTAGAAATTACGTAATTGATTTAATCAAAGTTCGTATATCTCCAGACGATGGCGGCAACCAATGCAGATGGCTGATACTTTTTTTTTATTCTGAAAACAAGCTGATATGTTCATTATATTCTTTTTACTTATCATTTACGAACACGTGCCACAAATTTGTATAGTTCAAATTTATTACTTAAACACTCCATTAATTATCTTAATATTAGTAGCTGTTAAAAATGATAAAGAATATACATTGAAAACATTTAGGTAAGGCATGTAACAAATTTGTATTTTTTTTTTCTTCACATTTCATGACACTTTCTAGGTTAATGAATTTTACATAACGTCTGAATTGAATAATTAATTATCAAGTCGGCGTTTACGTATCTAGATGAGGGCGCAAAAGAAATGTAAAGGTCAATTTATAAAAAAAATTAGTCTATGTAAAAAAAAATATTTTATTTTCTTTAAAAAAATAAAATTGATCTTCCTGTCTCCTTTGCGCCTTGATCCGCAAAGAAATTATTAACGTTAGATTATATCCTTAAGAGGGGTATATGATATTTAAATTTGCTGCGGCGTTTATTAAAAATGACAATATTTGCCATTTATTCGCATTCATTTCCATGACTGCTAATTTGTTAAATTAATACAAATTGTTGTAATGTTATTTACAAGAGAAGATAAGTTGTTTCCGAAGTAGAATGGCTCGATTTGAATTTTGGTACATATGCCGTGTGCATTGGCACCGCCATCATCTAACACGTCCGGTGGGTGTCTTCAATTCCCCTCTCTACTTTCGTTTATCGCGAAACTTCCATCGCTTACCTGATAAGCAATCTTGTGCACCGAAAAATGCAACCGGACATAGCCGTGGTTTCATCGAAACTGTATTGTCACTAATTCCTGTCTGTAATTTATTTACGCAGCCTGCCAAAATGGTTTGGGTTACCGACGAAAATAAGGTATTTCATCATCTCAGTAGCCAATGGAGAAATTGTTTTGCAGTGTCATTTTTATTTTTCTCCATTGCCAATATCTTTTTCATTTAAGCTATTTATTGCATGTATTAGCGAGCGTTTAGTTACTCTGACAAACCATACAAAACATTTGTGGATAACAATTGTAAAAAGTTACAAACGAATGTACAGCAAACAATGTTTGTAGTTTGATTTTGCACCTGTCCTTGATTTCAGTTTTTATTTCAGCTGACTCAGAAGTAGATGCTGAGTAAAAATGCATTAACCATAACGTATAAACGCTATTATATCATTAGGATTATTATTATTTCAAACTAAGTTAATTTATAATTACACTGTGGGCATTTCTTCACTTTAGTTCTTATACATTTTCATAATTTTATTGTTGTTGAACACATTTACAAGAATTCAGTCAAAACACGATATGATGCTTTTTAATTATTTCTGTGTAGTAGCAAGTTTTTTATTTTCAATATCTCATCAAAGAAGCCTCGAGACGCTTTGAAATTAAGCTATTGAGTATATGAATTATTTGCACTTGAGTAGTTTTCCATCGAATAAGAATTCATTTTAATCTTTATATTTTGATAGATGGCCGGAAACCCGAATACCCATGCTTTGTACGCTCAAAGCCAATTGGATCACATGTGCGCCCTGGATATCGAGAGTCGCGCATCCTTCGTTCGTCTTTCGGGGGTCATTTGTACGATCGGGCCGGCTTCAAGACCCGTTGAAACTCTTGAGAAAATGATCGAGACGGGAATGAATATCGCTCGAATGAATTTTTCGCATGGATCTCACGAATACCACGCAGAGACCATAAGCAACGTGCGACAAGCACAAAAGAATCTTTCCAGTCGCACTGGTATCAATGTTCCTGTAGCAATTGCCCTCGACACTAAAGGTCCTGAAATTCGTACTGGACTTCTGGAAGGTGTATGTAACTTATTCTTTAATTCGTATAACTTGATACTTAGCTAAGATATAATGTTTACTTATCTTTTTCCTTTCAGGGCGGATCTGCTGAAATTGAATTAACTAAAGGGCAGACCTTCAAACTCACTACCGATAAGACGCAGATGGAAAAAGGAAATTCCAATGTAGTTTATGTGGATTATGATAATATTTCTAAGGTACTAAAGGTTGGAAATCGTGTCTACGTTGACGATGGTCTGATTTCCCTCATCGTCACTGCAGTCAGTACGTATCATTCCTGGATTTTCTTTTGAACAGAAATGATGAAATATATATGGTAGAATTTTGGGACGTGCGTTGTTTCGTATGTGTAATAATTATGTTTTATACACTCTAGATGCCGATGGAGTTACGACTACTGTTGAAAACGGTGGAATGTTAGGTTCTCGTAAAGGTGTTAATTTGCCTGGTGTACCAGTCGATCTTCCAGCTGTCTCTGAGAAAGACAAATCTGACTTGAAATTTGGTGTCGAACAAGGAGTTGATATGATCTTTGCTTCGTTCATAAGAAACGCGGCAGCTTTAACAGAAATTCGTGCCATCCTTGGCGAGAAGGGAAAAAATATTAAAATCATATCTAAAATTGAAAATCAACAAGGTATGACGAACCTCGATGAAATTATCGAAGCGTCTGATGGTATTATGGTAGCACGTGGTGATCTTGGTATTGAAATACCACCGGAGAAAGTGTTCTTGGCGCAAAAATGCATGATCAGCAGATGCAACAAAGTTGGAAAACCAGTCATTTGTGCTACACAGATGCTTGAATCTATGGTGAAGAAACCACGCGCGACTAGAGCCGAGACGTCAGACGTGGCGAACGCTATTCTCGACGGTGCAGATTGTGTCATGTTATCAGGTACCATATTATTCAAAATAATGTCTTAAGTCCGAATATGCTGATTCTTCATGACAAAAAAAGGTGAACTAATTCGGTTGTTCTCATTATCTCATTCGATATTTGTTAAGGTGAAACTGCCAAAGGAGATTATCCATTGGAATGTGTGCGCACAATGGCTAACATCTGCAAAGAAGCAGAAGCTGCCATATGGCAAACGCAAATCTTCCATGATCTCTCAAATAAAGCGATACCACCAATCGATGCTACACACGCCGTCGCAATTGCTGCCGTAGAAGCATCGGTAAAGTGTTTAGCTAGTGCTATTATTGTAATCACAACCACTGGTCGTTCGGCACATCTGATCGCAAAGTACCGGCCCCGTTGCCCAATTATTGCAGTAACTAGATTCCAACAGGTTGCACGACAAGCACATCTTTACCGTGGTATTCTGCCACTCGTTCACGAAGGTGATTTATACTTTATTATTTAGATTTACTGCGATGCAATATTATATTATATAGAAAGAGAAACTATTTTTCTGTTCTTTTTCGTTTATTGTATACAGAGGCGCAATTGGCTGACTGGTTAAAGGATGTTGATGTTCGAGTCCAATCTGGATTGAACTTCGGCAAAAGCCGTGGTTTCATTAAGGGTGGAGATTCAGTCATAGTTGTCACTGGATGGCGACAAGGCTCAGGATTTACAAATACACTTCGCATTGTGTACGTAGGCATAGAAGTTCCTTCAGACGATGATGCATGTACTATTCGTAGTGAAACAGATTCTTATGAATATATTATGTAACCTTGTACAACTAACACATAATACATCAACATTTATGTATTTGTTTTGCATGTGCATTGTATTCTGTATTCAGCTATTATTACTAAGTTATAACATCAAGAAACTAACTGTTCTTAATGTATTTTTATGCTTTAATGTTGAAAGTCTGCATGTTTATCATAGTATGCACGCAAATATATTTAAATACAGCTTTTATGTGTTGTTTCGTGTAATATTAAGTATAATATAAATTATCATTATATATATATTTTTAATTTTTAGGAACGTTGAATAAACACTCACTGACTGGACTATAAAGAGCAAAACGGTTCAGTAATTTTAGCTTTTGAAAATTCAGTGTGTATATAACTTATATCGTATGTATGGTGAATTTAGTAAAGTTCTTAAGCGGATAACAACCTGAAAATGCCAGTAGTTGCAGTATTATTACCGTAATGAAGTACCTACATAAATAGAGTACACAAAGAAACATATGTACATATGTATTTTGAAGTATATATACAAATGTACATATATTTACACACGTACACAAGCTAACACACACGCATATACATACCACTATTAAATGATAAAGTAATTTTATTTGAACCAATAAATTATTGAAATCAAATGTATTATTTATTACAAAAAAACATGATATGTTTGATTCCTACTTTCTGTAGAGAAGGTGAATAAAGAATTTTATTTTGTCCACGGGTTCTTACTACTACCCCCTTTACCTCCTAAAACCACATCTATGCAAAATGTATCAATATTCAAATTTTTTTTTTATAACCGCAAAATGTAACACTAGTGTTTACTAATTAACCTACATCAAATCAATACTAAAATGGATTACTTAACTTTTGGCTACAATTCTTAAAATTTACATACAGCATTTTGCCTCAAAAAATTATCAAGTCTGTAATATACATAATGATATGTTCCAACGCAAGTTTGTCAACAGCCAAATGGACGAAATCATGTCGTCAACCCCCATGGGTATTCTTTTATAGTTTATTATTAGATATTAACTATTGTATCAAGAATAAAATAGAATAAAGTAAAAAATGATTTATTTATTTATTTATCCATGTATCAACACAGATGCCACAACTAGAAGATCAATATTTAATCGATAATCAATTACGTACAACTTGTCAAAATACTCCTCTTGAGCAAGATGTACAACTTGATATAAATTGCAGTCCTAAAACAGCAAGACTTACTAAAATAATGATTACACTAGGTAAGGAAATCGTTGTACATGGTTATTGCGTAAGAATAAAGAATACAATTAAGATTTTGTTGTGAAAAACATAGCATGTTTGATATAGGTGGTAGAAATTCCTATCCTGACGCCATCGTTGATATGATGATGGCTGGAGCAAACATAGTTCGCTTAAACATGTCCCATCAACAAGAAAAATGGCATGCAATCACGTTGCAGTCTATTAGGGAAGCTGGAAATAGAATGTACGAATACACCAGCGACATTTATCCTTTAGGAGTCGCGATGAACCTTCAAGGTCCTGAAATACGAACAGGCATATTCAACGGGGATGAAACGAATAGAGTGCGAGCATTTCTTTTAGCATATCATAAATTAAATTTAATTTTGAATATGAGAAATATATCGTTTTTATCGATAGGGGTATGCTAAATTAATAAAGGGTAATACAGTGAAATTGGTAACGAATGATACGGCAAAACGTGGAGGATGTGCTAAATGCTTCTGGACTTCCTATCCTAACTTACCTCGAGTATGTCGTCCTGGAGACAAAATACTAATTGATCGTGGTGCTGCTTTATTACAAGTCAAATGTGTCCGTTAGTATATTCTATCGTCAGTAATGAACGCTTAATAAATTACTTGTTAAAAATAAAAAAGAAAATTTGCAAACCTTAATACTTTTCAACGTAGGTGAAACATCCATAGTTTGTGAAATTATTAAAGAAGGTGTTGTGGGAGACGAAAAGCTTGTACAATTACTGGACAGTGCAGTTTCATTGCCTCAAATTTCTGAAACGGATAATGAACACGTTAGTCTGGCATCCATGTTAGAATGTGATATCGTCATAGTGAATCATGCACGAAATGAAAAAATGGTTCATGGTATTAAAAGTCGTTTGAAACATATAGGTACATATTAATAACGCATTTATACTATTTAAGCGCATAATATAGCATGTATAGTAAGTGTTAATTTTATGGAAAGGTGCTAGTGATATTCGGGTTATAGCGAAGATTTCCACACAACAGGGTTTAGAAAATTTTGATGAAATTTTGAACGCGGCGGATGGTATCCTTCTCGATAGAGACAGCGTCGAGGTGGCCGTCGGACCCGAAAAATTGTTCCTCGTTGAAAAAATTGTCATCACAAAGTGCATGAATGCAAGTGTTTAAAAATGTTTTTCATTATTATATTTTCAGTAGAGTTCATTTATTTGATTATAGGTGGGAAAACCAGTTACGTTAGGTTTCCGTGTAAAAAGCGACGAATGTCCAAAAATTGACATGAATTTGATAGCAAATGCTGTGTTAACCGGATCCGACGGTGTTTTTCTTAAAACGGGTGCCTTGAATTCCAGAGAAACTGTTGAATTATTAAAAAATGTCGATATAGTATGCAGAGAAGCTGAAAGCGCTCGGTGGCAAAAGGAAGTTTCTAATCAATTCAATTATAAGGTGTTTATTAATTATCACTATTCGACATATTTTAACTTTTTAAAGCCTATAATTTTTAATATTTTAAGTAATCAAAAATATTTTTTTTCATCGAAATAGATACCAAAACCTTTAGATCCTTCACACGCAATTATCGTAGGAGCAATTGAAACGTCCTTAAAGTCTAATGCAGCTGCAATTATTGTTACAACAATGACAGGTCGCAGTGCCGTTTTATTATCGACATATCGTCCTAAGTGCCCTATTGTTGCTGTTACTCGTTATGGAGCAGTCGCAAGATGGTTACAACTTTATTATGGTCTCCACTCGTTTCATTATAAAAGTAAATTGTATATCTTTTTCTTTCATTTTACGAAGTGGATATTCACAAACGTGTTATATAAATCATTCTAATAATGAATGCAAAATATATCTAATCTAGATCAGCCATTATCTGGTTGGGCTAACGATATGGAAACGCGAATACAAAGCGGTGTCGATTTTCTTCGAAGAAAAAAATATATTAAAGTGGGCGATGTGATTATAATTGTCACCGGATGGCGTGAAGGAGCGGGTTTCGCGAATTGTATACGCATCATTTATGTATCACCTGGATATACAGAAAGTGAAATATTAAACTGTGAACTTTGCACCTGAAACACTACCCTAAAGTAATTAATACTTCCAATTTTTAAATAATCACTACTGATTATAGATAGGTAAAATTTAAAAGGGTTGGATATAATACGCTAAGTAAGATTAAATTCTAATAAATACTAATCGTTACAGAAATATATTTGATAGGATATAGCAATTTATAAATCCTTGTAACAGATGTGAAATATCCAATACAAACACTGCCGTGAAGTAATAGAAATCGTATCATACGGGAGACGACTGATATGCATATTAAAGTAATGCAGATTGGTATTTTATTATATTATAATTCAAATATTTAACCACAAATTGAATTGTTAAATTCCATGTGCAAGAAAATTTGTAAGTACGTATTTTTATAAAAATCAGCTGTTATAAGAAATAAAAATAAATAAACAGTTCTAAGCAATCTGGTTTGAGAAAGAATTGACATTTTATATTCTGACTTTTTACGATCTTTCTTTTTACAAAACTACGAGTGTTGATTAAATTTTTGAAATTCCTGGAATTTCGAACCGCGGATACCGAAATGGCAGATACGTAAGGGGTGGATGCGTTAAAAAATATATTTAGCTTTTCGAGGGTAGGATTTATTGTCCCATTGTATGTAGTCAATTAACTTGACTATTACTGAGAGCAAATATGTTTATTGAGACATTAACAGGAAAGATTCTCAAGTGGACATTAACGTTAATGACGTGGTGTAATTTTATACGCTCTTGTACTTCTTACGTACCATGTTCAATCATCGATTTTTTTTTCTGGCAAGGGAAGGTTAACCCATCATAAGTGCTTTTTGGACTAATATAAAAAGTATTTGTTTTTATAGAAAATGGGATTAGACAAGTTAGGTGGGACACGCTGTACATCCCTGTAAAGTACGTTCCCTAGATTTTACAATAGCTTACGTTTTGAATTATTTTTTGTCTTGCAAATAAAAATGTGAATTGTTAACACAATAGTTAAGCAAGTAAAAATACGAGGAATATTATTCAACTATCTACCACATACAGAGCGGTATGATTCGTACCTTAATTACGCCTAATCAAATGTTCCTCCCTAAGGTCATTCATTGCCTGCGATTGAAATATAATTGAACACCTGCTGTGTATCTCCTCTAAGATGAAGTCTAAGATTTATCCCTTATTCATCGAAACTAGGTACATTTGAACTCTATAAATGAAAAAAAGATAAAAATATTGATAGATTAATATGAATTTGATATGAAATATATTGGAATTCTAAATTTTACTTGTT
This sequence comes from Osmia bicornis bicornis, assembly GCF_907164935.1. Taxonomy (NCBI): domain Eukaryota; kingdom Metazoa; phylum Arthropoda; class Insecta; order Hymenoptera; family Megachilidae; genus Osmia; species Osmia bicornis. The sequence continues at coordinate 8,465,896 of NC_060218.1, read as the reverse complement.
TTTATTCGCACTTTGATGGAAAGCAATAAAATAGTGATCGCTAACCACTCGCGGAAAACTAGTGAAAAGTCATTTTAGAAGATGTAGTCACAGAATCGTAACAAATTCGAGGTCCAAGGGAAAGAAGTGTTAGAAAGTCAGAGGGAGAGATGAGAGAACGCTTGCGCTCGAAGGGGCTGTAGTTCCTTTCCACTGGCCACCTGTGCCTACACCCACACTCCTGCCCCGTGAAATCCTCCGCATCCCCTATATATATGAAGACACCCTCGATACTGTCTCACTTCTCATCGTCACTGTCCTATCGTGCAATTCGCAGATTTCAAAGATCTCAATCTCCAATAAGTTAACTCGACGATTCAGTGAAAACATCTTGATTTCTACTTGCTTTGAACGGTAAGTTCATATACTCTATTATATCTTATAATAATGTTGCTTTTTATCTTAAGTTCTCTTAATACTTTTTTCAATTCATAAAAATTGAGAACTTTATTCAATAAACTCCTTGGAACTTTAATTTTTGAACGGAAAAACGCACAAATGTCTACGTTAGGAATTTCTAATTTCTAATTTTTCTAATTAGATCTTTCAAATAAATCTTAATATTATAATAGAACAATGACTTTAAATTAAAGTTATATCAAATACGAACTAAAAGTGATCTTTTCTAAACAAAATATTAATGACTGTTTGTAGTTTTATTTATATTTTTTGCAATCAAAGTCATATTTAGAAAGTGGATATTCATTTTCATCAATTCCGGCACACAAATTATACAACGACTTTATTTTTCTCCACTTTTATCCGTGATCACAATATTTCTACTAAACAAGCATTCTTTTTCATTATGTGCTAAGACTCCTTCATTGCAGGCGACGAGCTCTCTTGATTGAAGGAAGTTCTTTTCCTCGCTTCATTTTCTTCTTACTTTAACGAAGTAGACGGAGATCTATCGTTTTGTTTCAGTCTTATTACCTTATCATTTTCTAGTGTGTCAGTTACAATCCATGTCCTTTCAGAGTTTTTTCCTTGGATTGGCTTTATGATAAGATCGGAGATCAGGGGTGAAAATTGAAAGGAAGAAATTCGTACATGCATTCCGGTACGCAAAGTTTCAATGTGTCTAAATAATTAAAATACAGTGAAGATAGATTACCTAAAATTTGATACCTTCCCAAGAGGTTGAGGAAGAACCTAGACTATCGATTTCACAATATTTTTAGATAAGTGACCCAATGTAGCTACAAAGAAATTTTATTAAATTAAAAGGTAACGGAGTTCCTGGAAAAATAATATTCACTTGAGATTGAATAATACTTCATTAAAATAAGCAGAATCTTTATAAAACAGTTTTTAACAGTTATTTCTGAAATCATTTTACTCATATTCATTCTACGTAACGGATTGTACAGAAAAGATGATGAACATATGTCATGTGATAATACATATCATAAAGTCGTTAATCGTAGTTTCAAGAGTAATGTTACGCTGTACAGGTTACAGCTAACAGGGTTCGGGGTACAAGGTTCGACAACAGGTGGGAGATTTTTTAAAGGGTAATTCTAGGGATCAAAATAAGACGAAAATCAAGAATGACGAAATAGCGTTTGCGGCTTTGTTTTCCAGTAATTAACGTTTAAAAATTCGAGTAAAAAGCACCTAAAATCTGCAATCCGCCTAACACCGACGACTGTACGTCAGGTCAACAGGGGTCGGTACAATTATAACCAAGAATCATTAAATAGTAGATACTTACCTCGTGCTATTCTATTTCTCGGTACTGCATTCGCCTTTCTCTTCTTGGTTATAACTGTACCCGCCCCTGCTGACTACTAAGTTTCTACTATTCAATGATTCTTGATTATAATTGTACCGACCCCCGTTGACCTGACGTTCAGTCGTCGGTGTTAGGCGGATTGCAGGTTTTAGGCGCTTTTTACTCGAATCTTTAAACGTTAATTACTAGAAAACAAAGCCGCAAACGCTATTTCGTCATTCTTGATTTTCGTCTTATTTTGATCCCTAGAATCACCGCTTAAAAAATCTCCCACCTATTGTCGAACACTATAACGGATAGATATGGAAAATACACTTTCACAGGGTTGAAACTTTTATATCTCAATATTTTGATTAATATTCAGCCTTAATTAAAACGACGTTAAGTATAACATTCTAACATGCTCAAATTTATTTACATCTCTGTGAGTGATGTTAAAATGCTGAAAGTCTTGCTAAAGTAATTAACGACGATATCTTGTTTCCAGGTAACTTTAATAAGATGGTAACTAAAGTCTACGTAAAGGCAACTTTGCTCTTCACTGTGATCGGTTTGGTTCTTGGCGCCGAAAATTATATAGACTATGGAGGTGCGTTGATTAAACATTGAATTTTAAATATACAATTTGATACAATTGAAAATTACCAATGCTTAAAAATTACTTTTTTTTCCACTGGGACTTAATGTTCGTAGATGAAATAGCGGATAAGACACCAGCGGAAAATATTCGTGATCTTTATAAACTTCTGATGCAGCGCGCTACTTTAGAAAACGCCGGATTTGGTGAGGTTCCATTGGAACATTTGATGATTCGTAAGTCTCAACGATCACCGTCATTGCGCTTACGTTTTGGACGTTCGGATCCTCACCTAACTGTAAGTGTAATTCATCTACTAGGACAGACTAAAATCTTTCTTCTCTTTTTCGTCATTTTAGAAATATAAAAGTCGAATACTTTGATACAAACTAATAGAGTTGTTAAAATTAAAAGAATTTTAATTGCTTTTATTTTTCAGATGGCATTATTATCGAGACGTTTAAACGCCATCGTACCACCGAGATTTGAAGATAACTAAATCAAACCGAAGTTCCGTCATTTCATGAATCGTTTTTTCTTAGTTGGGAAAAGTAATAGTTAATTGCTGTAACAGTATCTGGAAATGGATGCTGCATGAAAATATCAAAAATAAAAAGAAATTATGTGATCCTGGGTAAACCTAAATGTTTATGTACCGAATTTTTAAAAATTTCGAAAACAAACTTCAATTCTGCATTTCTTTTCTTACATATATCTGTATTATTATTTAATGATGTTGACACAATACATGAATATATATATAAGATATCATAATTTGTATTAATGCTATTTATATAAATAAAATCTTATTAAAGCATCCATGAATCCTTTAGCCCCAATGTGATTTCTAAGTTAATATGAATTCGTCGATGAATTCATTGAGTTTGTGGCTGCATGTATTTTATGGAATTGGAGACTGTGGAAATTATTATTGAAGATAAAAATTTTATTCCAGTTACATTTTGTTGCGATACAAAATTATTATTTAAAATGTGCTGTTTTTATGGAAGAGCAAAGTCTTCTAAGCGAATACACAGCTTCTTTGTCTTCGCGTGCTAACTCGCCGACATTTTTAAATTCCGGGCGTAATAAAAGTTGGCTTCGTGCATGATCCACCGTAACTGATAGTGGTACCCTTAAAGCTTTTCTCCAATTTGTTTTTTCGTATTGTATAAGAAACTATTGAAGAAAAAAAAAATAACAGAATCAACGACAAGCATAAAAAGAAGTAAAGTATATTTTGATTTAATTAAATTCTTTTCATTTCTTCATTTAACAATTATTTTAGTTTACCACTAACCTGATCAAACATAGTATCTTCGATATGAAACATTATATGAACCAGTGGTTTAATAAGAGGAGACACCTCAGGCACATTGGGTATCAACCTTTTAACATTATTTTGACGTAAATTATTTAATACCAAATCGGATGCACGTATTAAATACTCGTGCATTACCTACGACATAAAACAACGCATTATAATAAAATTTTTAGAAAACAAGTTTCTAATAATATGGACTTTATTAACGAAATCTTGAATGGAAAATAAAAATACCTTTAAAGCCCGGCGTCCAGAATTAGTAAACAATAGTTCATCAGTGTACGTTTCAATAATGGAAGATATACTTTTTGCCTTGTTAACGTGTGGATCTTCGTTCGTTACTTGGATGCTGAAAGAATAATAAAAATTTTTAATTATACATCAACAGGAGTGATCAAGTGGGACTGAGACCGTCTTACTTGTCTTTTACAAGTTGAAAGAAATCCTCAATTTGAGAGGTGTGTTTATTGTCCTCGTCGATGCTGCAGATACCTTCGGCTAAAGCGAGTAATGTTTCTGAAGAATCATTAGGATCGAAAAAATTCAATTCGTAATTTACTTCTTGAACTCTTGGACTGTCTTCTACTTTCGCTTTGCTGATTCTTGAATGTTCAAGAAGGGCAGTATAAAGCGATGTACACAGAATATGAAGAAGAAGATTTCCACCGATAGGATGACAGTGGGCAGGAATATTCTCGTTTAACGCCAATGCGATATTTAAAATGGCAGGTGGCAAAGTTACGTACAATTCAGCGAAACAGCCAATTACCAGTGACATTGCTTGATACATACTTGCTCCTGTCTAAAAATCAAAGGCTGACATTAATCAGTCACACATGGTTGTTTGACAACTTACTTTTACAGCGTCCAAAAGTAATTCGATAATTGGTTCCATTATTTTATTTAACGGATTTAAAATTGCATTTAACCAGGGTGGTCGCGACTGATTCCAAACCTATGCAAATATGGGAGTATATAATATACACACATATGTATCACTCCCGAATTGCACTTTGAAATATTTTGCCTTTTTCTTTTTTTTTTGTTAAACTTTAAGAAATACCTGCTGTCGATCGAGATGGCTGGCCCATTTATGATTTTGTTTCAAAGCTGGTACGATAACATGACCAGAATCCTGTGCGATACACGTTAGAATGTACATTAAACTGTAAAGACTTATTGCTGGTGTTATTTTCTGTCTTGGAATACAAGCTCCGCTACTACATAAAAAACCACCACAACCTTGTCCATCAAGTTTGAATTTCTCTAAATTATCGAAATCATCTTCGGACGTAAAATCGCCGCATTCGTGAATTAATGTATTTAACAATATTTTAGCCACTGCATAATCATTCATAGAAATTACCTGCACAAATTTTGAATGAAAATAATATATTGAAAAATATCTGAAAAATTGATGCGTTTCGGATACCTTTTCTTACATCCATCGTTGTTTAAACATAACATGATTAGTACTACCTTTATTAATTGGGTCCAATCTGATTGCGGTTGATGTCTAAGAACGTTTAGCTCTAAAATTACAGAACGATCTTCTGGCAAACTTGATATGTAAATCTCGGAGTCGATTGAACCCAATAAATTTGGTGCGCATATTAACACCCAAGGTGCAGGTCCAAGACGTGGTTGCAATATACTCAAATCATCGAATCCAGCTCTAAAAGCCTGTAATAAACAAAAAAAAAATGTAAAAAACACAAAAAACCTTGACATTAAAACGTGGGATATGTCCTGACATAATTATTATTTTTATACTTGATATAGTTCTTGAAGAGGTGTGCCCCTTAGTAGTAAGCAAACGAATAATTCATTACATTTCGTGTGTATATCTCTAACAGCAATTGGTAATTTGTTTAACTTCATTCCAATCATTTCAGCAGCACTGACACAAGCGCCTAATGCAAGATATCCCGTACAACACAGAACATTGAAAGCATCTGACCAAAATTGTTCAGATCGTGCTAAACTTGGTCGACCCTAGAACAAAATTATATCTTTTATTATATTATACTACGATATTTTGCTAATTTTTACGTATTTTCTACGGATTTTTGGCCCACATTCTTACATAGATAAATCTTGTCACAAGAATGGACAAAGATTCGTTTAACATTCCAGAAAATACACGTTGAGCCATTTTTGGGGAAACGGTATTCCAAAGATCAGCCTTTGTCCCTGAAAATATAAAACATAATGCACTAGCTCCTGGAGGAGGCTCCTGGTTAAATCGCTTTTTTTTTTAGCTTGTAGCTTTAGTTACATTACCTTGCATATATAGCCACCACATTTGTATTACAAAAGAACAGCGTTCTCGTTCAAAAAATGATTTGGTGTCATGCCAGCTAAGAGAATCAGCTTCATTTAATATGTACAACGAAATTAAACGGCAGTGTAGGTCCAATAATCTTTCCGCTACTGCTTCAGCCATTTCATGATAAGATTTATATGATTTATTTATTTTTTCACTATCAAGAACAAATGTACTGTTTAATAAAATTTTACTTGTTTTGCACATTAGAAAATTATTAGGAATTTTGGAAATAGTAAAAAATTTTAGTAAAAAATTATTGCAACGTTTTTATTTCGTAAATTAATTGATGAGGAGTTTGATTTTGAAGCGTTTCCGCTAATATTTTATTCGGCTGTGACGCATGAATACCTTGATTGCGAGTTAATTAAATTTTTAGCTTGTTGATTATAACACCATAAGCAATTTCGTATAAGTGCAGCTGCTCCCAAAGTAGCTGTTAATACCGTCAAATCCGCGTGGTCTAACGATTCTTGAATAAGCATATGCAAATGCTCTGAAATTATTTAAGGAATAATATAATACAATAGCAATAGTTTATTTTTTATTTTAGCTTAAATTTGTTGGAACAAAGTACCTAATAATTTATCAGCAGTATCAACTACAAGAAGTATAAATTCCGATGGTTGAATCTTTTTTATGACTCTATCCTCAGCTTCTATGTTTGTGGTACTTTCGTGTTCAGTTGAACCTGTTAATCCAGAGTAACATTTAAAAGCAGCTTCGAAGTCGGCTTCCCACCAGGTCACAATTTTAGTAGCCGCGAATGAAGCATGTCTTGGAAAATCGAGTTTTCCACCACTAATACGTACACAAAGTGGCTCTTTCAATACTGTTTGCATTTCCTGTATCATTTTATTATTTTATATAATGGATGTTTAAGATTTAGGTTCCTCAAACAAGAGCAGTATTTTCTACCTTACTTAGATACTATGACATAAGTAATGATACCTGATAATATTGCATATCGCGTTGTAATAAAATTCTAACACGATCTACCAAATTTCCATCTTCTATAATCTCCATTTCCGCTCTCTGTTCAATATAGAGTAACATATAATTTAGAAGTATATTCAAATTATTATATGTTAATGCACGCAGAAATATTAAAGTTAATTAAATAATATGTAATAATGCTTAAACCTTTTGTATGTTATTTATTTACACTATAAAATATTGAATAAATAATATATAACAAACATACATCAAAAGTGACTATACATGTATAATTTATATACTTTAATGGTTTTCATTATATTATTAAATGTTTAAGTATACTATTTTTATACCTGAACTGTACACATGTTTTTTTATATACATTAAGCATTATGTTATACTCAGAGAAAGAAGAATTCTATAAAAGGTGCCACTCTACCATGCAAATATTTAATTGTGTGAATATTTTATAAAAATATAAATACTCACATAAATGTATTACAATGTATTATCTACTTCAAGATAAAATCTGTTATAATATATACATGAAACGTGAAATTTTGTATTTTCAACAAAGTACATCTGATGATCCTAATTATAATTACAATTTTAAGCACCAAATGATATGATTAAACAGTCTTCATTACAGCTTCTTTCTCTTTGCCACTAAAGGAACACTTGTTAAAATCTGCTTGATCCCTTATAATTGCTGGTATTTCATTGTTAAGTAACTCATGTAATGTTTTTCCATCGTGTTTATAGATCCATTTACCATTCACAAAATCATATCTTTTTGGGCCAGATTTTGGAGAAGATAACCAAATCTGTTTATTTGGAGTTTGGCGATTTATAACATAAGTACCATAAGAATTACCAAATTTAACAGTCAATACACCATCCTGCAACATTAATATATTTTATGTTTAGAAGTTATAATTACTAATTCATAATTATATTTATTAATCATAAGGAATTAACATAAATCATTATAAGAAAACATACTCCATATGATACATCTGCCTCTGTCAAATGTGATGCTTTTTCTATTAATTCATCAAAATACTCAGTCAAAGATTCAAGGGTTTCATCTGAAACTTTCTCAAATCTTACAGGTGTAAGTTCCCTATAATAATAATAAAACAACTTTTCAAACATTAAAGATCATACAAATAAATAAACAACTTATATGCTTATATAACTTATAGCTGGTCACATAAATTAGAGAATATAGAATAAATGATTATACACAATTGTGATCAAAATTTTTTATTTATATTTCTCAGGTTTTACACTAGTTTTATCAACACGAAATTTAAAAGAAAAGTAAACATATATTTCATAATATTTACTCACAGCTCACTTTGAGGACACGTGCAATTACCTGAACTAAAATTTGATATTAATTTACAATTTATCGCTGTCGAATCATTGTGTGACTTTGAATAAACATTGGGGGATATTACAAGATAACCTATACGTCTTTTACACTGAATACTAATCTGCTGTGTTAAATATTTACTAATAGTATTTGGTCTTGACATACACAACAAGGCTTTAAAAAGACCATTTCTTGTTACATTTCTAGTTAGTAACATGATACAAACTTTTTATATATTGTATATTGATCAAACAAAAGGCCAAAACAACATTGCAATCAATTGCAATACGGTGAGATAAGCTTGTACACTGAGTTGCAATGAACTTGTCGCAGTGAAGTTGGCTCCAGATTTACTGACACATTCACGCCGCGTCGGTGAGACGATGGGCGAGATCGACTCACCGACGCGGCGTGAATGTGTCAGTAAATCTGGAGCCAACTTCACTGCGACAAGTTCATTGCAACTCAGTGTACTCCCACCATCATCTCTGTTTTACCAATGCCTTTTCTACTGCACCTCGCACTCACAACTGAAAAGACACTTCTACTACTTTTGATTTTGTTTTTCAGAAATCAGTCAAAATCAGCATAAGACCGAAAAATTATTAAAATAATTGTTTGACAAACTTGTATTTTAAAAACACCGCCATAAATGAAGTACTTTTAAAATTCTCTCCCAGCGTCATCTCTTTAAAAACGGCTCAAACTACTCAACAATTGTTCATTCAGGATAATCGATCGGTAAGTTGTTGAGTAGTTTGAGCCGTTTTTAAAAAAATAGCGCTGGGGTCGAATTTCAAAAACGTTTAATTTATGGCTGTCTTTTTAAAATACAAGTTTGTCAAACAATTATTTTAATCATTTTGACCTGAGTACCAACAGAAGATCAAGTTTAAATTCCAAGAGGTCAATTTTACTTTTACCATCAATCTTAGTAAAATAAAAGTTTAAAAGATACTTACTAATTTGCGAAGCGTCTAACAATAAGATAAAAAAGTAAATTTTTTTCTTCCTTATCGACAAAATTCTGATTCATTTCTACAAATAGATAGGAGGTTTGAAGCGTTTCATAAATTACGTGAACTCTACATACTGAGTTAGTTAAATGAGTATAATATCGACAGTTCTGCACGCAATCAATTATTTTTTTATTTCTCATCAATGACCTTAGGCGCCGTAGCAAATAATTTCTATTCTAACAGAGAAAGTCTCAGTCAGTCTTAAAAAACATGTTTAACTACAGTGTTATGTCTATTTCAATTTTCGTGGCATTTGTTTTAAGTTTGGAAAGCTTTATCTCTGTTAATTCTTATGTTTTACCTGAACCAACTTTTAAGATTTTAAAACCACGAGGAATTCAAATATCAATACCAGGTGAGCAAACAATAACCACCTATAGAATCTATTTATTAATTCTTTAATATATTATTTTGTAAATTATATGAAAATATTAATTTACATACATTTGTATGTTTTATTACGGTTAACACCAGTTAATTAATAAATGATAGATCATATTACAAGATAGAGAAAATTAACATTTAAAACGAAGTATATACCTATATAAGTTAAAAAACATATTCGTGATTCACCTAAATTATTGTATATTACTCATCAAATTTTCCTTATGCTCGACTTAAAACGTAATTCGCTTAAGAAAAGTACAATGTCTGTATAGAATTTACCATTTTGAGTAAAGCAGTGTATGAATTTTTATTTTTGTTTCTCTTTTTAATAATAGATACAGAGGGATTACAATTCTTTGCATTTCACGGGAATATAAATAAAAAGATTCAAGTTAATAAGTCAGGAGAAATATTGGGTGAAGTATATAAAAAGAAAGATGCCAAATGGACGGTTACAGATGAAGACGTAAATTTAAAAAACGGAGATGTCATACATTATTGGACTTACGCGCTAGTTAATGGGTCTACTTATCAAAGAGAAAATAAAAAATGGACAGTTACATGTATGTATAGTTTTATGTGCATCAGTGTTTTTTCTCTTGCACCTTTCTTTCTCTATGAAAGTATGTATCATATAATTACAGCACAGATACAAGGAAGTGACAATTCAGAAGCGACCAGTGATTCTACAGACAAATTGGTGTTTAATGAAAATTTCGATTCTCTGAATACTTCCATTTGGAAACGCGATGTCAAAATACCGTTAAGTCCCGTAAGTCTTATTTAAAAGAAAAATAAAGTAATACTTCCCCGCCGCCTAGCGAAAATTCGCAGGAGAGTAGAAACGGTCCGCGATAAGCTCAACGTGCTCACCTGCCCCTACGGGCGATTTCGTGTGCCCTATACCGATTGCAAACGTTACATGTCATGTCATTTTTATTATACAACAGGATTATGAATTTTGTGTATACCACAATGAACATCACGACTCTTCAGTCAAAGTTGAAAATGGGGTACTTCGTATCACACCGTTGATTTTAGAAGATAACTATGGCGAAAATGTAACGGCATATGGAACGTTAATACTTAGCGGGTAAGTGTAGTATAAATTTTCAAACTGTTTTACATTTTATACATGTTATTTACTTACTTTTATCATTTAAAACGTATTCATTTCATATAGCTGTACGAGCAATATTGAAATGGAATGCTCGCGAAAAGCCGCAGCTTTTAATATTTTACCGCCTATTATATCTGCCAGAATAACAACAACGAATAGTTTCTATTTTCAATATGGTAAAATTGAAATAAGAGCAAAATTTCCGGAAGGAGATTGGTTATATCCAGGTATATTCTTTTTAGATATAATAATGTATTATGTTGGTTTAATTTTAACGTATTTTTACATGAAACAGAAATGTGGCTTGAGCCAAAATATAACAACTATGGCGTTGGATATTCTAGTGGACGCGTTATTCTCGGCTTAGCTCGTGGAAATCATAATTTAGTTAACGTTACTACTAATGCCATTTACGATTCAAGAAGATTAGAATTTGGATGCATGGTAGGCACAGCTGTAAACCACGTTGATAGCCACATCGTTTCTAAAATACGGGAGAATGGACCAAGATGGACGAAAGACTTTCATATTTTTACAACCATTTGGAACAGTGATGGATTTGAATTTATGGTAGACGGAGAACAGGTCGGTAAACTAAATCCTGGACCAAATGAATGGATGCAAGGGGAAAATGTCAACAAAATCGCTCCTTTCGATAAAGAGGTACATAATTTCTCTACAAAAATAATGGAGTTTTAATTTCCATAGTACGCGGGTTTCCTTTTATCTGATAAAATATGTCTTCATTCCTGCGATACTTTTAATACACAATTTCAGTTTTACGCGATCGAATTTTACGAATTTTAAGTGAATAATTCATGATAATTTAATGAATTTTTATACATAGTTTTACATTACCCTTGGTGTTGGTGTCGGTGGTATTCGAATGTTTCCTGATGGAACAACTAGCTCAGGATATGTAAAACCATGGAGAAATGTCGGAGCAAAGGTATAAATATTTTTTATCCTATGTAATTTAAAACAGAATGTTCATCATTTCAAAAGAATTAATTGTTCATATTTTATTATATATGTTTTAGGCAATGCTGCAATTTTGGCACAAAAAAAGTCAGTGGATGCCAAGTTTGAAGCAAAATGATAGATTAACTGCTTTCGAGATTGACTACATTCGTGTATGGTCGTTATGATAAAATTTGTATAAAAATAAATATAAATTTTATGTCCCAAAGCGCCGACCACGCGTTTTAGTTTTTTGTTTTAGAGGTATAAAATAAATTGTATATTTAAAATATTATGAAATTTTTAATTTATAGTTCTCTAAATGAGAAACAGACGTATTCCAATGATTACGAATAAATAATATACGAACAAATAATATCAAGAATATTCTAAATATTCGTTTAGCATTCAACTTCACTCTTCCGTCAAACCGGTTTATCTTGAATAGCGTTAAAAAGAAGGAAAGAAAAGAACAGTAGCATTCACTTCACAGCATCACACGTGAAATTTTAAAAATTAATTTACACCAGTCAATAGTTATTATATACTTCAAATCAATATAAAAAACAATTTTAACAGAGGTGATAATATCTTCAATGTTATTTTAAATATTCAGTTTTATGTATCCTTTATATAATTTGCTAAAATTTATTTTGTTTTTTAAAATTTCAGAATTTTAAAAATACTTCATAAAAGAAATTGTGAAACTTTGTGAAATAGATATATGTAAAGTATATTATTTCAAATGACAAAAGAACTAATAATTCTTTTCATTATAACCTTGATTTATTTAACCTGTGGATTAAGTACTGATATACATCATCAGTCAAAATATCCTAGTAAGTAAATAATATAACAAATGAACATATTAACTTTTGTAATTATGTATAATATTCATATATGAAAATAAAGATAGTTAGATGTTATTGGTTTCTCAAAAAACTTGTTTATTTTCTGTGGATTTATAGGACATGAATTTATACTATACAAGTGTATAGCTACTGTTCAATTAAATAGAAAACATCAAAATGAAGAAGCACCAAACATAAGTTCAAATAAACATAATGAAAATTTGTTTCAAAGGGCATATACTACATTTAAAATGCAAGAAAGAAATTCTAATTTCTAGAATTGTGTAATAATTATTCATATATAATTAGAAATACACGAACATACAAAAAGTACATTCAAGAAAGGAAAGTATAGCACAGATAAAGGAAACATAAATTCACACCAATTCTGCATAAATTATTTTACTATTCACAAAATTTAAGGTGGTATAATAAACTGCCACGTTTATTTATTATTGAAATGATGCTTGTTGGACTGATTCTGGTAAAGTATGTAATTCTGCCTATAAAAAGTAACTGTCAATTAATTATGTCTTTCAACATTGAAAAATAAAGAATTTGAATGATACCTTTGTAACTTTCATTGCAACTCCTTCTGGAAGATTTCTCTGTATATATTCTAGATATGTATCTGCTGTGGAACCAGTTAAGTTAGAAAGCTCAAAATATCTATAATATGTTCTTGTTTCATATTGCACACGATGTTTCTTGTGAACGTGGACAGACTTAAGCAATGTTAATCTTTGATGAATAGGTTTGCGTGGTGACTGCCTAATTTGTAATATTATGCCCTGTTATACTATGATATATATTACTTTTGAATAAAACTATTTTAAAGTATAACTTACAGTTTGATAATTGGAATATCTAAATATGTTGCTGCCATATGAGAAAATATTGTATAACTCTCTAATACAGCAGGATCATTTCCTCTTACTTCAACTGTTATTGTCTTATACAGTTTATCAACACTTGACTAAAATAATATGTTGTGTTTAAGAGTAAGTTCTAAGAATTGTTTCTTAAAATCATATTTCAACAAAAGTACTATTACAGCAACATGAGAAATATTATTCCTTACCTCTTCAGAAGATGATGTACTGGTTCTATCTAATGTTTCAGTTGAAATTGTAGTTTGGTTTGAAGCTTCTGTTGGGGTATTAGTTGATTCCTTATTTGAAGTCTTCGTTAAAGCTTCTTTTAAAATTTCTGTTGAAGCTTCACTTATATTTTTGTTTAAATTCTCTGTTGCAGTTTCAGTTAAATTTACATTTGAAGTGTTTGATGAAAACAATGCATATACTGGCACGTCCACTGTTATATACATTGTTATTTATAGTATTTTGTACAATTGAAAGCATCTATATAGAAAATATTGTTTTAGATTAATTCTAACCTATTTTATATAGATCAAATTAGTTAACGTACCTTTGAACGAAACATTTCTTATATTTATTTGTATGTACAAATGCAAACTAAGTGTGAACTTTAAAACTTCAAAAATAATAAAAATTTAATACATGAGTTTTATCCCATACATACATTGCATAAAATCAACGAATTTGAATTCTTATATTTACATACCCATATGCAATGCATGAATGTATATATATATAAATATATATGTATGGTAATGTAAGTTTGTAAGTATGGAAGTACTTATGTATGTATGTACATACATTGTGAGAAAATGATGATATGTGTGGGAGGAGACCCCCATATGTATAGATCTGTGGCTCCCCACTACCTGGGTATAAATGTTTGCGCAGGAAAATTTGAATTAATACTACTTTGTTATTCGTACTTTTTAGCTATATATTATATTTTATAATATTTAATAATTAAAAATTATATTAGCTGGTTCAATAAATTATAGATAAGATAAAAATAAACGGCTTCTAGAAAATCCTAATGCAAAAGTACATAGCGTGAGTGGTCTTTGCCTCGTCTATGCTTGAATCATAGCAAATACACATTTAACTATCAGTTCGACGATTAAAAACACGAAAAAGATTAAAAAAGAATTGTTGGACAATCTATCTTATTATTTTATATCGAAGTGTACGATCCAATAGAATTCTTCCAACTGCATGACGTTTCAGTGGGTAACGAGTTGAACTATTGGGGGCGTTCGCTTAGCCTTAGCATTGCTGCATGCTACATACTTGACGGTCGTGTCCAGCATTACGAGAAAAAAACATTGTTTTGGACTTGTGTGTGGTAAGATCCCATCACTGTGCAAAAAATGACGTCCCGCCTGGAAAAAGAACGTTCCAAGCAAATACAAGAGAAGTGTCAGAATCTTTTGACACAGATGCTACGCGATGAGGACAACAAGTATTGTGTCGACTGCGATGCAAAAGGTTCGTGCGACAATTGTGAATTTTCTAGGGATGTCTTGTCTCTGCTCGACAGATGAAGCCTCATTACTATCTCCACTCTCTGCAAACATTTCAAAATTGCAGTTATAAATGAAACAATGCCTGTAAGCCATCGATATCGATTTCAAAACGACCTAGTTTCGCCCAGTGAAACATTATAGATTTTTAATTCCTTCGTGACAAACCGTAGATGACAGCGATTACGGGTGAACGTCACCAAGGTTTCATAGTCATCCATTTCTTATTCATATACACGTTTTATTTTCTTTATTGATTTTCACTGAAAAAAGATTTTGTGTATCATCAGCATTATGTATAACCTGAACTTTTTACTATCTCACCTTTCATTCAACTGTATCCCTTCAGGTGCATAATTGAGTTTTAAAAACTGATCTTTCATTAATAATCTTATTTTTGTTTCATCTTCTTCATAGGACCAAGGTGGGCTAGTTGGAATTTGGGTATATTTTTATGTATTCGTTGCGCTGGAATACATAGGAATCTTGGAGTTCATATAAGTAAAGTTAAATCTGTTAATTTAGATACTTGGACACCCGAACAAGTAGTGGTATGCTTACAATTGTTCTTCATTATTGTAAATATTGATAGTATGATTACAGTGTGCTTTTATTATTTATAGAGTTTACAACAAATGGGTAATTCAAGAGCTAGGGCAGTGTATGAGGCAAACCTACCAGATAGTTTTCGAAGACCTCAAACTGATTGTAGTCTTGAAAGTTTTATTCGTGCAAAATATGAACATAAAAAATATATAGCTAGAGAATGGGTGCCACCTCCTTTGCCAAAGGTAAAACATTCAGAATTTATAATGCATTTGTATAGGAAACTGAAAACTTGAAACTTAAGATTTGTCGAATAAACTATGCAGGTAAACTGGGATAAAGAACTTGATGAAGAAGCTGAAAGGCAACGTAGACGAAAAAAGGAGAATTCTAAAAGCTCAAATAATCAAACTATACTTCCACCTGTTAAAAAACCAGAAGTTGTGCCTCAGTTGCCAAAACCTAAAAGCTCTGTCAGTCCTAAACCAAATAGAGCAAACAATTCTGCAACTTTAGACTTGTTGGGATTAGGTATATCTCTATTATTTATTACAACATGAAGTAAAAATGAAATTTGTTAAGTTACACAGTTTTTTAACAGATGCTCCAGCAACAAGTCAATCAAATGTAAATGGTAGTGGGGATGATATATTTTCTTCCTTTTTATCTGCACCTCCAGCTTCAGCAGCTTCAACTAGTAGTAGTTCTTCTAATGTAACTATAGACACATCGTCAGTAGTGAGTAAAAGTGAAGAAGAAAGTTTCTTTGAGCAATCGGCATCCTCGCTTCAAGAAAAAAGTAAAATGTCCAAAGACAGTATCTTGGCATTATATGGGACACCAAGTCATCAACAATCAACCATGTTTGGAGTTCCTAGTACGTTTCTTACTTTAAATATAATTTTATATACGAAATATTGATGGACTTTTTGCAATGCTATGTGTTAGGTGGAGGATATCCTCAGCAGTCTACTGTTCAGTACAAACAAGTACCAAATATGGTAGCATATGGCCAACAAAGTAGTTTTCCAAATCAACAAAGTTCCTTCTCTCAACTTGTTTCCACTCAGATGCCTGTTACGTCTAATCAATTACCCGTGAATCAAAATCAAATTCCAGTAAATTCCACTTCATTAGGTTCAGTGGCACCAAATTCTTTAGGAAACTGCTTACACGTAGGACAAATAAATCAGATGAATGGTGTACCTAATGCTGCCATCACAATGCAATCCCAAATGGTATATAATTTTATATACTATATGATATGAATGATGTCAGATCTATTCATTCATAAACTCATTGTTTTATATATTATTAGATGATGCAAATAGGACAGACTAATATTAGTAGCAATAATGGATGGAGTGGGGTATTAACACAAAATCTTCAACCAGCTCCTGGTAGCAATCCTTTTTTCAATTTAACAACCCAGCAACAGCAGCAACCTGTTGCCTTTGGTGCTCAGGTATGGAAGTTACAGAATGCTTCATAATCGAGAAAAGCTGGATAAGGTGATCAAAAGTGCCCTTGAGTCGAATCTGAAAAAATTCGAAGAAACATGTCTAGAATATTTTAGAATTTTTTCAGATGTTTTGAATACCATTAAATAGGGAAAATATGGCAAAAATCAGTTTTTCTTTCTTACCCTGCAACTACCTTCCCAATTAAGATACAGGGTTGAAACTTGGTGCACAATAGTTTCTTTTTGATTAACTATAAAATGATGTATATAACTCAGTAAAATCGACTCATAGGCAGTTTTGACCATCTTATCCTGATATATCCTTTATTTCAGTATGTAATGACTGTAATTACTTTTATATTCCAGTTACCACAACAAATGTCACAACTATCTTTAGCTGGTACAAGTTTCTCAAATACACCAGGAAAATCTACTACCACTGCACTCCCTGGACAAACGCTTTCCACCAATTTGTGGCAGTAAAAGTTTTATGGATATTGTTAGTTGATTGATTACTCCGTTCAGTGTTATACACTAGTGTCAAACGTTCGTTACCCACCATGATTACATTTCCATATTAATTTGGAAACTGCTCTGGGACACAACGCAATTAAGAAGAATAAAAGTACTCGAATACTGCCATTTTCGGAAAAACAATTCCTGAGTGTATACGGTATATCGAGTCAGAAAATATTTTTTTTCTATGGCTTTGCTAGCTTTCAACATTATTGTTGGAAAAGTTGAAACTACGAATAAAAACGAATTTTTGACTGATTGTAAAGAGTTATTCGTGACGTACACTACACATGTATTCAACAACGTAACCATATTATTTGCTAAAATGGGTGCTTTTGTAATCACAATGAATATATGTCAGGGTCCACTTTCATTATAATGAAAAATTTTATTATACCTCAAATGGTATAAATATGATTATTGCAATAAGCATATTTTGCGACACGATTCATTTTTCCCCTAAAATAACGAACTGTAAACAGAATACATAATAGTTTACGAACTATTAAAGTTCTCAGAAGAATTGTACATTAAAGGCCACTTTACTTAAAAAGTGACTTCAATAATTTTAAAAACAATCTCGTTTTCTAGCGTAGTGTTGTAATAATTGTATGCAATCAGAATGTATTGGAAGTTTTAAACAGTTGGTTTTTAATTTTATATTGATTTATGTAAAAATTACGAGAAGAGCCTGGTGTTTAAAACATAAATGATATTATTTTTTGTACTTGAATAGCGTGTTGCTTAAAAATGCTAATAATGCGATGTTGATTACAAGTATTATTATTATTTCTTATGAAATTAAAATGCATTTGATGTTTTTTGTTAATATCTAATGGCAGAGACTTAATGAACCAAACATATTATCTACACTTTAATTCTTATTACATGTACGAAATATAAAAACATATTTGCAAATTGTTTGCATTGGAAAAAATATATATTTTAGTTATTATTGATTAGCAATGATCAGTTAGTATCTTGTGTAAGACAGGGACATATATTTCCCTATTTTAAATTTATAATTTATTGCCATGTAACACAATGAGTATTGAAACTTGACAATAAGTTTTGGACATACATATGTCATATTTATGCTTTATTATATTGAATTTTCCTCTTATGAAATAGTATTAAATTCTTATGCCATTGAATATAAAATGCACTGTGCAAACGTATTAAGACATGTTTTCATTTATTCTTATAAATAATTACCAATGGTCATACAATCTACATGATAGTAAATGTGAACAATTAGGCCTTGTAACTTACTGCTGCAGTAAAGGAGTTTAACATATTGTAAAACTGATGTTAAGTACAAATACATGTTGTCAAAATGTAAAATAGTTTATAAAATTATCGACTGAAAGATTCATAACGTTACAATAATAAAATCTAATACACAAAATAGCGGAACTCGTCTGTGGAAGTGCAGTCACGAAATTACGTTTTTCGTCCTTATATAAGAAGAGTTGGAGCTAAATAAGGGTTCGTTTGAAAGAGGAAGGTTCAGTGCAGCGTGCTCGAATGAGCCCTTATTCAGCCCCAAATGTTCTCATATAAGGACGAAAAACCTAATTTCCCAAACCCCTTTTTAGGTCCATTTTTGCCGGTAATATCACCTCACTGCATTACCTGTGTCTACCACCTTAAATGACTATAAATAAATAGCAGTTGTTTATTATATGCTTAAAATATTAAAAATATCGATATTCTAAAAATAATCAAACATTAATCAATTAATATCTGATAATTATATGTTTATTGATTCGTAAAGCATTCATATTACCTTCGTTCAAATTGTGAAATAATAAACGCCATCTACTCTATGTTGCTAGAATCATAAAATATAATCAAAATTATTTCTATTTAAGATGATTAAATACCTCTCACCTTAAAAAATATATATTTTATGTATGGGACGAAGTGGTCCATTTAAATTTGTTGCTTTTATCTTAAAATATTAAACAAATGAAGCGATAAGAAACCTACCGGAAGTCGCCATTTTTACTATTAAATCTTGAAGTACAGAGAACTCTTTCACTTCCTTAAAACGTCTCTTTGCTGTCGCATCAAAGCCACGTGAGACAAACATGGATAAACCAGTGGTTTTGGCTCGTGTAATTAAGGTCCTAGGCCGAACAGGTTCACAAGGACAATGTACGCAAGTAAAGGTTGAATTTCTGGGTGAACAAAACCGACAAATCATCCGAAATGTAAAAGGACCGGTACGAGAAGGCGATCTCCTAACCTTGCTGGAGTCGGAACGTGAAGCAAGAAGGCTTCGATAGAAGGATTTTATCCTCAACGCATTGAAATCATCAAAACTGTCTGGATTCTGGCAATGCAATTCATTCCATTAACTAAACTGGAGAACCGTACAACTGTTCCGATACCACGAGCACGTTCAAAACATCCATGTAAATGACGATGTCTGCGACTTGTGTAATAAATACCGACTAATACCTAACAAAATATTTATTTTTTATTTTATCCTATTTTCGTCATTTTTTGTCCATTAAATACTGTAATTTACAATAACTAGGGTGTTTAATAACATGTTGTTTCATAATATGTTTAACTTCTTAACTTCATTACATAGCGTGATATTTACAATGATTTAATGCTAAGTTTTTTATAAAATGAGTATAATCTTTCATATACCTTTGTGTGAAAGAAGTACACAGTCTGCACTTTGTTTATACTTTAAAATGTGAATTATGTTTGTTCATAGTATAAAATACAAATAACTTGAACTTTAAAGAAATTGTTATATCCTTCTACGTTTTGGTGGAGGTGTATCGCGTGGACTTGAAGATGCTTTGGACGAGTTATCCATACTCTGCCTAGTTGGTCGTTTCGGACCCCTCTTTAAGCTTTCTCGACCCGAATCAGAATCCTTACGTTCCTTTTTTCCATTTGATGCTAAGAAAGGAAGTTATTAAATATTACAGATATTTAAGACTTCTATAAATATTACTGTACCTGCTTCTTCAAGATCATCTTTTCCTTTTGATCTTCCTTTAGAAGATTTATAATCTTTCCTAACATCTTTAATGTCTCTAAGTTTATCTTTTTTCATTTCCATATCCTTCACATACTTTTTAAATTCTTCTTTTTTTTTATCAATATCTTTGCTTCCTTTAAGATCACGAAGAACAATATCCTTTTTCATAAGATCTTTAACATCTTTCTCTTTTTTAATCTCTTTATATTTGTCTCTTTGCTCTTTTAATTTTACTTCTGGTTCCTCTCTCTTTCTAGATTTAAGTGGTCCCAAAAAGTCTTGTTCTGGTAAAGAAAAGTCTGTTTCTTGACTAGGAAATGGTAAATCTTCCATATCATCCTAAAATGATTTAAAAGCATTTTCAAGTTTATGTTAAATAATTATAGTACGTTTTTCAAAATAGTAATAAGTACCAGAGCCATCAAATCATACATTGATTCTAAATGTTCCCAAATAGATTTTAGTGATACATCCTTATGAATAGCAGCACGAAATTTTTCCCATATACAGATCATGTGGAAATATTTATTTATTCCTTAAAAAATAAACATTTATTAAAATCTTGCTAGTGTTACATATATTATATAAAGTTATAACTATTATTTTAATGTTTGATCGATGTAAACATAACCTGTGCATTTCATGTTAAATCTCACCAACAGGTTTATGTCCATTCATAGCAAAGAACAATTGAATTTCATTTTCGACATTCCATTCTATTTCATCGGCAGAAGTTTCTGTTTGTTTTTCTTTAACTGCCATTATTAATATTATTTATAAAATCCTTTCATATAATATCTGAAATTAACTTTCTCGCGCTCACATCCTTAGAACGGTTAACGTCATTCTAATCTACGCAGTCACGCAGTATTGCCAAATGTAACAATATTCAGACGGCTTTGATGAATTCTGTATAACTGCTTGTTTATCTGTAAACAAAAGAGAAGTCGAATGTAATTGTATTAGTTTAAAAATTATAGAAATTATTATTTACTGAAATAAAAAATATTATTGGCAAAGAAAATTGAAATAATTTATAACACCAGGTATGTATACAAAGATGCATCTGCCTATTTTTTTTTAGATAAAAGTTAAATTAAATATTTGAATTAATTTATAAAGTGACAACGAAAAATATATAAAAAACTTAAATTTTATATGTATATAAATTTTAGATAATAGTCGTGATTATATTGATACAAAATGCATGAAAGCATAGATGATATATGTAAAGCAATTGATGAAAACTTACTGCGTAACCTAGAGCTAATGGAAGAAAAAGTTAAGACTAATGTTCAAATGGAAAATATATTACGCGATGGTTACATTGAATTAGCTAAAGCTAAGTATATACGTGGCAAAGAAAGTATAAGTATATTACAAGTTCCTGCTGATGATGAAAAGGTAGCCACATTATTCGAATTAGAAACAAAATTAACTGAAGAAACTGGCAAGATAATTCCAAATTTTGACATAAGCTTGAAAAAAACAGACAAAGAAGGAGATGACATTCAAGATCCCATAAAGTGGTTTGGTGTGCTGGTCCCTCAAAGCTTACGAATTGCTCAAAAACGTTTTCAAGAATCTCTGTATCTTGCTGTAAGAGCAGCAAATTTACAAGCTGAAATTACTTCTGTATTAGATAAATTACAATCCTTGTACTTTTTAAAGCATGCTTATTGTCCAAAATCTGTGAATAAAAGTTAAAAATTAGTATGTTTTACTTATTTAACCTGTTTAACCTTAGTGTACAGTGTATATTTTCTGTTATAAAATTCTGAATAAATTGTATATTATATTTATTAAAAAAAAATCTTACTGAATAACCAATACAAATTTAGTTTCCCTTTTATTCTTGTACAGATGTCCTGACATTGGTCAGTTATAGTTATTTAGTAAGAAGCAAAATGATTGTTGGCCTGCCTGAAAATAGCTCTAATTTAAGATAAATTCCCGCCAGTTCTTTTTTGTGGCACAGCAAAGTAATAGCAACAAGTGTTATTTGTCATTTGTAACACTTTATAATTTACATTTTTCTTTTACTACCTTAATTTTCACTATTCCTTAACAAAATGGTAAGATAATAGACATTTAAGTGTCTAAAATTATGAATTTCTTTAAAGTGTTATACATGTGCTTTGTAATAAAAGTTCTTTTAGTTCAATGTTTTGTAAAGCCTATAATATGTTACATAAATGTATTATTAAATTTTATATTCTATTTTTTAAATAATATAGGATTCTAGTTCTCCGGTACGTTCTGAAAGACATGCAGAAGCAATGACATCTCCTGCACCAGAAATAGATGAACCATTTGAAGATGAAGCTGATTTACTTGATGCTGATAATGATGTTCCTCAAGAAGAGGAGGAAGGAGAAGAGCTATTTGGAGATAACATGGAAGAGTAAAATCTCTTGTGTATTTAATTATGATTATAAAGAAGTTGAATATATTTAATAATAATCTTATTTTAATATTTTAGTGATTATCGTCCTATGCCAGCATTAGATAGATATGATCCAGATGCTGCAGATGATGAAGAGTACTCAGAATTGTCTCAAGGAGAACGTGTAGCTGCTGAAGCTGTTATGCGTAAAAGAGATAGAGCAGCTGGCATTATCAGAGATGACAGATATTTACTTTATGGTACATATTATTTTAAGAACATGTTTAATATATTTCAAAAGAATGTAATATAATATAGATGTTTATATATTTAAGATGAAAGTGATGACGAAGATGTACATGCACGTAAACGACGTATGGCTGAAAAAGCAGCAACAGGTGAAATTGATGATGCAGAAGCAAGTATCTCTTTTGGCTTTTTATTTTGTACTATATCCTCTCTTGTTGTATTATATATTAGTGCTTACTACTTTATTTTAGATGATTGAGTCTATTGAGAACTTAGAAGATACTAAAGGTCATTCAGTTAAAGAGTGGGTATCCATGTTAGGACCGCGAACGGAAATTTCGAATCGTTTTAAAAGTTTTTTACGTACACATACCAATTCTAAGGGACAATATATGTATAAAGAACGAATTCGTCATATGTGTGAGAGTAATCAGGTACTGCCTTTTTGCTATCAATTAGTAATAATAATATTTAGATTTAAAACATATATTCTATTTTTTATTAATAGTCTAGTTTTGTTGTGGAGTTTCCTATTCTTGCCAGTAAAGAACACGTGTTAGCTTATTTTTTACCAGAAGCCCCATTTCAAATGTTGGAAATATTTGATGAAGTAGCAAAGGAACTAGTACTAACTATTTTTCCAAGTTATGAAAGAGTTACAAGCGAAATTCATGTTAGGATATCAGAATTGCCTTTAATAGAAGAAATTCGAACATTTAGGTAAAAGACAAAAGTATATTATTAAAAGTGTATTAAAAAAGATAATGATATAATTTACTATATCTGTAGGAAACTTCATTTAAATCAGTTAGTACGTACTTTAGGAGTTGTAACTGCAACTACAGGAGTATTGCCACAATTATCTGTTGTAAAATACGATTGTACAAAGTGTGAATATGTACTTGGTCCTTTTGTACAAAATCAAAATACCGAAGTTAAGCCAGGATCCTGTCCTCAATGTCAAAGTGTTGGGCCTTTTATGGTAAGCTTAAATATTGAAATCGTTTTATTTATGAATAAAATGTGCATCTTACAAATACGTTAATATTAATTACAGATTAATATGGAACAAACGATATATAGAAATTATCAAAAAGTTACCATCCAGGAATCGCCGGGTAAAATTCCTGCAGGAAGAATACCTAGAAGTAAAGAATGTATTCTTTTGTCAGATCTGTGTGATCGTTGTAAGCCTGGAGATGAAGTAGACGTTACAGCCGTTTATACAAATAGTTATGATGGTTCTTTAAATACGGAACAAGTAAAAATCATATTAATAATACGATTTATTAACAAACTTTATACCAATTAATCATATTGTTTTCATATATTAGGGATTCCCAGTATTTGCAACAGTTCTTCTAGCTAATCATCTACAAGTGAAAGACTCAAAAGAAATTGTAGAATCTTTGACTGAGGAGGACATTGCTAGCATTATTGGTTTAAGTAGAGATCATCGAATTGCCGATCGTATTGTTGCAAGTATTGCGCCTTCAATTTATGGACATGAATATACAAAAAGAGCTTTGGCATTATCAATATTTGGCGGAGAATCAAAGAATCCCGGTATTTTCTTTGTTTAATATTGTTTTTATTACATATTTTGTTTATAAATATAATTTAACAAAAATATTACAATTAAATATATAGGAGAGAAACATAAAGTAAGAGGCGATATCAATGTGTTACTTTGTGGGGACCCAGGAACTGCTAAATCACAATTTTTGAAATATGTAGAAAAAATTGCACCGAGAGCAGTATTTACCACTGGCCAAGGAGCCTCAGCTGTTGGGTTGACTGCTTTTGTGAGAAAGTCACCAGCAACTCGAGAGTGGACTTTAGAAGCTGGTGCATTAGTACTCGCAGATCATGGAGTTTGTCTGATTGATGAATTCGATAAGGTAAAAATATCTTCTTATTAAACGTTTATA
This sequence comes from Osmia bicornis bicornis, assembly GCF_907164935.1. Taxonomy (NCBI): domain Eukaryota; kingdom Metazoa; phylum Arthropoda; class Insecta; order Hymenoptera; family Megachilidae; genus Osmia; species Osmia bicornis. Next base: position 8,440,749 of record NC_060218.1, on the reverse strand, counting down.
ACGAAATACAAACATTACTGTACTTTCAGATGAATGATCAAGATAGAACATCTATCCATGAAGCTATGGAACAACAAAGTATATCCATTTCAAAAGCAGGAATTGTTACATCACTTCATGCTAGGTGCTCGATAATAGCTGCATCTAATCCTATTGGAGGGAGATACGATGCGAGTATGACATTTTCAGAAAACGTAAGAAAATCTTTCCAAGTGAAAACTTAGATATTGACATAGTAAATAGAGATTACAATAAACAACATTCATTTATTTCCTTATTTAGGTAGATTTATCAGAACCTATTTTGTCTCGTTTTGATATCCTGTGTGTTGTAAAAGACGAAATAGATCCTATGCAAGATAGGCATTTAGCTAAGTTTGTTGTAAACTCTCACATTAGACATCATCCAACAAATGCAGGAAAAGTAATATCTACAGAAGAGAATACGAATGATATATCTATTCCACAAGACCTTTTAAAAAAATATATAGTTTACGCAAGACAAAATGTTCATCCCAAATTAACAAATATGGATCAAGATAAAGTAGCAAAATTGTACAGCCAGTTAAGGCAAGAAAGTTTGGTGAGTTAGAAATATACAGATTATAAATATTTTTAATTGCAGAGTTATTTGATTTAATTAATTTGTAGGCCACTGGAAGTTTACCAATTACTGTGCGACACATAGAATGTATTATACGTATGGCCGAAGCAAGTGCTAAAATGCATCTACGTGACCATGTTCAAGAAAGTGATGTTAATCTTGCCATTAGAATGATGCTTGATAGCTTTGTTGAGACTCAAAAATATTCAGTAATGAAAAGTATGCGCCAGGTAAGTATTTTAATTAGAATAATTACATACATGATGATTGAAACTATAGTTATAAATATTTTCCTTTTTTAGACATTCCAGAAATATTTATCATATCAAAAAGATCACAGTGAACTTTTATATTACATACTCAGACAGATTACATTAGACACTTTAGCATTTCAAAAAGCTTTACATGGAGGTCGTATTACAAGTATAGAAATCTCAGAAAAAGATCTATTGGATCGAGTATGTATAATATACTTTAATCCATTATAAATGTACGAAATCAATTTTACTATATCATCTTTTCTTTTTAGGCTAAACAAATCGATATATACAATCTCCAGCCATTTTATGAAAATGATATTTTCAGAACAAATAACTTTGTTTATGACTCAAAGAGGAAAGTAATAATACAAACACTTCCTGAAAGTATTGATGACTAATGAAACAACACATTATATCAAAGATAAAATGAATTAAGTTACAACTTTATTTACATCATGATATACAGACATAATTTTTACAGTAAATTATACATTGACGTAATAGTGTAATAAAAATTAATATTTTATTATTTTTAATATCTATATTTAATATTTTCAATTTTGTAATAAATACTTGCGTTATAAAAAAATTCTTAAAAAATTCTTATTTCTTCAGTTGTGCCTAAATATACTAACAGGTTATTGGTATTATAAGTAACAAAATTGTATTACAACGCGCATCATATAAATTATTATTTAAAATGTATTTTATATTTAAGTACTTCAGTTACTTCAATTTTATACAAAAAATATCGTACATATATTTATAGTATATCAGTAAATTAGTTCATAAATATTTAAAAAATTGATGTGTACTATATTATAAGGTTTTTGTATCTTATCTAAAATTATTCAAAGAGAATATGTTTGTGAAAATATAAAACTGTTATTTTACAGAATAAACAAAAAATATATTTGTATAGTTAAAACATTGTATTACTTATATATGTAGCATAAATATTATTTCTTTTTAGAATGATTACTACTACTACTGCTGTTACTACTACTACTACTACCAGTGCTACTGCTCGAGACACTATCACTAGAGTCTGATTCACTATCTGATGATGAACTATTACTGCTGCTATCATTACTGCTACTAGAACTACTACTGTCAGCACTAGAATTTGTATCACTGGAACTGCTAGATTCTTTTTTCATTTTTTTCTGTAAGCGGCTCTTCTTTACGTCTTTCTTTTGCTCTTCACTGTAAAAATTTGTAATTATACACATTAACATTTTCAAAATATTATTAATCATTCATTATGAATTTACCCATTAGATTCTTCCTGCTTTTTTAAAGCCTTTTTCAACTGAGAAGTGCGTGAAGATCTGTGTAAATATTTTCTTTTGCCCTTACATTCATAACTCCAATGACCCATTTCTAGACATTTCTGACATCGCATACCCTGTGGATATGGATTACTAAAAAGAATATGTAAGATCAAAACTCGAAAATCAGTTATAGATACATGTTATAATATAATTATTATGTTTTGTTTACAGTTTTGTGAAGAATAGATTATAAGTTATTAAAATGTTTAATGTAAAAAGCTTGTATAAAACATACTCAAATTTTATACTCACTTTTTTTTTAACACTTTCAAACCGTTTGAACTCATGTTATACTTATATTCATACTTTAAAATTTGTCTTCAATAAATGACTTATATTTGAAAATAAACAAATTTTACATTAAGTTTATTTACATGGAATAAGAAGGTTATTTTACTGGGTAAGCTTCCAACACGCCATAACACAAAACGCAATTGCATTTGAAGATATACGGTAGGTTATTCAAAATATGTTTCAACGGAAACCACCAATGAAGAGTCATATATATGTCACTACAAAGCAAAAAAAAAAAATACGAATCTCTTCAAAGTACATTAAATAAATCGTTATTTATAATTGTAACAATTTAATAATTGTTAAAAAATCATGACTTCTTCGGATTGTAAAAAACATTATTTACGTTTAAGCGAATATAAAAATAAGAATGTAGAACTGAAAGTTATGAAAAATATTTTAAATACAAAAGATAGCATACTTCAACACAAAAAAAGAATGCTAAAGGAAAAATATGAGGAATTGGTAAAATTTTAACAGATTAGAGCTATAGATTGTATATCCTTTGATGTTTAAAAGATATATTTTACTTTATTACATATATAAACATGTTCTCTGTTCTTTAGGATAATGTAAATTATAATGTTTGGGATACAGAAGATAAGTTTTGTAATGAAATGTGGAATTTTTCTTTAGAACATAATTTTGCATTTTTTAATCAATATCCTGATATTATGGAAAGTGATAAAAATCATAAATGTAAATATAGCAGTATACTTAATGAAAATGTAAAAGAAACTGATATACAAAAGGAAACCATACTTGCAAAACTAAAATATGAAATTGATGTTATAAATAATGAAATAACATTTATTTGCAATAAAAATACTGAGCAGGATATAGAGAAATGTAAATTTACTTTGAATAATTTAAAATTATTTACAGAAGAAATATTAGAAGTTCTAAGGTATTATATAAATGTTATTATTTATATTATCTTTTATTAAGATAATCATTCTTCATGTATATTTGTTTTAGATTAATAAACACTTCAGAAAATTTACTGAATATATCCAACATATCTGCACACAAAGTGCCAAATAAATGTATGAATAAAGAATTTATAAGTGCAAAAAAATTATTCAAAAAGTCTACTTTTCATACTGGTATATTTGTTGGAAAAAAAATGACAACTATTTCAAATACAGTAATTGAAAGGTCTAAAGTAGGATACAATAATAATAATAATAATAACAATAATAACAATAATAACAATGTATGTTTTGTTCTTAAAATTATTTTAACAGTATAAAGATTGTATTCTCTATTGTATTTCAAATTGCAGGGTTCCAAAGATAATAGTATTGTAAGATTTGGCAAATTCATTATGAAAAAACAAAGTGTTATTTCTTTAAAACATCAAAAATCCTAGGATAATTAAAAATACAATCATACTGCATATATGTATTTATAAAGGTAATTCATTTTTTTATGTTTCGTAAATTCATTTTAACAATGAATATAATTAAAAATGAAATAAGAAATTCCAAAAATATTTGTAGTATATTCATATATGTATTTAGAAATATACAGCATCCCATATAGTCATATACACTGAATTATATTAATATTATAATTTCGAAATTATATATTACGTAATATCGCTTGATAGACTGTTGAACAAGATTATAATTTGAGAACAGTAATCAATTTTTAATTTTCCTATAAATTTAATCATCTTTCAATCATATCATAATATGTCACTTATGTATTTTAAAACTGTTGAACAGTTTATCACAACAATTGTAATTGTAGCATTCCCTTTTGGCAACTTTGTATATATTCTCAAATGTAATACTTCGAAATGTATGAAATATACGTACATTAGTGAAACAAAATGATATCTCAATTATAACATTTTGTACATATTTTTAGTAGAAAGAATAAATGTTGTATGGTTAATAAATTATACACATGGCTATCATTATATTACTTCAAATAAGAAAATAGAAAATACAAGCACAATCATCTTGGCATGATCTTTATAAATTGACACTGATTATTTCGATTTGAAACGACCTGAGAGCATTTAACTGCATAAAATTTTCATTATCAATTTCATGTACAAAATTTATTATACAATGAAGAAAAACATGTAGCATGAATTCAAGAGAAATCTTACTTGTGTAACGTTATTATCGGTCTTTATTATTTAATAGACAATTTGTAAATATTTGAAAGACAAGTTTAATATAATTACACAATATTCTTATACCTGGAACATAATTAGTATAGAAAAATTGTAGACACATGATAAATTATACATTTACATATATTGGTGAATGATTATAAAATATATTTTTTCTTAATTGTAATTGAAAATTTGTTAAGTTCCACGTTTTGTTGTCAATATTGTAAAATTAATCATTTCATATCTTTACATAATAAATATTATCTAGAAATTGAAACAGAATTCCTGAACATCAGTGTAATTTGTCTATGCATGCATATATTTGTTAATGCTTATCATTGTTTTTTAATCTGTAACAGATACAAGGAATAGTGCTTCTAGTGTATGCAAATAACATTAATTAAATGATTAATATGTTTGATAACTTATAATGTATCAATATAATGTTTTGAAGTAATTACTGTAAGTAAAGTTGTGCTAAATATTATATATATGTATATATATTGCACAGCCATTGCATAATAAAAAATTTATAAACGAAATCTTTAGTATTATGTTATTTTCTAAATAGAAAGGATGGGATATCAATATTTCATTAGGGTGTCCACGTGCAAGAATGTATAATATGTTTAAAAAATCAATATGTCCTTGGCTATAAATAAAATCTAATCAACTAGTACAATCATGAATTCCTTATAAAACGTGTATACAGATACACATTTATAAATATGTACATGATTAAAAATAATATGATTGACACAGAGACATTCAAAGCTATTATATTATTACTGATACTAATACTTTTTATATGTGCACAATTAATATAAGAACTTTACTGTCAATAAAATATATCCTTTTTGTTACACTAGAAGCTACCATTCATGGAACTTAACAAAAATTAATCTTATACAATACTAAAACTAGATAATATTATATTTATGTTTGGCAGCTCTTTATCTGATGAGAGCACACTAGTGATTCAATTAAAGATTTTAATTGCTCTACTTGTTACAATTATAATTTATTAAATCATTAAAACCAAGTACTATTAAATGTTTAACTGTTTTGTAAAAGTACACAATTAAATATATCTTATAACCGTTACAGAATATTGCAACTAATTTAACAGATGCAAAAGTAGAAATTAAGATTAATAAAAAATAGGACTATTATCATATATGATTTCCTCATGATACATGATTTTATAATTAAATTTGTTTATATTTAGTCTTAGAAATAAAAAAATAATACACCATTCATTATAGTTTGTTAAATTATATACATAACTAGATTTTGTATTTTGGAAGAGCAATTTTTTTTTAATTACTTATAACTGAAGCTCTTTCTACAACTGATAACCTGATATAACATAAAGTAACTAATTATACACAAGCTTTATACTATAATATAGCTTATTATTATTGTAATTTTGTCACCAAAAGATTTTCTTTATATAGCAACAAACAGTAATAACTAAAATATAAAGGTATGGATGCCGATTCTTAATTTTATACTTTCTCTAATTGATAATGTTATCTCACTCTTTTGTAACTAAGACAATTGTTAAAATAATAATTATGTACCTAAGAATAGTATTTTCAGGTAACTGTGTGTATTAAACCTGTAAACTTAATAAGTTTGTTATGGCATATCTAAATGCTAGATATTAATTTTTGAAATTATAATTAGAATACATATCATAATGTAAAATAGTAACAAAGCACATTAGATGCAAATTAAAATATATTACATTACATTATATATTACTAAAAAATATACATAAAAAAATGTTGATGGGTAAAGTATTATAAACTATGTGTATGTATATGTATATATGTATACCATATTAATAAAATTTCAGTATAATTTATGTCTTTACTGTATCTAAAATATCTTATTATAATTCCACTCTCTTGTAGTTCTACTATTTGCTGTGCATATTTTCAACTCAGCACCAATTTCATAATATATCTATACATATGTTTCTTTCCTCATGTTGAAAATGTATCGCAGATATATGATTATTCATTATTCAATTTATGAGAATATAAATATATGCACATTTTCATACATTATATTGATAATATTCATATATTTTATATTGATGTGAGATCATTACAGTGAGAATTTAAGTTAATAAATATTTGTATCAAATATTATTTATTTCTGTATCACTCTCATTAAGAATCGACATCTAAGTCAATACAAGAGATAACTTTCTAATTTTGTTACATGGATCGATAAGGTCCTTGCATTTTTAAAAACTGAATTACTAAAGAAGGACCACCCGCAACAATTTCTGGTGGTATTTGAGAAAGTGGACAATTTTCAATTGACATAATACTGAGATTTGTGCATAGAGCTAATTCAAATGGTAAATTGTGTAAGTTTGCATTATCATTTACATAAAGTGAATCTAAATTTTCTAATGTACCAATTTCCTCTGGTAAGTAGTTCAGGTTATTTTCCCCTACACTCAAATAAGTTAAATTTGTTAAATGACCAATTGCTCTAGGTAAAGAAGTTACCTGATTTGATTGCAAAATTAATTTTTGCAAATCTCTTAGGAAACCAATTTCATTAGGTAAAGACTCAATTTTATTCTCTTCAAGATCCAAAACTCTAAGTTTACGTAAATTTGCTATACTGGCAGGAATACGTTTTAATAAGTTATTTGAAAGTATTAAAATTTCTAGACTTTGAAGGCATTGAATATCATCTGGAATTTTTGTAAGTTGATTTGTACCCAAATTTAACTCAACCATATTGACCCATGTACCAATGTCTAAAGGTAAAGCAGTTAACTGATTCTCTTTCATGTTTAATTTTGTCAGGTTCTTTGCTCTAGAGAAAATACCATATGGTATTTTATCTATTTTGTTATGTTCAAGATTAATAGAATAAACATTTGTAAACTGGGCTGGTCCCCCTGATGGATATGCAGTGAAAGCATTTCTGGATAATGTAATTGTTGTTAAGTCAGAGAGGCTTGCAAGCAGTCCATCCGGTAATTGAGACACTTGATTTCCTTCAACGCTAAATTCATCCATCAGTTTACAGTTTGCTAGTGATTTTGGAATATTAGTTAATCTATTATATCTAAGTCCTAATCTTGTTAATGAAACTAGATTTCCAATTGTATCTGGAATATCCAGAAGCTCGTTGTGTTGCAAGTCAAGTGTAGACAATTGGATACAGTTTCCAATTTCTTCAGGTAAATGCTCTAAATGATTATGGGATACATCAAATGTTATTAAGTTAACTAACTTGCCAATACCAGCAGGAAGTTCCTTGATTTTATTTTCTCTCAAACTCAACATTGTTAAATTTGTCAAATTTCGTATGTTGTCACTTACGTATCTTACTCGATTGAAGCGTAAAAATAATGTAGTAAGACTTGTTAATTTATAAACAACATCAGGTATTTCACTCAGCTTATTGTGCCTTAGGTCAAGAACCCTTAAAGACTTTAGATTTTCTAATGTATTTGGCAAACTGGTCAGAGAATTTTCACTCAATGCCAATGTTTCTAAATTTGCGAGGCAACCAATTTCTGGCGGTAATGTTACGAGTTTGTTACCGTAAAGATAAAACTCGACCAAGTGCGTCAAGTCTCGCACGGTACTAGGTAAATTAGTGATACTGGATTTACTTAAATCCAGCCGTTTTACACATTCTTCTCTACATCTTGTAAATTCTTTGGACACATCTAGATCAGCTTGTATCGGTTTGCCTTTTTTCGTGGTTGGTTTCGGTTTATTTGATTCGGGATGTTTGACAGTTACTGTTTTTTTCGTATCGGGACCAGCTATAGACGCAGAGGATAATTTTTTTTCCTTTGTATGCTCTTTATTGTCCCGTAGGACGTCCACGTCTTCAGGCATGTCACCGGCTGTACAGGTGGTTAAACCACAGCCTTCCAGATACTCAGGAATATCTTGTTCCTTCATGTAAAAAGTCGGAAGATTGTCTTCGAGGTCCTCACGGTCCCTCTTTACCTCAGACAAACACACTGTTGAAATGTTACCCACACCTGTCCAGTATTTGTTCGACTTTTTCATAACCTAACCACTATCGTAATTACGATTCTTTTCTGTGTATCTTCTTGTATTTCTACAACATTATACACTGTGCAAGATTTTATACTTTATACGTATTGACATATCGATGTCATCCGCTGTAAGTAGCGCAAACGCGAAACGGCTGACAGAGGGACGACTGAACGAACACGAATGTTCAGTACTGTTCCAAAAATCAACTAAATATTACCTTTTGATATTTGTATGTTATGAAATTTAGGATTTTATTCTGAAATGCATGTTTATTATACCTAAATATAATAAAAAAGGAATATTTAATTGAACAATAATGATGGAAAATAAAAAACGTTTAACATTTTTTGCTGCAGATGTTGACCAATATAAAACTGCGTTAAATATATTATGATGTAATTCCGAACACTCAATTTCAAAATTCTAATTCAAATGGAAAGTAATGAATACAAGTGTGATATTTGTACATACCTATTGAAAAGCTATTGAAAATAATGTTTGATTTAAAAGTATTAGAAAAAGTAAAATTAGATCCGTCTATAAAAATAGGCGAAATCAATTTATCATACATATTTCGAATTTTACCAGAATTCGGAAATCCATCCATTATTTTATATAAAGAGGTAAGCAACAAGATTATTTAAGAATTATTTGTTCTATCAAATGTTTATTCATTGTTTTAGCGTCCTTTCGAATCTCAAAGTAATTATTTATCATTTACGGAGCATGATCAAACAAGTGGTAAGTTTTTTTATAAAAAAACAAATAAAACTATTTGTTTACATTACACAAATTATTGTAATAAATATTTCAGTTTTTGAAGTTACTGGATCACCTCTCAAATATTCTTTTAATGAAGGACATGATGTTCAAGACAGTATTATTCTAATAAAACAAAATTGGTATAAAAAGGAAGAACAGTATTTACCATTGAGTAGAACAGAAGCATGGTAAAGCTATATCAATTACACTATTTAGTATAATAAATACCATTAATAATTATGCGATTTTGTTTTAGTAATGCATTAAATGAATGTATTGAATTTATCAAAGATACTTCATCTCCAATATTTGCACTTTGCAATGGTACAGACAATAAAAACAGCAGAGTATTAGGTACGATGATTGAAGGGAACTGGTTTATTAGAATTGAAATTTGTTCAACTGGTATTGAAAGTCTTAATGTTATTAAGGATTCTTCTTCTAAAATTTTTCAACAACATTTAGAACTTTCACACGCATGCGAACGTGATGTAAGTATCTTACTTTTTTTGGTAATGATAGATATGTTATGTATATATCTTATCAATATTATTTCAATACATAGGTAACTATATCTGTATTTAGCATTTTTGACTTGTTTGGGATAAAAGGAGAAATGATTAATTGGGATGAAAATGTAAAAAGCAACTTTGAAGGGAGTTTAAGCATCGAAGTAAATACTTGTAGTTTGTCTTTATATATACCTTTAAAGGAAACAAAGAATAACTTGGTAAGAATATTTCTTTACAGCTATGAGGCTACTCATAATTTATTCTTCTATGTATGTTTTGTACTTTGTTTAGGTTGCTCAAGTTGTTACTGGTTCAGATAATAGCCTTTTGAAAGAATTATGGCAACAATTATTGTTGTTAAATGAATATTTGAATATAATAGGACAATATAAAAAGAACACAAATGATTATAATAATCAAGTTCTTTTAAAATTCCCAGAAAATTTTATGAGTCCATGTACAAAGGTTGTATAAAATTATATTTTTTTGTATTTATATAAATATTAAACTATTTATAAGAACATTTGAACAATTACTTAAAACAGGAACATGACATAATAATGAAAAATTTAAGTCTTTTATTGAATAAAGATTACAGTTTTCGAAATACTGATACCATTGATTTGCATAAAGTGAACTTTGCAAATGAAGATAATTTTGAAAATAATATAAAAATTCAACAGTACATACAGAACCTTCCCTACAGATATAATTTAGATTTTACTGATTTTTTATGGGAATTGGTCATAAGTAAGTACAGTTTACAGTCAAAATGTAAGTACAGTTTATAGTCAAAATGTAAGTACATTTGTAAAATAATTTATACTTTCAGTGAATTCAAATTATATTGAAATGACAAAATGTATTCATTCAGTATTTAAGGAAATTATAGTAAATGGCACTTTAGTGCAGGTATTACAATAGTTCAAGAAAAAATTTTTATAATTTTATATGAAGTATTGGAAAAGATGGTTTTAATGGATTTTAGGTAAATTCTTCAAATTCAACAAGAATTGCCAAAATTATTGCTAATCATCCTCAACAAAAAACAATTTCACATTTATTATCAGGCAGTTTACCATTAGAATATATCATAGATATGGGTTTTGAAAAATTGTATAAAGACTATACACACATTTTGATACATTCAAGATTTAAAGAACTATATGATATACAACAAAAATTTAAAACTCTAGCATGCGATGAGTTTACAGTTGATACTTATAGGTAAATACGTGTAACGAAGTATATATTTTTTTTTCTTTCAATGTTTATTTATATACTTTTTTCATTTAATATTTTCAGAGAAAAATTAATAATATTGGCACAAGTCCATGTATGTTTGGAGTTTATGTTACTTATACAGAATAATTTAGAATGTCCAAATGATGATATTCAAACTTTATTTTCTTGTGCTTTTAAACAATATGTTTGTGGAAAATCACCTGTACAGAGCTGTCATGAATTATATAAGAATGTAATTTATACTTTAACTGCTCCATTACCTGTTTCAGTACTTAATAATTTGAATAACGAGTAAGTATAGTATTGTTGAAAGTAAACTTCATGTAATTACCATTTTACATTACTCTTAGAATACCTACCGTACGAAGAGTTTCACTATCATCTGAATCGCAATTATCTAAATTAAAAACTACTACATATTACAGTCAGTTACCTATATTTCCAACGAATGTATGGAATCCTGCAGGTAAAAACCTTTAATCTTTAAAACCTTTAACAATTAATTTTAATGTAGAATTTATGGATACATAACATGAAAATTTTATAGATGATTCAAATGTAATGGACGGAGCATACCATGTCACCACAGCTATGTGCTTCTCCAATAAGTTTAAATAAAAAATACTGGAGAAATTCAGAACTGCCATTAAGTTTATTTATTTGGGTACTAAAAATAAGTTACACACGTTGCGAGGTAATTACACGTTTAATCCATAATTAATAAAATAAGAATTATAAAAGCATTTGTCAAATACATTAAATGTATTCAGTATATAAATATAACTAGATTTACGAGTGTTTGTACTCTCAGTCATTAATAATGTACACTCCAATTCGCTATTAAACATTACTTTCGCGGACCTAAACCTTGTTCAATATATATAATAATATGAATTATATTTTCAATTCAAACTACGTTTCAATGTACAAATATATATGCAGAGTATGTTATACTTGTTAAAATATATGGTCAAACATTTTATGAACATTATAGCCAGGATTAGAAAGATATATATACTGTTAAATACAAAGAAAATCTTGAACACGGTACACAATGCTATTTTATAGAAATAGACCGTTTTTTTTAAAAACCCATTTAACATACTTTGGTTGTTTTTCTGAGTATCAACACAGTTAATGATAAAAGTTATATCAACTCTAAGCCATCAATTAAATTATGGCATTGCATGCAATAAGTACATAATATAAACAATATTAATACTGAGATGTTTCTACATCGTCTACTCCAGAGACACTAGCTTGCTCAAGTACTTCGAGAAGTTTCTGCATTTCCATAGAATCCGATGAACTATCGAGTGTTCTTTCAAGTGCTCGAACATATGACATACATGTACGTCCTTCGTGATCTAAATTTTGTGGGTTTGCTTTATGCTGCAATATCACATTAAGATACCGGTATATTATTCTGCAATACTATAATTGTATAAATGTTGATACACACCCATATCAGAAGTTGAGCCATAGCTAAGTTTCCTGTGGCACAAGCCAAATGCAAAGGTGTCCTTAAATCTTCCATACTGACAGGCATATTAATATCTTCGTAACTGCATCTGGCTAAGCATAGCGTAAACGCTCTCATATCGCCCCTATATTATATTTCGTATAAAAGTTATCCAACTATGATGATCGGTTATAGTTTTTTTATTTTGAAGATATTTACCGGCAAACTGAATCGATAAGCAATTTTCCTAAAGAAATATTTGGATTAATTGGTGGTAAAAAAACTTTGTCTTCGTATTTCCATCTGATCCACTGTTCCTTTTCTTCTCTAGGAGAATCTGAATTTGGCTTTTGTTTCCCGTTTAAACAATATTCCCAAACACTATTTGCTATATCATTACCAAGGGCTAACATTACACTTAATTGACCTGCGCTAAAATTAATATTACGGTTATTTTAAATGTTTATTACTGGAAAATAGAAAATATTACGAAGAAGTTATCGCACTTACGACCAATCATCCAAGTCTAATGACCTAACTTTTGATATGTGTGAACCCAAGTTTCTGTGTATTCCTGAGCATTCGATACACATTAATACACCCAAATTTAAACTAGCCCAATCTGGATCTAAAATATAAATAATTATTAGAAACTAAATTAAAAAACAGTTTCAGTAAATGTATAGATTATTTACTAGGTGCTCCACAGTCTACGCATGCATCATTTCCTGACACTTTATTCTTTATACAATGCATTTTGAAAGCATCAGTTTCATTTTTTTTATCACCATCGCTATTTTGTAAACTTGACAATATTTGTTGTTCTATGGCAGAAATCCAACTATCTCTATCTTCGGCATTATTCGCTTCAAAATGCCATGTTTTATTTTCTAACGAAATGATAGAAAATTCGAAACTATCCTCTGCAAAATGAAGAGCAGTTAAAATGAAGTTAATCGAATATAGTTTAATAGAGTTAAATATTTATTATGTACCTTGAGCATTAGATGATTTGGAACCTTTCGGCGTTTTTCCAGGCACTTTTACAGTTACGTATTGTAATAATATTTCTTTACCATTAGCGTCATTCATATAATCCTGAATAATAAATAACAAAATTCACTTTATATATAATTAACATATTTAGTTTACTATATTATAAAATTATTTAATTACGCGACAATTACATGTAAGCTGGAATGATAAGTTAAACGACCATCTTCCAGTAGAGTAACATATTTTTTTTTCCATTCTTTTAGAGATTTACTACTACGTTTAAATAAATATCCCTGTTTTACGGGTATTTCTCTACCGACGCCCATTTCACCCATATTGTATTTTTCTTTCTTTGATGGAGTAAATATATTAGATTTTCTCCTAAATTTTCTGTAATACGAAAATATAATAAATACAATTTTATTTTTTAGCGAAAAAATTATATATTTTACAGAAGTTGCACCTGATAGTAGTTGGAGTTAAAATTGAAGATCTAAAATCACCATGTTGATTTTGTACATTATGAAAATTATCACTTATTGTCCCAGAATCATTTTGAGTAGAACTATTATGAAGAGATCGAGAATCTTCATCCTTATCAGGGATCTGTAGAAAAAACAGTTGGTTACGTAAACATTCTAGCCGAATGTATTAGTAGGAATCAATACCCACATTTAGTTTTGATGAATTTGTTGCTTCCATTTCTTTGGTCAGAAGCTGTGCATTTTTGGCAACCATTGAAACAGGATACTTTGTTTCATTATCTATTGCTTGTTGTCCATTGCATCGATAATGTTTTGCAGATATATGCTGTATAATTTTTTGACACACTGTAATATTCAGAATACTCTCAGAATAATCATCAAAGTCACTGAAGCATAATAGTAATGATGTAAGGAAAAAACTATTATAAGTTCATCTATTATGAAGCTGAATTTATTGCATTACAAACTCTACTTTATTACAAAATGAAAATAAAAACATATATAATGCTAGAAATTTTTATAACATTTACCATCTTGGAATACTCTTTCAACATTTAAACCATAAATAGCACATGTTTCATAATAAGGACACCTCAGATCACATGCCAATTTCCTTGGTCTAACATCTTTTATAACACGAGGATTAGAATCATTAATTGAATCTAAATGAAATAAAATAAATATAAATTAATATTAAAATTCATAGATTTAAGAGAAATGTGTATGTCTTACCTTGAACTCCTACAAGTATTTTTGGTACTTCTGACATATTTCGAAATGAACACATTCTGTTGTAGAAACTGCAAACTACTGAGAAACTTTCCTCACTTTCTAAACTAAACACAAGTAATAAAGCATCTATCCAAGCAGTAAACTAAAATAAATAATACTTATGTTACTTGTTGTAATCTAAATACATATAAATAATACCATATGCTTATTAAACATATATATCATATAAATTCATACATATGTATACAATAATTTATAATATTGATTTCTATATACTTGTAATTCTGGTACTCCACCCTCATCTCTAATTAACAAGAGATAACTTTGATCATTGATAAAAACTTCCTTTTTAAAACGGCCACCTTCTGGAGATTCTTCATGCATGAATGAACCAGTTAAATATCTATGTACTAAAGCAGATTTTCCTGAATCAGATGAACCAATGATTCCTAAATGTAACTCTGGAACATTTCTAGCCAATGTCCATTCATGGCTATTAACAAAAGAATCTATAATACAAAATGTTATCCTTTATATACAAAATCAATATTTTCAATACTTGTTCAAGTAATGGAAGATGATATAAATAAAATCAGTTACTATAATGTGTTTAGCAACTTCAATGGTACTATTAAATGTTATACCTTCAATTGCAACAACATGTTCACGAATTTGTTTTGCAATGTGTGTATCAGATATAAGATCTATTAGATCATAAATAGCATAAATTGATGGATGGACACTTTCGAAACGTTGTATTTCTTGTCTGATTGCAAGAGAATGATCTTGCCCACTTTGCTCAGTTGTCATTTTCTTAAAATTGCTTTAAATTACTTTTCAAAATCAAATCACAGATACAGTCTTGTACTGCATTGTGCTGCAGCAGTCAACGATTAAAATATTTCCACATGATTCCGAGGACTTAAACTTATCTGTTACGTATCATGTATTATATGTCAAATTCGAATATTTATAAACATTATTAAATGAATCAGGCAGGTTACTTGACACTACCGCATAAAGCAACTCCGCCTTTCTAAAAACACTGAAATTGGTATCTACTGTCAAATTATTAACGTCAAACTGTTAGAACTGATATTTAATAATTAATTCTATAATGATAGAAGCCTTGTAAAAAAGAGATACGTCGTTGAAATGCTTCCTTTTACGTAAAACTTCTACGAAACTTTATTACGTTTATGGTTTTATAGATCTGTCGACGAAAAAGTGCATAAACGATTACCAACCAATGAAAAATTGCATACTGTTGCGTGAATTTTAGGGATCTTTGAGTGTGACCGTAGGTTGGGTGCTGTTGGGTGCCCCTGGAGTGCTGCATCAAAGAGAGCGCTGCAGCTCTTTGGTTGCATATTAGTGCATATATACTTTCACAGGCATATTCGTTTATGACATAAATAAATAAAAAACGATTTCATTTTAGAAATGTTTACAATTGCTAAAACTCAAATTGATGATATTTATGATGGATATAATGATTATCCATCAGTATACAGTATTAAAGATCTTGAACAAGATGCAATGTTTCAAGAAATTCTCAGTACAAGTTATGGAAAGAGACCAGTTGTAAGTACTGATAAGTAAAATTATGATTTATAAAACATAAGTACTGAACTTAATAATAAGATATATTTAATTTTTAATTGTGTAATAGTTTACACCAAAAGTACCTGGAACTGCTATGCGTTTGGGTACTTCAAGTGGAGTAAGTAAATGTTAGAATTAAGTGAAAAAGAATCTGTGTATATGACAATATAAAGTACAGATGCATACAGTTAAAAAAAATATATATTCTAGTTACTTTCAATTAATTCATTTTTTCAGTTTCATAGGACTGGTACTGGTATATCGATGAGGCCTACTACTAGTGGGCTAAGGCCAATGACTGCTGTTAGAGGTGCTGGTTACACTAGTAGTAGTCGGCAAACTTTTGATCCATTAAATATGAGTAGCACTACCAAAGGACCTGCACCACCTCTGGAAACTGGAAAAGAAGACACGTGAGACTATATTATCAACTAATAATATTTAATCTGTAAGAAGGTTTCAAATAACTTGATATTTGTTTATACAGACCTGAAGAGAAAATAAAAATAGCAGAGAAAAAAATAATGGAATTGATTGAAAGTTCAGTAGAAGCAGCATATGAAAATAATATGAGGGTTGCCTTAGAGAGAGCAAGAGAAGCTTCTTCAAGAGAAAGGGCTTTGATTAGACTACAAGAACAAGCTGGACTTAGCGATAGTCATAATGTTGATTTAACATTTGCTGTAAAAATTGCAATTTGGCTTTTTATTGTAATCTAAGCTAAAATTAATACTAAAGATTATATAATTTTGTAGGTAATTTTTAATTTAGCAATTCAATATGCCAACAATAATATGTTTACCGAAGCTATAGCCACTTATCAAGCTATAACAAAGAACAGAGTGTTTAGTAATAGTGCTAGACTTAAAGTGAATATGGGAAATATTTATGTTAAAATGGGACAGTTATCTCAAGCAATTAAAATGTATAGAATGGCATTTGATCAAGCACCAACAGCTCATAAAGATTTAAGGTAGTGAAATGATAGTACATTAATGATATTCATTGTTGAGCTTCTAGCATTAAATCGTATTTATTGTTTATATTAACTTGCTAAATAATTCACAGAATAAAAATAATGCATAACATTGGAATGCTATTTGTTCAAATGGGTCGTTTGGAAGAAGCAGCTAATAGTTTTGAATGGGTCATGAAAGAAAGAGCTGAATTTAAAGCAGGCTTGCATGCTGTGTTATGCCATTTTGCATTGTCTCATAGAGATAAAATGAAAAGAGCATTTTTAGAATTATTAGAAGTTCAACTTAACTTAGATCAGGAGGACAGATATAATATAAATACTGTGAGTTGGGCATACTAATAATTGTCACTACCTAGAATGTTGAGCATTGCCCATTCAAAAGCTATATGACTATTTGTTGTTTGTGTTTGGTGTGCTTGAAATAAGTTCAGACACCATATTTTTAATTAAATTATAAGTTGATGCACTAACACTTTACTGTAGCAACTAGAAATAATTACATGTACTAAGCACATTGCAAATGTTCATCACTAATTTTCAATGAAATATTAGTTTGGTTTTTTTCACAATAGTATTTATTCCGTAGGATGATGTTGCATCTAATATATTGAATGAAATTTTAAGAAACGATGATTTATCTAAGCTAGAGAAAGAAGTGAAATCCGAAGCTGAAAAAACTATTCTTTGTGCTGCAAAACTTATAGCACCTGTTATTGAAGATACACTTACAGCTGGTTTTGCTTGGTAAGATTTAAAAAATTATCAAATATTTCATTTAAGATCGAAATTTTTGTATTTTTAATTATCATTCTGTTTCTTAAGGTGTGTCGATGCAATAAAGTCTTCGGCTTATGGATTATTAGCTGCTGATCTGGAAATAAGTAAAGCTATGGTGTTTTTATACAATCGAGAGACTCAATTAGCTATCGATACCTTGAAAATGTTCGAAAATCGGGAAAGTAAAGCTAATAGTTCTGCTGCCACTATGCTTTCATTTATTTATTTTCTTGTAAGTAATTATATTTATTTCATTGGCTGTAAATAAACAACAACGTAATACACAAATTTCTACTTAACTGCAAGCAAGGAGATTACGATCAAGCAGAGAAATGCGGAGAAATCGCTCGAAATGCAGACAGTTATAATGCGGCAGCTTATGTCAATTTATCAGCCTGCGCGTTCAGAAAGAACGAATTAAATATTGCCAAAGAGTTTCTTCTTTGTGCATTAGATACAGATGCTAGTCATGTACAGGCTCTTTATAATCTAGGTAATTCTTCTGAACATTTGTATGTCTAAGCTACAATACATGTGTGCTAAGTAGTACAAATTGAGAATTTATAAAAGTTCTTTAACAGGATTGGTGTACAAGAAACAAAATATGTACGAAGAAGCATTGGAATGTTTTTGGAAAGTTCGTAATATCGTTAGACACGATCCACAGACTTTATATCAAATTGGTCATTTGTATCAACTTATGAATGAGACAGATCAAGCAGCAGAGTGGTATTGTCGTTATTTCTAATATATCATATTTAAATTTGTTTGATTTTACTAGGAATATAATAAAATTGTTTTCAATTATCTTAGGTATAATCAGTTGCTTGGTATAATACCTTGTGACCCTGGGGTTTTGCAAAAAATGGGGGAAATGTATGATAGTGTTGGAGATAAACAACAAGCATACCAATTTTACAGCGATGTAAGTAGTTTTACTGCATAAACATATGGTATTGTTGCTTTTAACAATTATATTTCAACTAAATATTCATACAGTCGTATAGGTTCTTTCCTGCAAATTTCGAAGTAATCGATTGGCTTGGATCATATTTTGTAACAATGCAGGTAATAATTGTACTATTGTTTTTTACAAATTGAATATATATATATATATATATGTAATATAAATTTATATTGTGATGTATTCAAGCTAGCTGAGAAAGCATTAGTTTATTTCAAGAAAGCAGTAGAACTTGCTCCTAATGAACCAAGGTGGAGATTACTTGTTGCCGCTTGCTTAAGACGAACAGGTCAATTTCACAAAGCTCTCCTGGAATATCAAGACATTCATAATAAATTCCCTGAGAACATTGAGTGCCTTAAATTCTTGGTTCGCTTATGTAGCGATCTTGGCTTAAAAGAGGCTCAATTGTATGCGACAGAATTAAAGCGCGTCGAAAAAGCAAGGGAACTAAAAGACAGACAAGGTTCAGCAAGGCCAGGTAAGCTGACGTATATTGTAAATTTTATCAGATATGAAATTATTACAGTAATATTTGTAGGCTCAAGAAGGAGTAATAGTGGCACATCGTCACGAACTGGTTCCGGGATGAGTGTATTATCAGATCATAGATCAAGTCCCACCCATGGTAGAAAAGATAATCAAAGTTTGAATAACGCTGGTGTTGGCCGAACCAACCGAATTTCTACCAATGAAAATTTTGCAGAAACAGTAACCGATGTGAACGAACAATCAAGTATGTATTATTCAAAACCAAAATTGTTATATAAATAAATCTTACTATCATATTCATTCTCAGTGTAATTATTGTTATGTAAAGTATTTTATATTTAATTATCTTTAGTCATATTGTTTGTATGAAAGTCGAACATTTATTAGAGTTATCAGAGGTTTGGAAATGCGTAGCTTTATTCGAAATGGGCATTAATAAGAATGATCTACAGACAATGGTTGAACTGCCCTAATGGATTGAACAGATGATAAATGAGTCTAGCTATTTTGAACAGTCTATTCTTGCTCCCTTTGCGAAGTAGTAACTTTGAAACTATAACTATCAGTCTATAAGTTATTATGAAGCTCTCAAATAATTATGAATAAAACATTACACCAGACAGTTGTTAATACGTCAAGAACAAAAATAAATATGAAATATTTTGTGTAGACACGGCTTATGTTGATCCAATTGGTCCTCTACCTACTCGCCCCATGACGTCCGCGGGAAAGAGGGACGACGATTTCGGCGATGAAGAACTAGGCGATGATATGTTACCGGAGTAATGTGGTTGTTATATTCATCGCTTTTACATCTCACTTTACTGACTTTACAAATGCAATAACAATAGTATCCGAATTTGCAACTGAAGTTTGCTAGCAATTAAGTAAACACAGAATTGAATATCGCACGATTTTATGATTTCATAAATAAATAAACAAATACAGTATATCTGAATTGACCATAGGTATGTTGATATTTTAAATTATATATATATATATATACTTTATATACATTAACATTAAATAAATCAAAATTTTCAGGGACAATATTGTCTGGGGCAGTTACGTTGCAATTCTTATCACAATTTCACAGCCGACTTTCAACATGTTTCTGAAGTCTCGACATGAATTATACTTTGGTTAATTACACAGGTCTGTGAAATTGAAGTTTTTGAAAAATACAAGAGAAGTTTTCGCTGATTTTTATGTTATTTGGTGTGCTGATTTCGAAAATGACCTCCATTTTGTTCTCTCACGTCCGGATTTTTTGTAAAATCGATATCGATATTATTACTAAAATCTTATTTGGAAAGGAATTCTCGCGAACAATTTTGCATGTACTACCTGGCAACAGTGGTTTTTATCCATTTAAATCTATGTAAAATAAATAAATCGATTCTTGGTGAGGCAAATTGATTTTTCAGCAAACGAACCAAGATAGTGATGAGATAAGGATTCGCGCGATGCTATTAGTAGAGAGAGATTGCGACAGGGAGATGTCACAGAGGGGTATTCTGTAGGTTTTATCACGTTAGAATGATGGTCAGACAGGGAGGGAAGAAATTCAACGCCGAACAAAATTTTTTATGGTAGTAAATGTTCATAAAAATCCAAGTAAAATTGAATTTTTCATAATTTTTTTGAAATCAGCACCAAAAAATACATAAAGTTCAGCTATTAATTCCCTTGTATTTTTTTTCATCGCAGGCCTGTGTTATCATTTCGAAGTGCAAGATGGTTGCCTATAGGATGGTGCCATACATTATGAAACCACAAGGGTCGGGCAATTGTAACGATCTAAATTTAAACACGCTGACCAATTTAATCAAACTCCATTCAGCCTATGTAGTTTAGGAGATGGATGTTATTTTATTGCAGCTATATTCAAACACCATTTAACCACAGGAACAGTGTCTGCTTTTTCTATATTTACTAAATTTACGCTGAATAAATTCATACGCTGCTTATCTACATATATTTAATCAAGCCAGAAAGTGCCTTCGATCCTTCGACTGTACAATATTCAAATCAGTTTCTTTCAAACTCTCCTATACGTATAATATCAGTCGACATGATTGGAGATAGAAATGGGTAGTGAAGTGATCCGAGAAGACAAGCTTGTTTGAATTATCTGGTATCAAGATCATATTGCTGAGAAATCCTTGCATTAACGAGCGTCTTTTCTGGTTTTGGATTGCTACTACAATCACGTGGCATCGTTGCACGCGATATTCCAGGACATATACTTATGTGCCCCTGCGTGTGTGCGTGGCATATGCGCGCGCGCGTGTATTCACGCGACAATAAATCAGGATCTGTCGACGTGTGCGAATGCGTACACGTATTAGCGTGTAGTGGCGCGTCTGTGTGTAACAACGGGACATGTGTACGCGTGCAAAGGCGCGCGCACGTAATACGCGCCGATATGAAGTTCGAGCAGTGGGGAAACCGGCGATCTGGAGGCTCGACCAGTTGCTCCTCCGAGCCGGAGTACATTTCACGGTATCCCACCCACGTGCTTGTACGTGTGCGTGCTCTGTCACGTCTCGAGAAACTTCACAGTCATTGACCGGTAACTAGACCCGGGAAAGGATAGAAGAGGATCAAGAAGCTGGAGCGATCGCGGAGTCAACAGTCGTACGTAGAAATCGTTAGGGTGAGCTTGCAGTTTCTCATTTACCTAGACGGAGCACGGAGCGCACGTGCGAGTACACGTCCTCTGCTTCCATCGAATTTTCTCAACGAAAATCATTCTACAAGCGTTCAAAAACTACGCAACACGCATATGTATAACTAAATAACGTATTTATCGAACCGGTTTTCCAAACGTTCGTGTTGTCACTATCGGTTCGCTAGGAACGATATAAAACCACGCGTAGTCTAATGTTTACCGCGTCGACGAACCCACGTGGGGTCCTTGAAACGTTGACACGCTGCATTGTGTTGTCATCGCGTTCCTTAACGTATTCCTATGTTTCTCACGGGCATAATATGCCTTAACGTCTCTTTGCGAAATTCTGAAATTATTATTATCGATGCTTCATGCATATTCAATATGCACAGTTGCGTTTTGTTCTATTAGGATTTTAGACTTTGTTATCAGCGAAACGATTCTGTTACATATTTTTTACTATTCTGTTTTTTTCTTTTTTTTCTTTATGAATAAGTCGAGCTACACAATAACTTTCCAACGAATACTATTCTACCGTCACACTATTGTCAAACATCACTAACGTTGTCGATAAGAAGTTTATCGTTCCGCTAGATTGTTATCGTGCAAATTAATTTCCTAAACTTTATCATTGCGAGAAAGGATACTTACGTAGTCTTATCATGTCACGGTTACA
This sequence comes from Osmia bicornis bicornis, assembly GCF_907164935.1. Lineage (NCBI taxonomy): Eukaryota > Metazoa > Arthropoda > Insecta > Hymenoptera > Megachilidae > Osmia > Osmia bicornis. The sequence goes on along the minus strand of NC_060218.1, from coordinate 8,417,714 downwards.
TCACATCTCTTAAACTTTTATGGTATTAAAATCACACACATTTTATCTGTCCGTCGTAATACTATCTGAAACCTCGTACCGTCTCATTTCACGAGGCGTAATATCAAACTCGAGGAATCGGCGTAGAAGGCTTGACAGCTATCGCGAACACGTGTCCCCGAACGTGTTTGGATTTAATGGCCTAATCAATAATCCGTAGAACACTTCCAAAAATAACGCGTCGGCGTCGCGAATCTCGATAATCAATCTGAGAGGATTTACAAATTTTAATAAGCCAATTATGCTATCGCTTTCGCTGTTGCGTTCAATTACAACACTATAGTGTCACAGTGATAACGAAATTCTTTTCAAACGATACGCGAAATATCGTGGAGAAAGACGTAACCGTTCTCGTAATTCGAAATTCGAAATTCGACTTTTATAAAGGATGCTAACGATAAAACTCAACGTCTCGAAACGTATAAACGAGCCACCGTACTCGAGGGAATTCTATTCGATTAAGCCTTATTCGAGACCTTGGTGATAATGGGCCTGTAATTCACGGAAGCTCCATAATTCAACCGGTAAAGATCATACATAAGCGTGCACGCTGTGAACCGAAAGGGTAGTCTGTTCTCGCGTACAGAGAGTATACTTTTGCGTGCTTCCAGTTTTCCTATAAAATTTGAAAGAGAATTACATATCCACGATTCGTTCGCCAGACGGACGATAAACGAGGATGGATCCATTAATGGCATTAGTCAAAAGCGATGATTATCGTTAGGTGCGTCGTCTGGCCATGGGACCGTTGTTCGAATCAGATGGCGTCTTTTGAATCGTCGCTTTCAAAGTGGCCCGTGTGACAAGTGTGCGTATTGCACTATGGATTAGAATCATCACGTTAGGTCAACTGGCTGGAATTATCTCGGTTGACGTTTTGCACCTTCCAATTGATTTTAATAGAGCTTCGTTCGGAGCGACTTTGATGGCTCGGAAGAATGTTCTAGTGGTGTTTCGCGGTGCCTTCTCGCATAATCGACCGTGACCAAAATTAGAGTACCATTAAATC